>NC_050576.1:199276317-199942389 GCF_011100635.1 Trichosurus vulpecula | reverse complement strand
CAGGGCTTCCGTCTGTCCATAGCAATACATACATAGTTACAAGAGAGAGAAGCACCAACATCTAGGTTTTCAAAGCTGGGGGAGTCCCTTAATGGCTACCCAGGGTCTTGTCTGGTGAAATCACAGGACCCCTCTTCCAATGAGTGAGCCCCCCAAAGCAAAATGCTAACTAACCTCAGAGTATATATACACTTCTTCATGGTCAGAGGGCATCACAACCATGTGACTCAAACTCATGTGATTTAGGCTTTCTTGTGACTTAAGCAGGCCATCAAAGACTCTTGACTCAATCAAAGACTCAATCAAAGGCACCTGATTGCCGCAGTGCTGAGAAGCACCCCAAAAGAAAAAACAGCAAGAAGTCCCACACCACAGTGAGAGGAATGGAGAGACAGCTGTGGTGCCAAAGAAGATCTGGAGGCTTCAGTGGACTGCAAGCTCGATGTGATTCAGCAATGTGGTAGCCAAAAAATCTATTTCAATCTTGGATTTCATTAAGAGTAGCATCACTTCCACGAATAATAGATGGTAGTCCCATTTTATTCTGCCTTCTTTGGACCTCATCTGGAATATCATGCTCTGTTCTTATATCCACAGTGTAAGGATAGTGATAAGCTGGAGAGTTTATGGAGGAGGGCAACCATGATTGAAGGAGTTTGAATCCGTGTCATATCAGGATCATTTGAAGAAACTGGACATGGTTGCACTGGAGAAAAAAAGATTCGAGGGGGAAGTTATTGCCCTCTCCAAGTGAGTGGACTACTGTCATGTGAAGTAGGTAGTAGACCACTGTGTGAGATAAAAGACCCTCACCAATTAAAAGTTAATAAGGAGCCATCTCAGGATGGGAACAGAAATAAATTTTATTCAATTCTCAAGAATTGGGCATCCCCTGCTAGAGTGAATCCAGCAAGGGAGGTGCTTTACAAGAGGCTAGGCACCGATAATTATACCTATCACAAGAGAATTCCCGCCCACCTCTGACCCTGCTCACCATTGGCTGGGAGGTGGGCTTACAATCTGAGCACTAAAACTAGACAAAGAACCGGGAAATTGAGGCACAGAAACTCCAATTCCCATTCCCTTAGTTAATGATTACAACTGAGGTGACATCTATAAATCTAATGAAGGAGAATAGGAAAAGGGGAGGGGGAGACCCTCTCCATTCTTTACAGTAGAGAAAAACAGGTCATTATGACCCCGTTCTTACTGAGCAAATCTTTAAACCAGAACCAGAAAAAAAGAACAAAAAGTTTCAGGGTAAACTTTCCCAGGGGCTGAGCCATCAGACTCTCAAGGCTTCAGAATTTTTTTTTTCACTTTCCTATTTCTTGATTTTTAAACATTTCTTCATATATATATACACTTACATATATATATATATATACACTTATATATATACATATATATATATGAATATTATACACATCCTCCCCTGTGAAGTCTTCACATTTCATTTATTTACCTCACACACCATGAAGGTAGGAGGAAAAGCAGTGGGTAGAAGTTGCAAAAAAATTTAGGCTTGGTTTAAGGAAAAAGCTTCCTAACAGTTAAAGCTATCTTAAAGTGGCATTGGCTTCTTTGAGAAGTGGTAGGTTCACCTTGTTGGAGGTCTTCAAGCAGAGGCCGAATGTATATGATAGTGGGGACTTCTTCCTTATTGTGGTTGGACTAGATGGCCATTGAAATCCCTTCTAACTCTCAAATTCTGTGATTCTGTGATCCTAAGCACACTTAGATACCACACTGACTAATCCTTGATTACTATAAATATTCATTGACATAACTCTGATTTTCCCCAGGCTTGAATAGAATATTTCTTTAAACTCACCTTAAACATTTCTCTGTGCTTTCATATAGACTGCTCTTAGAACATACTCCCTCTTCTCTGTTTATTGAAATCACTCTCCACATTTAAGCCCCAGCTCAGAGAGCATGACCTCCATTAAGCTTTCCCTGAATCCCCCCTCTGCCCCCAGATGAAAGTGATATTATTGCAGTCTAGGGGTGCTAGGAACCCCAAAATGCAAGGGTGGCGGAGAGGGGTCTGCCTCCAAAGAATTGGCTATCACTCAAGTCTTCCTTCAGGCAAAGTACGGAGTTTATCAAGACACTGGTTGAGTGGGCAAGATTCCTACTGAGTCTGTGCTTAATGGGGGTGAGAATAAAACTTTTATACAGAGAAAGGGGAAAAGGGTCAGTGAAAAGATCTTGATGGGATTAAGGAGAAAGGCAGGTAGCCTGGGGTGATCCAAAGGTAACAGAAAATGCTCCACAATAAAAGGACAGTTGAAAGGATTATACTGGAATGGGCCAGATGCCTCAGGCAAAGGCCAGGGATCTGGGCTGCTGAAATTTGTGGGAAAATTCAAGGACCCTTTTTTAAGAGGTCTATCATTAGCACCCCATCAATATTTCCCTCTTCAAGTTTTTTCTAATGTAACAAAGGGATTGGCAACAGGAATCCTGTCCTCAAAGCATGCCGTGCATACTTAAGCTACTACCAAATCATGGGAGGAAGCTTGATGAGCGTTCCTATTTGGCTAGAACATGGAGTTTATAAAGGAGAGTAGAATGCAATAAGCCTGGCTAGACAAACTGCAGCCAGATTATGAAGAATTTTAAAAGCCAGAAGATGTATTTTATCCTAAGAGTCAAAGATGGCCACATAGGCAATGGAGTAATTGGGGTCAGACTTATATTTTAGGAACATTGCTTTGGAGGATGAATGGAAGAGAAGACAGAGAAAAGGAAACCAATTGGGATGCTATTATAATAGTCCAAGCAAGAGGTTATGAGGGTCTGAACTACCCTAGGGAAGAGTAATGTGATGGGAAAGTAGGGGATGGACAAAAGAGATACTGTAGGGTAGAAGACACAAGGTTGAACAACTGGTTGGATATGAAAAATGAGCTAGTGAGTCAAGGGTAACTCTGAATTTGTGATCTTGGGTGTCAAAAAGATGCTGGTATCCTTAATAGAAATAGAGGGAAGTTAGAAAAAAGGGAAGAATTTTGGAGGAAAAATTTTAAGTTCTGTTTTGGAGATAGATCACAGATCTAAATTTTCAGCAGAGTTTCAGAGGCCATCATTCTGTTGATGAAATAAGTGAGACCCTTGGAGGTTAAGTGACTTACCCAAGACCACATTGGTAATATCACAAGTAGAATTTGAACCTAGGTATTCTGACTACCCTGTACCAAGATGCCTCCTCAAAACATGTTGAATTTGACACCTCTAAAGGACATTCAGTTGGAAATGTCCAGGAAGCAGCTGATGATACAGAACTGAAGTTTGAGGAGAGATTTGAGCTGGATATATAGATCTGGGAGTTATCTGCATAGATTTGATAATTGAACCCATGGATGCTAATGAGATCACCGAACTAGAGAAATGGAGAAAGCCCAGGATAGAGCCCTGGTAAAACATGGATGATGATGATGATACAGCAAAGGAGAATGAGAAGTACCCAGAAAGGTAGGATTAGACCCAGAAGAAAACCCTGTCATAAAAACTCAGGGAAGTAAAAAATCTAGGAGGAGAAGGTGGCCAACCGTGTCAAATGCTTCAGAAAGATTTAAAAAAAAAGATGAGGATTGAGAAAATGTCATCAGGAAAGAAGACTGCAATTTCTGTTCGGTAACAGTGGAAGCCAGACTAGGATGGAGGTGGGATTACTAATTAGATTATGGCTCCTAAGTCTAAGGGGCTCCCCTAAAGATGAAAGTAAAAAGAAGTACTCAATGCGGAATATGAAGCAGGATATTCCTACATACAGACACACACACACACACCCCTAAGAGTGAAAGGATACTAGAATTCAGTTACTTAAGTTGTAACTTGAATTAAAATCTACTGGGAAACTAATATTTAAACCTCATCAGAACACAAAGCAGATCTGCGAGACTGCTAATTGGGCATTTTACATTTCACCTTAGCACTGTGTTGTCCAACGATTCCTGGTACTTGTCTATTAAGGCAGCATAGAGAGAAAGACCTGGGTTCAAATCCAGCCTCAGACACTTATAAACTGCGTGATCCTGGGTAAGTCACTTAACATTGTTTGCCTCAGTTTCCTCATCCATAAAATCATCTGAAGAAGGAAATGGCAAACTGTTCCAGTATCTTGGCCAAGAAAACCCAAAATGGGGTCACAAGAAGTAGAACGTGGCCAACCAACAAAAACACCAGTCTCTTTGTAAAATAGGCCAGGTTTGGGCCAATCCTTTTGTCAATGGCCATCACCTTGGATGCAGAAGCTTCCTCTCAATCAGCCATGGGCACTCCAGGGACATGTAACTCCGTGATGGAGAAAGGGAGAAGGCAGCAAAGTTGATGTGATAATAGGTTAGAGGACTTGTCCTTCCCTACTCCTCCCTGGAGTCCCATCATGCCACCTAAAGTCTCAGAAGAGAGAAGAGGAGTGGGTCCATCCTTTTTATACTTCCACTGAATCATCAACTCCCCTGGCTCAGCTGTTGCTGTTGTTGGTAATCCTTCATTTCTCAAAGAGGGCCAGTGACATCAAGAGGGTGATGCCTTGGCTTAAGCATGAACAGCCTCACTCTCTCCTCAAGAGTCATCAGAGTCCAGTGGTAAGACAAAGGTCAAGATGACTGGAGATGTGCCAGGATGCAGTGGGTGACCTTGGTTTTTCTAAATTAATGTCTTTCCCAGGTCTCACTTTGTCTGAGGACACACCCATTCAATGACACCTGAACCCAGATGGCTCTGGAGGAGAAAGTGAGGCTGGCGACCTTGCATAGCCCTCTCTCTCAAATCAAAGTCAACTGCAGTTCATGTCATCATTTCTCTGACGTCATGGTCTTCTTCAAAAATGAAGGACAAACACAAGGTAAGAATTGAGACAAAACATGGCCCAATTTTCCATCCCAAAGATATCAGATTCTAAGTCATCAAAACTTAAACAATGAGCCACCAATGCTTGGGCTGAGGTTTTGATTCAATGAAAGCCAGAATGACTTTTATTTAAAGGAATAGTCAATAGTTCCTTTAAAATACAATGGGCCTCTTTTTTGGGAGAAAATACTATTTTATTTTTTCCAATTACATGTAAAGATAGTTTTCAACATTCTTTTTTTATAAAATTTTGAATTCCAAATTTTTTATCCCCTCCCCAAGACAGAAAATAATCTGATATAGGCTATGCATATAGAGTCATATTAAACATATTTCTACATTATTCATGTTGTGAAAGAAGAAACAGAACAAAAGGGGAAAGCCACAAAAACAAAAGTGAAATAGTATGCTTCAATCTGCATTCAGACTCCATAGTTCTTTCTGTGGATGTGGATAGCATTTTCCATCATGAGTCTTTTGGAAATGTCTTAGATTATGGCATGGTGAGAAGAGCTGAGTCAATCATAGCTGATCATCACACAATGTTGCTGTTACTGTATACAATGTTCTCCTGGCTCTGCTCACTTCACTCAGCATCAGTTCAGGTGAGTCTTTCCAAGTTTTTCTGAAGTTTGTCGGCTCATCATTTCTTACAGCACAATAGTATTCCATTACATTCATATGCCACAACTTGTTCAGTCATTCTCCAATTGATGGGCATCCCCTCATTTTCCAATTCTTTGCCACCACATAAAAAGATACTATAAATATTTTTGTACATGTAGGTCCTTTTCCCTTTTTTATGATCTCTTTGGGATACAGCCCTAGTAGTGGTTTTGCTAGATCAAAGGGTATAAACAGTTTGATTGCCCTTTGGGCATCGTTTCTAATTGCTCTCTATAGGTTGGATCATTTCACCACTCCACCAACAATGCATTAGTGTCCCATTTTCCCCACATCTTCTCCAACATTTATCATTTTCTTTTTCTGTAATATTAACCAATCTGATAGGTATGAGGTGGTATCTCAGAGTTGTTTTAATTTGCATTTCTCTAATCAATAGTGATTTAGAGCATTTTTTCATATGATTATAAATAGTTTTAATTTCTTCCTCTGAAAACTGCCTGTTCATTTCTCAATTGAGGAATGACTTGTACTCCTATAAACTTGACTCAGTTCCCTGTATATTTTAGATATGAGGCCTTTATTAGAGACACTGGTTGTAAAAATTGATTCCCATCTGTCTGCTTTCACTCTAATCTTGGTTGCATTGGTTTTGTTTGTACAAAACTTTTTTAATTTAATGTAATCAAAATTATGCTCAATGGACTTTTTAAAATCCTGTTTTTTTCAGAGCTATATTTCAAAAAATCAAAAATGAAACATTAGGCATGGGTTACCAGATTATAAGGACACTCAATGTTATTTAATATTGATGATCATTATTGCATTACTTTGGAGGTTTTTTGTTTGTTTATTTGTTTTATGGTGTTTATTGAGTTTTCTAGGTGACCTTGGTGCTATGTAAATCTCTCCTCTCAAATTAGGACATGATGAGTCTTCCAAGGGGTTTAATCCTCACTTAGTTAATGTATAGAGCCTATTTAACAAGGTTTGTCTCCTTAATCGATATATGAGAATATGACTGTACTTAAATAAGTTTGTTTAATTTTTATGATATTGAAGGAAACATGGGATTATGATTCCTATTTAATAAGGTTTGTCTCCTTAAGGGATACATAAGAATATGACTATATTTAAATAAGTTTGTTTAACTTTTACGCTATTGAAGGAAACATGGGATTATGATTTTTATAATACTCATGACATTTATTTCCTGTTGTAAATTTAAGTCCCCTAGCTTATAGCCAAATTGATTTGGCAAGAGCCCCAGAGATTTAGGATGATGCAATTAATGATATAGAAGCAATATAGGACCAATTGTGGTGCTGCATCATGAATATGGTTAGCACCAAAATGGGATGAGGATCTCTGAGATCATCTGAGCCCCACCCCCCGCCAATCACCTGAAAAGCCCAAAACTTGGACTAACCAACCAGAAGAGGAACCCTGCTTGGCCTAACAGACACGCTTTGCAAAATAAGTCCCAAAGCTCTCCTGCTGGACTTTGCTGACTGGGTACATTCTCCTGACAAAGACTGAGCCCACCAGACATTTCCCTTATCTTATCTTAAGCTCTGAGACTCTCCTTTGTTAGCCACAATCTTGAGTAACAGCATCCCTCTTTTCTGTTGTTATGTTTATGATAGAAGAAACACAGACCTCCCGGAACTATAATTTCAATTGACACTTGGACAGCTTTCTTATTGTTTTACAAAACCATCCTATTAAGAAATTCCTTTCTCATAGTATAGTTAAATATATGGGAACTGTAGTTTTGGCTGACGCAGGCATCCTGAGTCAGGAAGGAGGAGGAGGAGATTACTGACTCTGCTTTGAGGGTATAAATATTCCTACAAATGATTCCTTCAGGGAGTTCAGAATTATTTTCTGACTCCCATGCATGCATGATTCTCTGGCTTAATGAGACTAAATAAGCACATGTACAGCCTGATTTTGTTTGTTCCTTGGTTAAACCTTTGGTAAGGTGAACCCCATTCTGTTTGTTTAGTAAGGGGGAGCCCCATTTTGTTTGTCCTTTGGACAAACCTTCAGTTAAGGGGGAAACTGATTCTGTTTGTTTCTTTGGACCAAAGTCAGGCCACTGGGCAAAATATAATCTGAGTACCTCCCACATTTTAACCTTGCTCAACCTTTTGGTACTGTGCTCAGCAGCCAATAAACAGACCATCTCACCTCAGAGTTCAAATCCTCTATTACTATCATACATGGCTAAAAGCCGTGGGTTACCAGATTACAAGGAAATTTGATGTTATTTAATATTGATGATTATTATTGTATTACCTCAAGGTGTGTTTGTCTGTTTGTTTGTGTTATGGTGTTTACTGAGTTTTCCAGGTGACCTTGGTGATATGTAAATCTCTCCTTTCAAATTAGTACATGGTGAATCTTCCAAGTGGTTTAACTTAGTTTATGCATAGAGCCTCTCATGTGATCAACCAGCATCGGGATGGACAGCTCTGAGACCCTTGTTATATTCAGCCCCTCCAGACCTGCACAGCCCATATAACTCAAAGGACCAGTAACAACGTATCAGTCAATCAATAAATAATGTAGTGTTATAGGAGACACTGTGCAAGTGCTGAGAACACTGATTAAGAGATTTTGGGGGAGAGGTTAGGGGTGCTGGGACCCTGAGAATGCCAAGGCAGGGTAGCCTGGAACAAATTCACACACTCAAGCCATCTTTCAGCCAAGAGGCAGTTTTATTAATGGGACAGCTAGATGGCACAGTGAGTAGATCACTAGCCTTGGAGTCAGGAGGACCTGAGTTCAAATGTGACCTCAGACACCAGACACACTTACTAGCTGTGGGACCTTGGGCAAGTCACTTAACCCCAACTGCCCTGCCTTCCCCCCTCCCAAAAAGAAAATCAAAGAGGCAGTTTATTATAATGCCAATAGAAGTGGGCAAAGTCCCTTTGGGAAACTTGCACCCTAACAGGGGTGAATCTAGAACTTATATAGGAAAGGGGCATGGGAAAGGAATACCAGGCCAGGGATGCTAATTAGGTAATTTAAGGGTCCAGGTGTCCTTGGGAGCTATGGATGGGAAAGTGTAGGGAGTATACCAGACATTGAGGGAGTTGTCACAGGCATTGACCATAGGGATCTGGCAGGAAGAAGAGTCCTTGGGCCAGGCACCCCTCTGTCTGTTCTGATAAGGGAATTACAGAAATTTTTTCACAAGGTAGGGAGGGGCTGGGTTACTTTCACAGACATGGTCTTAGGGCTTTTGGGGGTCTTCCAGGTCCCACCACCCCATCAGTGAGATGTCTCTGGTTTGCCATCTCCTTCTCCAGCTCATTTTACAGATGAGGAAACTCAGGCAAAAAGGGTTCAGTGACTTGCCCAGGGTCACATGGCTAGCAAGTGTCTGAGGCCAGATTTGAACTCAGGAAGATGAGTCTTCCTGACTCCATGCCTGGTGCTTTATCAGCTGAGCCTACTAGCTGTTTAGAGCTACATAAATAAATACAAAGTGATGGAGGATGGTATTAACTACTGGGGAAAGGGGCTCTTGGAATAGGTGGCACTTGAGCTTATACGTGAAAGGAGCCAGGAATCTGTCTCCAGACCTCAACTTCCCTCCTAAGGGACCGTGTCCATTCTGATTCTGGGTTTGTAAATATTTGTTCTGTCTGTGTGATTCTTTCCATGATAAAGTGGGTCTGTGTCTGCTGTACTGCCATCTCCACCATTCTCTTTGTAAGGAAGAAGTCTCTTCCTCTCAGGAGTATAATCTTTCTGCTTTTTTGTTTTTGCGGCATCCTCATTTCCCAATATATCCCTTCTACCTCCATCTTCCAGCAATTGTAACAATTATAATTGTTATATATATAATTATATATATAATAACAAATATAACAAAGTATAACAATTTAAAAAAAAAAAAGATAGTTCAGCAAAATGAACCAACATACCAACCAAGTCCACCTTCATACACAGTGTTCCACTCCCATGGTCACCCTCATTTGCAAAGAAAGGAGGGAGGTGTCTCTTTATAGCTTTTCTCTGGGGCCAGACTTGATCAAAATAATTACAAAACATTCAGTTTCCATTGTTTTGTCGATGTTATTTCCATTAACACTCTAGCAGACCTAGCAGTGGAATCTCTAAGTCAAAGGCTGTGGATATCTTAGTCACTTTTCTAGTACAGCTCCAAAATTGTTTTCTACAATGGTTGGACCTAACTTGTGTGACTACATCTTTTGTCCCCATCTTTTGTCATCTTTGACCATTTTCTGGGTGTGAATTAAAATCTTGGGAGTTGCTTTGATTTGTATTTCTTTTATAACTAGTGGTTTGGAACAGCAAATCTTATTCAAATTCACGTGATCTGTTAGTAGATTGCAATTCTTCTTTTAAAAAGTTTGCTTACATAATTTGATCACTTATCTATCAGGGGAATCCCCTTCTTCTTAAGAACTAAGTACATTTATTAAGCACTTACTGTGTGCCAGCACTGTGCCAAACAGTAGGGATTCAGCAAGAAAGCTGAAGGAAGAGGAAAAGCACTAGCTCTGCCTTCCAAGAACTCATTCAAATGGGGGAGACAACATGCAAATAGCTATTTACATATAAGAGTAAAGATAATCTCTTCCAACAGAAGATAATCTCAAAGGGAAAGCACTAACTATGGGGACCAAAAGGTCTACATGTAGAATGTGCAATTTGAGCTGAATGTTCAAGGGTGCCAGGGAAGACAGGAGGTGGAGGTAAGGAGGGAGAGCATCCCAGGCATGAAGGACAGCCAGTGAATAGACACTAAGTGGGGAGATTGAATATAATGTGAGAAGAACTGTAAGATCAGTGTAGTTTTATCAAAGGGCATGTGGAGAGAAGCAAAATGGAAAAAAGACTACTAAGTTGGAAGGGATTGTGAAGGGCTTTAAATGCCAAAGGATTTAATATTTAATTTGCAAAGTAATAGGAAGCCACTAGAGTTCATCAAGCAGGGGGTAGACATGGTGAGACCTGGGCCTTAGGAAAATCACTTTGGCAGGTGAATGGACAATGGATTGGAGTGTATAGGGATTTGAAGCAGAAAGACCAACCAAAAGGATATTGCAGTAGTCCAGGAATAAGGTGATGAGGGTCCATACCAAAAGATGGGATATGTGGGGTGAAAGAGAGTGAAGAATTTAAGATAATAAGGAACAGGAGGATGGTGGTACCCTTGGCTATAATAGGAAAAGTCAGGAAGAGGGAAGGAGTTTTGGAGAAAGATAATGAGTTCAGTTTTGGATATGTTGAGTTTGAAATGCCTACAGGACATACAATTTGTGATGTCCAAGACACCTGGGACTGGAGCTGGGGAGAGTGATTAGGGAGATACAAACATGTGTGGATGCAATGCATCCATGTGTATATATGTGCAAGAGTTATGCATATGTATATGTGTGTATATGGGAATCATCTGCATAGATAATTGCACCCATGGGAACTGATGAAATCACCAAAATTATTTAGAGAAAAGAGAGCCAAGGGGGAAACCTGGTTAGTATGACCTGGATGAAGATCCAGTAAAGAAGACAGAGGAGTCGTCATACAGGTAGAAGGAGAACCAGTAGAGAGCAAGGCTACAAAAGCCTAGAGAGAAGAGAACATCAAGGAGAAAAAGGTGATTAAGAGGGGCAGAGGTTGCAGAGCAGTCAAGAAGGATGAGGAGTAAGAAAAGGTCATTAGATTCGACAATTAAAAGATCGCTGGAGAGCGCAATTTTAGTAGAATGAGTTTGAAAGCCAGATTGCAGAGAACAATGTATAAAGTTCATCATCCAAGAGTTGTTGCTATGAACTTCATGACACCTTAACTTCTCTAGACTTGTGTCCTCATCATTGAGAAGGTTGAAATAGATGACCACTGATGTCCAGTCCAGCCCTACTACATCTATGATCCTTTGATCAGGAAGTCAAGGATTCCAAGGCAAGTATCACTGGCTCCAAATCCAGTACTTAAGGCTACTGGTTCTAGAGGACCTGGGTTCAAATGTTACCTCTGACATTCACTCCCTATATGCCTATTTCTGCGTCTATAAAATGAAGGGAATGGGTTACTTAGTAGTCAAGAGTGGTTCTCATATGGGGTCCATGAACTTTTTTCTTAACTGATAAAAGTATTCCAATATAAAAAGTTATTTCCTTTGCTATCCTACATTTTATACTGTGCATTTAAAAACATTACTCTGAGAAGGGCTTCAGCTGACTCCCTTAGTGACACAAAAAGGGGGGGGGGGGGCAAACCTCTGGATCTGATGATCTCTATGGTCTTTTCCAGCTATATATGTATATGTGCATACATACACACATATATACATATATATAAGTCCATAACTTCCTTATCTATATTAGGTCACAGGAGAACAAACATCAGTTAATGAGTATTTATTAAGTGCCTCCTATGTGACAGTCACTGTGTTAAACGCTGAGGATACGAAGGGATGCAAAAGCTAGTCCCTGCTTGGAAGGGCTCACAGTCTAGTAGTAGATATAAAAAAAAAAATCTATCCTGCCGCCTCGGACCACTTACAAATGCCCGCCAATAAGCGGACTCTTAACACGCCTGACCCTGCCTTTCAGCGAGCTTCCTTAGGTCTAAGGGGGGCGGAAACCACGCAGCCAGGAGACTCTGCTCTCGCGCTGCGTTTCCGGCCGGACTCGTAGCGAGGGAACACCCGCCGGAAGCAGCCGAGAGAAAGCAACATGGCAGGCGTCCGATGTCTTCTTTGGTTACCGAACCGGGCTTGCCTCAGGCTAGCTCTGCTTCAGCCGCCCGGCCTCTGCCTCTGCCGTGCTTTTCACGAGAAGGCCGCCAGCTCTGAGTTCAGGAGCATCTACAGCCTGGATAAGCTTTACCCGGATTCCCGAGGCCGGGAGACTGCCTGGAGGGTCCCGGTAAGGGCGGACGGGGTGAAGAGGGAGGGAGAACCGACGGGTGACGTCAGAGAGCAGGCGCCTCATTGGGTGGGTGTAAGGCTCGCTGGTCAAGTGACGGCGTCAGAACGCTGTCGTTTCATTGGCTGGGTGTGGAGTTGCCATGGGGATGTCAGAGAACTGGCTCTTCATTGGCTAGGTTTGGAGACGCTGTGGGACTTGTCAGAGAGCTGGCGCCTCATTGGCTAGGCTTGGAGATGCGCTTGGGTCCTAGAGCGAGCTTCTCCTCTTCTAGGTTTGAAAATGCGGGGTTTGTGGGTGTTTCCTCTTAGGTGAGGAGCGGGACGCTAGTTGCTTTTAGCAAAGGGAGGCCGAGGTCCCAACACGGGACCACAAGGGCTTTGGCTGGGCTCTCGTGACTCAGCTTAGCTTAGCAGCTAACGGCCCTGCTGGCTTTCTATGTTGAAGAGAAAGGGGAGGAGCGGGGGCAGCTAATTGCCACGATGGATAGAACACTGGCTCTAGAGTCAGGAGGCTCTGAGTTCAAATTCGGCCTGAGACACTTACCAGCTGTGTGGCAAGTCATTTAACACCAACTGCCTCCAAAACAACAAAAAAAAGAAGGGTACTAGAAATGGAAGGAACAGGGCTAGGACTAGATCCCAGGTTTTTGTAAACCCAGGGTTTTGTTTTTTGCACCACACTGCTGTAGACTGTCCAGCCTGAAGAGCTGAGGCTGAACTCATAGAATGTCAGAACTAGAAGAGACCAGCCCCCTCACTTAGCAGATGGGAGAAACTGAGGCCCAGAAAACTGAAATGACTTTCCTGAGGTTACATACCCAGTTTGTTTTAGAAGCCATCAGTCCTTACTGACAAGGCTGAAGAAAAGGACATTACTTCCCAAATGCTGTTTGGTTTGCTAGTGAAAATGCCCTACAGCTCTTGAGTTTTCTAGCAACTCTTAGGCATCTTACTACTTGAAACCCCCGGGGGAAAAAAGTGACGTGAAACCCAAGGTAAATGTACCTAGAATAAGAGGCGCCACAACAGTAGGGATATGCCTTTGGATTTAAATTCAAAGAAACAAAAATCAACCCAACATTTGAATTGCTGGTTGTTATCCCAAGTTTAAGGATTCTAAGAAACCCAGCTCTAGTGGAGATAGTAACAGCTTTCTTTTCAGTTTGGAATTTTTGCTATATTATATTATATTATATTATATTATATTATATTATATTATATTATATTATATTATATTATATTATATTATAGACTCTTTCCTTCTGTCCCATTCTTTGATGCTCATTGGAATGCTGTACTCCACCGTGAAAAGGAACAGTAGAGCTCAAACAAAGAGACTGAGTTGAGACCACAAATCTGGTGACTTTTGTGGGCATTCTTATTTGAGACTTTAAGTAGAAATCCCTAATAGAGATGGTTTACATTTGCATAATTTTCCAAAGCACTCACAGCATCTCAGGAGTTGGCAAACGACTGCCTTTTTCCACAGCCCAACCTAATAATTGTTTTTATGTTGGTAAATAAAGTATAAATAAAGTTTTATTGGATTTCAAAATGTAAAAACTGTTCATAGCTCCCCATCAGATTTCTTTCTCAAGCTGTAGTTTACCGGTCCCCTTTCTGAAATCACCCAGGGCACAGATTCAGCTACCCCAGAAGATTTACTTACCATTGTATGGGTTTCTTACCATTAAGTGTATATGTCTATTTGTTGTAGGATGATGCAAAGGCCAGCACTGACATTCCTATAGGTAAGTCAACTTTTGCCTCTTCATTGTCTTAGAAAACCAAATTATTCTTCTAAAGAGTTTCCCTCGTCCTTGTCTCTTAAGTTGAGAGTTCAATTGGGTATCAACTATAACAGGTTACCACTGTTACCTTATGCTTGTTTCTTTATAGCGTATCTCCAGAAGCTCCACAAAAGGCCTTTCAGCTGGCTAGAAAACCCCAGAATACTGACCATTACCACTGTCATTTTCTCCCTTTTTCCTTCTGAGTTAAGTTTGATCAATAAGATTGCTTTTCATAGGTTATGGTATCATCGAGTTGGAAGGGAATGTAGAGATTTAGTTCTGTTAAGCAAACATTTATTTGTTAATAATTTATTAATTTATCGCTATGTATAATGTGGGTCGTACAGTGGATAGGGTGGCAGGCATAAGGTCAGGAAGACTCATCCCTCCTGAGTTCAAATATTGCCACAGACATTTACTAGCCATGTCACCCTGGGCAAGTCATTTAACCCTGTTTGCCTCAGTTTCCTCATCTGTAAAATGAGCTGGAGAAAGAAATGGCAAACCAATCCAGTATCTTTGCCAAGAAAACCCCAAATGGGGTCACAAAGAGTCAGAAACAGCTGAAACAACTAAACGACAATAATGTACTTTGCTAAATGTGGGCTAAACATTTAAAAAAGTAAATAGTCACTGGCCTCAGTTATCTTACATTCTCCCAGGATTACATGTATGCATAAAAATAAATAGAAAATAATTTAAAAAAGGAGAGAGCACTAACAACTGGGGGAGATTGGAATCTATTTCCTTTAGGAGTTGGCACTTGACCTTGACACCTTGAAGAAAGCTACTGCTCTGAGAAGCAAAGGTGAGGCATATTACAGCTATGGGAAACAAAGGCATGGAGAGAGGATAGGAAGTATTGAATTCAAGGAAAAACTAGTCGGATAGTTTGGCCAAACTGTAGAGTACTTGAAGGGGACTATTTTAAGTCTGAAAAGCTTGGTAAAAGCCACATTGTGGAGTCTTTATTTCAAACTGTGGAGGCTCTGTTTTATCTTAGTGGCAATAGAAAGCCACTGATGATTACTAAGCTGCAAAGTGACATGTGAGAGTTCTGCTTTAGGATTGTTGGATTTGCCAGCTGTGGGAAGGATGGAATAAGGAAGATGGAGACTAGAAAAGGGGAGATCAATCCAGAAGTAATCGCGGTGGACCAGTAGAGAGGCAAATAGGGTCTGAACTAATGGCCATGGGAGAGAACAGAAGGGGCTGGTTTTGAGGGAAGTTATGGAGGTGTAATAAACAAGACGTGGTAACTGATTGGATATAGAGTAAGGGAGAAGGAAGAATTAAGGATGACTCAAAGGTTGCAAGCCTGGGTGACTAGAAAGATAGACGTGCCAACAGCAGAAATAAAAATGTTTGGAGGAAGAGAGGCTTTGGACATGTTGGATTTAACCTGCAAGAAGTATACGTCCAGTGGCAGTAGATTTTGAGGATTTGGTCCTAATTTCTCTTTTTAGACTCAGAATGGTTAATTGATTTGCCCAGCTACACATAGTGATTTATGGTGACAGAGCTAGGGCTCAAGAACACAGCTTCATTGTTCTTTCTACTTTATCTACACCTCAATCTAAGATAAGTAAGATCCTGGGGCGGTTTGCCATTTTTTTTTTCAGCTTTTAAAACAATCCTAATTTTAAAACTAAAAGATTGAGGCCAACAGATCTGGGTGCCCTGTAGTTTTTTATTGGATAGCAGATCTGCATTTCAGTCTCAGTTTCTCCAGTGACTATAGATAAGTTATTCTTTATTTTTGTTAGCTTTCCTATCTATAAAATGAGCATAACAAAAATATGTCTCTTCCTTCCATACTAGAATTCTGAATATAAGGATAATCTCTGTGAAGCTCATTGAACTCTAAATGCTTTATTAAAAAAATAGGTGACATTAATAATAAAAGGGTTATATATAGGGAACTAACACTAAGCCATTGTCTAGTGGATAAATAGTAAAAGAATATGAGCACGCTTTTCTTTTTTCTCCCCAATTAACAAGTATTTTGTTTAATTAATTTGGCCCTCTCACAACCTCCTTTAATTACAGGGCCCTAACAGTGATAGCTTATATTTGCATAATGCCTCCAAAGCACTCACACCATCTCATTTCATGTCTTAAGTACCTCAATACATAACTTCCCACATTGATCATGCTGAAAATATATGTCTCTTCATTTTAAGTCCATTACCTCTCTGTCAGGAGGTAAGTGGCATGTTTCATCTTCATCTTTTTTGGACTTGTAATTTATTGTTACATAGATCTGAGTTCTTTATGATGTCCTTCAAAGTTGCTTTTCTCTATAATCTTATTATCTTTGTATGAATTGTTCTAGTTCTGTTTACTTAACTCTGCATTAATTTATTCTTAAAGATCTTCCCAGTTTCCTCTCTGAAATTGGCCATTTCATAATTTCTTATGGAATAATAATATTCCATTATATTCATAAACTACAATTTGTTTAACCATTCCCCCAGCAGGAGGACACTCTCTTAGTTTCTTATTTTTCTACCATGAAAATAACTGCTCCAGATAGTTTTGTGCATACAGATCTTTTTCCTCTTTCTTTGATGCCTTTGGAGTAGAGGCCAAGTGGGAAATGGTACAGCTGGGTCAAAGGATATTTGCAATTTGGCCACTGTGGGCATAATTCCAAATTGCTTTCCACAGCTCTGCCAAGAGTGTGCTAGGATAGATACGATGAACGAACTCCAGAGAAGAAAGCGATCCCCTGACAGTCATGAAAGCTTGCTCCAAATCACAATAATAAGAGAAATGTCTGACGTTTTTACCTCACACTCAGCAAATTGGAACAGATGACAAAAAATGGGAGTGATCATTTTAGAGGGTTTGTGGAAAGACAGGCACCCTAATGCACTGTTGGGCCGGTTCTGAACTGGTCCAGCCATTATGGAAAGCATTTTGGATCTGTGCTGTGAAAGTGACTAAAATGTCCTTAGTCTTTGACCCAGAGATTCCACTGTTAGGCATACTCCAAAGAGGTCAGAGATAGAAAGAATGACCATCTATCTACATCAAAATATTTATGACAGTATTTGTGGTGGCCAAAATTTGGAAGCAAAGTAGACACCCATAAGTTGTAGAGTGGCTAAACAAATTGTGGTATACGAATGTAATGGAATATTACTGAATTGTGAGAAGGGATGATTATGAAGAATTCAGAAAAAAAGTGGAAGACTTATATGAACTCATGGAAAGTAAGTAGAACCAGGAAAACAATATACACAGTGACTATAACAATAGAAACATAAAGAATGAAAAAAATTAAGCTATACTCTGTGAAATTTTAATGACCAAGTTTGTCCCTAAAAAGAGATGAGAAAATACACCTCCCTTAATTGGAAATATGGAGAATTATAAATTGTGGCATATTTACATATTGGTTAATTGGTTGGTTGTTCTCCTTCATTCTTGAAGAAGACCAAAATGACATCTTTATGCTAGAATCAAGTTTCAATGTGTCCACTGTGGCCCATCAGACCAATACGAGCTCGGATTGCTCTGCCACAGGTCAGGCACAGATAGTTCATGTGAATATTTGGGTTGGATACTCTTAAATTTGCACATCCTTTGTTTCCTTTGAGCTGTTTCTCCCATGTCACACAAATCAGTTCTATAGTTCTTGAGAGAGACCTTGAGAGTGTCCTTGTATTGCTTCTTCTGACCACCATGTGAATGCTTGCCCTGTGTGAGTTCTTCATAAAATAGTCTTTTCGGCAAGCGTATGGTTTTGCGTTCGAACAATGTGGCCAGCCCACAGGAGTTGTGCTTTCTGAAGCAGAGTTTGAATGCTTGGCAGTTTTACATATACTGTCAGATTCAGTCGATAGGTTGATTAATTTTGCTGAATTCCTCTTTTTTCTCGTTTTTTTCATCCTCTAATGAAAAAAATGGCTCTTCTTGCCAACTTCAACTACTTTACATATAAAGTCGATCCTGTTCTCTTCCATTTTTTTTTAGCAGATTGCTTGCACTTTCATTCTCTGTCTCTTGTCTGTCTGTCTGTCTCTCTCTCTCTCTCTCTCTCTCTCCCTCCCCCTCTCCCCTCCTCTCCCCCCCTCTCCCCCTTCCCCTGCCCCTCTCCCTCTCCTTTCCTCCGTCCCTCCCTCCCCCTTTCCTTCCCTTTCTCTTTCCCTTCCTCCTTCCCTCCATCTACTTACTGGTTCCTTCCCTGTTACTTACAAACATGCCCAAGTCCTCCCCCTTTATGAAAAAACCTTCACTACTACGATACCCAATGGCTACCATCCTGTATCTTTCTTCACTAACTCTTTGATAAACCTGGCTACCCTCAGTGCCCCTACTTCCTCTCCTCTCACTTTTTTCTAAATCTGTTACAATCTGATTGCCAGCTTCTTCTTTCACTGTAACTGGTCCCTCTAAAGTTAACAGTGATCTCTTAGTTGCAAAATTTAACGACCTTTTCTTAATCCTCATTCTCCTTGACCCCCAAAGCATCTGATACTAATTGACTACCATATCTCCTCTATTCCCTTTCTTTCTTGGTTCTGGTGATAGTACTTTCTCTTGGTACTCCCCTATCTGTCTCCTTTGCTGGATCTTCATCCATGTCATACCTAATTGGGGTACATAAGTGAACCCCAAGAACTAGTCCTAGTCCCTCTTTTCTCACTATACTTAACTTTCAACCTTTGATCTCATCTGCTCCCCAGGTGCAATTATAGTCCCAGACTTCTCTACGCACCCCTGTCCTCTTTCCTGAGCTCCAGTCCCACCAACTGCCTATAGTATATTTTAAACTGGATGTCTTGTAGACATTTCGAACTCACTATGTCCAAAACAGAACTCATTCTCTTTCCCTCCCAAACCTATTCCTCTTCCAAGCTTTCCTGTTAATTTTTGAGGTCACCACTGTCCTTCCAGTGACCCTGGTTCCTAAACTTTGTGTCAACCTCAAATTTTTATTCTTACTCATCTCATTTGTCTTAATCAGTTGCCAAATCTTGTAGTTTCTTTCTTCACAGAATTGCTCACATACCTCTCTCCGCTCACAGAGCCACCACCCTAGTTAAGGCCCTCATCACCTCTTACCTGAAGTATTATAGTTGCCATCTAATTGGAGTCCCTGCCACCACATTCCAGCCTCCACCCAGCTGCCAAAATGATTTTTCTTAAGCACAAGCCCGACCATATTGTCCCCCAACTCAATAAATTCTGACGAGTCTTTATTGCCCTTTAGGACCAAATGTAAACTCCTGTTTGGCTTTTAAAGCCCTTCACAGACTAGCGCCTTCCGTTCCAGTTTTATATATTACTCCCCTCCTCATACTTTATGATCCAGCCACGTGACCTGCCTGCTGTTACACTTGATACTCCATCGTCCTTCTCTGTATTTTTGCATTGACTGTTCTCCCATGTCTGAAATGCTCTTTTCTTCTCCTCCAACCATTGGAATCCTTGGCTTCCTTCAGGATTCAGTTCAAATCCCACTTTCCACAGGAGCCCTTTCCAGATCACTCCGTCTTCCCATTCCTATCCCTCGGGAGCAACTTTCTATCTACTCTGAATGTTTCTTTCACATACCCATTCATGTACATTAGAATGTACTTGAGGACAGCATCTTTTTGCTTTTTTTTTTATATGCCCAGTTCTTAGCAAAGTGCCTTGCATGTAATTGCAACTGATAAATGCTTGTTTTTATTTTTCGTTATAAACAGAAGCTTGCTGAGTAGGAAAAGGGGGGAGGATATAATCAGATATGAAGGTGCTATTAAAAAAAGATAACAATAAAAAATTAAAATAAAAAGTAAATTGGTAAACAGTTCATTTTGACCCATTGTGAAATGTCTTTTTTCCTTCTGTCTTGCAGATCGCCTACAGATATCTTATTCCAAGAGTAGTGGTCCTGGAGGGCAGAATGTTAATAAAGGTACCTTAATGCTTTCTTTTGTATTAAAAACTAAATGCTAGAATTGCCTGGGTAGCTATGCTGTAACATGCAAGTAGAATAAAGGGTTTTTCAGTAGGGGCTTAACTGCGGCCAGCTCATAGTAATCCTGTTCTTCACGCTGGCCTCTGGTCTGACCCTAGAGCTCTTAGCTGTGGCTTGCTACAACTAAGCTTCAAGTACATGTATAAACCAAGAGAGGGAACAGTGTAAACCTACTGCTTACCCATGAAAGTACTTATAGCATCATTCATATAGGTATTATTCCTCCCTGCTCTTTTCAGATGTGGAAAAGAGACATTGCATTGATACATATGAGAGCATGATTTTTCCTCCCAAAAGTGCTTCTCCATCCTTAAGGGGCTAACCCTCTCTGCCCCTTTATGACTTGAACTAATTCAAAGGAGCCACTTTGTGGACTGGAATCTTAGCTATGCTGCTAATTAGCTGTTGCCTTGTCAAAGCCATTTTCTCCCTTTCGACCTCCCATTTTTCCATCTAGCAAGGAAAGGGTGGACTCCTTCCAGCTCCAAATAAATCCTCTAAACTGCACATTCCAGAATTTGAAACATAAAGGTTTAGATGTCTTTTCCCTTGGAGATTCACCAAGGAAGCATTACAATTTAACTTCTCAGGCTGCAGGTCTAAATGTCTTTGTTATTGTGTATTTCCCATCAAAGATTCTCAGTGAATTTACATTATATTCTCCCTGTCATTCACAGTAAATACCAAGGCTGAAGTCCGGTTCCATTTAGCAACAGCAGACTGGATTGCAGAGCCTGTCCAGCAAAAGATTGCTGTCTTGGTAACTAACTGCCTTTACATACCCCTATAGCCTTTAATTCTGTTTAAGCCTTTATATTTTTCACTGTGAAACTTTGAATTTTCTCTTTTCCTTACTCCAGTTCAAAAACAAGATCAGCAAATCAGGAGAATTGATTATTACCTCTGATTCCAGCCGCTATCAGTTTCGAAATTTGGCAAATTGCCTCCAGAAAATTAGAGACATGATTGCTGAGGCCAGCCAAACTCCCAAGGAGCCATCCAAAGAGGATGCTGTGCTTCGAAGGATCAGGTAACAGAAAGTTCCCTGAATTCCTATAATCAGATTTCTAGGGACCTTCTTTCCAAGAGGGTTCAAACCCACAAGGATTTTGAAGGAGGCACTATAAGGAATCAGGACTCAAGAGCAGACTGTGGTATCATAAAGAAGATTAAAAATATTCTCAATGGGAAGGGAGGAGCTTGCCTGTGTATCTCACTGCTTTTCTCTCTGCTTTGTAGTGGCTCCACCTATCACTTTGAAAGCTGTTGATTAGGCACGTAGGCATATTTTCTTGCTTTTTGTTTTCAGGGTAGAAAACATGAATCGTGAAAGGCTAAAACAGAAGAGAATCAATTCCACCATAAAGGCAAGCAGAAAAGTAGATATGGACTGAGCTCAGCTTCCAACTGCCTGACGCCGACCTCTTCACTGGTTCTCAAACTGGTTTTGCTCATGATATAGCATCATTCTTTGACATGAGGAATCATGGCACACTGAACTTTTAAGTTAGAAAGGCTACAGATCACCAGAATAAGTTCCATGCAATTCAAGCATATCAGTGAGAAACTTATGTCACACCCTTTGAGAACTTTGAGTCTAGCAACTGCAGTTGGCAGTCATTTGAAGACACAAAGAGACTGTTCCCAGAGTAACAAATAAAGGGAAAAGTGTACCTCTTTGTATTTAACAACAAAGTGTTTTCAGTGATTTGGTTGTTCATGGGTGATGCTAAGATTGTGAGCCTGAGCAACTGAGAAAATGGTGGTACCCTTGACAGATATAGGGAAGTCCAGAGGAAGGGTGGGTTTAGGAGGAAAGAAAATGAGTTGTAGATGCCTATGGGTCATCCAGTTGGAAATACATGGTAAGAGATATATGACTTGAGATCCAGCCTAGAGGTCCAGATTTTGTTTGTGTCTCCACAAAGGTGATCATGATAGCCATGGGAGTTGGTGAGGTCATCAAGTGATAGAGTGTTGAGAGGGGAGAGGGCCCAGGACAGCCTGGGGCTTCCACAAAGGGCATGATAGCGATGGCAAGAGGTCATTGTTAACATTGCAGAAAGCAATTCCAGTTGAATGGTATAGTTGGCAAACAGATTGTAAAATATTTAGTAGAGTTAAGAGGAAGTGGAGGCACCAAGTGCGGACAGCTTTTTAAAGGAGTTGGGCTGAGAAGGGGAGGAAAGACACAGACCAGCTGGCAGAAATGGTTGTATCTAGAGAGGTTTTTTGTTTTTGTTTTTTTTTTTGAGGGTGGGAGAGGCTTGGGCATATTTATAGGCAGCAGAGAAAGAATTAATAGATAAGAGAGATTGAAGATTAGAGAGGGAGAGAGGCCATAATCTGCTAGAAACTACAGGTGGGAATGGGATCAAATATGTATGTAGAGAGAGAAAGTAAAAGAGGAGCAAAGGGAGGATAATGAGAAGGGGTTTTGAGATTAGAGAGAGGACAAAACGGAGCTGATGGTGAACGTCTGGTTTTGTTCTTCTAAAATCAGCCAGCTCATTTCTTACAGCACAGTAGGACTCCATCACAATCCTATACCACAGCATGTTGAGGGTATCTGTCTTTTTAGCCAATCTGATGGGTGTAAGGTGATAGCTCAAAGTTGTGTTAATGTGCATTTCTTTAATCAATACAGTCTATTTTCTTGGAAAAGTATGAGGTGAGGTCCTCAGCTGAGGAGGAGGCAAGAGATAGTGTTAGAAATGAAAGTCTGGAACAACTTCTGTTCCAGGGGGAGAGTGGAATGGAGAAAGAACTGGGGAGAAGTAAAAGGCATTACTGTGGGAATAACATTTGTAGTGGATCCCATGGGTTCAGGTGCATGTTTCCTTTCAGCAGCAGCTAAGTGAGAACAAAAAAGTAGATGATAGGAGTAGTCCAGGGCTGCAGACTGTCAGGATGCAAGCATTGTTAGGGCAAGGAATCAGGGGCTTTAAGGCTAGAAGATGGTGTAAGGTTGAAATTGTTAACTATAGTGTGGAAAGTAGGAAGGGAAGAAAGTGAGGTGATAGCAGGGGCAAAGGCCTTGGAGAATGAGAGTACTGAGGAGGGGAGGGATTTTAAATTTGATGGGTTAAAATATTTATAAAGCGGTTTTTAAGCAAGAGAAGTGATGAATTAGAAAGTTTACTTAAGGAGCAGTGTGAAGGATGTTGTCTCCACCTGCTCCATCATCTTCACTGCTTCTCCATAAGAAAATTAGACTCCATCCCTTGAACCACCTTGGGGTGGATTTAATAGGCCAGCTTTGGCCTTATCTCATCATGAGCCTGACTTCCACGGTACTTCCCAGTCATCTCCACACCATGCTGCCATGCACATACCTCACCCTCCTCCAGCTCCCCTTTATATACTATCTTCTCCTATAAGTTCCTCAAGAGCAGGGACTATCTTGTTTGCTTATATCTGCTTCTTCATCATTTAGTATGCAAATTTAGCTTGGTGCTTGGCACATCATAAACACTTTATAAATATTTTAACCTATCTTATCAATCAGAAACTCTTATAAGAGGCAAGAAAAATAAAAGAAGCTCCAACTAAGATGGCAATGTGAATGGCTCTGGCTAATACATGAAGTGACAGAACCAAACAGTACAAAACACTGAACAACTTCATCCCATAAAGGATGGCCCAAGGGAATGGGAATGGAAGCAAGGACAAGGCCTCCTTTTCCAGAGGTCTTGGAATACACTAGAAAGGTAACTTTAAACCAGTGAATGGCCTTCCAGAAGCCTGAATAAAGAGACATGCAAAGATACTCTCTACTTATCCCTTCGTGGAGGTGGGAGGTCCACAGGTATTAACACCTGTAACTGAAAGCTGTTGGACTTTTTCGACGTATCGGTCGGTTGTGCTGATTCTTTTTTCCTCTCTGTAAAAATTACCATTTGTCGTATAGGATAGTTCTCTGGCAGAAGGAATTGAAGGAATACATAGGATACCATGATGATAGAGAAATAAAAAATATAAATTAAAATGTATTTTTAAAAAAGAGTAAAACAAGGCTGCCCGTTATCACCCACTACTATTTGATACAATACTAGAAAAGGAAATTGAGAGAATAAGTACAAACAAAGAAGAAATAAAATTAGCACTTTTGGGAGATGATATGGTGTTTTGCTTAAAAAACCCTAGTGTCAACTAAAAGTTAAATGAAACAATTTCAGCACAGTTCCAAGACATAAAATAAATCACATGCACATTTGAATATTATCAGCAAAACCCAGCAGGAAGACAGAGAAATTTCATTTAAAGCAACTACAGAATGTATAAAATGCAGACTTGGCAGTCTGCCAAGGCACACAGAAACTACACAAACACAACTGTAAGACCATAAAAATAAAAGTAGACAAATAGCTAGAGAAAAATTAATTGTCAGCAGATCAAATCAATATAATAAAAAGTATAATGTTGCCTAAGTTGTTACAGTTATTCAATGCCATTCCAATCAAACTACCAAGGGATTACTTAATAGAGCTAGTAAAAAGGGTTGATTTCTTCTGGAAAAACAAAAGGTCAGGAATCTCAAAGGAAATACAAAAAAAAGTGGGAAGAAAGGGTGCCTAGCAGCACCAGATTATCAAACCAGATTACAAAGCAGTAATCACCAAAATGATTTAAGATAGGTTAAGAAATAGGTGGAACATATTAGATATGAAATAATTAGATACAATAATTTGAGAATTAGATATAATTAGAAGCGAATGAACCTAGTAGTGCAGGTGTTTGATAAGCACAAAAATACCTGTTACTGGGTTAAGAACTCACTATTTAGCAAAAACTGCTAGAAAAACTGGAAAGCAGCTTGGCAGAAACTAGGTATAGATGAACATCTCACATCATATACCAAGATGAACTCCAGATGGATACATGGCCTAGACATAAAAGGTGACGAATTAGAAGAGCAAAGAGGAAATTACCTTGCGTTTCTATAAGTAAGAGTTCATGACCAAACAGGATAGGATATAATAGAATAAAATGGAAAAAGACAAATTTTGGAGGAGCAGTAGGAAAAGAGGCACTGTTAGTAGAGCTGTGAATTGGCCCAGTCATTCTGGAAAGTGATTTGGAACTATGGTCCCAAAATTAATAAAATGTACATACCCTCTGACCCAGTAATATCACTACTATAAATATGGCCCAAAGAGATGAAAGAGAAAAAGGACCTATGTGTACAAATTATAGCAGATCTTTTTCGTGTGTGTTGGCAAAGAACTGGTAACTAAGGGGGTACACATTAGTTGGCAAATGACTGGACAAATGATGGTATATAAATGTAATGGCACTTTTGTGCTATAACAAAGAATGAAGGAGATGGTTTCAGAGAACCCTGAGAAGACTTATATGAATTGATGCAGCATGAAGTGAGCAGAACCAGAAGAAAAATTTATACAATGTAACTATAGCTAACATTTACATAGTACTTTAGAATTTGCAAAGCTCTTTACATATGGTTATCATATTTGATCTTCATAGCAACCCTGAGAGGTAGGTGCTATTCTGTTGTTATCCCCATTTTACAGATGAGGGAACTGAGGCTGAGAGAGGTTAAATGACTTGCTCAAGAATACAGTTGTAATAAGTGTCTAAGGAAGTAATCAAACTCAGGTCTTCCTGACTCCGAGTCCAGTGTATTATCTATGGCACTCCCTAGCAGTCCAAATTATAAAGACAAACTACTTTGAAATAGGATCAACACATGACCAACCAAGATTCCAGAGGCTAATGGCGAAGCATGCTACCCACCTTCTCACAAAAGGTCATGGAGTGGGATTGTGAGATAGACATAGAGAGATGTGGGTATGTATATATGTATACACACATATATAATTCCTTTGTGTGTGCATGTGCATACGTGTGCTTGTGTGTGATATGGCCAATGGGAATTTTCTTAACTATGCATATTTGGTACAAGGGTTTTGTTTTTCTTTTTTTCTTTGGGAGTGGAGGTGGGAAAAGAGAAATAGATTTTTGTTAATTTTTTAAAATTGAATTAAAAAGAGAAAAGAAAAACATCCTGGCAGAATAGTTGGCTGAAACCAGGAAATGGTGGTCATCCAGGTACATTTTTTTCAGTGAGTTGGAAATACTACCACTTTTTCCTCTCTGTTTTAATGCCTTTAATAAGGATTAGCTGAGCTGAACCAAGCCTGGTATGTGAATGCCATGGGACATTACTGACCTGTAAGAAACAGTAAATAGAAAGGATTCAGAGAAGTATGGGAAGACTTATATGAACTGATGTAGAGTGAAGTGAGCAGAACTAGGAAAACAATCTATGCCATGACTACAGCAACATAAACAGGAGGAAAAAATACCCAAATAGAGCCCTGCATCATTGTAATAACCAGGCTTGACCCTGAAGATGAGACTGATCTGACCCTTTTATTGGAAAGGTGAGAGACTGTGGGTATGAAATGCTACATTATACTGTTGGTCTTGCTTGATTAGTTGTATGGTTAGTTTTGCTGAATTTAGAACTACTTTTTTCTCTTTCTCTGCTTCTTTTTTACAAGGGATGGCTGGGGGCGGGGCGGGGAGAAGATGGTATAAAAACGAAATATATCAATAAAACATTTTTTAAAAGAAAAACAGCAACAAAAGAAAATCACTGGCAGCTGTGTAAAGGATAGATTACAGAGATGAGAGACTTGAGGTAAGAAGACTAGTAAGGAGGCTGTTACTTCAGTAGTCCAGTAATGAGAGCCTAAACTGGGTGAGGGTTGGGGATGGCTGTGTGAGTGGAGAAAAGGGAACATATAGAGTATTCAGGGGTCAACCTTTGGTCTAACAGGTTGCGGAATCATCCAGTTCAAAAAGGGTGAAGTGGAATGAGGGAAGAAGGGTATAGAAAGGGATTCTGCCACTGTCTTCACAGGGCTGTCTCCCCAACCTTCCCAGAAATTTAAGTCCCCCTAGAACTGATCTAATTTTGAATATGCAATCCTGTACTCCCCATTAGCAGCTGTTGACCATTTCTCCTTTTATGGCATATTGCCAATTTGTCATCATAAACACTTTTACTAGGCAATAAACAAGTCAACTTTACAATCCCAAGAGAGTCTTCCTCACATGATGATTTACAATGCCCAATTATATTGGACAGCACATTATATTGTAATTTATATAATTGGGCAATAAATTATATTGAGCAGTAGTTCATTTTTTTTAACATTCATTTTTTAAAGTTTTGAGTTTTAAATTTTCTGTCTCCCTCCCTCCCATTCCTCCCCCACCCATGGAGAAGGCAATCAATATGATACTAATTATACTTGTAGAGTCATGCAAAACACATTTTCATATAAGCCATGCCAAAAAAAGAAAAAGAAAGTGAAAAAGGCATCTTTCAGTCTACATGGAGCTCATCAATTCTCTCTCTGGAGGTGAACCTCATTTTTCATCGTGGGTCCTTGGAATTGTCTTCGATCATTTTCTTGAAAAGAATATGGAAGTATTTCACAGTTGATTGTCATTACAATATTGCTGTTGGTGTGAACAATATTCTCCTGTTTCTGCTCACTTGACTTTGTATCAGGTCATATAAGTCTTCCCAGGATTTTCTGAGAGTGTCCAACAGTTAATTTTTTAAAGCAATCTTGAGGCTAGCAGATATTGGGATTAGTCAGAATATAATACATATGACAGTTCTTGAAATAGCCATTTTGGGTACTGATTAAACTCATGCAAAGGCTTTCTAAGAGCTTCTAGCTTTTTTTTTTTTAATATTTCTAAGCTCCTAGTCCCTCCTGTCCTTCATACAGACAGGTTTATATCCCCTTTGTTATATTTTCCCAACCAAACATCCCTAACGAAAACTAAAAATTATGAACATAAAAATGACGATAGTGTGGGATTTTACATTGAAAACTTTTAAACAGGTTTACATCAAGAGTGTCATAGAGTTCATGTCTTTAATATTACACAGGCAATTTAATCTGTTTCCCATTTTGATTGCATTTCAAAAATTCCAAAATTCTCAGATCTTATGGAATGCACTCTATTCAAGCTATGCCCTTTGAGTTCTCATAGGAGGTCCTGCCTACTCATTACTGACAAGGAAAAAAGGTTGTTAGAAGAGCTGAATGGATTTAGTATCTAATCAACTCTCAATAAACTGCATGTTATGACCATCCTCCCACTCTGGAGGGGAAGGGAACAGGATTCAGATGTTTTAGGTCTTCTGTATAGAGGCAAATTGTTGAAATAAGTTCCTATTCAGATGTGTATATGTATAAAATCCAGCTAACTTTAAAACATAAATTAATTAAAATGTTAAAACAAAATTCTAATTTCCCTGTTCAGAGGACCACTGACTTTCCACAGGGATCTTTTTTATTTCATTTTTTTTCAAGTTTAAAATATATGAAGACTTTTTTGCTCCCATATAAGCTGTGTGGTGGATATTCCAACTAAGGAATATATAATCTGAATCAGTAGGGGATGCTGTTTTGACTTCATTAGATCCCCAGAGCTATTTACAAAATCTAAACTGTTAATTAACTGGGGTATAATATTTAGATAACCATTTGCCAGAGAAAGAGAGCACCATGTTTCTCAGGCAAATGTTCCTAGTACAGGATGCTCCAGTAAGGGGTGTCAAAGTTATATACTGTGCCATGAGGGAGATTTAGCATAAATCATTAGAAGTTTCTCCAATTTGGTACTATTATCCTTAGGAGACTGAGTCTGAAAGACACAGTAGTTTCTAACACAAATAACAATGGATGTAATAGGTTTTTAACAAAATAAAAATTTAAAAATCCCCCAAAAGGGCATTTGCACATTGAGATTTAATCACATTTATATGATAAATTAAGGTTTGCAAAGCACTTTAGGTATATTATCCCATCTGATCTTCACCACAACCCTGAAAAGTAAGTGCTATAAAATATTCCCTATATTACAGATAAAGTGAGGCTGAGAAAGGTTAAAAGATCTCTATGTTCCCAGTCAGAAAGTGACTGGGGCTTCCCCATCTACCTTTGTAAGGAAATTCTTCCTCTATTTTGTGGCCAGGCTTAGCAAAGTGAGGAAAATGGTTTAAATAAGGAATGAATCATCAACAAAATAAAATATGCACTGGCTTAGAGTGACCATTGAAGGAAATCGGGGAAGGGGAGAATGGTGGTGGTGAATGAAATGGAATATTATGGCCATGTAAGAAATAATAAAAGACGATTTCAGAGAATCCTGAAAAGTATAAACTGAAGCAGAGAGAAGACAGCAGAACCAAGGAAAGGACTTGTACAAAGACAACATTGTCAAGACAAACAATTTTCATCCGTGCCATGACCAGAGGTCCAAGAAGGAAGCATATGGCCCACTTCCTGCCAGAAGGGTGATGGGCACTTTGATGCCGAAAGAGACGCATTTTTAGACATGGATGGTGGATAGATATGTGCTTGATTATCTTACTTCTTGTTCTTTATTTTTCTTGATTTTTAATTGGAGTGGAGGAGGGAGTGGGGCTAGTAACGGGCAGTTTTGAAAGTAACATGCAGAATTTATTACATATGACATAGAGATTTCCAGTTGGATAAAGAATCTTCTTTTTGTATCCAACTGTGTATACAGAAGTGAAAATTTTTGAGAGAGGCGGTAAAACGTTCAAAATAAAAAAAATAAATGTATGCACTCTGTGGGGCTTCTTTTTTATGGATAATTAGAATTCTTAGGTATTGGAGGGTGTTTAAAAGTTCAGAACAAATCAGTGAAACAAAATATACGTGTGTACACACATAAACACACACACACATATCTCCACCCACTGGGGAATTCTTTCTTGGTGGCTAATCAGTTGAGGGAAGGGGAAATGGGGTTGAAAAATTCAAATTTTAAAAATTAAATTAAAATTTTTAAAATATGGACTGAATGGTGAAGGGCTTCTTTATAACTAATCAGAGTTCTTTGGGGAGGGGATGCTTAAAAATTGAGAAAAAAAAACAAATTTAAAAACATAACTGCACCAATATGTGCTTCTTTCTTGGTGTATGTGTGTAAAAAGTCCAGAATTTTAAATTATTTTTTTACTATGGAAAAATATAGGGAAAGCTTCTTTATAGCTAATTAGAGTTCTTTAGGGTGGGGTGTTTAAAAATTCACAACAAAAAATTTTTAAATATATGTATGCACACGATGGAGACTTCTGAGTGCCTAATTTGGGTGGGAGCGGGGAGGGGGGTTAAATGTTCAGGATTAAAAATGAAACGGAGGAGAGGATTCTTTTTTTTTTTTCCAATGACTTAGAGTTCGGAATCAACAAAAAAAAAATTAAAAACGAGCAGATGCTCCACCCCAGATGGGACTCGAACCCACAATCCCTGGCTTAGGAGGCCAGTGCCTTATCCATTAGGCCACTGGGGCTTCCTGTAGCGAGCTGTTGATCACATGCCTCTTCATCGTCGCAGCTCGCGCCGGCTCTTTTCCACCTGGACCCGACAGCGGGGGGGATGGGTCCCAACGACGCAAAACCCGAGCCCTGGTTCTCTAAGCACCCGAGAAGCCAAGCAGAGCGTTGGATATTTAAATATTCTTCCGCCCGTTCGGCCGCAGGCAGAGAGGGGTGACCGCTGCGGCTCCTCTCGAACTCAAGCCTTAATAACCAAGCGCAGAGGCGTCGCGGCGGAAGGTTCCCGAGGATGGCCGCTTAGATCCCGGAATGCGTCTTGCGCTCGCGCGAGCTCTTTGCTCCGGCCTCTTGCATTTTCTTGTTTCTTTCAAAACATTGCCCCCTTTGAAGTGCAAGCGCAGGTTTTTTTTTCCTCTGGGACCACCCTCCGGAATTAAAACAATTCGACCACGAAGGGACTCGAACCCTCAATCTTCTGATCCGAAGTCAGACGCCTTATCCATTAGGCCACGCGGTCCCTATGGAAATGCTTCTTGAAAGAGATTAGTTATTTGGATTGGAGTGGGGGCGGGGCGGGGCGGGTGGGGATGGCGGTGACTACAGGAAAATCTTTAGGTTCTCTCACGATCCTTGGGGGTGCTGCATGCCATAGGCACTGGGTGCGAGATGGATTTGCGTTTCAGACCCTCTTCTCTCTCCATCTCCCTAACCCTGGCGTTCCTAGTTCTCGTCTGCCTTCCAGCTTAGAGCTGAAAGTCACCCCCACCCCAACCCCTACCGTCCCTTCAAAGGTTGCAGAAAGGTTGGAGAAAAAGCCCCCAAGCCCATCATACCTTCATGAGGCCGCTGGAGAACACAGTTTACGGCGACCGCGTGGCCTAATGGATAAGGCGTCTGACTTCGGATCAGAAGATTGAGGGTTCGAGTCCCTTCGTGGTCGGACGCTATTTTGGCGTGGAGACCCATTCTGGTCTGGGTCTCTCACATTAATACTGGTGCTTCTCATTTCACCTGCACCCAAGTGCATGATATGATGGCCGAGCGAAGCATGAGCCACACGGATCTTCTGCCGGGAAGGGCAATGGGTAGCACCACATGCGCTTGCAGTAGAGCCTCTGGGGTAAAATTCGGGACCCCGCACGTGCTATTTGATGGCCGAGGTCGAAATCCGAGGCTGCATCTCAGCTTTGGTCCACCCATTCCAAAGGGTGTGGTTGGGATTCCAAAACACGAATGGAACGTTTCCATGGATACATTGGGCACTTGGAAACGGCCAGGGGGAAGCGCTAGAGCTGCTGCGAGATTTGTCCTGGAAGAGGTTAATACCAACTTCACCCAACCCTTTCAACTCACCCTCTTGGGTTAGCAAAGACCACGTGACTCATCTTCTCTCCGGCCCCAGTGGCCTAACGGTTAAGGCTCTAGTCTCCTAAGCAAAGCTTCGTAGGTTCGAGATCCCCAGTCAGCTAAAATCTTTCGACCTCTTTGCAACCCAAAGAAAATTCCCCAAATGTGCTTCTCTTCCTGTCCGTCCATTCCTCGAGGCTGTCCCTGTATTTGTTGGGTCCAGTTTCCTATCCAAAAGATTTGCATTTCTCCCTCCCCAAACGAGCATCGCGTCTTCAACCTAGCACACACCACCTGTCATTGGTCTTTTCTGGCAGTGCAGGTGAGAGAGTCACTACGTGGCTCTTTGTACGCGATTTTTCGGTTAGTGAGTCAAATGTTCACTTCGTGTTTGGGGGTAGGCCTTGTGCCCACATTCAGAGCAGCATGACTTGGTGCCCTTGCAAGAGAACCATGCGGTGGTCTGGGGGATGCGCTTAGGAGACTACTCTGCCTGTGTCCTGGCGCCTCTTCTTAGGTGTCCCCGGGAGCCAGGTTTGCATCAGCACGTCGGTTTAGGAGGAATTGAACCTTTCCCCAACACTTGCCGGAGCTTTGGGAGGCCAGTCTGGGCACTTCTGTTAGAATGTCTGCCCCTAACTTTGAATATCTGGAAAACGCTGACCAACCATGGCCAACCGCGATTCCAGAGAAAAGAAGTGACCAACCACTTCCAGATAGATGGGTAGGAAGTCAAGCTACAGAATGGTTTGCTTCGTTATGCACATTTGTTACAGGGCTTCCGGCTTTGTTTTGTTTTTTCCTCAACACGGGTAGCTAGGAGAGAGAGTAGAATAGGAACAGAAGAAAGAAAAACAAGAAAGGAAGGGAGGGAGGGAGAGAGGAGGGAAGGAAGGAAAGGAAGGAGGGAAGGAAGGGGAAGGGAAGGAATAAGGAAGGAAGGAAGGAAGGAAGGAAGGGAAAGGAAAGGAAGGAAGGAAGGGGAAGAGAAGGAAAGGAAAGGAAGGAAGGGAAGGAAAGGAAGGAAAGAAGGAAGGAAGGGGAAGAGAAGGAAAGGAAAGGAAGGAAGGGGAAGAGAAGGAAAGGAAAGGAAGGAAGGGAAGGAAAGGAAGGAAAGAAGGAAGGAAGGGGAAGAGAAGGAAAGGAAAGGAAGGAAGGGAAGGAAAGGAAGGAAAGAAGGAAGGAAGGAAGGGGAAGGGAAGGAAAGGAAGGAAGGAAAGAAAGTGAAGGGAAGGAAAGGAAGGAAAGGGAGGGAGGAAGGAAAGGAAGGGAGGGAGGAAGGAAGGGAAGGAAAGGAAGGAAGGAAGGAAGGAAGGAAGGAAGGAAGGAAGGAAGGAAGGAAGGAAGGAAGGAAGGAAGGAAGGAAGGAAGGGGAAGGGAAGGAAAGGAAGGAAAGGGAGGGAGGAAGGAAGGGAAGGAAAGGAAGGAAGGAAGGAAGGAAGGAAGGAAGGAAGGAAGGAAGGAAGGGGAAGGGAAGGAAAGGAAGGAAGGAAGGAAAGGAAGGAGAGAAGGAAGGAAAGGAAGGAGGGAAGGAAGGGGAAGGGAAGGAAGGAAAGGAAGGAAGGAAGGGAAGGGAAGGAAGGAAAGAAGGAAGGAAGGAAGGGGAAGGGAAGGAAAGGAAGGAAGGAAAGAAAGTGAAGGGAAGGAAAGGAAGGAAAGGGAGGGAGGAAGGAAGGGAAGGAAAGGAAGGAAGGAGGAAGGAAGAAGGAAGGAAGGAAGGGGAAGGGAAGGAAGGAAAGGAAGGAAGGAAGGAAGGAAGGAAGGAAGGAAGGAAGGAAGGAAGGAAGGAAGGAAGGAAGGAAGGAAGGGGAAAGGAAGGAAGGAAGGGAAAGGAAAGGAAGGAAGGAAGGAAGGGGAAGAGAAGGAAAGGGAAGGAAAGAAGGAAAGTGAAGGGAAGGAAAGGAAGGAAAGGGAGGGAGGGAGGAAGGAAGGAAGAAAGGAAGGAAGGAAGGAACGAAAGGAAAGATGGAGAAAGGAAGGGAGGGAGAGAAGAGGGAAGGAAGGAAAGGAAGGAGGGAAGGAAGGAAGGGGAAGGGAAGGAAGGAAAGGAAGGAAGTAAAAAATAAGGAAGGAAGGAAGGAAAAGAAGGAAGGCAGGCAGGAAGGAAGGAAGGGTGTGGGACAAAAGACCACTGGCTCAAGTAAAAAAAACAGAGATGTCTCGGTTTCTCAAGGTAGAAAAAAAACCAGAAGCTTTATTTGATCAAGTCTCAAGAATTGGGCATCTCTCACTACCAGGGCGGAGATAGCAGTGAAGAGAGGCAAGGCGGGGAAAGCAAGCAGGGAGATATATACCGTTGTACAAACAATTCTAAGAAATCCCACCCCAGAGGCTGCCCCCGTCCCCATTTGCGGAGACGAGTGGCCTCACAATCTTAACCAGGAATAAGGTTTTACCCAATACAAGCACAGAAACTACAGAATTACCTTATAGGGAAACTTTAATGCCAAGATTGCCATTTGTAAGTAGGCTAGGGGTGGGGGAGAGGGGAATATCATCTGGTTTCCCCGAAATCATGTGATTTACAGGAAAACAAAACTTAGGCCTGGTGAGGTTCACATCCTAACTAAATTTGTACTATCTCTATTTGAATATTGCCTTGCATGAGTTATTCATAGGGAAGCTTTCACAATCTTGTATTCTATTCACAGCTGAGGTGACATCTATAATTCTAAAAAAGAAGGGGGAGAAAGACATTCCTAAAGGTTAAATAATCAGATTCCCACAGACTCAGATTTATCCCATTTCCCTTTTCTCTAAATATTGATTCTCAAACATTTTAGATATAAATACATATATATATATATATATATATATATATATATATATATATATATATATATACACACACACACACACACACACACACACATACCCTGTGAAGTTTTCACACTTTATTCTCTCACTACCTCACACAGAAGGAAGGAAGGAAGGGGAAGGGAAGGGAAGGAAAGGAAGGAAGGAAGAAGGAAGGAAGGAAGGAAGGAAAGGAAAGGAAAGATGGAGGAAGGGAGGGAGGGAAAGAAACTAAAAATTAATGCACAGAAAGGAACAAAAGGAAGACCCGAAAAAAAGCAAGATGGCTTGTTAATACTGACATTACTTAATACCTATCATTTATATATCACTTTAAGGTTTGCAAAGTGCTTTTTCACAGCAACTCTGAGAAGTGAGTACCATTACCACCCCATTTTACAAATGAGAAAACCAGGGCACGTGGAAGTTAAATGGCTTGCCCAGGCACATAGTGTCTGAGTCACAATTTGAACTCTGGTCTTCCTGAGTCTATGTCCAGTGCTTTAACCACTATAGATTCATGGACAATCAATCCTCTTTCTGTTTTACTGTGGATATGGAAATGCCCGTTTTACTTCATGTTTGTTAAGCTCAGGAATTTTCTTTTTAAAATTACATATTCCTTCAGGACAGGGACTCCTGGGATTTTTTTTTCCCCATCTTTTTATCTCCATTGTCTGGTACAGTGCTTTGCACATGGTAGGCTCTTAATAAATGTTTATTGAGCTGAATTCATTGAAAAACAGCTTATTATCCTCTTCTTGAAAGAGTATTTCAACTCTTCCCACTCTATTTACCTAAAGACTCCCAAGCCGATGATACTGATTGGGGGAAGATAGACTACACACTTCCTGATTGACAGTTTAAGCTATGTGTCTCCCAGGATATGGAGGGGAAGGCTCTCAAGGAGAAACCTCAGACCTCAGAAGCCAAACCCTGGGAGGGAAGACCCTCCGGACATTCCTCACTGGTGGGGAGGCAGACTCAGGCTGCTGTAGGAGAGGCAGCTTCCAGGGCATGAAGCAGGACTGACCCAGACTAAGAAGTTCACCTGCAGTGTGTCTTTCTGGTAGTTTACTATCTTAAATAACTGTTTTCGCTACATAGTTCTTCTTTATTCTCCCTGTTGATACATCCAGCCTAAACTCTATGTGCCTAGGGTCAGCATTCTGTAAATTTCAGCATCTTGGGGCAAGGTTCCAATTGCCCTACCCTCGTTATGGCTCTGCAAGTAATCTTTTCATCATAAAATTCATCGTGGAGAAATAGAGGAGAGCCAGGGATAGCTTGATATAGATAGATAATTTGATAGATATAGATATATGCCTAGATCTATCTATAAATATATATGTGTGTGTGTGTGTGTGTGTGTGTGTGTGTGTGTGTGTGTGTATGGAGAGAACAACCTCCATTTCAGTGTCACAATAGGGCTGCTATAATAGAAAGTATGTTGGACTAAATTAGTCAGGACATCCTGAGTTCAAATCCTACCTCAGAAGCTTATTTAAGCTGTCTCGGCTGAGCGAGTTACATAATCTCAGCTTCAGTTTCCCCATCTGTAAAATGGGGGTGCTAATAGTAGCGCCTATATCACAAAGTTGTTGTAAGGATCAAATGAATTAACCAACGTAGAGTGTTTTGTAAACCCTAAAGCCTATATATATGTGTATATATAAATATATATGTATACTATTGTTATTAACTAATTATGTTACTCTAGGCAAATTAACAAACTTTTCTGGCCCTCAACTTCTTCATTTATAAAATTTGGGGATCAGGCATCTAAAGTCCCCGTGATGCTGGATTTGACCTGACTCGGGGAGTTGAAGGAACACTCAGGTTCATGTGCTCCGTAGGAAGTTGAAGATACAGGTCAGGAACCTAGAATAGAAATCAGAGTTGGGAATCATCTTCATAGAGGCGATAGTTAAAGCTATGAGAATGAATGAGATTGCCAAAGAAGACTGTAGAGAGAAAGGAATCAAAGAGAAGGAAGATACACTTTAAGAGATTAAGAAGAGAATGGAAAAAACCAAGAAGGGGCCACGGGAGGGACAGGAAGAGAAGCAGGAGAATGTAATTTTTGGAGGCCAAGGGAGAATGGAAAAGATGAGCAACATTCTAATGATAAAAGTGTAATATCCAAAATATACAGGTAATTGAAACAACACAGTGAGCCATTTCCAAGTAGGTAAGAGGTCAAAATGTGAATAGTTTTCAAGAGAATAACTCTGAATTATAATGACTCCAAGAAAACATGCTCCAAATCACCAACTTTAAGAAACAAATGCAAATTACAGACAACTCTGAACTTTCACCTCAAGCCATGAAAATTGGCAAAGTTGACAAAAGATGGGAATAGTCAAGTGTTGGAGGGGCTAGAGGAGGACAGGTACCTGATTGGTAAAGTTAGGAAATCATTCAACAGCTCCAGATTTAAGTTTGGAATTATATAAGAAAAGTGACTAAGCTGTCTAATACCCTTGGGCATCTTTTCCTCTTTCCCTTTTCCCCTCATCCAAGCTACCCAGAATCCCACCTGGGCATCTGTGATGGTATCTACTGGCAATGGAGGAAGGATGGGTCTTTCCTCACCCCTGCCACAGCCACCCAGAACCCATCAGGATACTAAGAAGGGCCTGGGGGCGCAAGTGCCATGAAGTCTCCTCACCCAATCATCTTGACAGTGTCCCATTACCTTCCTCTCTCCCTGGCTGGACATTGATTCCCTTTCATTCCCATCCAGAATTCCCATGCCAGTCAGATCCTCAGGCCCCTCGCCCCCTTTCTCAATGATAAATGGATGGGCCTGAGATTCTGAATGGCATAGGAATCCTGGGTGGAATTCCCAGGCCAGCCCCATCTCCCCTTAATAATAGTGGGTGAAGTCATGGTTGCTCATATCACTTGGATGAAGGTGGAATCACCAACTATAATATTCCATAAGATGGAAGACCACCAGGCCTTACCATTTGCCTCATAATTATGCTTTCTTGACCCCTAAGAATGGTCACCTGACATGACAACCAACCAGAAAGACCCCTGGGCTATTCCTAAATCCTCAGTATTTCCAGGTTTTTCTACTCTCCTGGTAGCTAGACCCTCCTATATGTGTTACCCTTCTCAATTAGAGTGTGAGCTGCTTGAGCAAAGGGGCTGTCTCAATTTTCTCTTTGGATACCCTGAATTTAGCACATTTGACTGGCACATTGCAAGTGCTTATAAGTGCTTTTTTATTTACTCATTCATTCATTTATTCATATTGTAGTAGAAAATGCATTCTTTGCCTATGCCTAAAATTTGACTTACCTACTTGTCCTTTTATCATCTAAATGCTGACCATAGTCTAATGTAAAACACACAGTTGTGTTTTCTTGTATTAGAAATGAGAGAGGTTGAAGAAAAAAGAAATCTCTTATGGACAAATTTGAAAAGTTGGCAGTACTAGTTTTCTCAGATACCAGGGCCAATGTCTATTTCTTCCTTGTGTTCTCTTAAACATTGCCTTTCAAGAACTTGGATCCTGTTTTTCCAACATGACTAGGCATTTCCCCGCATTCACTCCCACACAAGTGCCCTTATCTCTGTGGAACTGTATGATTTTGTCTCAAACACCTCTGCTTCTCAGTGCCAGTTCCTAGGACTGTGAACACCAAGGTGAGTGCTAGATGAGTCCTTGTAGCCCTCTCTCTGTTCCTTGCTCCTGACCTCATGAAAGCCTCTTTGCTTCCCATCCCTGATGTGACTCTCTTATGTCTCTAATAATGTCTGCCATTATATTCATTGATACTTTGAAATCCATTGCTCCGAAAAAGGAAAAAATCTCTCATGAGTACAGTTATGAAAAATAATCCAGGACCAGAACAATTGTTTTATGTCCCAAGAAGACTTGAATATTAACATTCTATAGGACTGTATTAATAGTAATAAATTAGGATACTAAATTCTGTTCTAATCATTCTGTATTGCGTGTTATAATTCTTTTATTCTTAGCATTCCCCCTTTTAGGTGGGAATAAATGACTGGTTCTATACCTGATTCATGTTTGTATATAGGGTACTTTTTGTATGTTCCTCCTTTCTGGGGAACCCCTTGGACTTTTTGAACTATAAGTATTGATGTAATTAGCAATATTTAGAACGCCAAGGTTCCAATTGCCCTACCCTCGTTATGGCTCTGCAAGTAACCTTTTCATCATAAAATTTATCGTGGAGAAATAGAGGAGAGCCAGGGATAGCTTGATATAGATAGATAATTTGATAGATATAGATATATGCCTAGATCTATCTATAAATATGTGTGTGTGTGTGTGTGTGTGTGTGTGTGTGTGTATGGAGAGAACAACCTCCAAACAATTTTTTTGGTAAGGCTACCAATCAGCTTCTTCAGATCTCACTTTTGAGCTAGGCGACGTCTGATGAACAGCCATGCTTGACATTCGTCACTGTGGCCTCTCCCCACCGCCAATGCTTTTCGTGTCACAAGCTCAGTTCTGACACTGTTTCTGTAACTACAGTTGTTCTAGCAGACGCTCCCTTCTTTGCCCTGGCTACTAGTACTCCCAAGCCTTTTAGGACCTTTCAGTGCCCACAAGATTGCTTACAAAAAGTGAGGTGAAAGTAGCCCACTTGGTACAAGCCCATCTCCAGGACTCCTGACCTATATCTTGCCATTGGACCTATGTCCGGCTCCCTGGGAGGGGTCTCCGACCAGCGGGACCCCCGATCAGGAACAGCGAAGAGACAGGGAGACGAGGATGAAGAAGTCTCGTTTATTTAAGGAAGTAGCAAAGCTTTTATAGCAAATTCAGTCAAGCATATGCTAGCTCGGCACCTGCAAGGAGGCGAGCATCCAATCATGAAAAAAATTAGTATTGTGTACGTCCCCGTGGACACCCTGTGCACGGTCTCACATCTAGGCGTTGCTGAGAGTGTGGAGACCCGACCCAGCCTGTCTGGCCCTTGTTGAGAACTGAGGCAGTTCCTCTTTTCCCACGGACCGGCTGTGAGCCTTAACAGCACTTAACAGCTCCCCCTTTTTGTTTTAGAACTGCGGTTTTCAGACAGAGTCCACGATGTCATACACGGTGTTGGAGAACAATCTCAACAACAGCAGGGCACAACAAATTAGCAGGAGGATGCTCAACAGTGTGGGAAGGAACCCAGCAACTGCTGACCAAAACCATCCCAGCCCACCCCTTGCATGGTTTATCCAATTGAAAATGTCATCAGCCTCCTTATCAGGTAAGTCCTGAGCCTTAGCAGCTTTTGAAATTTCCTGCGCAATTTTTGCTAAGTTGTTGATTTCATCGGTAACATTAGCATTCAGCCGCCCTATGACCCCGTTGAGGTGGCCCTTTATTTTGTCCCAAGGCCACTCGGTTTCATTGTATTTAACAGGGGTAACACACAACAGATTGAATCTGTAATCACATTGCAACTTTTGTCTCATTTCAAGCCTCCAGAGCTCATTCCCTATCTCAACTCCTCAATTGCCTGAAGCATCTCTTGGTCTATAATGCCTTGTTTAGCTATAGCAACGGATACATTTTGCGCTAATTCTTCCATGAATTTGGCTTCCCTAACTATGCTCTGTCTGTTCTGCAAAGCTGTGATGATAGCAACACCGCCTTCCACTGCCGCTGCAATGATACCAAAGATGCCTAATAAAGCAGCTATACATAGTGGACACCTCTTATGTCTTACTTTCACCAGCAATTTGCTCAGGACATGATCGGCCTGGGTAGGTTGCCATCCCTCTTGTAGAGTGACGGGGATAATGGCATACTCAGGACAATGCATGATAATAACTTTTGTGGTGTTGTCAGGCCGAGTATCCTGATTCCCTATACACTCTGATGCATTACAATTTGTACAATTAATCTCAAATCTATTACCTTGTTTGCTGACATTTATATTCCCATACACAAATACATATTGGGAGTCGAGGCACACCTGTCCCATAAAGTAACTGTTGTTAAAAGGGTGAACCCACACTCTGTCTCGTAAGTTATTAACCTCAACTTTTGTTCTCGTTAAACCCATATATATCGTGCCACTTGTCCGGCTGCACAGTGTTGTTATGTCCGAAGGCGACGGGTTGTGGTAAGGAATCTCCCATGAGTACAAGATTGACCCACGGAGGTTGATGCATGTAAGCCCAATGCTGTTCTGCCGCTCCCACGGAAAGCTGTATCATAAGGATCACAAGGAATGTCTGAGCACCACATCATTCTCCTCCTCTTTCTCCTCCTTCTCGCTGGTCGTCAGCAAGGTGTGGATCTCACGGATGTGTCTGATGGGGATGCTACGTAGTCCTGTACCTGTAATGACAGAAGCATATCCCCTTCTCCAAGATATTACTTTGGAAGGCCCCTGCCATTCCTCCGGTCATCTTTCCACATAACTACACCTGGAGCTTTCATTGTGGGATGATTGACCCTGTGGCCCAATGGTCCGTGTTGTAATACCAGGGACTTCATAGTGGGAGAGAGATTTTTAGAATCGAATTTTAGATAGTTTATTGTGTAAATGGCTTGTTGTAGTCTTTGTGTAGGAGAAGCCACTCCCCCTGAGTCTCATATCTATGGTTTCTAGCACCAGTGTGGAGGCCATTGATTCTTAGGAAATACAGTAAAGTTGCCCCAGTGTTGAGAAGTCCCTGAAAAAAATAGGGTCCCACTTATATAGTGTACAGGGGGCAAGAGCTGGTGATGTGCTCCTGAAAATACACCCCGCTCTCCTCCTGTCCGTCTCCTTCAAACAAAAGTCTCTGGGCCACACACTGTCCTGTGTCCACATAGACCGTTTCCTCTCCTGGATTCATTACTGGGACTTTGTTATCTTGTAAAGTAGACATTGTCACAGAAGGGATAAGTCCTGTATATTGGTTGTGAGGAGTGCTTATAATGAGGCCTGATCTTTGTCCTTGAGAATTCTGTCTGACTATAGGGATCTCAGCCGCTGTGTGGGGATCTATTCTATAGTTGCCCGCACTGTATAGCTTCTCTACTGTGTATGTTGCCCCATGAGCTTGGTGAAGTCCTTTCTGAGCTCCTGTGTAGTCGGGCTGACCTGACTCTCTGCCATCAGTCCCCATGGTTTTGTCTGGGCCCGGGAACAAGAGCCTGCTGAGGAGTTTAAACGGCGCTCATTAGTCTAGCGTCCAGGTCGATTACATTTCAGACATGGTTTATTGGGTCATGACCTTCATTTAGCTCCCTGATTTTGTAAGGGCTTGTTCCTGCACTCTTTTTTGAAGTGTCCCGGTTTCCCACATCTGTAACAATTTCCTTTTGGTCTTTGAACAGCCAATGCCTGAGCCATGGCCTGGGCCATCATTTGTGCACCATACATTTGAGTCCCTACCATCTCACATTTCTTAATCATCTCCTGCAGGCTAGCATCTTTTCCTAATCCTATCATGGCTTTTCGGAACTCTGCATTGGCGTTTATTCTTGCCAATTGTGCAATGATTAACTCCTTTCCTCCAACATCTCCTGTGCTTTTTGCTACAGCATCTTGCAACCGGGCCACGAATCTGTGAATGGCTCACTGGGTTTTCGCCTTATTTGAGTGAATGGTGCCTCCTGGTCCCCTTTAACCACTATCCTTCCCCATGAGTCCAAAGCCGCATTCGTGGTGTTCTGTAATGTTTCCAGGGGAAGATTGATTTGTTCATTCTGCCCCATCCAGCGAACTGAGCCTGTGATTTGCTCAAACATGGTGGCAGTGTTGCCAGGATTTTGTATGTTGGCTGTGATGGAGATTAACCGAGCTTGCTCATTAAACTCTGTGAGCCACTGTACAGACTGGCCAGGAGAGAGACATGCTCGTGCTATCTCCCTCCAATCGCTCGGTGTCATGACATATTGAGCCATTGATTTTAAGATCATCGTAACATAACTGGATTTTGGGCCATAAGCGTCTATGGCCTTCTTAGATCTTTTATATAGTGAGGTTCCAGGTTCCCATATCTCCTGACTCTGCGTTGGAGGTTGTGCCCCGGATTGTTAGGATCGGACTTATTGGGATCCTTCTCTTCATCCTCTAACACTGGCACAGTAATGCCCAACAGAGATAGTTCCATTTTGTCTGAGGGAGAGGCATTAAGGAGAGCCTGTTGTAACGGGCTTAACTCCAGCCACTCTGTGTCTTTGTTCCTCTGGCTTTTTGTCTGTAATTTCCTGTCCTGACCACCGGGTGGCATTTCTGGCTGCAGTACTTCTTTTTTGCCACTGGGTGGCAGCAAAGACCATTTAAAATTTTGAGGGCAGTACCTTCCTATTTTTTCACTGTCGAATTTTTGCTGCACCACACTTCCCCTTTTTTCAGCAGCGAGCTTTAAAGTTCTAATTTCACTTTGCAACTCCATAATTTTTGCCTCTAAATGCCCTTTTTCTACCCCCTTTTTTAAGTCAGGGTGTAGACTTGCCTGTATTCTTCCGCCATCAGGGTTTCTCCCTGGTCCCCTGTTTCACTCAGGGTGCGGCAGCCCGAGGTCTGTGTCTGAGCCAGGGAACTCCTGATCTGCTGGAACTGCTCTTTCTCAGCGGCGATGGCCAACTTTAGTATGTTGTAGATAATAAACGCCTCCATGTCTACCTCTCCTGGGCTTTGCTTGTCATATTCTGTTAGTTGCTCCCCCACTGTGAGCAGCCTCTGTAAAGTATATGGGGGATCATGAGCAATCCAAGGTGACGCCTTTATTGCTACATGTACAAATTTCTTTATCTGGGAGTCCTTGACCTGGCACCCTTGCTGCTCTGCTAAATTCTTAATTGTTCTTTCCCAGCTATTTATTGTTTGCAAGGCAAGTGTCTGTCCCATGGTGAGTTCTTAGACTCTTCTGCCCAGAGCCCTGTGTGAAAGTGAAACCTTCGAAGTAACTCATCCGTCCTCCTGGGAGGGGTCTCCGACCGGCGGGGACCACCCCACCACCCCCCCCCCACCCCTTACCCCCCCCCCCCCCCCCCCCCCCGCGCGCCCCATCAGGTACAATGAAGAGACAGGGAGATGAGGATGAAGAAGGCTCATTTATTTAAGGAAGTAGCAAAGCTTTTATGACAAATTCAGCCAATCATATGCTAGCTTGGCACCTGCAAGGAGGCGAGTATCCAATCATGACAAAGATTAGTGTTGTGTATGTCCTCATGGATACCCTGTGCACGGTCTCATGTCTAGGTGTTGCTGAGAGTATGGAGACCCGACCCAGCATGTTTGGCCCTTGTTGAGAACTGAGGCAGTGAACTGGGACCGACTGTAAGCCTCAACAGCATTTAACAGACCTAGATGGCTCTGGAGGAGAAAGTGAGGCTGGCGACTTTGTACAGCCCTCCCTCACTTAAATTCAATTCACTTGCATGTCATGGTGCCACCTTCTCCGAGAACAAAGGACAAACAATTAACCCTGCCATTATGCCTGGGTAAAGAAAGACCATACTTCTCCATTCACTGCAATCATATCTTGCCACCTGGAGGGCTTCATCCAAAAGGGTCACTAGCCAGAAACCACCTCTTCTTCTACCAAGTGTGGTACCCCCATGTTATCAGCTCTTCCAGCTCAGAAGCCAATTAGGGCACTATCAGAGGACTAGCCATGCATGGCCAGAAACCAACTTTCAATGTTTCCTGATGGTTGACCAGAACAGCCAGCAGCACATGCTCTGAGTGGGGGAAGGGGAACCAGGAGAAAGGCCTCATTTCATTTAAATAACTGAAAAATCAATGTTCCCCAAAAACAAACAGTGGAACATATCTCTTCATACTTAACATAGAGGTAGGGAACTGCTAGGATAGATAAAATACTATATACATAGTCAGGTAAGGTCTCTTATCACAGGTTTTTACTTGTTTATCTTGGTTAAAAGGGAAGTTTCAATCTGGGGATCATATAGGGAATGACTATTGTAAAGATAAAAGGCACCAATGAAACATTGTGGGTTTTTCTTTAAAGGAAAAATGCCATTGGATTGAGTCTTCAGTGAGCTTGAAGAAAGGAATTTCTTTGTAAGGTACTGAAAATAAAATGTAAGGGACTGAAAAGAGAGTGGGTGGTGTGGAAGGAGCACTATTTCCTAGGACTGATTTTTCCCAGGTCCTTACTACAACACAGGCCAGGCTAGTGTTTTCCTTAAAAGACTGAAAGTGGTCCTTGAGATTTAATCACCCCAGGGGACTAAGGCACCAAACCACTGATATGGCTTCCCAGTCAACTGAGGACATAAAGTGGACATCCCATGAAGAATCGGTACCTCCTCACAGTTGGCAGTGTTTGACCGACATTCAAGTTGTCACACTATGCTGATCAGAAGTACGGGGGAACTAGGTGGCACAACAGATAAAGCATCAGGCCTGGAGTCAGGAAGACTTGTGTTCAAATCCAGCCTCAGATACTTACTAGCTGTATGACTGTGGGCAAGTCACTTAACCCTGTTTGCCTTAGTTTCCTCATCTGTAAAATGAGCTGTCAAAGGAAATGGCAAACCACTCCAGTATCTTTGCCAAAAAAAAAAAAAAAACCCAAATGGGGTCATGAAGAGTCAGACGCAACTGAACAACAGCCGATCATGGACCCAAAATAATGCTGCACCTTTGCTGAATCTTTCCATGCTATAGCTAAGTAAATCTCCTTTTGTTAACTGTCAGATGATCTACATGTGTCTCATTTTCTCCCAGTCTCTAGGTTCTAATACCAGACTGGCCTGAGTCGAGACTGACCTTTAACAGGTAGTGAAGAAGTGGCAGAATCGTGTATGCAAGGAATAAAGTATCCTTGAGGAGTTTGGGAGGTACTCTACGTGCCAAGTTCAATTATTTTGGCTTTCAAGGTCCTGAGAATAACCCAAGACCCAAAGCCCATTGATATGGAACTCTCTCCTTCTAGATGGAGATCAGTGCCCCTCCACACCTGCATAAGTTTACAAGAACAGGAGAAAGGATAGCAACAGAATCTTTCAGTCTCTTGAGTTTCTTCCGGATCTCTGTCTCATCAGGCTTTGGGCACTTCTAGCTTCTAGTTTCAAGAGAAAATATGGACGATAACAATCCCACTCCAGGTTGCTGAAGGAAAAATAAGATTATGGGAAGAAGCTGACATGAGAGGAGCTGAAATCTTCCCTATGTCCCTGTCCCCAGCTTGCTGTATTAGACACTTTGGTGATCTGTCTCTTGGTTGAAATCTGGGACCCTCTTTGTGGGTTAAGCTGAGTTAGCTCACTTGAAAAAGGAGAGCTCCTTCACTCTGTATTGTCTGATATATATTCTCATGTATAATTTTCAGTTTGTTATTGACTTGGATAAATGGGTTTCCTTGCTAATTGTTATATGTGTTCATTGTGGAACTGTTATTTGGTGGGAAAGGAGTCCAAATCTGACTCAGAAATCTGGAGCAGCTGCATTTCCTGGTTTTCTCTTGATTAGAGGGAACGGAAAAACCAAAAGCTGTCTAGTCGAACCTATGCCTGACCAGGAATATTCTATAACATCCCCAACAAATGGTCCTCTATCCTATGCTTGAAGACCTTTAGCAAAGTGGAACTTACCATCTCCCACTTTTACATAGCTCTCCTTGTTTTATCATGTTATAATGTTGTATATCATCTCATATAGTAATATACTGGAAGCAGACTTTCCAAACCCTGCCATTCTCTCTGGAAGCTTTCTGATGGTCTGGGAGTGAATCCTGGACTTGTAGAATGGACAAAAGAGTTAGATCCAAGGCAACAAGATAGGAAAATGTGAGCTTTTAGATGAGTTCTATGAGTAAAGATGCCACAATTATCTGACACCAAGGAAGAGCTAGACTCTGTAGCAGGGGTGGGGAACCTGCAGCCTCAAGGCCACGCGTGGCCCTCTAGGTCCTCAATGAGGCCCAACTTCACAGAATAAATCGGGATTTGTTCCCCATCTCTGCTCTACAGAATAGAATAGAGAATCGTGGGGAACTTTAATGAAAGCTTAGGTGCCATCTCAATCTACCTTTCCAATCTTTTATACATCATTTCCCTTCTTACACTCTGTGGTCCAGCCAAACTGGCCTTTCTGCTGGTTTCTCACATAGGACCCTCTGTCTCTTATCTCTGTGTATTTACATTAACTGTGGCCCATGCCTGGAATACGCTTATACCTCCTCCCTGCCTCTCAGAATCCCTTATTTCCTTCAAAACTCTACTTACGGTACTTTGCACATGGAGCCTTTCCTGATCCCCCTGCTAGTGTCCCTCACAACAACAACAAAAAAATCGTATTTGTACCATATGTTTTGTATATACCATATGTTTTGTATATATAGAATGTAAGGTTCTCGAGGGCAGGGGCCGCTTCATTTTTATCTTTGTGTCCCCAGTCTAGGACAGCGCCTGACACATTGGAGGTGTCCAATAAATGCTTGTGGATCGATTGATTGTTAAAATTCCATCTTCTGTGGGGGGAAGTTGTGGAAGGAACAGGAGAAGAGTAAAATAAGCAAGAGGCAGGAGACATGGAAGAGGAGGGACTAGAGATGCATGATAAAGGTTGAATAAAATTTAGGAGAAAATGAGGAAAAATTGAAAAGCAATCTCTCTGCCCCGATATTGATCAATATTCTATTTCCAGGCATAAAGATGGTCAGGATCAAGAGCAATTAAAGAGAATAAATTTGTTGGTAACAGTGTAATAGGGAATGGAACCTGAAGAGGAAGATTCAAGAAAGTAAAGGAAAAGGTAGTAGGCAAGAAAAAGCAAGGTAAGTAAAAAAAAAAAAAGGTAAGAGGGTGAAGAAAATTAATGGAGTGGATTGGTGGGTAGGGCAAATTGATGAAGCAAGAGGTTAGTGAAATACTGAATGGGAGGCAGTTGTGATTATTGAAACTAAGGAAAGGAAGCTGAATGGGTTTGTCAGGGTGTTAATGTAGCTTATGTTCTGAGATGACTGTCCTGACTCCCACCGGTTCAAATAAGACCATCGAAGGTCCTCAGAGCTCAGCTACTAGATACCTTCAGGGGTGTAGGGTTAGCCCTGAGGTTCTGAGAGAGGAAAGAATTGATTTTTTTTCTAATGGGCTCATGAGCCCCCACCAGTGTGTTTCCACCATGATATCAGTTAAGAATCATTTAGTCAGCCAGACTCAGCTTTTAGAAAGGAGTATTTACTGAAGTGGTATATTGAGAATAGTTGGTATAACACATCTATTCCCAAAGTCCATGATGCTCTCTCACCAGTACATACGGAGTCCAGGGGGAAGTGGGCTCAAGCTTAGAGAGCTAATGTGGCAAAGAAGTTGCTCCTGGAAGTTTTTTTCTTCCCTTTCTGCATTGTCTGAGAAGTTCTTAGGTATAGCATAGCTTCTTTGATGGGATCTTAGTAGGAAGGCATCCAGTCTTATGCATGACTCCACTGCTACCAGATGTTTCAAGGATGATTCTAGGATGCTACTAAGACAATAGGGAGTCTTTCATACCTTCAAAATTCTCAAGGTCCTCCTCCAGCCAAGAAGGTAGGTAGGAGGAGGAGACTAAAGCTTACCTGGTAGTGTACTCCTTCCACCCAAGCTACACCTTTAGCAAAAAAAACAACTCCCCCAGATAACTTGAGTGGGTAAATACTATTTTTAAAGAGGATAAAAAAAAAGACTGCCTTCATTTTTTTTAAAAGAAATGTATTGAAGAGAGAAATAAAACCAAGTAACAGAATGAATGGAAGAGAGTGGGATGGTCCTAACTGTAAAAAGTGTTGAGTCTAAGTGCTAGAGCTCAGAATAAGCTGAGTCTGACAAAGAAAGCTGAAGACAACAAAGACGACAACAAAAAGGCCTTTTAAGTTATATTGGAAAAAAAGGGAAGATCAAAGTCCTTTGCTTGGGGTGGATGGGATGATGATAACCCACAGAAAGCAGAGCTGCATATTTCTTATTTTGTTCCTGTTTTCTGTGCCGAGGGGAGTGAACTTGACACTGAAAATGACAGAGCAAAAGTGGTGATCATCATAGAGCACCCGGTTGTCCTTGATGAATCTAAATCATCTGGCCCAGATGCACTACAGCCTTAGGCCTTGAAAGAACTGGTAACTATGCTTGTGTCACATGAAGACAGTCATATCGTCCCAGGAATAAGGAGGTGTTTGTTGGCTCCTTTGTACTCTGTCCTCATCAGACCACAATCTGGAATGTTGTATTCAGTCCTAGGCACTACCCTTTAAGAAGGACAAGAACGAGCCCCAGGGAGAGTGACCAGAGCAGGTCAGCCAGGATAGTCAAGAACAGGGATGGGGAACCTTGCAGCTGCAAGGCCATTTTGACTGAGTCCAAGTTTTATAGTTTTATATGTTTTATGTGAAGTTTGGATTTAGTCAAAGGACCACACTTGAGGATCTAGGGCCTTTTGACTGGGTCCAAGTTTTACAGAGCAAATCCTTTTATTAAGAGGATTTCTTCTGTGAAGTTTGGATTCAGTCAAAGAGCCACATGTGGCCTTGAGGCCACAGGTTCCCCACCCAAGGGCCTGTCCACGGCCTATGAGATTCAGTAGAAGAAACTGACCATGTTTAGCTTGGACGCCAAGCTGCCTCCAAGTATTTGAAGTATGTGGAGAAGAGATTAGACTTAATCTCCTTGCAAATAAACCAATTTAAACTTGCCTTGGTATTTCTGATTTAGATTTGATGTGATTTCGGTATTTATTTCTCACCACTCCTCAAAATTCCTCTGGACCTTTCTGTCATGCCCCAGAAACCTTTTCATACTGGAAGATCATTTCAGACCCAGAACTCATGCCTTGGAAATACCTTCTACCCCTGCAACTGGATTAAAGGGGTCCTCCCATGTAAGGAGAACACTCAGACTAGCCCCTTCTCCATTTCTGACCAGGTTGAGAGGTTTTAGGTTCTCAGTTTTTGAAACATTGCTGTCTCCTGGGTTTCCCCCTCCTTGAGGAATCTTTAAGCCCGTAGGGGAGTTAGTAGTGAGAAGGACAGTTAGCTAAGCAAGCACTGAGGAGAAGAGACCAGTGGTAAAAAGTCTGTCTGAGCCAGATAACAACTCAGAAGGTGAGGTTTCTTTCTTCCTCTTGAAGACAAGTTAAATGACTTGCCCAGGGTCACACAGCTAGTAAGCGTCTAAGGCTAAATTTGAATTCAGGTTCTCCTGACTCTGAGGCCAGTGCTCTATCCACTGTACCATCTAGCTGCCCCTGAGAAGGTGATGTTTCAAAGGAAGAAGACATTGTTTCCTGAAAACCACTGGCCCTGCCACTGGACTTAGAGAGACTTTGGTTCAGGAAATATAGGGACAGGTTTCCTGCCTAGTGTTTCATTTGTAGAGACCCTTAAGGTAGAGATAATCCATTGTACATGAACATACTGGTAGCTAAATCGAGGGTGCGCATCATCAATACTATTCTTAAACCTAGTTTCAGAAATGCTAGGGGTTTGAGGTGTAACAAGCATTCTGGGATTTGTAGTTTAGATAAGCATTCCCTCCCAGCCCTCAGAGACAGACTGGTCTTTGAGCCAGGGGACAGACTTGAGTCACATCCAGAAAGCCATGTGGTCAACGACAGATGAAAGTGACTGAGCACAGATGGCACATACAGTCTTCCTGTGAGAGATCATAGGAGAACAACGGCCCTGGTGCCACTAGATGGAATAAAGAAATTGTCTGTTTTTTAAATAGGTGTTTCCATATGATTTTCTTTCTCTTTATTTAATGTTTCTTTATCCTGATCTTTTGCCTCCAGTAAAAATTCATCCTCAACTGCAATGACAACCCCTTGAACTAAGAAATTTTAAAATGAAGAGACTTGATCAATTTCTCCTACCCACTCATTTAAATTCCTTTATTTGGCAGCAAATATCTCTCCAAATCAGTGATTATGTGCCAAACCTGCATGCAGAAGGGAAAAGGAAACCTACACACGGGTTAGACAACACTTATATGTCCAAAGAATATTTATTAAAGAGTGTTCTATACAATTGGCTGAATGAGGGAGTAGGTTGCTATGAACTTCCAAATCTGTCTCCAGACTGGGACTATGATGGGTTAGCTCCCCCAGATAGATGGTGGTGACATGGCAGCTCCAGAGATGGTGTCCTACCTTTACCTTTTGTACGGAAAAAGTTCCATATGGGAAATGTGTTGGAGATGCTCCCATGTTTTCAGGGGTCCCAGGATAATAATTAGTGGGGAACAAGATATTATCAGCTCCTTTGTTTCCATGCGTTGGCATCTTTGGTCGAGATGAGAATACAAGAATGGGATATTCCCTCAATTACTCCAGGTTGGCCAGCAAGGGTTAAGTGGACAGTTTTATCTACAATACCAGGTGCTATGGAGATGTCCAGATTCAGATGGATGTTCTCCGTGAGGGTACTATTGGTCAGTCAGTTTTAAGAATCAAAGCAAAAAGGATCAGTTAATCCATGAGATACATGCCAAGCGTCTGACAAGTGCTAAAAGAGTGACCTTGGATTATTCTCTCTAGGGATGAATCAAGCCTTTGTAGAAGTGCTTATGGTTTTTTCACCATGAGTTTCTATATGTGAAATGCTAACTCAGGTTAGGGAAGAGGGAATAAACTTCTTACGCACAAAGATCTTTACAGGGTTGTTTTTGTTGTTGTTCAGTGTTTCAGTCACCTCTGACTCTTTGTGACCCCATTTGGGGTTTTCTTGGCAAAGATACTGGAGTGGTTTGCCATTTCCTTCTCCAGCTCATTTGACAGATGAGGAAACTGAGACAAATAGGGTTAAGTGACTTGCCCAGGGTCACACAGTTAGTACATGTCTGAGGCCAGATTTGAACTCTGGTATCCCTGAGTCCAGCTTTAGCACTTTATCCACTATGCCACCTAGCTACCCCTAACAGGGGTATAGAGCCCTTATTATCATAGCCATGTATAGAAGGAATTAGGGGGAAAGCAAGAAAAACTTCTTGAAGAAGGTGGGATTTTAGCTGGGACCTGAAGGAACTCAGGTTAGCCAAAGGACAGAGATGAATATAGAAAGACTTCCAGGCACAGAGATATTCAACGAAAATATGTGGAGTTGGGAGATAGAGTGCCATGTTAGAGGAAAAGCAAAGAGCCGGTCTCACTGAATTGCAGAGTATTTGGAGGGGAGCAAGATGTAAGAAGACTAGAAAGGTAGGAAGGGACAGGTTATGAAGGGATTTAAAAGCCAAACAGAGGATTTTACATTTGATCCTAGATTTAATAGGGAGCCGTTCGAGTTTTATTGAGTAGAGGGGTGACATAGGCAGACCTGCCCTTTAGAACATCAGTCTGACAGCTGAGTGGAAAATGGGCTGGAGTAAGGAGAAATTTGAGGCAGAGAGATCAACCAGAAGGCTTTTGTAATAGTCCAAAGGTGAAGTGAGGAAGGTCTATGTGATGGTGGCAGTGTCAGAGAAGAGAAGGGGGCATATAGGAGAGATGTTGTGAAGGCAGAACCAACAGGACTTCTCCATCAATTAGATATGGGGGGAGAGGGAGAATGAAAATGAGGAGTTGAGGATCAGATCTTGATTACAAGCCTAGGTGATTGGGAAGATAGTGGTGCCCTCAACTGTAATACAGAAGTTTGAAAGAGGGGAGGGTTTTGTGGAAAAGATAACAAGTTCAGTTTTTAGACATGTTGAGTTAGAAATGTCTCCAGGAAATCTAGTTTGGGATGTCCAGTAAGCAACTGAAGACATGAGACTGCCAGGAGAGAGTTTAGGAATGAATAAATAGATGAGAATCTATTAATAGAAATGATAATTGAATCCATGGGAGCTGATGGGATCATCAAGTGACAGAGTATAGAGAGAAAAGGCCCAGGACAGAGCCTTAGGGTAGACCTACTTTTAGCAGCCATGACCTAGATCAAGATTCAGCAAAGGGAAGGAATGGTTAGACAAAGAGGAAGGGGACCAGAAGAGGAAGATTTCAAAAACCTAGAAAGAAGAGAGTATTAAGAAGCAGATAGCCATCGATGATGTCAAAGGCTGCAGAGAGGTCAAGGAAGATGAGGATCTAGGAAAGGATTAATTAAGAGTAGTTGTGATCATTGGTAATTTTAGAGAGAACAGTTCTAGTTAAATGATGAGGTAGGAAAGCAGACTGCTGAGAATTAGAAAGAGGAGGAAATGAGAGTGAAAGAAAAGGACGTGGAGGCACTGGTTATAGACAGACTTCTCAAGTTTAGCCAAAGAAACTGAGGCAGACAGAAGTGAGATGACTTACCCAGAGTCACGCAGAGGATTTGAACTCATCTTCCTGAGTCCATCATGCTATCCACTGTTAGTATATATATATACACATATATATATACACATGTAATACACACATACACACATATCTATACACATACACACATACATATATGTATGTATATGACTATACGCATATATACATATATGTATATATAGATATTCTGTAGCCCACAATATGAATTCATTTACATCCCTTAAGAGTGATAAAAGACAGCACTTGCAGCCATAAAACTCTAAGAAGTAAAACCATCTCCTTATACATATAAGCGGTATAGAATTGCATAGTCCAGACATCATGAAAAGCATCACAGAAGCTGGCGCTTCCACAGGCCCCTAAATATTCTAGTGAGATTAGCCCAATGGCTGCTAAGGAGGTTGAAAAAGAGAATATCACCAGGGTTTGTATTCCCTAGTTGTTGTTAATGGTCCTAAAAAACTCGACCATCAGCATAAGGATAAGGAAAGTAAACTACTAACAGGCATATAGCAGCTGGAGATACTGATGAGAGCAGATACTGATGTATGTTCTTTGACCCAGAGGACATGCTGGAAAATTGTTGAAGCCTACTGAAAGCAGGACTATAAGGGAAGAGAGTGAAAGCAGATTCAAGGAGGAAGCAACCCATCAGAAGAATGGGCTGGAGGAGCTGAGTGAACTTCTAGGATGAGAAGGCTGCTATGGCATGGTGGACAAAGTCAGGAGTAGAGCCCAGAGAGAACAGTTTTGGAGAAATCGGGATGAGAACCAGATGATTTAGATGCAAACCAGAACAGGTTACTAATGCTCATCAGTTATATTGCTGTAACAAAGATGCTGCTAGCAGCTACTGTGGCCATGTAAGGCCAATAACACCAGCCAATAACACAGGAGGGCTGCTAGCACAGGTCCTTTGATCTGTTTTTCTAAGGAAAGCCACTTTAAGGGGTTTACGATCTCACCTTAATTAAACATACATATATCATTCACTTAGTTCAGGGGAAAAAGTCAGCACCCTGAACTTCAGAGAAAACACAAACAGAAATTACAAGCAGAAATTATATAAACAGAGCAAATAACACAAATCAGTAAGCAGAGCTTTTAACTGTCCATAGCAATACATACGTACATGGTTACCAGAGAGAGAAGCACCAACATCTGGGTTTTCAAAGCCTGGGTGGGTGGGGGTGTTGAGGGTTGAGGGAGACAAGGTCCAGGAACCCCAAGACTGGAGTTCCCAGATGAGGTCCTTGAGGAGGAGTACCCCTCAAAGACCTGGAGTGGGTTGGGGCATCTGAAACGAATTCATGATCTCAAGCATTCTTCAAGTCAAGGTGGCAAAGATTTTTTACACTTTACAGCGGGCAAGAGTTCTTAGGGAACCAGCAATCTTACAGGGATACAGGAAAAGTTTTTATATGGTACTTTAGGGTGAAACCCGTCAATTAGGTGTTTTGGGGTGGAATTAGGGAGTGGTTAAGGGGTGGTCAGTTCTTAAAGGAACATGCACTTTTTGCATCTACTGTGCAGGTATCTTACCCAGAGTTCACTGGGAAACAGCCCAAGATGGGGAGGTAACCTGGAGGTGTGGTTTTGACTATGAAATGTCACTAAGTCAACTAACAGTCAGGGCTGACTGGGAATATCCAGGTGGCTCTCATCAAATGTCTTGTTAGACAAGATGAATGTGAAGGAGTATACATATGTCTATGTCTAGGATACATATCAGTAAGGTCAGTAAGTAGTAAATATTGTTATGGCCCAGTGTACAGCCAATTAGCAAGTACACAAGGATTCGGACCAATAAATTCTATATGTGCAGCTGGCTGCAGTATCAGGAGGAGAGAGAAGTGTTTTCCTAAGGCATGCTTCCCTTGAACTGGAAAGAAACTACCTGGGACAGTATTTTGAGGCTAGGGAGAGATGTGATTTTAGGACTGGATGTGGTTTAGGAATTGGGGTCCAGGCACAGGTACCCAAGCAGAGACTAAGGAGAAATGTGATGTTAGAATCAGGGTCCAAGCACAAGCACCCAAGCACCCCATTGGGGAGGTAGGGGCTTCTTAATGGCTACCCAGAGTCTTGGCTAGAGAAATCACAGGAACGCTCTTCCAATGAGTGTGCCCCTCAAAGCAAAATGCTAACCTCAGAGTGTATATACACTTCTTCAGGGTCAGCCCACAGAGGGTGTTACAACCATGTGACTCAAACTCAGGTGACTTAGGCTTTCTTGTGACTTAAGCTGGTCATTAAAGACTCTTGATTCAATCAAAGACTCAATCAAAGGCACCTGATTGCCATAGTGCTGAGAAGCACTCCAAAAGATAAAACAGCAAAAAGTCCCACTTTGCTTGCCATTACAATTGCCAATGTGATACTCACAGCAGCTGCTATGAATATGCAGGCTTATTTCCGGGTTTGAATCACAAAATATAACAGACTCTCTTCCTCAAAGACAAAACCAAGATATTTATTCAGATACCACAAAGCCAAATCCACCATGGTAACAAAGAAGTGTGCACACATTACCAATGTAGGGAGCAACGCCATCCCCAAGCCTTCCCTCCATCAGGCCTCCCTACAAACAAGCTCCCTTAGGCATCTCACTCATGCTGGCTGTTCTACCTCTCTCTCTCTGTCTCTTCCCCAGCTCTGCCTCAATCTCTCTTCCTGCTCCACCCATTCGGCAAGCTCCTCCCACCAAAGGCTTCATGTGACTCAGGCTCAAAGCAGATCACATTGGCCTATTAATGAGCGAGAAAGATCTTCCCATTCCATTAACATTATACCAGTTGACTAGGCACTGCATTAGGTGCCAGCTGCATCACAGACACCTATGGCAGAGACCAGCAGGCCTCAGCATAGTGGACAGCAGTACAATTACTGGCTGTTGTGTTTGTCCTTCATTTTTGAAGAAGACCATAACATCAGGAAAATGATGAAATGACCTGCAGTTGACTTTGAGAGAGAGAGGGCTGTGCAAGGTCCACCAGCCTCACTTTCTCCTCCAGAGCCATCTAGTTCCAGTGACCAGGATGACTGGAGATGGCCCAGGATACATTGGGAGACCCTGGCCATTTTAGGCTAAGGCCTTTTCAGGTTTTACTTTGAGTGAGGTAATGCCCATTCAGTGAACAGGCTTCTTTAAGAAGTGAGTCAAGGGATGGCCCCTTTAATTAAAAAAAAGGGGAAGACCCTCAGGATTGCTGGTCAAAAGAGAAACAGTTACCATTGACGTTCACTCTGAGCCAGGAGGGCCCAAAATATAGCCATTGAGTGGAGCTTGGGCAGGGACCTATTGTGGTCCAATCTATGAGCTTCAAAGTGAAATGGGTTTAAGGATTTCTTATTGCAGGGTACTGGTAATAACTGCGTGACTATAGGCTCCAAGTTGGGATCAGCTTATGACCCATGGTTCATGGGGACCAGCATCAGGTAGCGTTGCTGGCAGTGTTCATGAGGTTTGAATTCTGTCAAGAGGCTGAAGCCTCAGTCTCAGCCCTGACACTCTGGCTCCTCTACTAGCCCAATGGACTCCCACCTATGAGAACCTGGCCCTTGTTTGGCATTCTCTATGGGACCTTGCCAGCCATCAGTATATGCTGATGCATCAAGTTCCTGACAAATGATTCCAGTAAGCTGAGCTGCTAGGCAGATGATTGGCATGAAAGCCACGAGGAACAGATGAGATGGCTAAGACCTTAATTTACATGCATTCCTGGGGAGTAGCCATGAGTTTGGCCAAATGGTCTGGGATCTGGAGAGAAGACTGGATAATTAGTTTCTTCCTTTTGGAATCAAGACCAACAGAGGAATTTTGCCAATATCCATCCCGTCCGTAAAAACTGTGAAAGACTTCAGTGTTCTTCTGTAACAGCAAGCACCCTCGCATACCCAGGATGGCCTGCTAGCGCAGGTTCTTTGATCTGCTTTTAAAGGGGTTAACAATCTTACTTTAATTAAACATATACCATTTACTTAGTTCAGGGGAGAGGTCAGCACCCTGAATGTAGAGGAAATACAAGCAGAATACAAGCTGAGCTTGTATAAAGACCAACAGACAGGACTTCTGTCTGACCAAAGCAATACATACATAGTTACCAGAGAGGAAAGCACCAACATCTGGGTTTTCAAAGGTGGTGGGAGGAGAGGAAGCTCCTTAATGACTACCCAGTCTCCTCTGGCCAAATCACACATGAACATTCTTCCAATGACTAAACCCTGGGCCCCGAAGCAAAATGCTAATCTCAGAATATATATACAGCCAGAAGGCATCACAAAAGCGCTTCAATGCCTAATTACCAAAAGGTATAAAAGTCTTCAAGCAAGCAAGCCTCCCCATAAGCAAACTTTCCCTTTAAGCAAGTTCCTCCCCCAGTAGGCTCCACGTGACACAGCTGTGAGCTGGAGTTCAAAGCAGCAAAACATTGGGATTGAACACATGGTCACATTAGCCTATTAATGGACAGGGAAGATCTTATTCCATTAACATTACATCTTCAGAGATATCATAACCTTTGCTGAACTGAATACCAGGTTGATCTTCTTACAAGAATGGAAGAGGTTGGCAAGTACGTCCACTGCATGGGCATGGGAGCTGAGGCCATGATGTAGTAGATACAGGACCATATGATACCCCTAAAGATGAGGCAGCTACTCCTGCCCAGTGGGCCCCTTCCCATAGTTTACAATCTACCTCCAAATGGCAAATTTATAGTGTTGCACCCCTATTTCCAGCCAAGAGGTTTACCTGATAAACAACTTCATCATTATACCTTGACTACTAAGGGTGTGCCACCTCCCAGAAGCCATAACCACAAATGAGCAAGACCCCAGGAAGAAGGAATGCTCACCCATCCATTCATCCCTGGATTTGGCTTCCAGGAAAAACTTACCTGATAAGGACTAAGTCCTCTTAGACATGATTGCAATGGACTACACTGGAAGCACATCTGTGCTGTGGCCCTGTTCTTGGTGCTGTTCCTGCTGTCATTGCTTTGGACCAGGAATTACACTGCCCTTGGTATCATACCACCCTCGGCCCTCCCACACACCAGATCTTAAGATTTAGGGCATAAGTTGAAGTGGGTAGTGAAGCCTAGGATTCCTGGACCTTCTTGAAACCACGACGCTGCTGTTGTCCATTACTGGTGATGAATATCCCCAAGGTCATTGCAGTCATGTAAGTTCCCCAAGATGGTTAGGTGGGACGTTAGGAGTAACATCTAATAAGACTAAAAGATCCCTGCTACATAGGCTAATTCTTCCCTAAGAAAGACAATGAGGCCATCCTTGAGACTCAAATGGTCCAAGACAGATTCAAACAATTGCTAAAACTTCCTGGTTTCTTAAGTTTTAAAGCCCAGGGCAGAGGTTTCTCAGTTTCGCTAGATTTCCCATTACCCAAAAGGCAACAACAGCTTTTGACAAGATGCCAACACAGCAAATTCACAGTCAAGTGGAGCTATACCCGATCTGAACCAATGCCATGACTACTGGGTATTCTTTCCATGTTATCATTGAGCAAACATCCTCTCATTAAGCGCTGGATGGCTTACAAGGATTTCATTTCATTCTATCCTCAAGCCTGAACCGAGAAACTAGCCTGAGTCAGGCCTGAAACAGAGTGAATGATAGCCCCCCAAGTTCCCTTCCAATTCTAAACCTACGATCCTTTATCTTTTATTCAGGATCCCCTGCAGTTTCTTTTTTGACATGATAGCCTTTCCCAGTGAAGAACAATGATTTCACACAACTTTTTACGGGCCATAACAATTACGTAAGACAAGCTTCTTTCAGATCTTTTAATACTTTCTAAGTTGCTCAGCATGGGGAAATGGTAGGAGTTCTGGACGTGGAGTCCAAGGACATAGAGCCCTGGCTCTTTATTGACTGTCATGGCCTTGAGCGTGTTACTTCCTTGTCTGTTTGAGGCTAGAATCTTTAGATTGTGGGGTTTTAAGCTAGATAGGACCTTAAGAGTTCAAAGTTCACCCTCCTTGTCTTACAGATGTGGAAACCATGGCCAGAGTACCACATAATAGCTTTATGGATCAGTGCTGTTATGTGGCTGCGAGCAACAGTAACACAGCCCTGAGAAACAAAGCATCTTGTGGACAACTGCCAGGTATCTACCCAGACAAAACACCTACCTCAGAGCACAGCAGCCTCCCCTTTCTTTTCCGTGCATGTAGTCTGCACTCTGGGTTGTGCAATCACCCCCCGCATCTACTCTATCACTTTAGAAAAGAAGCAGATAAACGACTGTACAATTGCTTTATTATAGCTTTCAGGGGTGAGTGACAGGAGGGCCACGGCTTCCTCTGAGGCCCAATTTTAGAGGTTCTCAATTGGCTGGTGGGGCCAATAAGGATACTTCTTCTTGTCCAGTGTGGTGTGAGGAAAGGCTTGGTTCAAATCCTCAATGGTCATCTGTTCAAAAGGAATTATATTCTTGATCTTTTCCATCTAGAAAGAGAAAACATAAGTAATAAACAGTACATCACAGTGAGCAAGAACAATCAAAGGCCAGTGAATTAGCAAGGAGAATGTGAGTACTATTTACCTCTTTCTCAAGTTCTGCAATCCTAGCATTTGAAGCTTTCACGAAATCAGCACCAAGTTTTGCCTTTAAGACATTGAGCAAATCATTGTTTTAAAAATCAAATTGTGTCCAACATTACCCTGAGCCCTATGTTTCCTAGCTTCCTTGTACCAGACTTTTAGTGCTAAAGCAAATACAACTTATCTGTAAATTAGGAATGATATTTTCACTATGCTTTTTTCAAGGAAAGTTTTTTGTAAAACTCAAAGTACTGTCAAAATGTGAATTGTTATTGTCCAAAAAATTATTAGCCCAAGCGATTTTAATTATTCAATAGCTCAGTTGGATGGTAGTCTGGCCTTGAAAAAGGAAAACACACTCAGGAATATCAAATAAAAATCTAAGTAGACTTTTCAAATGTCTGGATTTTAGGACTCCAACACTACTGCAAACACAAGCAACCCAGAAGTCAGATAGCTGGACAGCATTTCAGCACTTCTAGCTAGGATTTGACTTGGGTCTCTCCACCTAAGTCCAGACACTTAGATACTATCAATTCCACAAAATTGAGCAACTTTCAGCACTTACATCTTCCTGTTCTTCAGCATCCACTAGGGCAGTGAATTTATCTTCTGGCACAGGAATCTTCAGCTCATTGAACTGAAAACACAAGGATAGAGTAAGTGATGGCCAGTACAACTGGTAACCCAGAAAAGGGCTCCCAGCAGCCACTCCATATAGATGTTCCTCCAAAAGAAACTGAAAGCACCATCTCTGAGGTTGAAAGACTTAGGTTCAAATCACATGTTTGACCTGGGGCAAGTCAGTTAAACTGTGCCTCAGTTTTCAATCTGTAAAATCAGGGAGCTGAACTAGATAGCTTTAAAGTCCCTTCTAGCTCTACATCCATGATCACAGAAAACTACTAGTATATCTCTATATTTTAAAAAAATTAAACAATGCAAAGTGACTAATTAGTAAAAAGGAAGACACAAGCTAGAATCTCAAAGGTAAAATAAAGGCATGTATAGAATAGAAGAAAACCAAAAAGTCGTATATTGGAGTTTTGGGACCCATATGTTATCTAGTCCAACTTGCCACCCCATACAGAATTTATCTCTGTAACACCTCTGATGGTCAAGTAGTGTACGCTTGACCGCTTGACCTACAATGATGAGGAGCTCATGAGCTACATGAAGCAACCCATTTCATTTTTAGGCAGCTCTAATTCTTAGAAAATTCATTTTTATATGAAGACAAAGTCTTCTCCTTGCAATTTCCACCTCCTACTTCTGCTGCCTGCAAATACAAAGAACAAATCTAATTTTATCACATGGCAGCCCTTCAAAAACTTGGAAGACAATTTAAATCTCTCTCTTCCTTCATTAGTTTCACATGAAAAGATGGTCCTTCTTGCCAAGGCCAAACATTGTGGGCGCACAAGTGACCCCAATCTATTCATCTTCTCTAGTAGACTGCCCTCTCCATCATCCCCACTCTGTCACTAATCTTCAGTCTCTCACTGTCTACTGGCTGCTTTCCTACTGTCTACATACATGCTCATGTCTCTTACCTCCTCAAAAAAGTCCCTTGATCTGTCTATCTCTGATTATCCCTTTTGTGACTAAACTCCTTGAGAAGGCCATCTACGATCAGGGCTTCCACGTCCTTTCCTCTCTCTTAACCACCTGTAGTCTGGTTTCTGATTTTAGGATTAAACTGAAGCAGCTCTCTTCAAAATGACCAATGATCTCTTAATTACCAAATCTAAATCCTCATCCTTCTTAATCTCTTTATAGCTTTTAATCTTGAGAAGATGGTCAATGATACTCTTTGACCTTTTTAAGACACTGTAAAACTCTAACTTTCCTAGTTCTCCTCCTAGCTGTCAAATTGCCGCTCAGTCTCTTATGCTGGATCTTCATCTAGGGCCTGCCTGCTACAAGTAGATGTACTCTAAGGTTCTATCCTAGGTTTTCTCTTCTATACTATTTTACTTGATCATCTTATAAGCTTCCATGGCTTCAATGATCATCTCTATGGAGATGATTATTCATTTATCCATCCCTAAACTCTTTCCTGACCTCCAGTCTCACATCTCCAACTAACTGTTGGACATCTTGAACCTGTTATCCTATAGACATTTAAAACTGAACTCATTATTTTTTCCCCTAAACCCTCCCTCTTCTAAACTTCTCTATTACTGTTGAGAACAGCACCAGTCACCCAGGCTTGCAACCTCGGTATCATTCTCAACTCCTCACCTCATATCCAATCTGTGGCCAAGGCACCTTGGTTCTGCCCGTGCAACATCTCTCCTATGAGCGCCCTTCTTGCTTTTGACATTGCCACTATCTCGAAGGCCCTCATCACTTCACACCTGAACTATTACAAAAGCCTTCTCATTGGTCTGTCTGCCTCAAGTTTCTTCCAACTCCAGACCATCCTCCACTCAAATGTCAAAATAACCTTCCTAAAGCATAGGTCTGACCACATCACCCTCCTACTCAATAAACTCCAGTGACTCCCTATTAAATCTAGGAGCAAATGTAAAATCCTCATTTGGCTTTTAAATCCCTTTATGACCTGGCACCCTCCTACCTTTCTAGTCTTCTTAAACCTTACTCCCCTCTCAAGTACTCTGCAGTTCAGTGACAATGGTCTCCTTGCTGTTCCTCTAACTAGATATCCCAACTCCATGTATTTTGACCACCTGTCCCCCTCCTCATCTCTGTTTCCTGGCTAACTTGACTTCCTTCAGGCCTTGGCTAAAATGTTGCCTTATACAAGGAACCTGTCCTGGTCTCCCTTAATGAGAGTGCTTTCTTGCTAGGATTTCCTTTAATCCTGAATATAATTTGTTTGTATGTAGTTATATTCATGCTGTTTCCCTAATTAGAAGGTGAGTTCCTTGAGTTTTTGCCTACTTTTGTATCCCCAGCATTTTGCACAGTGCCTGGCACATGGAGGTGCTATGCTCACTGACTTGATTTGACAGGTGTCACATCAGCCTCTGAGTCTTTTCTTCTTAGCTAAATATCTTCAGTTACTTCAACTAATGCTTTTCTGACAGCTTCCCTGAAACAAGTCATGTAGCTTTATTGATTTGTTTCTGCTTATAACTGACAGTAACATAAATAAAAAGGGATATCATAAAACATTTTTTATAAAACTACTTTTGGTTATGCACATCTTCATTTAATTTCCCTTGAGGCTACTGAAACCACCAACAACCTCTCCTCACTGTCACCCCTAAAAAACATTAATTTTCCAAAGTGTTATCAGTTTTCCTGCTTCCCACTCATAAATTTAATTTGAAAAAATGTCAATGAAGTTTTCAATGGTGGTCTCACCTTTTTCTCAAACTCGTCCACAAGGCCAGGCTTGGCCACGTTTTCCTTGTAGTAAGCCCAGTTGATCGCTTGTGGCTTCTCAGGCAAGGTAGCCAATCTGACCAGATGGAAAAACAAGAGTTAGGACTGACATATGGCAACTAAAGAAAATGTATATATTATGTTTTCTGTTCCCTTCCAGAAGTCGACCTAGACAGAGTACAATATCCAGTCCTATAGCAAAGACTACAGAACTATGAACACTTCAGTTTGGATGATGCATGAACTCTTTAGCTTTCTCTCAGGAAGGGAAATAGAACTTTTATGTTACTCCCAGTAAACTCAATTCTCTCCTACTTACCTGGTCGTAAGATATTCATTATGGGATTTCAAGGCATTAGCAATGGCTTTCTGGTTTTTAGGTATGATCTCCCCAAATGCTGCCCAATCAATGGCTTTCATAGCAAGCTTTCGTCCAGCCATCTTGGAACTGTGGAAAATAAAGAAAACAAAATGGGTCAGGAAAGAGACAAAGGGCCCACAATGATGTAACGAATATAAACTCCTTAGGATGATGACTGTCTGTGTTTTTATTCCCAACTCTTTGCATAAACTACATGCTACGTACTTAATAAACTCTTTAATTGTTCTAAGTGGAAAGAGGTCAATGTACAGTTGTTCAAACTTTTGAGAAACAATTCCTGGATCTATGTTATCCATCTAGTATGTACTCAATATTTATCATTAATTTTTAGTTGTAGATCTAAGATTCCATAAAGGGAGTTTATTCAACCACGGTAAGAAAGTTGGAAGAAATATGGCAAGTGACCATTTCTGGAAACAGTAGAACAAGAGAAAAATAAGATTAAACCAGGTTAGAAAGAACTGAGGTCAAATAAAAGGGAAAGTCTCCAGAAGGAAAGGGTGACACATACAGGGGTTGGTTAAAGAGGAAGGTAAGGGAAGTTTCTTTCAAAATCCCTCCCCGCCCCCCCCAAAAGACACTCCACCCTCCTCTTTCATTTACTTGTATGGATTCAAGGGAAGACAGCAGGGAGTAAGAGGGGTTTAGGAAAAGGCTTTTAGAAATTTTTGAAAACATGATGGTAGGTGAGACTGCACAAGGAAAAGCACCTCAATTTTCAAATAACCTTAGCCCACAGGCATGTCACAAACTTACAGCTACAAAATTAAGAAATGCTAGCTTGGAAAGAACATAGAATTTGGGGGCGAACGGGACTTTACAAATCATCCACTCTCCATTCCTCACTTTACAGATGAGGAAACTGAGGCCCAGAGAGAAGCGGGGACTCGCCCAAGGTCATACATCAAGTTGAGCCTGGCCTCTATCCCCAGGTTTCCACGCAGTGTTCTATCTCCTATGCTCTGCTGTGGAAGGTTTCACTGACCACTGACCCCTGTCCCCCGCTCCTGGCTGACAGGTGGAGCCCGCGAGTCCCGGGGAAGTGCACCGGCCTCCCCAGAGGCACACAGCAAAGACCCCAGGGAGCATCGTGGGAGGCAGGGGCCCGAGTGCTACGGGAAAGGCCGAGAGGGGAGGCTGCAAGGGCCAAAGCAAGCAGATGCGAGGACTAAAGAAAGCAAAGGTTCGACCCCAACTCACCTTCACCGACCCCGGCGGCGCACAGCTCTGGGCAGAGAGCAAACGGAAAAGCGTCACCGGAAATCACCTTCCAGCCAATCCCTTTTCGGGAGAGGCGTGCCTTCCGTCCGCTGAGACCAATGGAATAGCGAGAGGGTCCCAGAGACCCCGCCCCCCGAGGGAGTGGGGGTGTTCCCGGCTTCGGCTCGGGGTGCTGGCGGCGCGGCCCCTTCCTTCCCCTGTCATTGGGCCGGTCCGGCTCTCCCCACCGCGGAATGGGAATGGGCCGGCCCGGGGATGCGCGGGCAGGAGGGGCCCAAGATGGCTGAACTGCAAGTGGACTCGACGGTGGGAGGGGGCGGCCTCGGGGACTGCCGCGGCCCGGCCAGCGCCAGCCCCCGCAGCTCCTCCTCCTCTGCCGCCGCCGCCGCCACGGCTTCCTCTCGCGGCCACGGCCGCTCAGCCGCCGCCGCCACGGCCTCGGCTCTGTCGTCACCGCCGCAGCCGCCGTCGCAGCCCGGGCCGGGGCCGCCCGAACGGGCGGGGGGCGCGGGGCGCTGGGTCCGGCTCAATGTGGGCGGCACGTACTTCGTGACCACCCGGCAGACGCTGGGCCGGGAGCCCAAGTCGTTCCTGTGCCGCCTCTGCTGCCAGGAGGATCCCGAGCTGGACTCCGACAAGGTGAGCCCAGGCCGAGCCCCCGGCCCCTTCCTCCACGACTCTCCCGTCCTACCCTCCTCTCCACGGCTCCCCAGCACCCCAGGATCCCTCCCCCAGCTGCCCATCGCCAGCACCCCAGGATCATCCCCCCCTGCCCTCCTTCCCTTCTCGGTGCCCCCCCAACTGCTCCGCCCCCAGCCCTTCCCTGCGCTGACACCCCCCTTACACTCTCTTCCACAGTCAGCTTCATCCCCTTTCATTCCCCCTGCTCCTCCCCTGAACCCCACGGGAGCGAGCCGCTCCCCCTCCCCAGCCCTTCCCACTCCAGCACCCAAGGCTGCTTCCCCAGCCCTTTCCTTCTCCCTCCCCTTTGCTGATCTCCCCAAGGCCCTTCCTTTATGCCCGAGGCACCACTCCCTCTCCTGTCAGTCTGTCTGTCTGTAAGCATTTATTAAGCGACGAAACATTAGGTATACTCAAGAAAGGCAAACACACACACACACACACACCCCCTAGCCTCTGCCCCAAGGAGTTCACAATCTAATGAGAGAGCCAATATATAAACAACTGTGTACAAACAAGCTATATATAGATTGAGGATAAAGTGGAAATCAGCAGCAAAGGCACCAGGATTATAAGAGGGGTTGGGGAAGGCTTCTTGCAGAAGGTGGGATTTTAGCTGGGACTTGATAGACACCAGTAGGGAGAACATTCTGGGCACGGGGGACAGCCAGAGAAAATGCCTGGAGCTCTGAGTATCTTGTTTATGGGAGAGCCAGGATGCCAGTGTCACTGGATCAAAGGCTGTTGTGGCAGGGAGTGAGGTGTGAGAACACTGGAGAGGTAGGAGGGGGGTAGATGAGGAAGGGCTTGAATGCCAGACAGCATCTTGTATTTGATCTGAGAGATGATAGGCCCTGGAGTTTATGGAGTAGGGAGATGACATGATCAGACCTGAAGATCACCTTAGTGGCAGAATGGAGGATGCATCAGAGTGGAGAGGCTTGGGGCAGGCAGACCCACCAGCAGACATTTGCAGTGGTCCAAGTGTGAGGCGATGAGGGTCTGCACTTGGGTGGTGGCAGCCTTGGAGGAGAGAAGGGGGCCTCTATACTGGGGATGTTGCAGAGGTGAAATTTACAGGCCTTGGCAACAGATTGGGCAGGGGGGTTGAGAGATAGAAATCAAGGATAACCACTAGGTTGCTAGTCTGGACGGTTATAGGGAAGTTTGGAAGCAGGGAGGGGTTTTGGAGGAGAGATGAGCTCCTTCCCTGGGCCTCAGACTGTCTTCCCAGCCCCTTCTCTCCTTTCCTCCTCAGCCCCTTCTCTTCCCAACATCCCTGGCTCCCCTTCCCAGCCTCTTTCCTCCCCATCAAAGGTAGTGCCTACAAAAGGAAGGTACACATGCATCTACCCCAAGATCCTGCTGCATCAGACACTCCCCGTCTCACATGAAAGCAGGTGTACTTGGCTCACTTCCAGGCACCCTTTTCTGGATGGGGAATCAAAGCCTGAGTTAGAAATCTAGGCCTGCTATGTGCTACCTGTGTTGCTTTGAGAAAAGACAGAACCTCTCTGGGTCACAATGTTCTTATTAGTAAAATGAGGGGGGTTAGAGTAAATGATTGCTAACAACCTTTCAAGTTTTAAATGCCGTGATCCTGAGTCCCCACACTAGTGTAGTCCCTGCTTGTTATCTACTTCTTGATGTGTAAAGAGTGTAGCCTACTTCAGAATTCCACCCCCTTCCTTAAAAAAATGCTCATACTAAATTGTTTCTTCCTCTCATTCCTTTCAGGAAACTTTTCTCCTCAGTGCACTGCTATCCCATCCCTCAGCACTTGGAAACCAGTTCTCTTTTTGCTCTTCCTGCATCCTCGTCTCTCAAAAGTGGACTTTCTCTCTCCCCATCCCCTCATATTTATTCCTCTTCCAGTTTTGCCTACCTCTAGTCAATCTCCCTGTTTACTTTCTCCCTTCCTGGCTGCCTAAAAACCTGCCCACATCTTCTACTACCTCTTTTTATGTTGAACTCCTTTAAAAAGCTGGCTACAGTCCTCATCTAAACTTCTCTTCCTCTTTTAAAGCTTCTGCAGGGTGGCTTCTGACCTCCTCATTCAACTGCTCTCTCCAAAGTTAGATCTCTTTCTTCACTATCAAATCCAATGGCATTTTCAGTTCTCAGACTTGTACTCTGCAGCATTTGAAAATGTTGACTGCCTTGGCCCCTGGATATTCTTCTCTTTGGGGTTTGTTCTGCTTTCTTTGTTCTTCTCCAGCTTATCCAACTACATCTCAGTCTCCTTTGCTGCATCTTCCTCCATGTCACCCCCACCAACTGTCCCAAAGCTCTGTCCAAGGCCATCTTTTCTTTTCTTTGCTGTCTCACATAGTAATCTCATTAGCTCCTATGAGCTCGATTATCTCCATGTAGATGGTTCTCAGATATACATGCATATATGTGTGGATACATGTATATATTTGTGTGGATACATACATACATACATGCATGCACACATACATACATACATACGTATCTTCAGTCTCTCATCACCAGCTTGCCTATCAGACATTTCAAACTTAAACTCAGTATGTCCAAAACAGAAATCCCCTATTTCATTTCTTCCCTGGACTGTGGGCAATAACTTGTAATTGGTCTTTCTGCCTCAAGGTTCTCTCCACTCATAGTCAGAAGCTCACAGAATCGTAGATCTAGAGCTAGAAGGGAACTCGGAGGCCATCAAGTCCTTCATTTTACAGATGAGGAAACTGAGTCAAAAGGTTAGGTGACTTACCCAAGGTTACCATAGCTGACAAGTGTCAGAGGCATAGTTTGAACTCAGATCTCTTTTGACTCCAAGTCCAATACTACCCATTGCACCAACCAGCTGCCTTTTCTCCAGTCCGTCCTCTATACAGCTGCTAAGTTAATCTTCCTAAAGTGTAGGTCTTACCATGTCACCCCCTTCCTTAGTACATTCCAATGTCTCCCTATTACCTCTAGGATCAATATAAATTTCTCTTACATTTAAAGCTCTTTACCTCCTAGCCCCTTTGTGTGTTTCTAGTCTTCATTACTCCTCTCCTTGAGCTTTTCAGTCCAGCCATATTGGCATACTTACTGTTTTTTATACATGATGGATCATTTGTCTCTGAGCCTTAGCACTGGCTGTCTCCCATGCTCTCCCACCATATCTCTGCCTTTTAAAATCTTTTGTTTCCTTCAAAACTCTGCTCAAGCAATACTTTCATGATGCCATAAAGCTTTTTTACAACTCCCTGGTAGCTAGTGTCTTGCAGGACTGACTCTCCTCACTCTTCTGCCTGTTTACTTTGAACTTATTTTGTATCAGTTCTCGCCCTTGGAGGGATATAAGCTCCTTGAGGACAAACTTTCATTTTTGTCTTTGTATCTCTAGTGCCTGATGTGGTGCCAGGCACATGGTAGTTGGTTTAATATGCGTTAATGTTAATAATGCTCATCAGTTGTTTGATTGTCCCTTCCCTTTTGCCTACCTAGTAAGCTTAGACCTGAAATTGGAAAGGCTCTTAACAAACAAGATTTCAGTGGTGCTTCTTCTGGAATCTCAGATCTAATCATGGTATCAGGGATAGTGATCTATGTCCATGTTAGAATCATGAATGGTACAGCTAGAAAGGACCTGAAAGAAGTCTAATTTAATCCCTTCATTTTACAAAAGAAGAAATTGAGCCTTAGTGAGTTGAAGTGAGTGTTCAAGGTTACACAGCAAGATAGTTGTGAAGTTAAAATTAGGACCTAGGTCTTATGATTCCTAATAAAATAATTTTCACTACATCTAATTATAGTCTTTCCATACAAGCTAGGTTGGTGTAGTAAGACTCGTAAAAGGAAAGATTATTAATAGAGAAGTGCACCGTCCTTCCCTAAGTTATGAAGCAGAAGTCTAGATACTCACTTTGGGTCTTGGTTGCCAGGGGATATATGAGGAAGGGAAAGTTCAAGCCCGATTGGGATCTCTGGCTGGAAGGATTGACTGCAGGCACTAAAATGGGTAGGGATGAAGGGGAAACCATATATATATATATAAAACTTCCCTGACTGCAACTCACTTTCATCAAATGGGTAAAGTGCTCCAAGGAGTGTTAATTATATTGAAAGGAGGTTATTCCCCAAATAAGTGTGAAGTGGAAATAGGATAGGGATCTGTAATTTTAAATGTAGTTTAGTTTCTTTTATTGTTTCATTTCCCTATTTGAGGGTTATCTTTCCAGCTAGATTATAAGTGTAATAGACTGCTATGTTCTAACTCCCTGGTATACTCTCTAATATGCTGGAATTAAGCACTCAATGGATAGTTGCTTTGATTTTATTTTCCTACATGAATGATAACACCTGACACATCCCAAATGAACTAATACCTGTTTTATGTTTAAGATATTTGGGGAAGATTCCAAAACATTTCTTTGTTAAGCGGTTCCTTTTATGCGACCTAAATTTCCCTCATTGTAATATACGCCAATTTTTTGTTCTTTTTTTACATGAAGTAGAGTAGATTTGGAACCTCTCTGAGCCAAAGCCTTGATTCTTCCAACCTTCCTCGGGGCACATGGCTGGATTGTGTGAGATTAGTCTTGGCATGCAAACATCTACTAGTATTGGCCTTGAGCTTCAAAGAACTTTAAAATCCAGGCACAGGTTGTCTTAGAATCAGGAAAGTGACTCAGAAATATTGGAAAAATTTAAAAGTGTCCATCCAAAGACATATCTTATGGTATAAGACTTTCTTCCTGTGCTTTCTCCTAACACATCTTTTATAAGGATCTTATTAATGTCAGACTTTCTTACTCAGCAAGTAAGCATATAAATGATATATGTGTGATTTTGAACTTTTATCATATCCTAATTGAAAAGCTATCACACTATCGGATGTGCACACACTAAGACAGACCTTTATTTTCAAATACCATAATCCCAGGCAAATAGTCTGTCCTTGGCAAAACCCTTGTAATTGCCAAAGACTTAGGAGTTAGGAGATCTGTTGTCTAGTCCTGGTTATATACTATGTGATATTTTAGTATCTTCACCTCAATTTTTCCTCGTTAAATAAGATCATTCCATCCAGCTTTAACATTCAGTGACCTGGAATCTTACTGAAAATTTTCTAACTGGTGAGATAGACGGGCTTTGTGCGTTGACAGGAAGTTGAAGTCTTACCTTAGCTCACTTTAAAAGCTCCTCTTGAAACACCATTCCTGTACTTTACTCACAGGATGAGACAGGAGCCTATCTGATTGACAGAGATCCAACATACTTTGGTCCTATCCTAAACTACCTCCGCCACGGGAAACTCATCATTAATAAGGAATTGGCAGAAGAAGGTAAGAAACCACTGCTAGAAAGGTAAGAACAGGTGAGCATCGTTATAATAGCTAACATTTACATGGCGCTTTTAAGGTTTTCAAAGTGCTTTATTTATATTATTTTATTTGATCGTCTTTAAATACCCTGCGAATTAATAGGTTAACTCAACCTATCTAGTTCCCACTAATACATTTTGGTTGAGATGTTCACTAAGTTCACGAAAGCAAGCAGGAGGTTGCTGTTTATCAAGGGGAACACTTCTGTGTTCAGTCTTTCTCTTTAGTGAGAAAGAAAATACTTAATTCATGTTTGCATATGGGTTCAAAATGTTTCCCTGGCTTATAGCGATTTTTATTAGGCCTTTGTAAATATGATCACGTCCAAGAAAGAGTTCAATTTGACATCAGTAAGCATGAAAACTCACACTAAGTGGTATTTTCAATTTTACTTTAATTTGCCACTAAGTGTGCATTAAAAAAATAAAATCCTGGACTAATTTCTTTAAGATTCTGCTATGGGAACCCTGCAGAGTTTCATGACCAATATATTTTATTCTGAAAGTTCATTCTCGGTTGTTTTGTAGTTTCAAATTTTAGAGAAGATAAGACTGTAGCTATTCACTTTTCTAAAACAATTGAGCTCTCTTTCACTGGGGACATCTAGTAGAAGATTAGAGACTGCCCTTCAATCCAGCAGAGTCCAGATTTTGGGGCATTGTCATGTGACAGGATTCTGAAAAATGTAGCATAATAGATAGCCCTCACATACAGTGCTGCACCAATTGGTTCTAAGTTGTTCTTGCTCACACTAAATATAAATATATTTTTCTCAAACTGTTTTCATCTGGCACAAATGGAGAGCTTTTCTGTTGCTTGGTTGGTTGGTTGGGTTTTTTAATTTGTCAAGTACAAATCACTATGTTACATTAAGTCTAAATAGATGAAAGACCTTTTTTTTCCCTTTTGGACAATATCACAGAATTAAAAATCGTCTCTCCATCTGCTCCTGGCAGCACCAGGAGGTGTCTAGGATGAGAGTAAATAATAATAGCTAACACATAGCACTTTTAAAGTTTGATAAGTATTTTATAAATATCTCATTTTGTCCTCAAAACAACCCTGAGGTGTAAGTGATGTTATTATCTCCCATTTTATAGATGAAGAAACTGAGGCAAACCCATTAAGTAACTTGCCCAGGGTCACACAACTTGTAAGTGTCTGAAGCTGGATTTGAGCTCAGATCTTCCCGACTGCCACTGGGCTACCTAGCTGCCTTTAGAAACCACAGGAATTTGACTGCATCTCCCGCCCTGAAGGTTAGACACTAGGTAATGATGGGTCATAGCTCTAGAACTGTAAGCTCTAGCCCCCAGAGGCCATCTAGTCACGTCCCCTCATTTTACAGATTTGGAGACTGAGATGACTGTTTACAGTGGCCCGATGTTTGAGTCATTCACTTCTGTTTCCACTTGAGAAGTATATTCCACAGAAGGTAACTGAAGCACAGATGTGACCTGATATGTCTCTAGTTGGTAGGGAAGAAAGATTAGAATCTTAGTTAGAAAAACACACAAAAAGGTCATGAGCAAAGTTGAGTGAACAAAGCATTTTGTTTGATTGCTTATTTTAGGTGTCTTGGAAGAAGCGGAATTTTACAACATTGCATCTCTTGTGCGACTGGTTAAGGAAAGGATACGGGACAATGAGAACATAACCTCACAAGTAATTTGTTTTAAACTTTTATGTGGAAAATGTCCCAAATGAACATCTTAGCCATTTCTGAGTGTGGAGTAAAAAGGGTGGTGTGCTGCTTGGAGAGAAAACAGTTCAGCGTGTAGTTGGTCTGCGTGAAAGTATACTCGTGAGTCCTTAGAGACAGTGCAGGCATGACCAAATACACACGATTCTGAGACTAGCTACTCAAAATGGGAAAGTCAAGAAAAAAAATCAGCATGGGAAAAGAAAGCCATCTGAAAAAAAAATCCACTCACCTGAAGGAAGGAGGGATAATCACCGTTAGTAAGGTTGTAGTAGTGAAGACTTTGAGGATCTTTACTTTCAAAACCTGCTCCTACTGAAGGAGAAACTCCTTAGAAAGAGAAACTCAGGGACAGGGTGTTTTCCAAGTGGCACCTTCATAGATCCTGCCATAGCCTTTCAAAATGTTTTTCTTTTATGTTATTATGGTCATCCTGTAAATTGTTCTCCTGGTTCTGTGTATTGTATGCTTTTCTTTCTGGTTACCTCTTAATTTGCCACATTCTCTTATGGTACAATAATATTTCACTAATCACACACCATAGTTTGGTTTTGGGTACTCACTTTGTCTCCAAATCAAGCAAAGTAATTTCTTTCTTCAGAGTTAAACATTGGCCTTTAACGCATTTGATTATATTCACTTTACTGCCTGAGATCAGGGTATCAGACAAAAGGAGAAGGTGACAGGAAAGGATGAGATGGATAGAAAGTGTCATGGAGACAACAGACATGAACTTGGCCAGCCTGGGATAGGGTAGGAGAGAAGGGCCTGCAGGCTCTGATCTGTGTGATCGCAGAGAGGCGGCCATGGCTGAACCACCGCAACAGATATGCAAACGCTGACTCCCGGCCCACTTGTCTTGGGGTAGAGCCTCCACGTATGATTAGAATAGACCTTTTTCTTCTCGGTGTCTCCAGCAGTTTGCTGTGGAGGGGGGATTTATGTGGGAAAGTCTTGCTATTGTTTTTTCTTGCCAGGAGACTTAAAGGCTGCCTCCTTCCTGGTCAAAGATGAATCAGACAGTGAGCCCATATACCAGATGTTTTCTTTTGTTAAGTGATGCCACATTACTATTTGTGATATGTAAATATAATATGTAAAATATCAAGATTTTCTTAAACTGAGAAATATTTTGATAACAATATTTCAATATAATTGTTTTCCTTTGTAATCCTATGTGTTTTATTTTATGCATGTAAAAATATTCTGAGAAAGCTTTACCAGACTCCTGCCCTAGGAGTCCATGACACTCAAAAAAAAGCTAAGAACCCCTGCAGTCTCTCAGGTTCTCCATCCCTTCCAGTAATGCTTTCTCACATTCCAAAAGAGCTCTCAAAAGCTTAGCTCGGGACTCTGATTTTGCGGTCAAGTTCTTTGGAGGTTCTCCAAGCACAGTAGCTTAACATTTCCCTATTAGCTCATTCTGGAGAGCATCATATTTCTGATGAGATCAGGGAAGTGAATTGTTTCTTCACATTTCAAAGATTTTTTAGACTTAGAATTACTATAATCTAAGAGAGATTAAATATGGTGACCTTTCTGAGTCCCTAATGTGTGACTCAAAAATCTGTTTTTATTTATTGTAGGGCCCTGTGAAGCATGTATACAGAGTTCTGCAGTGCCAAGAGGAAGAACTTACCCAGATGGTCTCCACTATGTCTGATGGTTGGAAATTTGAACAGGTAATAGTTCAGAATCTTAAATCCTATGTGATGTGTCTGTCTAGGCGCTCAAACTTCTTCACTTTCTCAGTTCTCCTTTTCACATCCTGGTGGCATTATTAGATCTAGGTGGTGTCCCTTTGCACAGAAGGAGAAAGTGGGGCCCCAAGTGTTTGACAGGTTTGCTGAATCAGTCAGAGAGCACTAATTAAGTGCCTGTTGTATGCTAAGCATTGTACTCAGTGCTGGGAAAATAGTAAAAAACCAAACAGTCCTTGTCCTTAAGTACCTCATGGTGTAGTGAAGGAGACATTCAAGTATGTGTGTGTATATATATGACATAAATAAAATTCTAGATAACCTTGGGGGTGGGCATCTGCATTTGGAATGAGTGGGGTGGGGGAGGTAGGGTAGAGGGGCAGAAAAGGCTTCCTTCAGCAGGTGGCCATTGAGCTGAGTATCAGAGAAAGCCAAGGCTCCCAGAAGGCAGAAATTTGGAAGGAAAGCACAGACAGTAGCCAGTGAAAAGGTACAGAGATGGGAGGTAAAGCTTTGTGTGTGAGGAATAGCTCATAGGCCCATGTGGCTAGACCATGGAGGATGTAGAGGGGAGTGATGTGAAAGAAGACTGGAAAGATAGGAATAGGGTGGGTTGTGAAGAGCTTTAAATGCCAGAGGAGCTTATATTTATTTATTTATTTAGGAGGGGGGGAGATGAGACAATCAGGGTTAAGTGACTTGACCAAGGTCACAAGGTGACTAAGTGTCAAGTGTTTGCAGCCAGATTTGAACTCAGATCCTCCTGACTCCAGGCCCAGTGTTGTATTCACTGCACCACCTAGCTGTCTCAGAGTTTATGTTTATTCCTAGGGATATAGAGAGTTATGGTCAGACCTACAATTAGAGAAAACACTTTAGCAGCTTTGAAAGGCTTTAAATTCATTGAGAAATAAACCCTAACCATCTCTTGTTCAGTTAATAACCAATCAATCCACAAGCATTTATCAAATGACTTATTGTAGGCCAGCTGCTGATGCAGTGAAGATATAAAAACAAGTGGGAAACTGTCCCTGCTTCCAAGTAACATAGCACAATTAACATTCTTGAGGAAAGACAGTGTGTACAGAGATGTTTACAAATCGAGCTTTTCCTAAATAAGCGTTGTAGGGCTCATTGTGCGTAATTTCTGTGGCTCTGTAGAGGCCATTCAGTGCTGATGCTTTAAAGTTTGGCAGGCCAGAAGCTCACTGGTTTTTCCTTAAGGTGGCAGAATTGTCCAGCTTTACCAGCGTCTTTCAGTACAAAAAACTCTTACTCAGAAGGAAGTGAACAGAATAAAAGAATTATCTTTTGGTGTATCATTCTTGTTTTCAAGTATAGCTTATTAGACAAGACTGTTTAATTACCAAAATACCCATTTTTCTCCCAAAACAAAATTTTCTTAGTTGAGCTAAGTGTACCATTGGATTAAATTAATTCAGTGATCCTTCTCGTCACTTCCGGAATTATTCTTAACTTTTCCTTCCCTCATCAATTCTGTTTTGGAACATATCAACTTTGTTAATTTTCTATTAAAATTTTGTTGAGCATCTGTTATGTATAAGATTGTTTGGCGCACTAAGGGAGATACAAATATTCTTAAAATAAAATTTTACTCTCAGGGAACTTACAATTAAATAGACATGGGTGCTAAGAAAGGGTGTCAGATGTATTCAACGAGCGTTATTACACCTGCTAGTTTGGATAGAACAAAGAATGTGTGAAGGCGTAATGTGCAATGTCTAGAAAGATAGTCTGAAACCATATGTAAAGGTCATTAAATGTCAAAGTTGAGTTTGTATTGTATCCTAGAGGGAATAGGAAGCCATGAAACCTTCTCAGGCAGTGTAGTGATGTGGTGAGACCTGTGTTTTAAGAATATTCAGTTGATTAATGAGGGAAGAGCTTGGAAAAAGGGAAGCCATTTATGCTATTGCGAAAGTCCAGTCAAGAGTTGATAACAGGCTGAACCAGAGCAGTGACTGCGTAGAGACAGATGCAAGAGATGTTGTTGAGTTTAAATTGCCAAGATTTAGCAACTAACTGATTATGGGAGGTGATAGCGAGTGAAGAATCAAGGATGATTCCAAGGTCATGAACCTCAGTGTCTGAAAAGATGGCGGCGCTCCAACAAAAATAGTCACGTTTGGAGGAAGGTCAGGTTTAGGGGTACAGACAGTGAGTTCCATTATGGTCATATTGAATTTGAGATACTATTGAGTACCCAAATGGAATTGTCCAGCAGGGAGTTGATAATATGGGACTGGAACTCAGGAGGTACACTAGGGCTGAATGTATAGATTGGAATCCTCTGTATAAAAGTGGTAAAGCAACTCATGACAGTCAATGAAGAGAGGGAAGTAGGAAGCAAAAGCTTCTGTATGGATCTTTTTTCTTTAGTAAAGGATATTATAAAGAAAGAAAGGAAAATGCCTCTTCTAAACCTTCTGAAATCTGGTTTCTGACCACAATTTAACTAATAGTGTGCTCTTCAAAGTAACCAAATATACTGGCTTTTTATCAATCCTCATCCTTCTTGACCTTTCTTCAGTGTTTAACAAAATCAACCACTCACACTTTGTCACTCTCCTCTCAGGGTTTTTGTAACACTGCCCTTTGTTACTTCTGCTACCTGTCTGGTCACTTCTTATGGTTCTTCATCTAAGTCACAGCCACTAACCATTGGTGCTCCCCAAGACTCTCCTAAGCTATCTTCTCTTTTGCTTTATTACATATTTGTCAATTTCATCAGTTCCCTGTGGATTTAGGTATCTATGCCAGTCATTCCCAGATCTGTTGATTCAGGCCTAGTCTCTCTGTCACCAGCTGCCTGTTGAACATTTTAAATTGAATATCCTGGAGGTATCTCAAACTCAAAGTATCCAAATCTTTCACCCAGAACCCTCCCCTCTTCCCAACATCCCTATTTCTGTTGAGGGCACCACCACCATTCCCAGTGTCACCCAGCTTCTCTCTTTCTCCCCAGTGTCCAGTCATTCGCCAAATCTTACTCTTCCTTTCTCCACATTTCTTGCATCTGCCCTTTCTCTCTCTAATAGTCACTACCCTATTTGAGGACCTCATTCCTTCTCATCTGGACTATAACAATAGCCTTCTAACTAGACTCCCCCTCTTAATCAATAAATTCCAGTGGCTTCCTATCACTTCTAAGGACAGATAAAAACTCCTCTTCACAACCTGGCCACTTCCTGTCTTTTCAGTCTTTTTAACACACTACTTCCCTCCACAAACTGTATGGTCCAATTTATTGATCAATTTCTGTTCTTCATATATGATGGTCATCCCTTTTTTCCTTGTCTTTCCTCCATATCTGCAATGATCTCCGTCCTAATCTCCGCCTTATGGAATCTCTGGCTTTATTTGAGATTTAGCTCCAGTGGCACCTTCTTTCTGGACCTCCCACCTGCTAATCCCTTCTCCTCCAAGGCTGCCTTACCTCTGTTCTTTGTATTTATCTTGTGTTTATTGATTTATTTATATATTGTCTCCCTATTAGAACTTAAGTTCCTTGAGGGCAGAGACTGTTATTGCTTTTTCTTTGTGTTTCCCAGTGCTTTTTAGCACAGTGCTTGGTGCTTTAGCCTTAGCACAGAGCAGGACTGTCCAAAATATGTGACCTGCAGTGCAGCTTGCCTACGAACATAGAAATTTACATGAATGCTTTAGTAAAGGAAGCTGAGCTACCGCAGAGCCCTCACTAAAATGGCAAATCAAAATATATTGTCTGTTGTTTCAATAAAAACGTAAGGTTGGACAACCCTGGTATAGAGTAAGCACTTAAGAAATTCTTGTTAAAAAGAAAAAGGAAAGAAATGCTTGTTGATTGATCGATTCTTAAGCATTCTCCTAAAGAAAGAGATTACATGTTGAATTTGTTATTTTACTCTAGGACAGGGAAGGCAAAATATCAGTGATTCCTTTAAGTTGTTTCCTCACTTCAGTCCCAGTGGTGGAGCCAGCTAGCACTTGCTGTGGGACAAAGGTCTCCTAACTTCCTCTCTAGTGTCTGTACCAATCAGCAATCCTTGTTTCTAGATTCAGCTTTTCCCTATTGATTGTTTCCTGCCCAGAATAAAATGCTGAATCCAATTCCCTCCAAGGCTGAAAGCACCTTAGTCTCTGGGCAGAAGTTTTACTTGGCGCCTTACAGATTTCATCAGTTTAGTAACCATTTGTCTGGTACAGTTCCCCTATCGGTTCTGCACATAGAAGTTTTGACTGAAGATGATATCTATTATTCACATTTTTCCACAACAACATTCTATTTCATTCCTCATTGTTTGATTTGGGATTGATAATATGATTTTTAATTATTAGGATTGTATTTCTAGTGATTTTTGCCCTCCATTTTGTATTTGTTGGCTTCATTGAAGACTATTCTCTGATTAGTTACAGAGTTTCTGTTATCCACAAAGTTACTCAGAACACCAGGAGTTCTTTATCCTTTTAGAAAGAAAGCTATAATACATGTTCCTCAAGGAGTGTTCTTGTTGAAAGTTTGTGTTGGATTCTGCTGAGTAGGTACATCTATGAGGGTGTGTCAAAAGAATAGACAAATGAGTCTTGACTCTGTATTCACTCTGCCCTTCCTTCTTTTCTCAGCTAATAAATATTGGATCTTCCTATAGCTATGGAAATGAGGATCAGACAGAATTCCTGTGTGTTGTCTCCAGGGAGCTAAATAACTCTACTAATGGTATTGTCATAGAGCCTAGTGAGAAGGCAAAGGTAAGAAACTTGGCCACCGGGAGGGTGGGTGTGGGGAGGGGAGATTGGTCCTGACTCCATGGTAAATCTATCAAGGTCTTTAGTCTTAACTGGCACTCATTACTCTTCCCATCTCCTGCCAAGGTTGGCTTTGCATTTTTACCTGCTTTGTGGTTCCTTGATTTTTTTAGAGTAAACACTGGCCTTGCTTTTTTTTTTGCTCCGAAACTGTTGAATGAGGCGTGGAGATTTGTAATTAAGAACTGTGAACTTGACAAAGTGGAATGGGCTTTTTGCAGTTCCTTGAAATGAGTCAATTAAAAACAAAACTTCTCTACTGTTTAAATCAGGAGTGGGGAACTTGTGGTCTCTAGGCTTCAGGTTCCCCACCCTGGTTTAAATATTAGAACCTGACAATTCTGACATACTCGTTGGAAAGCATCATACTCCTTTGCAGTACCTTTAATCTTTGAAATAGTTGGCATGCTGTTTCCTCCACAGGAAATGTTTTCATCTTTTTCACTTTTTCTCCTCTGCAGATTTTTCCCCTATATTAATAATATATTTATTATACTGATAATGGTCTATATAGCATGCCTTGAAGTTTAGAGACTGTCTCAGGAGTTCTATTAAGGCACGTCCTTAGCCACGTATAGACTTAATGGAAATTTATTATTTTCTGTAAACTGTGTTTTATATATGTGACTCGCTGGCTGCCCAGAGCAAAGAAGAGGAAAAGTTACCCTTCCTCCTGGTCTAGGGGTCATTGTGCATGCTGGACATAGATCTCATATGGAGTTGGCATGAAGCTATGCCCCCTAGGTTTAGGGTCTCCTTGAACACTGACCAGTCTCCATTACAGCAAGTGATCAGAACTAGTTAATAATGTTCTTGTGGACATTTCATTTAAGGACTCTAAAAAAAGGACAGTCAACAAAGTGGAGTGGGCAGCCTTGATCCTAACCTTTGGCTTTAAAAATGCTAGATTTTCTGGTTAGATAAACCTGCCGTATAATCCAGAGCTGAGCATCCTGAGACCCACGGGGTAGCTCTGTGCTTAGTGAGACTTGAATATTTCTTTTGATATCCTTTCTCTACTGTCTCTATTAAATGATTGATGTCTTGTGGTGAGTATACCACATAGTGTCTTTCCCTGAACCTTGAAAAACCTAGTATCTTAGACTAATAAAAATATTTCCCTACCTGGAAAAATTTTCCAAATCCATGACATGAGCATTTATGAGAGCTGCTCTCAAAATTAAGGTTCCCAAGGCTCTTATTGCTCCATCAACATACAGACCTTAGACCTCACTTTGAACTGTTGATAAACAACAGAATTTCAACCTCAGCTGATGGCAAGCTTGAGAACAGCTTGACCCTCACATTGTTAAAGAGGAGGTGATACTCTGCCAAGTGAGACCAAGGCTTCCCATGTCTCCTCCCTCTATGTCCTGAGTAGTTAAACTGCTCTTCACAGGCGATCTAATAAGTAGTCATACATCTCTCTCTTTAGATCAGTCGGCCTAGCAGTCTCCATTTTAATAATAGGCTGAAACCAAAATTCAAACCTAAATCTCTCACTTCATCCTCTTTCAGATTCTTCAGGAACGAGGCTCTCGGATGTGAACTAGGAATCTGGCTCCACTGAAGTCCTGGACATCAATAGGTCACTCCAGCAGAGCATCTCTCCAAAGTTCAACCTTGCTCTTGTACAGTAACCATGCTGAGGCAAGGCAAAGCTGAACCTGGCTCACCAATGGAGAGTCATTCTGGCCGAAACCAAAGGATTCCCCCCCTCACTGTAGGAAACTAAAAAAACTGATGATACTCCTACCTAAAGAGTTCTTTTTCAGAAACCTGCCTTTGTTTTCTTAGCCAGGGCTATAACAAATCTTTACAATAGGTGTGCCAGGTTCCTAGTTGGCGCCTTTACCAGGATCTGGGGGAAGGGGAGGACAAGGACATACATAGCCAACCTGTACTCCATAGATGGCTGGATCAGGTGAAAAACAGGATTCCTACCTGGGCTTGCCATGTTCTCACTCCAAGGTTTACTAAGTTGGAAATTTGCAGCTACTCGACATCACTCTCTCCTTCCTCTCCCCCCTCATTTCTTCAAACGGGTACAGCAGATGCAAAGAAATCTAGCACAGATTGACAATAGAAAAACTTTTATTTTTAATGGAAAGTTGATTTTTGACACTGAAACACTTCATGTTTGCTTTACATGTCAGTTTCCCAATTTTGGAATTGGGTTCTAAATAAATTTGAGAAGAGGTTGTGTCTTTGTTGAACTCAGGCACTGGGATTAAAAGATAAACTTGCTTACATTGTCTCACATCACTGAAACTTGCCATCTTCCCACAGGAGCTATGAATGGACCCATCTTTGGGCAAGAGGAAGACTATGGCTCCTTTTCCCTTGTGTCCCGAGAGATCCCAAGCAATCCAGCCGGTTTGGTTGGGGTTACGGGTGCTTGCTAGCACTTAGTCTGGGGCGCTTCATGCTGCCTTGTTCAGCTTTGCCTTGCTTGCCTCTAACAGCAAGGATGCTCCTAAGGCCCTGCTGTGTCTCCGCTGCACTTGCTGCAGAAGGTGTGAGGCAGACCTTTGTTCTGTACTCTTGTCTATCCAACAGGTAGGCTACTTAACCAGCAGATAAGTGAGAGTTACTATAATGAGTATTTCAGCTGCCTCTGCAGCCTCCCTCCACCCCCTGTCGGTCCTGTCTCCCTCTGTCGGCCTGTGAGCTCCCTGGCAGTAGCTGGCACAGGACTTAGGGGGAGGGGGGGAAGTTGTCAAAATTGTTGTGATGTTGCCATGTATTGTTGCAAAGTATTGTTAACTTGTGTGACCGTCTTTTTGAGAATGCCTTGAATGAACGTGCAATGTTTGTATATGCCTCTCTTGGATTTCTAATTTTAGCCAATAGAATTCACGGATGCTTCAGTGACCCTGTACCATACTAGTGTATGTACTTACTTGGATGGTAGTTTCTGAGGTCTTGCACTTCTCCTATGACTCCCTTCGACACCTGTCACCCCTCTCCCTACAGTGTCATGTCTAATCCCAGACTACTTGTTTGGCTAGTATGGGAAATCATACTAAAGTCCTCTATTAGGCAGTGACCAAAGGAACTGCACCTAGGACATTTCTGGCATTTCCAGTTCCTGTCTTTGAGTATATAAGGGGCCAAATATTCCTTCTTTTATCCCTGATGATGTGCAATGTTGTGGCGTTTTATTAAAGATATACACGCAGTTCCCCTGGGAAGCATATACTGGTATTAAGGTTCTGGCTGAGTTGAGGGTTTTTTGGGAGCACTTTCAGACCTCTGTGCCACTCAGCTATTGTGTTCCCTAGGTAGAAGTTGTTTCTGTGGGACCAGGGCAAGTCTGGACTGTCCACTGCCAATTGCCTTTTGAACTTGTTGTGGGCCAGTCCTTAGATGGCCTGACTCTTTGTCACATTACCTAGTCTGGTCCTCCCTTGTGTTGTGTCCCTTATCCTTTTGTATGGTCTGGTAACTTGTATATCTTGACTGAGCCTCAGTAATACTTGGGGTACGTACGTAGTTATATGCATATGAAACCAGTATTGGTAACGTAAAACTTCAGCCCTTATCCAGTACCTTTTCACAGCAAAGAAACATTGTCTAAATCAAAGGACACGTAAGAGTGCTGAAAACAGCCCCACAAGACTTCATAACATCAACTCCATCATCTCTTTCGGAGAAGAAATTCTTAGTCAAGAGGAGAGCATTGTGTAAAGGTAATAGGAAGGGCTGCTGTGTTGAGAGAGATTTGGGTAGGTGTGAGAAAGGTACTACTCAGCTGTTAACCACAGGCAGTAGGCATGTCACCAGAGGAGAGAGGCTTCCTTTGGGGTCCTCTGCCTAAGTTCTTTTTGGTTGGGGCTTCAGATCCCCCATTTGTCTCTTATGAAATCAGACCATTGGAAACATGCCTGAGAATAAGTGTCCTGTGATAAGGACAGTGGCTGTGGGGTAATCCCCAGCCCAGGGCCCAAACCTAGGTACTTAGAACACAAAACACAGGTTTCACATGGGAAGAAGAGTGACCAGGGAGTTGGCTGAGCTGGCACCTATTAGGTAAATAAACTAAAATGTGGTTTAATAGCCTGTCAAATGCCTTTAGAATAGCCTGTGTTTCCCCTTTAAGATTATCGGGAAGTAGCTCAAGCATCTACCTTGTGGCTACTTCTTACAGGCTAATTGGTATTTAGCAAGTTTCTTCCACCATAGCCCAGGGCCACTAAAAACAAAGTTTCCAATAGTTTAAGAAATGAATTCAATACTTTTCCACATTCTAGAATTAATGCAACAGATGATTCAATTGATTTGGTTTCTACAGCTCAAGCTACAGTGAAAATTTATCTTATAGAGGCCCTTTATTAACCAAGTTAATGTGCTTGACAAAAGCTTTCTCCCACAAGGAGAGCTAGCCTTATTCCTGGAAATTTACCTATCAGCTTGGTCCAATTTCTCAAGTTGTCCAGTCTTGTCAGCTGTACTCAGCACAGCGGTGTTCAGAGATAAATCCTGTCTGCTTTTTTATTCCCCTCTTAGCAACCGAGAGTGCTAAGGAGACTGTCGGGTCAGTGCAATGAAAGGGCTGGCATCTCCATTAGGAGGTTCCCTGAGCCTGGCTGTGGAAGCAGTGTCCTTTTTTTGTCAAGTTTCCAAAGGCCTAATCTGTTTTCATGGCAGTGAAATGGGGAGGCGGGAGGTGTGGAAAGGCCCAACCTCCTCCAAAGTGTCTTTGTTTCTGCACATTTTTAACTGATCTCAGGGGTGACATTGAGGTGCTGGGGAGGAGGGGCCAGAGATATCAAGAGAGAAAGGGGCAGCGCCCCAGCAGGGATGGGACTCCCATGCCCTCCAGTGTCGCCTGCAATTCAGATGTGTGATACTGTATCTGTCACTTGTTGGTGCCCTTTGCTACTGTTAGTGTTTGAATAACATTTGAAATGCTGTGATTTTTTTTTCGTCAATAAAGACAGTTAAAACAAATTTATGGATCTTACTGCTCCTGTGTGCTTTTTAATCCCTTCAAAGTAATTGCTACCTCATCAAAGCCATTGGTTCCCAATAGATCCCTCGATAATAGGTTTCTTGGCACCATTCTCTGGTCTCTGTTAGGCCTAGGTGATGGCATCACATGGACTGAGCTGGAAAATAATAACCAAAAACTTGAAATCAGTCACCTCAGCCATCCCTAACAGGGTGCTGAGAAAGCGTTGAAACCCCGAAGGGGAGAGAAGCAGGGGGCCCTCATTTCACAAATGAAGAAATATTTAATTCTCATCCTTCTTGACCTCCCGCAGCCTTGGACATGATCTCCCTCTCCCCTTAGATAGTCTCTCCTCTAGGTTTTCTTGGCACTGTTCTCCTGGTTCTATCCCTCTGTCTCATTTGCTGGATCTTTGTCCAGGTTACACCCACTAGTCCTGGGAGTCCCCCAAGGCCCTGTCCTGAGCTACTCATTTCCTTTTAAACTCCTCATAATCTTATCAGGCCTCCCTGGGCTTGTTTCCTCCTCATTGATCTTTCCCCCTCTCTGCTCTATTACATTACTTCTCTGCTTTGCTGCCAAAGGGATTTCCCTAAAGTGCAGTTTGACCACACCGCTCACCCTGTCAAACTCCCATGGGCTTCCCTGTTAGCTCCAGGACCCTCTGGCTTTTAAAGCTCTTCATAACCTGGCCCTTTTCTACCTTTCCAGTGTTCTTTACTCACCTCCATGGATTCTACGTTGACCGATTACTTACACGTGACGCTCTTTGCTCAGAACACTCTCCTTCCTCTCTTCCAACTCCTAGCTTCCATGGCTTCCTTCAAGACTCATTTTGATTCCCACCTGCTAGAAGTCTTTTCCTTGAATCCTTCCCCATCCCCTGTGCCCTCCTTTTGGGATTACTTTTTTATTTAAACCCTCTTGTGTTGCCTTGTTCTTTACATATTGTTTCACTCATTCAAATGTGAGCTTCTAGAGTTCAGGAACTCTGTTTTTGCCTTTCTTTGTACTCTCAGCAATATGCTTGACATAGAAGTGCTTAATGTACTTGTTGACTGAGTGACCCAGGGTAAGGAAGCAACTTGCATAATCTATACACCACAAATTATAATTGCTACCTGTACTTGTAAGGGGTAGTCATAGAAACACCCTGACATGTGGTGTGAAAATTGTTTTGAGATAAGGTATTCATAAACTCAAAATCACTTGTGGATGGTTTTTTCAAGAAATAGAATTTTCCCAATGCAAAATGATAATACTCCTTTGATATCATCGGCTCACTTTTGCAACAAAATTGTTTTTAACAAAAAGTTTATTTTTTAGTGAAAAATATTTTTTTTCTATTCATAGGTTAGGAGAGCTGGAAGGGACCCTAGGTATGATCTAGCACAGACCTGCACCACTTGGCAGTATGTTGCAGCCATAATCAAAATAGGCTAAACTTTGGGCCACAGATAGGTTAGACTAGAGACAAACTGACAATGGTTGGTTGTGGCAGGTCACGTGACATACAGGAGAGTGCAGAAGTGGCCAACCCTACAGTTTTCAAGGGCTGCCGGAAATCCTCTGGCTGATCCTATGTTGTGCGGGCCTGATCTAATCCAACCTCCTGCTTCAAATGCTCATTGTCTATTTGTAGCAGGTCTTTTCTGGTGTCAAAGAATTGGAAATTGAGGGGATGCCCATCAATTGGGGAATGGCTAAACAAGTGGTGGTATATGATTATGATGGAATGCTATTGTGCTATACATATAAGAAATGATGCGCAAGATGCTCGGAAAAACCTGGAAAGACTTACATGAACTGATGCAAAGTGAAGTGAGCAGAACCAGGAGAACATTGTACATGGTAACAGCAATATTGTGCAATGATGAACTATGACGGACTTAGCTATTCTCCGCCATACAATGATCCAAGACAACTCTGAAGCATTTATGTTGAAAAATGCTATCCATCCCCAGAGAAAGAATTGATGGAGTCAATACAAATTGAAGCATACTTTTTTTCTTCTTTATTTTTCTTGGGTTTTTATATTAGTCTATGTTTTATTTTAAAAGATGACTAATATAGAGGAAAACATGCTTATTATGTATGTGACCAAGGCAAGTCCCTTAACTCCCCTGGGCTTCAGTTTCCTCATTTGGAAATTGGACTATGTGGCCTCAAATCTCTTGAAGCTCTAGGTCTATGATCCTATAATGTAGCATGCAGATGAGTAAACAAGGCTAGAGAAGTGGTGACATAACCAAGGCTGTATGTGGCCAATGGCAGAACTGGGATTTGAACCCAAGTCTCTGGTCTAGGGCTTTTTCTGGTAAACCACACTGCCTCCTTTCATTGAATCCTAATTCACTTTATGTGACCTCTCTAGGTGTTTTGTTTAGTCCCAGCAGATCTGGCTCCTGGGGACAGGTTTTGGAGACGAGAGATGAAACAGTATAATTATTTGGCTAACCAGCCCACTTTAGGATCTTTGCCAGCATGATTGCCATCCTCCCTCTCCACTCCCTCACCCCACCCCCACTTCCTCCTGGGCACCAACTGACATCACAGGGAGAATTCTGGGATTGGTGAAGCTTGAATTGTGAAGTCACCAAGGTGAGCCACCCACAATCCCCCAAAGCAGAAGGGTAGGCCTTGATAGGGAGACCTCAGGGCAGCAGCTAAAGGGAAAGGTAAGAAGGCAGTGCTCAGGTTAAGTAAAGATAAAGGTAATGGGGACACACTACCATTGGGTGCCCCCCAGGGGATCTGGATGACTATGTGTGCCTTCAGGTGCCATCCACCCCAGCTGTTCCACTCTCTGCCCAACCCAGATCAAGGGGCTGGGCTCCATCACAAGTCTCAGGGGGTCTGCCTCTTTTCAGAATGCCAAGGGAATTCTATATAGTCTGGGCTTTTCCATTCAGTTAAGTTCATTTCAAACATTTATTATGCATTGGCATTCTGGGTGCCTGCTCCATATCTTCTGTGTATGTCTCATTTCCTGCCATCTTGGGATGAGATTATGGAGCTGCCATCACAAATAGGAATTCAGCCTTACCGGGGGAGTGGAGCACTAGTCGTTCAGTGACCAAAAAGAACTGGATAGAAGTCCCTGCTACCTCTACCCACAATCTACATGTCCAGCTCACCTGGGTTTAGAGTGATCAACAATGGAAACTTATAGAACCTGATAATGTTCAGTCAGCATGGCACCAGAGAGGGTGATATTCTCTAATCAACTGGTTCTCTCCCCATTTTATAGTTGGCATGCTCCCAGTTACTCCTCTTATCCCTGTGTTGAGACAAATAACCTTCCTAACTATTTCTCTCCAAATTCTCATCCCTATCCACCTTAGCTGTACCCCAAGGGCACCGTCTACCTCCTATATCTTCTGGAACTCCTCTCCTTAAACTTCCTTTCACCCTGGATCCCTTCAAATCCTCTCTATCTTTTGAGGCTAATGGAAACTTGACTCTCCAGAAGTATCAGAATCTGTAGTATGGGGCAGTACTGTCATGGGGCCCAATATGTTGGTCCAGAGAGGAGTGGGCCCATTCCTTGCTTCTTACTGCCACAGACCAACGCCCTACGACCTCTTCTGCTTCTGAGTTTCACTTCTTCCATCTCTATCACCTAGTCCAGATCTTTGTTTCAGTCATCTGCTGGCCTCCAGACCGTTGTCTCTCCTTTAAATTTTTATCTTATTTTTATTGATACCTTTTTAAACGTCACATTCATATCCACAGATATGCCTCCCATCCACTACTCAGGGAACTATCTCTTCTTTATGTGTGTGCATACATATACACGCATATTCTATTTTATTTTTATCATTAACAAAATTCTGATTTATCTTCCTATCCTCATTTTATCTATTTTATCCCCTTCACCACCACCACTTTGGGGGGACAAATTCCCACATTGGCCGTGTTGAATATGTATTTGGGTGTCTGTATACACGTACACATATATGCAGGATCAGAATATATCTCATTCTGGAGCTTATCATCTCTCTATTAGGAGGCAGGCAGCATGCTTATTATCAGTCCTGTGGAATCATGGTTGGTCATTGTGTTTAACCAGTTCTTAAGTCTTTTGAAACTGTTCTTTAAAATGTTCTTACTATATAAATCACCTTTCTGGTTTTGCTCATTTCTCTGCACCTCCCTAAGTTTCTCTGAAACCATCCCTTTCATCTTTACCATCTTTACCATAGTATTCCATTACATTCATATGCCATAATTTAACCATTCCCCAACTGACTGGGGAGACATCCCTTATAACAAAGATTTTTTTAAAGGGGGGAAAAAAACTCCCCAAAATGGACCAACACATCTGCTGAGTCTGTCAGTTAATGATAATCCATAACTATACTACCCCCCTTTTGCAATGAAGGGAGGTGTTTTTTCTACCATTCAATTTTTCCTCCTACTTTCCCATTTACATTACTATAATAATTGTGAATATTGTTTTCCTGATTCTTGTTTACATTTGTCTGCAACAATTCATGTAAGATTTTGTATGTTTCTGTGAATTTTGCATATTTATCATTTCTAATGGCATAGTAATACTCCGTTACATTCATGTACCACAGTTTGTTTGGCCTTTCCCCTGTTGGTGGTCACCTACCTTGTTCCATTCTTTGCTACCATAAGAAATACTACTATGAATATTTTGCTGTACATATAACTTTTCTTTTTGCCTCTGATCACCTTGGGGTACATGCCTAGCAGTGGAATTTCTTTAGTCAAAGGGTATGGGCATTTTAGTTACTTTTTCAAATTACTTTTTGGAATAGATCAGTTCACAGCTTCACAGAGTGTAAGTATACGTACTTTCTACAATCCCTTTAACATTGACTATTTTCATCTTTCCTTATCTTTGCCACTCTGATAAACTGAGAGGTGAAATCTCTTTTTTTCCTACTCTTATTATTAGTAATTTGGAGATGTCTTTCATATAGTTGTTAATAATTTACAATTCTTTTGAGGATGTTTTACTCATATCCTTTAAACAATTTATCATTTGAAGAACAGCTCTTGGCCATCTATTTTGTTAGTTTTCCTTCTCTATCAAAGATAATCGAGGCATTTGCCCCCAATTGATTGTTTTCCTTCTTAACTTGTTGCACTCTGTTTATTCAAAAGCTTTTCAATTTCATGTATTCTCTCTCCTTCAAGGAATTCCTAACACATCTCACAGCCTTCTTTCTACCCCAAATCCTGCCTTCATAGTCAATAACTTCAATATATATGTTGCTGTCCCTTCAAATACCCTGTCTTCCTACTTATCGAGCCCTTCAAATCCCATTAATATACATCTTCACCCCACAGTATCCACTTACAGGGATCATACCTCTTAACTCACCATCACTTACATACACTGAACTACCTCCATAATCCAGAACTCTGAAATTCTTATCTCTTAATCATAAAACCCTATCCTTCTACCTCTCCTTCTCCCTCACTTCCTAGATTTGTTATGCTCACCACAACTTCCAGGCCTTCCTTCCTTGTTCTTCCCATCTGTCTCCTCTGTCCTAACTTTCCTCCCTTCATAATCTTGATCTTATGATTATACAGTGTAATTATATACTATCATCCACCCTTGAATTCCTTGTTCCTTTGTCCCATCTTCAGTCATAGCTTGTCAAACTCCAACCCTGCGTAATCCCCACTAACAATGGGTAGCATCAGGTGATGTTGATTGCTAGTAGGAAAAGTCACATACCGCTTGTATGTACCAGGTGTACTACAAAATTTTAAAATAAATGTATTGATATCTGTTATTTTTACGTCATCTAGATTTCCCCTTGTACTTTCCCCCTCCCTCTGCCAGAGTGCCCTCCCTTATAACAAATAATCTTAAAAAGAAAAAAAGGAGGAAGAGGAAGAAACGCGCCCCACCCCCAGCAAAACCAAACAGCACATTAAAAAAAAAATAACATTATTTGCAATGTTCTAAAGTTCTACACCTGTTCACAGCACTCCCCTCCCCACCCTCGCCCTATACCTCTTATAAAGGAATTTAGGGAGGTGTCGTCGATCTCTTTTAGGGACCATTTTTTTTAATATTCTCACGAGATTCATTTCTGATCATTTTGTGATTGTTCTTTGTGTTACAGTCTTGGGCGTGTTGTTTTCTTGGTTCTACTCTCTTTGCATCAGTAAGTCTTTGCATGCATCTATATCTGTATCCATCATGTTGACTGTTTTTAACAACACAGTAATATTCCATTATATTCAGTACCACAATTTTACACTACAGATTTATACTTATCAGAACCCTCACTGCTGCACCACAGTCCTGCTTTCCTTTCCTGATTCACTCCCTATACACACTCTCCAAGTCTTTTTCCTCCAAGCATCCCTACCCTCAGCTAGTGCTTTCTCAGCTTGTCGTTCAGTGTTCCAGTTATGTCCGACTCTTCTTGACCTCATTTGGGATTTTCTTGGCAGAGATACTGGAATGGTTTGCCATTTCCTTCTCTAGTTCATTTTATAGATAAGGAAACTGAGGCAAGCGGGGTTAAGTGACTTGCCCAGGGTCACACAGCTAGTAAGTATCTGAGGCTAGATTTGAACCCAGGTCTTCCTAACTCCAGACCCAGCACTCTTATCTACTGCATGATCTAGCTGCCCACCTCCTTTTCAGCAGAGGACTTCAGATCCAATTTTACTTAGAAAAAAGAAGCCACATGTTATGATTTCCCTCTTTTTTTCGACTGTGTGCCTTAAAATTCCTCCACGTTATTTCCCATTCTCCCCTTCTTTGCTCCAATCTCTGAGAAAAAGGTGGCCCTTCTTGACAAGGTCAATACCTCTCTACCAGTGCTCTTTTTTAAAAAAAATATTGATCCTGCTTCTGACACTTGCAACCTTTATAACACTGGACAGGCTTCTGCTTGCCTTGGGCAACTCCCTAAATGTAGTAAGTTGAAAATTAGTCCTAGACACTGGCGGGGGCTGCTGGAACTTTGCTGTGGGTATATGTTATGGACAGGTGCATTACTACTTATCCCGAAGGTTGGATAATCTCTCGTTAAATGATTGATGCCTTCTCTAATTTGGGAAAGCCCAATTTGGAGGGTGGAGAGGAAGGGCAGAGATTATGCTGTATCTACTATAGTTACTAAGCATTATACTGTTAGTGAAAAAAATTGATATATTTTGATGTTATATCATCTTGATTTTGAAGTATATCTCTCACCAAGAAAGGTGATTTTAAAAGGGGGGTTGGGGGAGGCAGTTCAGCAAAACTAACCAACACATCGACTGAGTCTAGTAGTATGTGCAACATTCCACACCCATAGTACACTATCTCCACAAGGGGAGAAGGGAGATTCTGATTTGTTTCTTTTTAATCTCCTTTCAAGGGCTAAGCTTGGCCATTATTGTTATGCAGTGTTCACTTTCATTTTTGTTACTGTTCTTCCCATTTGTGTTATTGTAATCCTTGTAAATGTTGTTTTCCGAGAGCTGCTTATTTCACTTGGCATCAGTTCATCTAAGCCTTCCCATACATCTCTGAATTCTTTATATTCATCTCTTCTTAGACAGCAGCATAGTGTCAATGTACTATAGTCTATTGAATCCGTCCCCAGCTGATTGGCTCTTGCCCTTTTTCCCCCAGTTCTTTGCGGCCAAAAAAAGTGCTATTGTGAATATTTCAGCGTACACGAAAACTTTCTGTGTTTAATCTTCGCAGGGCATATGCCTAGCAGGGGGATTTCTGGGCCCAAAGGGCGTTGATATTTTAATAACTTTTGTGTGGGACAATAATCCCCGAAAATGAAATAACCATCAGAGGTTTCACAAGGTAAAGACAGAGGCTTTATTTGCAAATCTCGCCCGAGAGTTGGGCATCGCCCACTCCAGAATGGTCTGGGGTGGGGAGGCAAGTTTCAGAAGGCAGTCAGTTTATATATCTCTTAAAGGGCCCCCCCAAAAGCCCCCTTACATAACAATTCTAAGAAGCCCCCCTACATAACAATTCTAAGAAGCCCCCAAAGCCCCCCCCCCTTCTGGACCTCCATCCCCATCCATTGGGGTTGTTGGCCTCACATTCTTGAAACAAAGAAAGATTCTTAATCTAACACCTTAACCTCAAACTAGCAGACAGCAGCTACAGGTGGTATTCACCCTATGAGTATGCAGGATGTGAATATATGTGGTGTATGTATAAGTTTAAGCAGGAGGGAAAAGGGGGAGTTTAATTCTTAAACTTAAAGATATAGTTCAGGCATTATGGAAGCTAAATTATAAAGTATCCTCTTTTCCCTAAATGGGAGACTTTCATTTATTTCACTCACTTTTAAACAAAATTCCAAATTACTCTCCAGAATAGTCGAATTAATTCTCAGCTCTACCAACGGTTCATTGGTGTGTTTCTCTTTTCAAAGATCTATATGCTCTTCATTCCATACTTTCTCTTTATCTCTGGGAGCCTACCCCTTCCATCATTGCCTCTCATTTTCAGTTTCTCCTTCTCTCACCACCTATAAACATACCCAGGTCTCCTCCATCTTTAAAAAACTTCATTGCCTCAAACTGTCATTTTTTTACCCTTCCACCCTTTCACAGCATTTAGCAGTGAATGGCAGTGCCTGGAACATAGTAGCCACTTAATAAATATTTGCTGAATGAGAGATTGATTTCACAGCCAAGTTCTTAGATTAATAGAGTAATGTATACTCTTCACTTCCATTCCCTCCCATCTCGGCTGACTCCTTGCAGTCTGGTGGACTGACCCTACGACTAGGCTGAAACTACTCTCTCCTAATTTACAGATGATTTCTTCTTAAAATAGCTAACTTTTCAATCTGCTTTTAGCCATTAACCACCCCTTCCTCCCTCCCTCCTCCTGAAGGCTGCACCTACCCTGGGCTTCCAGGGGCACTATTCAGCCTTGGTTTTCCTCTGTCTGGCCATTCTTTCTCAGCCTCCGTTACGAAATTGTTGGATCACCATCTTCTTCCCAGTAAATGTGGCTGTCATTCAAGTTCCCTCTCTCGGTCTCCTGCCCTCCCACTTTCTCTCTCATTCTCTTTCTCCCTCATTCATTCATTCTCTCTCTTTCTCTCTCTCCCCTCTCCTCTCCTCCTCATTCTCTCTCATTCTCTTTCTCCATTCTCTCTCTCCTTTTCATTCTTTTTCTTCCTCATTCTCTCATTTTCTCTTTCTCCCTCACTCTCTCATTCTCTTTCTCTTTCTTCCTTATTCATTCTAACTCTCTGTCTCCGTTGCCTCTCTCTCTGTCTCTCTCTCCTCTCACTACTTCTCACTGCCATTTTATCCCTTCGATTTGAAAAACGGTCTTTGCAGAACTCTTAAAGTCTTACATAAATGCTACCTTTACTCATTACTATCATTATTATTATGGAAATGAGGAAAGATCAATTATGAGGTTGCAGTAGAGCAGAGACCTGATAAAAACCCCAGAGATTCTAAGAGGCAGAGTTGAAGAGGGAGTGTATTCCAAGCAAGAGGAACAGCCTGGGGCTCACTTTCCTCTTCTGTAAAGTGAAGACATTGGACTAGAAAATCTCTATGGTCCTATCTAGTTCTAAATCTGATTTCCTGGATCTAGTATCTGGTACCTTCCTCCCACGCTGGTGTCATAATACTCACTTCACACATCCAGCTTCATGTCAAGGTAAAAAAAAAGCAGTAGGAGGAGGTGACTATCATGGTTACCTCCTGATTGGTCTCCCTGCTTCCCTGCTTCCTAGTCAATCCTTCACACAAGGGCCAAATTACTGCTCCTGAAACATTGGGTCTAACCTTGTCATTCCCCAACCCCAAAATCTTTGGTGGCTCCCCATATGATTCTATGATATTCCAATATAAAATAAAATTCATCTTGGCATTTAAAAACCCTTCACAATCTGTATCTTACCTACCTTCCCTTTTTATATTACTATATTATGATATAAACTATATTACTATATATTTTTACATTGCTCTACATACAGTATTATCTATTTTATATTACTATATCATATATTTTGTTATTGTGTTATATATTTTATATTACTAGATACATATTATCTATTTTATGTTTACTATATTATCTATTTTATGTTGCCATGTTACATATTTATATTACTATATATTATATACTTTATATTATTCTGTTATATACTTTATATTACTATATATACTATATTATCTATTTTATGTTACCGTGTTATATATTTATATCACTATATATACTATATAAAATGTATTACTATATTTATATTACCAGATATTATATATTTTATGTTATTCCATTATATATTTTATATTACTACATATACTATATTCAATATATTACTACATTTTATATTACTAGTTATATAGATCTATTTATACACTTTCTTTTTGTGCATTCAACATTACAGCCAAGGTAGCCCACTTGCTTGTTCCTCCAACGTTACGGGCCATATCCCATCTCTAGAATTTAGCACTGATTGATCCCTCATGCTTGGAATACACTCTTTTCAACTCTGCCTCTTAGGATCCCTGGTTTCTTTTCAAGTCTCAGTTCAACTGCTATATTATATTTGATCTTCTCCCTACCTCCATGAAAATAATGGTTAGCATTTGTATAGCACTTTAAGGTTTGCAAAGACCTTTTCAAATATCTCATTCTATCCTCAAAACAATCATGAGAAGTCAGTGCTATTACAAAGCAGCTGCCCAACTGCACTGGTACAGGAGGGTCCTCGCCAGGAGTTCTCTGTAACAAAGAAATCTCAGGTTCTGTTCAAACCTCCCCCTGCCCCATGAGGCAAAAAAAAAAAAAAAAAAAAAGAAAAAGAAAAAGATTTCTTCCTATCTTGTAACTTTTGTGATTGAGTCATTTTAGTCATGTCCGACTCCTTGTGACCCCATTTGGGGTTTTCTTAGCAAAGAAAAAGTAAGTGCTTTGCAAACCTTAAAGCACTACATAAATGCTGTCATTCAGTCATTTTCAGTCGCGTCTGACTCTCCACCCCATTTGGGTTTTCTTGGCAAAGATACTGAATCAGTTTGCCATATCCTTCTCCAGCTCATTTGACAGATGAGGAAACTGAGGCAAACAGGATTAAGTAATTTGCCCAAGGTCACACAGCTAGCAAGTGTCTGATATCACATTTGAACTCGGGTTTTTCTGTACTCCAGGCTCAGTGCTCTGCCCACTGTGGCACCTTATATTTTTTTACCCAGTAAGCAATAGGACATCACTGAAGATTCCTGTCCAGGAGAACAATAATACGGTCAGACATGCGTTAGGAAGATTATTTTACCAACTGTGTAAAGCATGAACTGGAAAAGAGCCAGGGAGAATGGATACAGGGAAACTAGTTAGACAGGGAGAGAGAGAAAGAGAGAGAGAGAGAGAGAGAGAAATATAGATATATATATATATACTATATATTACAACATAAAGAGGTGTAGAGGGGCATCTAGGTGGTGCAGTGAGTAGAGCACTGGCCCTGGAGTCAGGAAGACCTGAGTTCAAATGCGACCTCAGACACTTGACACACTAGCTGTGTGACCTTGGGCAAGTCACTTAACCCCAATTGCCCTGCCTTCTCCCCTCAAAAAAAATTGTAAGAAAAAAAAAAAACAATATAAAGAGGTGCAGAGAACCCAAACTAGGGTGGTAGCCCTGGGCATGGAGAGATATACCACTCTGTGAGCAAGGGGCTTTTAAAAAAATTTAAATGATTTAACTCCTTCCCTTGCCTGAGATGGAAGCAGAAAGTGTGTCGATAAATATTTAATAAATAAATGCATGAAATGCTTTTAAGTTTCACCTACATTATGATTCACATTTCCTCCATCCCTTTCTTAGTCTAAACAATCAACAACAACAATAAAATAGACCAAGCCCTGACTGGTAGCATTTGCTGGTTTCTAAGGTGTCAATACTCACACTGAAAATTTTATAGTCAGCTCTCCAAAGCTGTTCGGTACCAGCTGACTTTAGCACACTTCTATTCAGTTCAAGTCAACAAACATTTTCAGCGCCTAATACGGGCAAGACAGAGCCTCGACTGCTTCATGGCTGCACGTGCACTGTGACCATTAAGCCATTATTAGTCTCAAAAACTAGGTGGCTCGGGCACTGTCCTTCCTTTGCATCGTTCATTTCTCGTTTCCTCTATCTCATCTGGCTACCACCGGTGCAGTAGGGTCCAAGGCTGCAAAGGACTTGAGTCTTCGTCCCTGCCTAAGTCCCCTACCGGCTGTGTCACCTTGGGCTATCCACTTAACCTCTCTGAGACAGAATTTCCTCCTCTGTACAATGGGGGTAACCATGGCACCCACCTCACAGGATGGTAATAAGAATTAAATGAGACAGCATAGTGCAGTGCCTTGTGAACACGCTAGATAAACACTAGTTGTTCTTGTTGCTGCTGCTGTTATGATCAGTATCTGCCCTATACCCTGAACATTCAGTTCAGGCTTTGGGGCCCTGGACCTTGAGTCATTGTCCAAGAGCACTAGAGAATCCTAGATTTAGAGCCACAAGGGACCTCAGAGGTTTCACCAATTCTCTCATTTTACAGATAAGAAAATGGTGGTCCAGAGGGATTAAAATGGGATTTGCCCAAGACCACATAGATAGCCTTAAGTAGCAGGGGCAGAATTTGAACCTAGGTCTTATGATAACAAATCCAAGCTCTGTCCTATGGGAGGCCTTTTAAGTATCAGCTTGGGTTAGAAGGGTCTTCTTTGCGGCAGCTAGGTGGTGCCATGGTGCACAGAGCGCTGGGCCTGGAGTTGGGAAGACTTATCTTTCAGAGTTCAGACACTTACTAGCTGAGCAACCCTGGGCAAATCACTTAACTCTGTGTGCCTCAGTTTCCTCATCTGTAAAATGAGCTGGAGAAGGAAATGGCAAACCACTCCAGTATCTTTGCCTAGAAAACCCCAAATGGGATCTCAAAGAAGTCTAAAAAATAAAGACTAGACTAAACTGATCGAACAGCTACAAAATGGCCCTCTTACTGCCTTCTCCTTAGGTCAGGCTTCCCTTTCCGCTTGGTTTTGGGGAGACGCCATGCTTCCCAAGTGGCCTGTTTGTCAGGAAAGCTGAATAGATTAACTCATCCTGGAGGGTAGGGGTTTCCAGTTTGGGGTACACATTCTACTAAAGAGTACGAAAAGCTTGTCAAAGGGGCACAGGGAATATTTGGTTAATTACAAGGCCTCTTGAGCTTTAATTATTTAATTTCTTTATTTTCTTTCTATGGGTATGCATGGAAAAATCTAGATTTTTTTTTTCTTTTCCTGTTAGGTGGTGCAGGAGAGGTTACTGAAAGCTTAGAGGTCCAGGACAGAAAAAAGTTAGGAGTCTCTCCTTTTGAAGGTTCTCTCTAAGATAAGGACTGAATGTCCTACAGTTTGGGGTTTTTTTTCCTGTAGTCAGAGAAGCTACTCCCAATCCCCACCTCCACCTTCCCCACCCCAGCCTCTGAGCAGGCTAAATTATTTGCCTTCAGTATAACATCTCCTCCTGCTTTTCCCTTCCCCAGGGCCCTCCCAGGACTGAGTCAAGCATCACATCCCTCTGACCCACCGTGACTCAACCCTTCCCCTCATCCCCTGCCCCCTAAGATCCCACAAGCCCAAGTCAAGATGAGTAACAGCAACAGCCTCTGCATTTTTGAAGACCGGGTCCTATGCCCCATCTGCCTGGAAGTGTTCCGCAACCCGGTCACCACAGCTTGCGGGCACAACTTTTGTATGAACTGTCTCCAGGACTACTGGGACCACCAGGCAGCCATGGGAGAAACACCTTACTGCCCCCAGTGCCGGGAGGTCTTCACCTCCAGACCCCACCTTCGAAAGAATGTCATCTTAGGAGAGATCGTGGCCTGTTTCACCCAGAACCAGACCCCAGCGCCAAACAGAGCAGTGGCTGGGCCTGGAGATATCCCTTGTGATTACTGTTCCCCAGAAAAACTCAAATCGGTCAAGTCATGCCTGCAATGTGCAGCCTCCCTCTGCGAGAACCACCTTCGCACTCATTATGAGGACCAGGTTTTCCAGGGGCACCGTCTGCTGGAGCCTATCTGGGATCTCAAAGCGCAGCTATGCCGCAAACACCGAAAACTTCAGCGGCTCTACTGCCGGACGGAGGGTTGCTGCGTGTGTGGGGCCTGCCTGTTGGAGGAGCACAAAAATCATGACACCATCCCGCTGGAGGAAGAACGAGCCCGCAAGGAGGTGAGGGAGGAAGGCTGGGGAATAGGGAGGCTGGGCTTTCCTTGGGATGCCTACTGGTCCACCGGAAACCTTTTTTAAATGCTCCATGGCTAAGGTCATCACTTGGATGGAGGAGGAGGGCTCAGGATCGGGGAATAGCTGAAGGAGGGAGGCCTGCTACAAGCTTAGGGGTGCCTGGTGACAGCCATGTTTGGGGAAGGCCAGGGAACGGGGACAGATCTGACTATGGCAGCCCAGGACTTCCCTAAGCGTTCCTCACACTGGCTCTGTCTAGCTCCTCTTCCCACACTCCCTTGTTATTCCCAGTGGTTGTCCCATCAGCAGGATGGGATAAGGATGTCTGCTCTCAGCAATATCCTTTCCCCATCACCGAGAATGATGCTTCCTAGCTCTCCCACACTGGGATAAGCTTGTGGGATCTCAGCAAGGTTTAGAAGACTCAGTTCCAGCCTGCGATCATCAGTCTGTTAACTCAGCTGTAATATAGTCATAGACTCTCAGGTCTAAAATAGAGCATGAGAATTTATTTAATAATAATAATAATACTAGCTGGCCTTTTTACAAGGTGTCTCAAAAGTCTTAATGCAGTTTTAAGCTTTAATAATTTCAGAAGCATAAATGTTACATACAAAGCGCATCGTTTGAGAGTGTAATCATTTAAATTTCTTATATACTTGTTTACCTTTGTAAATTTTGATAATAAATTTTAAATTTAAGTGAAATTTTTAATTATGTTTAATTTAATAACATTAAGTTTAATTTTAAATTTAAGTGTAATCTTAAGAAAGATGACACTTTCTTAAACCAGTAAATCAGTAGAAGAGGTCCTCCTGCATGGTCACCCCAGTCCCGTGATCTGTCTCTATTAGACTTTTTCTTTTGGGGCCACATCAAAACGATTCTGTATGTACCGATCCTTTATTGTTTAGATAATCTTAAGGCTATGACTACAAATGAAATACTTTTAGTCACTGAACCAAAGATGATACAAGTTTCATGAAGCCCAAAAACTGACTTAGAGCAAGATATAGCACAAGACGGAGGTTACGTCAAATTTTAATAAGAAATATATCAACATCTTAAAATTTTAGATAATTAACCTTTCAAATGTGGCTTTGTATAAGTTTGCAGCATTCATATTTCTGAAGTTGTTTAGGCTTTAAACTCCGCAAAGATCTTTGGGATGTCCTGTAGAATGTTTCAATATGTGCAGAGGGCTGTGCACTTATTAACTCATTGGATCCTTGCAGCAACCCTGTGAGGTAGGTGCTCATATCATCTCCATTTTATGGATGAGGAAACTCAGACACAGAGAGATTAAGCCATCTGACCAGGGTGAAAAAGCTACTAAGATTCAAACTCAAGGTCATTCCGACTCCAGGTCCCACGCTCTAACCAAGGGGTGGGGACCCACATGTGGCCCTCTAGGTCCTTGAGTGCTGCCTTTTGACTGAGTCCAAGTTTATAAAACAAATTCTTTTATTAAGGGGATTTGTTCTGTGAAGTCTGCATTCAGTCAAAGGGCTGCACTCGAGGACCTAGAGGGCCACATGTGGCCTTAAAAGAATTTGTTCCGTAAAACTTGGACTCAGTCAAAAGGCAGTACCCAAAGACCTAGAAGGCCACACGTGGCCTCGAGGCTGAAGGTTCCCACTAAATCACCTGGTTACTTCATTGTAGTTAGTCATGGAATCAAATTCTTGGAGGTCACCTTAGTTAAACCTTTCACTCCTGCAATGAAGGGATCCGTTCTTTTTTTTTTTTTTGAGACAATCAGGGTTAAGTGACTTGCCCAGGGTCACACAGCTAGTGTCTGAGGCTGTATTTGAACTCAGGTCTTCCTGACTCCAGGACCCCTTTGCTATATCCATTGTGCCACCTAGCTGCCCTGAAGTGATCCATTCTATAACAATCCTAGGTGGAGGATGGGAAGGGGGTGGTAGCATCCAACCCCTGCTTGTTCACTCCCACCTAGAGAGGTGACCCATTCCATTTTCAGATAGTCCTCATTAAAAAGTGTTTTCATATATAATAGCTGGTTTTGGTCACTAGATGGCGCCAGTGGATAGAGCGCCAGGTCTAGCGTCAGGAAGATTCATCTCCCCGAGTTCAAATCTAACCTCAGACACTAGTTGTGTGACTCTGGGCAAGTCACTGAACCCTGTTTGCCTCAGTTTTCTCATCTATCAAATGAGCTGGAGAAGGAAATGGCCAACCACTCCACTTGGGGCCAAGAAAACCCCAAATGGGGTCATGAAGAGTCAGACATGACTGGAAACGACAATGCTATTGCATTTATATAATGCTTTAAGCTTTGCCAAGCACTTAGTTTTCTCATTTTGATGAGGGCACAGTCTCTGGGAACCCCTTGAACCCTTGAACTCTCCTTGAATCTTGCCACTCGACTTGGCCTTGGCCTGAGGCTATAACCATTAAGCCCAAATGCCTACCTTGCCCAGTCCTCTATTGTCCAGCTGTTTCCCACCCTTAATCCTGTTTCCCATCCTTAATCCTGATCAAAATATCTATACCCTAGCTCTGCTACCCCAGCCCTTTATGGTCTGTCCTTTCCATATAGCCTTCAGCTATTTCCTCCACCCTGGAGTCTGACCTCATCCTTAAGTCCCTCCCTAGACCCCTCTTCTTCTCTTCAGTGGTACAACAGGTAGAGAAGAGGATATGCAGATCACCCCAAGAAAGCTCAAATTGTAAGGACAGGTCCCTAAAACTCTCAGTAAACTTGGTGGGATCCTCCGAGTATCTCCCTAGCCTCTCTTTGACCTGAATGAGATCTGAAATGGAGAATGGAACATGCACTCTCCGCATCCCAGTAGGGGAGGCAGGCACTTCCCTTAGGGGAAAAAGCCCTGAAGGAGCCGTGGAGACTGGAGTCTGAGCAGGGGCCTTCTCAGGGGAAGGCTCCACAGAGGGGGACACCAGAAGGGGGTCATCCAGAATGTCCTGTTCACCCCCATTGCCCTTTTGTGGGGTAGCTTTAGCTACAAGCATCTTACAATCCTTCCTGAGGACAGGGTTCCAAGAGAGCTCCATGAAGGCCATCACATAGGCAAGTTCCATCCACTTTCCTTCTTTGCGACAGTATGATTCTAACTGTAAAAGAGTATTACGTTTTAAAGTCCCAAAAATAGGCCATACTTCATGGCCTTCCAAGTGATACTGAGGCCAAACAGTATTGCAAAGCCATACCAGCTTTTTCTTTAAGTTCTGCAGAGCAGCTAGATTTTTCCCAGTTTTGCAGAAGACAACCTAAGGGTGAACTTGCAGGAATTGGAAAAGGTTAGACCCGTTTCAGGCATTTGGGCTGGAAGTTCCTTCCTCCGTAGGAAAGAAGTTAGGAGTAATTGTCGGGAGACAAAAAAAATAAAACAAGAAAACAAAATATACAAAAGGTACCTGAAATTTTCCCAACTTCCCAGCGCCGAAACAATTGAAAGGATCTGGCACATGCTTCCGGATGGGGCATCCGTCCATGTCCTCCATGCCTCAGAACCTATGCTTAGGTTCATGGCCTCCGACATGACCACTGGACCGAGAAACACCTGATAGCGTCAGGTTGACCACGACAGCCTGGCTGTTTGACTCACTGAGACCACTGGACCAAGCTGTCCGACTGGACCGAGAACCACCTGATAGCGTCAGGTTGACCAGGACAGCGTGACTGTCCGACTCACTGAGACCACTGGACCAAGCTGTCCAACCCACTGGGACCTGCTGAGGTCAGGCCTGAGAAGCACATCCAAAATGTTTGGAGAGGGAGGAGGGGGATTGGGAGAGGGGGAGGCTCACATACCTTCAGTCTTGGCTGGAGAAGAACTTGAGATTAGCAGTGCTTCCCGGTTAAGGGAACCATAAATGATGAGGGTTTGGGGTGAGAGGTGCTCGACACCCCAAAGTACCGACACACCGGGTCCTGCCGAAAGAATTCGACTCAAGCTTTCTCAGCCAAGGGAAAGAATAAAGTTTATTAAGAGTTAGCCACATAGGCCTGCCCCCAAGACATCCCACCCCTTCAGATCAATCTGAGCTAGATTGGATCTGACCACCTTCATGGAGGCAAGATGGAGATTATATACACAAAGGTTGTGGGAGGGATTGAGGGGTGGTCTGGGGTGGCCAGAAGAGGGGTCTAGGGAGGGACTTAAGGATGAGGTCAGACTCCAGGGTGGGGGAAATAGCTGAAGGCTATATGGAAATGACAGACCATAAAGGGCTAGGGTAACAGAGCTAGGGTATGGATATTTTGATCAGGATTAAGGATGGGAAACAGGATTAAGGGTGGGAAACAGCTGGACAATAGAGGACTGGGCAAGGTAGGCATTTGGGCTTAATGGTTATAGCCTCAGGCCAAGGCCAGGTCGAGTGGCAAGATTCAAGGAGAGTTCAAGGGTTCAAGGGGTTCCCAGAGACTGTGCCCTCATCAATTTGATAACATATATACACATATGCATACATATATGCATCTACACATGCATATACATACACATACATGCACATATACACGCATAAGAGAGAGCAAGCATGGCCTACATCTGTGTATGTATATGCATATGTATATGTATGTGTGTATATATAGATAGATAAATAGATCTATACAGGTACATCTAGCCGTCTACATCTATATACCTATATTTTTCTATATACAGCTAAATATATATATATATAAATATTATATATATATCTGTCTGTCTATTTCTATCTATATCATCTATAAAAACAGGGGTCATGTTTAGAGTTGCTATTTCTTGCTTCTACATGAAAACTTTGGAGCCTCCTTCCAGCTCAGCACAGAGAAGACGCGACAAGCCCTGAGTTGTTCCTTGGTGTGGGCCCTCCTTCCCCAACAGTGACTGCAGCAGTTAAATGAAGAGCTAGCTTCCGGCGCGGCCTCCTGAACTTCAACTCTCCAGATGGCATCCAGTGAAGGAAGTGGGGGTGGGGGTGGGGGTGGGGAAGGCAGGCCTTTCTCCACCCTGGCACTGTGGCTACTGTGCCCACAAGGCAACTAGGGCAGGGGGCTCAATGAGGTGAGCTTGTACATGGGCTTTTGGCTGCCTCTTTCTCCTTTGTGTTTTCTTTCCCCAGCCTCCACTTAATGGCTGTATTTTGAGCCCTCCGGCCTTAGAGTGAATGTCAATGGGAACTGTTTCTCTTTGAAACAGCAACCCTGAGAGTCTTCCCCTCCCAGCTTGATTTTTTTAAATTTTTTTTTCTAATTAAAGGTGCCATCCCTTGACTCACTTCTTAAAGAAGCCTATTCACTGAATGGGTGTTACCTTACTCTAAGTGAGTACATGAAAAGGCCTTAGCCTAAAAGGGCCTGGGTCTCCCATTGCATCCTGGGTCATCTCCAGTCATCCTGATGAATATCTGATCACTGGATCCAGATGGCTCTGGGGGAGAAAGTGAGACTGGTGACCTTGCACAGTCCTCCCTCACTCAAATCAAAATCAACTGCAAGTCATATCATCACTTTCCTGATGTCATGGTTCTCTTTGAGAATGAAGGACAAACACAACCTTCTTTTCCCCAGTAGATGACTGCGCAGCAGCCTTGAAATGGATGTATCTGGGATTGGAGGGGGCCTCTGAATTCAAGAAGCCTGGAAGGCTTTTGATTTCAGTGGTAGCAGCCTCCACAGGAGTAGTGGTGGCTGATGGCAGGCGGGACTTCTACACTGGAGAGGATGGCCACTGATAGGAAGACTGGCTCAGCCCTGGCCATTATATTAGTAGATATATACTAGGAGTTTTTTTGGATAAGGCAGGGCTAAGGTGAAACCAAATGCCTAACTGATAGTTCCACAAATTGCTTTATGTCCTGATGAGGTTTAAGTATCAGCTTTCTAATAGATTGTAACAGCAGTTATATATTAAGTTACTGAATCCTGTTCTGTTAATATGCATTTGTGTCTTTTATGTAAAGTATTTTTTGTGTACATAGTAATAAATTACCTGACCCATACTTGGTCTGTATTGTATACTGAATATCTTTTTCTTCCTACTTTTGGGTGAACCCAAAACATAACCCAAGAAATAAACCAACCCAGGAATGGTAGGGGGCTTAATGAGCCACAAGTTGTAAGAAGAGAGCCCCCTCTCATTAGAGGCAGGCTGCCCCAGGACTGAACTTGGTTCAGCTGCATGCTGGGGCATAGGATAGAGAGTAGTATCAGCCCTCCTTGCCCCTTTGGGGACCTCATCTGGTTTTTGAGGGGCTGATGCAGGAACTTAGGCTTCATCAGAACATAAACCCTTTGTAGGATTATTAATTAGTCATTTTATGTTTCACTTCAGGTCTTCACTCTCCAAAAAAAATTCTTAGTATATATGCACTGGTAAAATGGCCAGGGATTGAGCCAGTCCTCCTTATCAGTGGTCATTCTCTCCAACGTAGAAATTCCCCCTGCCATCAGCTACCACTCCTCCTGTGGTTGCTGCCAACACTGAAATCAAAAGACTTCCAGACTTCTTTTTTTAAAATAATATTTTATTTTTCCCAATTACATGTAAAGATGATTTTTACATTCATTTTTTAAAAATTTGCATTCCAAATTTTCTCCCTCCTTCCTTCACCTCCCCCCTCCCTGAGATGGTAAGCAATTTGTTATAGGTTACACATGTACAGTCTTGCAAAACATATCTCCATATTAGTCGTGTTGTGGAGGAAGACACAGACACACAAAGAAAAAGAAACCACAAAAAAGTAAAGAAAATGAAAAGCAGTGTGCTTCGATCTACATTCACACTCTATTGGTTCTTTCTCAGCTTCCAGACTTCTTGAACTCAGAGGTCACCTCCCATCCTGGATGCATCCATCTCCAGGTTGCTACTCAGTCATCTACTCGGGAAAGGAAACACAAAGGAGAAAGAGGCAGTCTGAAGCCCATGTGCAAGCTCACCTCATTGAGCCCCCTGCTCTAGCTGCCTTGTGGGCACAGTAGACATGGTGCCCCCCCACTTCCTTCAGTGGATGCCACCTGGAGAGTTGAAGTTCAGGAAGCCACGCCAGAAGCTAGCTCTTCATTTAACTGGTGCAGTCACTGTGAGAGGGAGGAGGGTAGACACCAAGGAACAACTCAGGGCTCACCATGTCTAGAAGGAGGCTCCAAAGTTCTCACATGATTGACCACAACCGAGAAAGGACAACTCTGAGCATGAACCTTATTATATTTACACTTAAGCAAAATTTCCCTCTATACCTTCTGTTCACCAGTTTGAGTCCTGCATTCTGGAATAACAAAGAATAAACCTGGCAGCTTTTCTAGCTGCTATAGCCCTTTCGATCCTTGAAGACTGCTCTCAGGCTCCGTCTCCAGACCTTTTATCCCCAGTCTAAATGTTTCCATTTCCTCCAGAAAATTCCTCCAGATTCCTCAGCATCCTCCTCACCCTCCTCTGGGTGCAATGCCTCTCTTAAAGTGGAATGTCCAGAACAGGACAAACAATCTAGGATATCCCCCACCATCATATTTGTTCCAGAAGACAAAGGGACTCAGTCATTTCCTTTGCCCTTGACACTCTTCTTCCACTGTTGCTCAGGTCTGATTCCTTTTGGAGCAACCACATCACACTGTTTTTTTCATGTTCAGTTTGAAGCCAACCAAAATCTCTCAATCTTTTTCAAAGAAGCTGTTGTCAAGCCAGGTCTCTCCCATCCTGTTACTTGAGAATTGTTTTTTTAAGCCTTGGTGGAGGACCTTATGTGTATCCTATTCAATACTGTTGTCCTCTTGTTAGTTGAAGTGCATAGTTCTGACCTCTAGAGATTTGATGGGGAGGAGGAAAGAGAGGCAACTGTTGTGTGGTAGGTGGGAAGCTGGCCTTGAAGTCAGGATGACCTTGCAGTCCCATCTCTGGCAAACACAAGCTGTGTGACCCTAGGCACATCACTTATTTTCTCTGTGTACCCAAGCCACTGCCAGAGCAGCCAGGCAGCATAGTGGATAGAGTGCTAGACCTGGGAATGGGAAGACTTTGAGTTCATAATTCTGTTTCGCTTACTAGCTGTGTGACCCTGGATAAGTCCCTTAACCTCTGTCTGCCTGTAAAATGAAGAAGATAATAGCACCTACCTCCCAGGGTTGCTGTGAGGATCCAATGACATATGTAAAGTGCTTTGCAAACCTTTAAGTGGCATATTTGTTGTTCAGTCATTTTCAGGTGTCTGACTCTTCATGACCTCATTTGGGGTTTTCTTGGCAAAGATACTGGAGTGGTTTGCCATGTCTTTCTCCAGCTCATTTTACAGATGAGGAAACTGAGGCAAACAGGGTTCAGTAACTTGCCCAGAGTCACACAGCTATTAAGTGTCTGAGCCTAAATTTGAACTGAAGTCTTCCTGACTCCAGGCCTAGTACTTTATCCACTATGCCGCATAGCTGCCGCCAGGATTGAATAAATATTTAAGAAATAAATATTTCTTAAGCACCTGCCAAGCATATTAGCTATATTTCTCATCTTTTTGTGTATGACCCAGCATTTTGACAGGCGTGCTTTCCATGACTTCATTAAGACATCAGTGAAAATATTGAACAAAACCAAGCTGAGGGCAGAGAAACTTGGGCTAAGCCACTAGAGAGTTCCTTCCATATTACTTAACAATCCTTTATATTCCTTTTTGTTTGTTATTGTTGAGTCATTTCAGTTGTGCCTGACTCTCCATGACCCCATTTGGGGGGGGGGGGGGAGGGCGGTATTTTTTTTTGCAAAGATACTGGAGTGCTTTGCCATTTCCTTCTCCAGCTCATTTTACAGATGAGGAAACTGAGGCAAACAGGGTTAAGTGACTTGCCCAGGGTCACACAGCTATTGTATCTGAGACTGAATTTGAACTCAGGTCCTCCTAACTCCAGGGCCAGTGCTCTATCCACTGCACCACCTAGCCCTTCTCTATACTCTTTGGTGTAGTCCTTCAACCAGCTATGATTTAATCTACCTAACTCTACCATCATCCAAGTCACATTTATCCATCTTGCCAAAATTATCGCAAATTTTGTTAAATGCTTTGCTAAAGCGCAGGTCCAGCTTGTCCAAACAATTTTTCCCTGTTCCACCCAGCTAGTAATCCTAACAAAAAGGATGACTTGTTCATAGTGAACCCACAATGCTTCCTATTAATGATGTTCCTTTTCCTTTCTAAGTGTTCATGAGCTATCCAACTAATAACCCAATCTAGAATTTTTCCCAGGGGATTGACAATAATCAAACAGCTTCCAGGATTTGCTTTTTTCCTCTTCGAAAAATCAGAACATTCACCACTTGTATTCTTTACAAGTCCTTGGAGACCACTCACCAGTAACATGTCCAAGTTTGTTTGATTTTCTAAAGTGTAATCCTTTGGGGGCTGAATTCATATGCTCATTTTAAAAATCAGTTTTATTTTCACTTACAAATTCTCTCACTCTGCCCCTTCCCCCACCAATTGAGATGGTAAGAAATATGATACCTATTATACATATGAAGTCATGCAAGACATTTCCACATTAGCCCATGTTCAGAACAAAAAAAAAGCAAGAAAAAAAAAGGAAAAAATCTATCTCGGTCTGCATTCTGAGTCCATCAGTTCTTTATCTGAAGATGGATAGCATTTCTCATCATGAGTCCTTTGGAGTTCTGGTGGATCGTTATATTGAAGAGAGTTACTCAGTTTTTCACAGTTGTTTGTCTTTACAATTTTGCTGTAACTGTATACATTGTTCTCCTAGTTCTGTTCACTTCACTTTGCATCAGTTTATATAAGCTTCCTAGGTTTTTCTGAAATCCCTTTCATCATCTCTTGGCAAGTAGGTGGTGCAGCAGATAGAGTGCCTGGCCTGGAGTCAGGAGGACCTAAGTTCAAATCTGGCCTCAGATACTTACTAGCTGTGTGACCCTGGACAAATCACTTAACCCTGTTTGCTTCAGTTTCCTCATCTGTAACATGAGCTGGCGAAGGAAATGGTGAACCACTCCATTGTCTCTGCCAAGAAAACCCCAAATGGGGTCACAAAGAGTTTGACACAACTGAAACAACCGAGAAGATCCAATTGGGAAATTGCCTCCAATTCTTTTCCACCACAAAAAGAGTTGCTATAAATATTTCTGCACATATGCATATGCTCATTTTATAGCACAGTTACTCTTTTAAAATCTCCTTACCTCTCTGTGGCTTCAGTTTCCTCCTATAAGGGCTTATTCCTACCTTTTCCAATCTGAAGATTATTCTCAATAGACAAGTTGGAAGCAAGTTAGGAGTTGAGTAGTTTTGCTTCTTTTTTATCCTCTGTTAAACAAGAACCTCTGAGCAGTAGTCTCATCCGTGTTGTATGACTCCTGATCCAAACAGAATTAAATATCTCTATCTATATGCAGCAGTACCATGGATAGTGGTCCATGAACTTGGATGGGGAAAATAATAATTATATCTTTATTTGTACTAACCTCGAAATGAAATTTAGCGTTTTCCTTCGATTATGAATTTAAAAAAATATATTCTGAGAAGCGGTCTCTAGGCCTCACTAGATTGCCAAAGACATGACACAAAATAAAAATCAAGAACCCTTGGTCTATAGGGCTAGGAACTGAACCTGGATTTGATTTGGAATAGGAAGCACTCTACCAAGCAAGCCAGCACTGTTTTTGCCACTTAGAATCTTAGAAAGCTGTCCAGGGCATAGAGAGAAGTTAAGCGACTTGCCCAGGGTGACACAGCTGGCGTGGGTCAGGGCAGGCCTGAAACCCAGGTTGTCCTGGTTTTGATGCCACGCTGCCTCTCTCTTCATTTTAAGGGTGAAGAAAACTCCTTTCACAACCAAGCCTAGATCTGACTTCTTGCTTCCTAAAGTGATAAGTCTGAAGCAAGCCTAGTGCTCTGCAGAGCAGCATGTGGGCCCTGAGTGTGCTAGAAAGAAGTCAAGGGAGAGGGAAGAGGGAAGCTTGATTATGTCCATAGAGATACTCTCGTTCTATGTGTTGTTATATGACACTCAAGTCTCTTTTTTAGAAGATAACTCCAATCATCTCATGGACTTCTTATCTCATTGAATGGACTATTCCCTCCAATATTGCTTATTGTTACTCATCTATGTCTACCCATCTCTGTGCCTGTCTATTGCTTTTGGGCAGGGGTTCTACTCTTGTCAAAAAGGCTTTAGTAGCTCTAAAATCCATCAGCAGCTCTGAAATACAGTATAAGCTCTCTCTCTCTCCATGCATTTGTTTTATTTATTTTTTTATGGCATTGCCTTTTATTTTTTTAATATAATTAATTTATTTTTAGTTCTCAACATTCATTTCCATAAGATTTTGAGTTTGAAATTGTCTCCCCCTCTTCCTTCCCCCTCCCCAAGCTGGCATGCAATCTGGTATAGGCTCTACTTACACATTCATATTAAACATAATTTCACATCAATCATGATGTAAAGAAGAATTAGAACTAATGGGAAGAACCATGAGAAAGAAGAAACAAAACAAAGTAACAAGAGAAAAGGAGAGCAAATAGTATGCTTCCATCTGTATTCAGACTCCAAAGTTCGTCCTCTGGATGTGGGTAGCATTTTCCATCACGAGTCTTTTGGAGTTGTCTTAAGTCCTTGCATTGCTGAGAAGAGCTAAGTCTATCAAAGTTGGTCATTGCACAATATGGCTGTTACTGTATACAATGTTCACCTGGTTCTGTTCATTTCACTCAGCATCAGTTCGTATAAATCTGTCCAGGTTTTTCTGAAGTCTGCCTGCTCATTTCTTGTTAGTCCAATAGTATTACATTACATTCATATACCACAACTTGTTGAGTCATTCCCCGCCCATCTCTTTTTTTAAGGCAATCAGGGTTAAGTGACCTGCCCAGGGTCACACAGCTAGTAAGTATCTGAGGCTGGATTTGAACTCAGGTCTTCTGACTCCCTGAGCCAGTGCTCTATCCACTGTGCCACCTAGCTGCCCCAATGCAATGGTTCTTAGGGGAAAAAAGAGCAATGATTTTGGCAACAGGGGGAGAGAAGACAGAGGCCTTTGAAGTCTGTATTTCTGAAGGGGGTGACTTCCTCTGTATCCCCTCCCCTCTGCCCCAGGTAGAAGTCCGGAAAGTCCAAGCCAATGTAGAGAACCAGATGTTGATCATCGCATCTGATAGCCAGAAGCATCGTGGTCGGGTAGCTTTCCTCACGGTAAGGTTGGCATGTGCCCTTAAGCCCAGGCTTCCAGGGTGTCCCCTGGGGCAGCCCAAAAGTCAGGCTGCAGTGGGGATGTTAGAGGGCTTACAAAGACATCCAGGGACTCAGCATCTGTCTAATATCTCTACCCCTGACTTCTCAGGGTGAATGAAGTGGTTTGGGGTAGGATTGAGATATTGGGATAGGATAAGATGAGATGAGATGGGTGGGATGAATTGGGATGGGATGAGCCAAATTAGTAAGGGGTTGAGATGGGATGGGATGGGATGGGATGGGATGGGAACAGGTAGAACCCAGTCCCATAACCTAACTGAAGGGAGTTAGGAGTCCTTGTTTGGATTCCCAATTCCATTACTAGCTTTTGGCCATGGGGACACTTGAGTTAGCTCTAGATCTCTAACATACAGTCCAAACCACTGGGCATTCACCTTTCTTTCCTTCGCTGAAGAGCTGGGAAGTACCTCCCAGGCTGAACAACTTGTGGAATGCACTCCTGCTCTTGGGTTCAGCATCCCCAAGGTGGAGGGAGGTCAGGGATTCCTCTCCCCTCCCCCTCCAGAAACTGATCCAGACAGTACGAGAGGATGTCAACCGTTGTTTTGCGGACATCGGGAGGGAGGTAAAGCGGCTGCAGGTGAAAGTCTTGGAGTTTGTGGAAAAGGAGGAGGCAGCTGCCCTTGGTCAGCTGGGCAGCTCTATCCAACAAAGCCACAGTCGCCTCTTAGAACTAGAGGGTGATAGTGTCTGGCTCCGGAGCCTGCTTACCAACCAGAGTGACCAGCAGTTTTTAGAGGTAAGAGTTCCTCGAATAACACTACCCCTTATCCCACCACTATCCCTTCCCTGAGCCTTTGCTAGGTCTTATAGCAGTAGAACAGCTGCTGCAATAGGCATCAGAAATCCTGGGTTCTATTCCTGGCCCTACCACTGACTTGCTCTACAAACTTGGGCAAGTCACTTCATTATGAAGATGTGGAATCAGAGGACCTTAATTAGAATCCTCGTTGCTTACTATCTCCTTGTAGGTAGTGTTACTACTTACAGGTAGTAAGACAAATCTCTCCACCTGCTGTACCTGTACTACTTACTGGTAGTAAGACAAATCTCTCCACCTGCTGTACCTGTACTACTTACTGGTAGTAAGACAAGTCTGTCTACCTACTTCTAGGTAGTACCGGTATTACTTACAGCTAGTAAGACAAGTCTCTTAACCTCCCCCAGGCCTGAGTTTCCTATTTGTAAAATGTGTTTGGGTTTGAAATAGAAGATCTGTAAATTTCCTTCTAACTTTTAAGTCCTATGATCCCGCAATATATCTGGGCCTCAGTTTCTTCTCTATAAAATTTAATTCAATTCAACAGGCATATATTAAACACATATGTACATAATGCTATGATGGACTGAGGATGAATTTGCAAGCAGTTACTTCTTGTCCTTTCTTCGTCCTGAATAAAACTGTATTTCTTAGGCCTTCATTGAGATCAAAATATCAAGAAAAGAAGCATTTTAAAATAACTCCCAAGGCTTAGCAGAAAACCTCTCTCATCTAAAAAAAAAAATGGCCCCTCAGTGACCCACCCAACTGATCCATAGTTTAAGTCATTTTCTGCCATAAATGTGGCAGTACCCTAACCTTGGAGCACTTGCCAGGATCATTAAGGAGAAGGGGGGAGGGAAGGAGGGAGAGAAGGGAAAAGGCATGGGAGTAGGAAGACGGGCAACTTGTGCCCCACCTCCCTCACTGCCACAGCTGCCACCCCCGGGGCAGCCCGAAGCTCCCAGCTTCCTCTCCCCGGGTCCCTGGCCCCAGCCCATCCCACCTCCTAGGAGTTCCCGAGGTTGAAGCGGTTCCCAGCCTGCACAGAGTCACTGCTGGGTACCACGTGTGAAGAAACAAACAGCTTTCCTCGGCTCTCAGAGATCCTGGCTGAGCTTCGGGCCCAGCTGGCTGTGGTGGGCCTCCGCTTCGTCAACCAGCTTCTTCTAAAGGGTGAGTGTCAGCTAGGAGGGCTTGATGAGAGCTGGGAAGGGAGTGAAGAGGAGTTAGGGACTAGGGAGCATTTGCCTGAATCTTTCCTTCCACACATGTACCTAGTTGGAAGAGAACTTGGGAGGAACCTACATTGTTCACACTTTGGCAGGAGGGAGGTTCACCTGAACCCTGGACCACTTTGTCTAGTAACCTGGCCACTTGTGACTGGGAGAAACCAGCTGTTGGAAAGTAGTTTGAGGCTGTTCTCAACTGAGGTCTACATCTCAGACCTGCATCTCAGATTTACATATGAGGTCCATATCTACATCTACAAGAGGGTCTTTATCTCCTCCAGGAATTAAGATGCGTTCCTATGAGGTGTTGCCCCCAGCTGTGGACAGGAAGAATCTACTGAAGTGTGAGTCCAGGGTCTTGGGGTGCCTTGCCCTTTGAGGGGGATGGAAGCAGCAAGGTGCAAGTGGGGAAAGGATTAGATCTGTTGTGAAAGGTTCAAATCCCAGTTCTGCCACCTACTGTCTATGTGACCCTGAGCAAATCATTCAACCTTCTAGACCTCCGCTTCCTTATCTATAAAATGAGATTAGATTAGATTGATCCCTAAGATCTGTTCTAACCCCAAGGTGAGCTTGCAAGGGACCTGACTCTTAAGTCCTTTCTGTTACTTGCTCTTCTTCCATTCTGTTCCCTTGGGAGGGATATCAGCCTCTCTGTCCTTCCCCACCCAACCACCATCCCAACCCCCAAACAAATAACCTTGAGACTACAGGGATGTCACTGAGGTGTTGACTTTAGGCAGCCTCATCAGGAGGTGAGTGGAAGTTCTTACACTGAGAGAACCTTAACTGAGCCAGGCCCCTCTCTGTCCTCTGCTGCCTTCCAAAAGCTAAATCCTCAAGCTTCCCCTGCCCTTCACCTGCCATCCACTTCATACCCAATATCATATCCAAGGCCCAACTCTCCCACTCCACACTCACCTTAAAGCCCCATCCTCTGCAGGTAGCTTTCTCTGATTAAACAGTTAGGGAATGTTCCCTCTACATACATAGGAACATAGTTCTGCATTCCAGTTATTTTTAATTAAAAGATTCTTATACGAAGAGCATGTCTGCGTCCTCTCCTTAGCAGGACAGGGAACGGACACAGCAGTATCACTGGCAGCCCCTCAGTTCATTCCCCACACCCTTGTACCCTCTCTCCAGCTGGACATGCAATATATGCCCAATCTACAACCTGTCAGCAGTCAACAAGTATTTACTTAGTAAGTGCTTATGTATACCAGGCACTGTGCTAAGTGTGGGGTTCCCCCCTGTAAGAGCCTGGCCAGGTAAAGTCCTAAGTCCCAGACTCCCTCTGATCTCCTGCTAAGGTAACCTAGGGAAAGCCTATTTAGTCATACTGAGGCAGCTGAATCGGGTGAAGAGGAGGGAGAGAGACCAGAGCTGAGGGGCCCTTGGAGAAGGGGTCCCCAGGAGGCGGGGACTTCTCAGGTGAATGGAATGACCCTCGAGCAAATGACATGCAAACCAGCACAGCTTCTTTTCTCTACGGCGTCCAGAGCTCCGGGCTCTCTGGTCCCGGGTCTGCAGCGCTGTCCCTCCCCTCCTTCCCTTCTCCCACCCCACCCTGCCCACTCCTCACCAGGCTACTGCAACTTGAACTTTGACTCAGCCACGGCCAGCGAGGAGCTGTTCCTGTTCAAGGAGACCCACTCGGTGCTGAACCTGGGCATCCTCCTCGAGCCCTACGCCTCGGGCCCCTTCCCGGGGTTCAACCAGTGGCCCCAGGTGCTGTGCACCCAAAGCATGGCCGAGGGCCAACACTACTGGGAGGCCGAGGTGTCCAACTCGTGGGTCTGCGTGGGCGTCACGTACAGCTGCAACCCCCTGCCCAGCGGGCGACCCCGGCGCAACATCGTCTACCTGATCGGCCGCAACAGCGCCTCGTGGTGCCTCGAGTGGGACTCGCTCAAGTTCTCGGTGTGGCACAATAACACGCAGACGGTGCTTCAGGGGGGCTACTACCGCACCATCGGCGTGGCCCTGGACTACCCGGCCGGCTGCCTCTCCTTCTACGGCGTGGCCGGGGGCATGAGCCTCATATACCGCTTCCTCACCAATTTCCTGGAGCCGCTTTACCCGGCAGTCATGGTCAGCAGCGGGGCCTCCATCACCCTCAAGCAGTACCCCGAGTCTTAACCGGGCGAGGGACGGTCGGAGGGAGGGCCGCCCCCTCCCCACGCCGCCTCCCGCCGCCGCCGCCGCCCTCCCTCTTGGCCAAGGTCTCAACTACAAATAAAATTGGATTCTATCTCACTCCAAGGACAACGGTGGTGGAAAGAGATTCTTGGGGAGTGGGGAAGTTTGGGGGACCCGGGGAACAGGACAGGTGGAGAAGGCTAAAGGGGTCTCCAGAGGGCCAGGAATAGTATCCAGGGGATGTTCCCTCTCCCCCGCCATCTTTTATCCCCCCACCCAACACTCACTCTGGCTTTTAAGCGTCACCCACCAAAAGCCTAAGCAGAAGCGGAATGAGCACAATACAACACTACCACCCTCCCTCCTTGCCAGCTTCCAGGCACAATGGTCTCTGGGGAAAGCCTTCCCTGGTAGTCCCTCTGAGGTCCTTAGGGTTTTCTTCTCTCTACTGAAAAAGAAGTTCAGTCCCCATTAGCAGGAAATTACAAATAAGATGCTCCCAGAACTTAGCTCAGCAGACCTTGCAAGCCAACCCTATGCCACTGGGCATCCAGCTCTGGGAGAGACCCAGGCCCAAGTTATGCTGCTGTGGAAAACACAAGTGAATCTACAGAGTGGATATGACTGTGGTATGACTCTTCTCAGCTACCACGGGCATTCCCATCACCTAGGTTCAAGACCAGAGCACAGTTAATAACACCAGCTATCAGGTCCCAGGGAACCAGCTGGAGATTTCTGAACATACAAGAGATTGGTTCAGATTGAGGTTTCTAGGACTCACTGTTAAGGGATGAGTTTAGGAGTGAGGGATACTGAAAGGCCTTCCCGATCCTTGGAATCTGTCTTGGGTCTATCAGTTGAGGGTATGACTGCTATGATTTTTAGGGAAAGCTTGGACCCCTGGAGGGATGAGGTGTGCTGTATTCTAGACTATTAGCTTCAAACTAGGGCTGAAGTGGGTTTCCAGAGGGTGCAGTGGGGACAAAGAAAACTACATAACTTCTTTAGCTAATAGACTTAAACCTTGACAAACCAACAGAGGAATAAGTGCCTGGATTTGAACCCGACCTCAGATACTTAAGTAGGTGATTCGCTTCACCTCTGAATCTCAGTTGACTTATCTGTAATTATATTTTCAATACCTACTTTGAAATCCTGTAGAATGTTAGTTATTACGGGGGGAAACTGAGGCCCAGAGAGTCACACAGCTAATAAGGAAAAGAATCAGGATGCAAAATGAGGGCTTCTGACCACAATTCTAGTGTTCTTTTTACCACACCATGCTATCTAGTCCTGCCACAGATTCAAAGATAATTGGGTGTCCACAGGAGTCTGAGACCAACTGAGCCCATGTCTCCATCCCCAGAATCCCCGGCACACCTCTAAAACATACAGAGTATTGACTAAACCTGCTGTGAGGAGTATTCAAGTCCAAGCCACGCCTGGTTCAGAGCCTCCACCTTACTGTTTTCCCCAAAAAGAGGTTACTTTCAGTCCTGCCCACCCCACATCTGTCCAAGCTTTTGGTGGGCTTCCTTTTTAAAATTATTTTACTTTAAAAAAAGATTTATTGGGATGGCTTTTGTTCATATATCACAATCATTTCTGCAAATATCTCACCTTCTCCCCCACCCCACCCTCCCAGAATTAAACCCTCCTTTGTAAAAAAGATAAATATTTAGGTAAATCTTGTCAATATATATAGCATTTTGCCCTAGTAAACTCCTACTTCTCTGCTACTTGAACCCTTTCTTGTAACAGATAAATTGATAAGCAAAAAAAAAAAAAAGGTGCAATGCCCCCTCTCTAATAATATATATTTTCCCTAGTCATCTCTGTTCTCTCTACCAAGAAAAAGGAGTTATGTTTCATCATCTGTTCTCCCTATACCATTATTGGTTTTTCAGTTACTTGGAATTTGGCTCAAGGCCTTGGCAGCCTGCCTGACCAGCAGCCCCTGAGGAAGAGAAAGTTCATAGAGCCGTATGATTGAAGAATGTTATAATGTAAAGCAGGAGTTCTTTTGAAAATTTTTTAAAAATATTTTTCTCAATTACATGTAAGGACAAGTTTTAACCTTTGGTTTTTTTTTTTGTGTTTGGTTTTTTTACGATTTTGAGCTCTAAATTCTCTCCCAACTTCCCTCCCCTCCCCCATCATTAAGAAGGCAAGCAATTTGATAATGGTGATACATGTGCAGTCAAGCAAAACATATTTCCATATTAGTTATGCTGTGAAAGAAAACACAGACAAAAAACAAAGCCCAAGAAAAATAAAGTTTAAAAAACAGTATGCTTCCATCTGCGTTCAGATTCCATCAGTTCTTTCTCTGGGGGTGGATAGTGTTTTCCATCATAGGTCCTTCAGACTTGTCTTGGATCTTTGTACTGCTGCTGGAAATAGCTCAGTCCTTCACAGTTGCTCATTGTAATATTGCTGTTACTGTGTACGCTGCTCTCCTGGTTCTGCTCACTCCACCTTGTATCAAGGTCATGTAAGTCTTTCTAGAAGCAGGGGTTCTTAGCCTTTTTTGTGCCATGGTCCCCTTTGGCAGTCTGGTAAAACCATCTCAGAGTATTTTTAAATGCATAAAATAAAATACAGAGGATGACAAGGAAACCAATTATATTGAAATATCATTTTCATATGTTTTTCATGACTTCACATGTATAATGGGATATTGTTGGCTTTCTCAGTGGGTAGGGAGGGAGAGAGAAAATTTGGAACTCAAAATTATTAAAAGTGAATGTTGCATATAATCTATATGAAATTGCTTACTGTCTCAGGGAGGTGGAAGGGAGGGAGAGAGAAAATCTGGAACTCAAAACATTTTTTAAATGAACGTTAAAGGGGCAGCTAGGTAGTGCAGTGGATCAAGCACCAGCCCTGGAGTCAAGAGGACTTGAGTTCAAATCTGAGATGCTTACCGGCTGTGTGACTCTGGGCAAGTCACTTAACTTGATAGAGATCAATCACCTCAAAAAAAGAATGTTAAAAATTGTTTTTACATGGAACTAGGGAAAAATAAAATATTATTAAAAATTAAATGTATGCTTCAAAAATAATGTTAAAAAATAAATATTTTTAGAAGAAATACCGTTTAATTTGTTTTTAGAAACCAAGTTCATGGGTCCCAGTAATTTAGTAAATTTACAGTATGTGTACAACAGAGGAGGGATGAGGCACCAGATAGCTCACACTGATCTGATCATACCTTGACCCCAACATAGTGATGTTGTTTTGGTCCTCTTTGAGAGTGAAGGACAACAACCTTTTTAACAACAGAGGAAGGAAGGAAACAAGTATATATTAAGCACCTACTTTGTGCCAGGCACTGTGCTATGCACTTTACAAATTCTATCTTATTTGATGCTCACAACAACCCCAAGAGGTAGGTGTTAATATTATCCCCATTTTATAGTTAAAGAAACTGAGGCAGACAGAGGTTAAGTGACTTGCCCAGGGTCATACAACCAGTAAATGTCTGAGGCTGGATTTGAACTCGGGTCTTTCTGACTCCAGTGCCAGCATACTCCAGTATACCATTTAGCTGTCTAGCAAAGGCAGGCCTAGCTTGAGAACCTAGGTTATCTCAGAACCACTTTAAAACTGGGGAGGGGAGCCCCAGATAGAATCAGTCCTCCAGAGGCTGAGGGAGGAGGGAAGGAGGAGACTGGACAGAGGCTCTCCTGAAGGACATTGAGCCCTAGAGGTCCTGAATGCTGAGATCCTAACCCTGTCCCTGAAGTTCATGTGGCAGGCACTTGGGGCAACTTTTTGATGCAGTTTTGATTCTTGGGCACTGGGAAAGGTTAATGATTGCCTCTTAGGAGGAAAAGTCTTGAGGAAAAAGCCTGGTTGGGCAAACATGGGAACTTAGCCAAACTAGCCCTGGGGTGCTATGTTGAAAACACTTCAAACTTCATTGGCCCTCCTTCCTCCCCCACAAAATCAGTGACCCTAACCAGCACTAGGTGACAAAATGCCTTACGGTATCTTGAGCCAAAAAGAGGGAAATTATGGGTTTGTGGGGATTACAGCCACCAAGATTTATTCCTCTCAGACTTCACTTGGGACAAGTCTTTTCCTTAGTCACCCTGTTGATGCCTAAGGGTGGTGGTTTCCGCTCTCACACCAATTAATAATGGTCCTTTTCACTACCATGCCTTCTGCTTCACAGAAGGCTCAAACAGCTCAAATGAGTCAATCCACCAATCAAAATATGACCTATTTGTTTTTTTTTTTAGTCTTGTTTTGGGTTTTGTTTTTTTGGAGGGGAGAAGGCAGGGCAATTGGGGTTAAGTGACTTGCCCAAGGTCACAAGTGTGTCAAGTGTGTGAGGCCGGATTTGAACTCAGGTCCTCCTGACTCCATGGCTGGTGCTCTACTCACTGTGCCACCTAGCTGCCCCAAAAAGTCTTTAGTACACATGAGAGGAATAAAATGCCTTCGCCATTGGATGAAGACAGGAAATAAATTGTGATCCACTGAAAGAATCAGGCCTACCTCTGGGCTGATGTATAATACTACAAGCCAGCTGAGAGTCACTGTGGAGCAGCAGGTCACAGAAGGTAAGTCAAATGGTAGCTGAATCCAGTGATGAAAAGAGTGGTGGAATGCGGATTGCTCTGGGGCAGGGAAGAACATTGAATTTTTCTCCTCCCTCCTTCTTCCTACATTGACTAGCTAAAGACCTTGTGAACTTTGAGAGGTCATAAGATCTGAAGTTCCTATCAGAGCCAATAATAGTGTCCCTGAAGCTACAGTTTCTGGCAATGGTGTTTCCATCCAGAGCTGAGAGATGTCTAGAAGACAAATTGGTACGCACAAATTAGGAAGTAGCCTCAGAGGAGGAAAGAAAGCTTCCCACCGGCCCTGGAGTCAGGAGGACCTGAGTTCAAATCCAGCCTCACATGCTTGACACACTTACTAGCTGTATGACCTTGGGCAAGTCACTTAACCCCAATTGCCTCACCTTCCCCCTCCAAAAAAAAGAAAGAAAGAAAGCTTCAGGACTCTTCACCAACCCTCAGAGCCCAGCAGAGAGCAATGCCTTAAGGGAACTTCCTGAGGACTCTGTGAAGGGGTTAAAAAGAACTTCCAGTAGTGGAGTTGTGAGTTTACTATTTGGCCATATGTGCTCTCTCAGTTTGAGCCCGCTATTCCCAGGGACTTTGCATGTGGAGGGGAGTTTGCACTCCTGATTTGGATGAGGATCAAGTGGAAGATTTGAAGGATCAAATGAGATAAATGTTTCTGTGACCAGTGTCCTTGCTATGCCTGTTTAGTAAATAGCTTTTATAAGAGTGAACTCTGGCTGATAATAAGTAGGGAGCACACAAGTGGGGGCTTGTGACTGACAGCACTAGTAACCCCAATCGCTCATGGTTGCCCCCTAGAACTCTGAGGGAGGAGGAATAGTCAGCCACCCTCTACAGACTTGGCATGCTAATGAGAGCCAGAGTTGGGGAAGTAGCCTCAAAGGAAGCATTACATAGAATATAACCACTTCCTTTTTATTTATCTCCGTAGTTGATAGCTCTCCTCTTTACTTATTCTTCCTACATATCTTAGGATAGGTCCCTAAAGAAAATTTGAAACTTTTTTTTCATTCAACCCTCAGATGCCTGGAAAGGCCTTTTCAAAGAAAAAAAATTATTGATATCTCTTGTTTTAACATCATCTTTATTTCCAAATATATTTCTCCCCCAACCCCTACCTAGTAAGTAGTAGTTTCAGTCATGTCCAACTCTTCTGACTCCATTTGCAGTTTTCTCAGCAAAGATACTGGAGTGGTTTGCCATTTCCTTCTCCAGCTCATTTTACAGATGTGGAAACTAAGGCAAACACAGCAAAGTGACTTGCCTATGATCACACAGCTAATAAATGTCTGAGACTGGATTTGAACTCAGGTCTTCCTGACCCCAGGCCCAGTACTCTGTCCACTGCACCACCTCATTGCCCAACAAAGATTAAAGAAAAAGAAAAAAAAATCAGCAAAAATCAATCAACGTATTTCTGGCAATACATGCAATATTCTATGCCCTTCCTTCCCTGCCTCTGCAAAGAATAGAGAAAAATATAATTTTCTCAATTCTTCTTCAAGGCCAAACTTGGTCATTATAATTACACAGTGTCATGGTTCTTTCTTCCTTTTTCGTTCTTTCTGTTACATTGTTGTAGTCATTGCGTATAGCTTTTCTTGGTTCTGTTTACTTCATTTCTTTTCCTATGTCTTCCTATGCTTCTCTAAATTCTTCATATTTATCATTTCTCAGGACCCTTTCAATTACACTGAAATGCCTTTTAAATATGAATAAGGTTTCACAACATGACTGTTATGGAAGTGTTTCGCATGACTAGACACGTATAACCTAATATCGAATTGTTTGCCTTCTCAGTGAGAGTAGGTGGGGAGGGAGGAAGGGAGAGAATGTGGAACTCAAAGTTTTAAAAACAAATATTAAAAATTGTTTTTACAGGCAACTGGGAAATAAGATATACAGGCAATGGGGTATAGAATCTATCTTGCCCCACAGGAAAATAGAAGGGAAGGGGATAAGAGAAAGGGGGTAGTGATAGAAGGGAGGGCAGATTGGGGGAAGGGGCAATCAGAATGTACACTCTCTTGGGGTGGCGAAAGCAGACAGATAGGGAGAAAATTTGGAATTCAAAATCTTGTGGAAGTGAATGTTGAAAACTAAAATTAAATAAATTAATTAATTTTTTAAAAAGACCTTGAAATGCGAATAAGTTCCCTTCTCCCACATTCCAAAGTTTCTCACTCTCTAGTGTTAAACCTGAAAGTTTGGTTGAAGGAGGCAAACAAGCTAGGTGATAGAAAAATCCATGTTGTTTATTATTTTCCCTTAAAGCATAGCTAAGCTAGCTTACTTGTACGTACAAGGAGTCAGAGCATAAGCTCTGACTGTCTGAACAAAGGAATGAGAAAACTTATATACGTTATTTTAGCAGACTCAGCAAGCCTGTATTACCTCACTTTTATGACCCCCATGTATGTTTAACCATGATACAAGAAGAGAATTTTCCTTAATGGAATAGGGTTGTAAAGAATGTTGACAAAGGTCAGTTAATATTCTCCCTTGGGGTTAGGGTCTTATCCTTTAATGGCTAACAGGGGTAAGAATGTCCTTAGGTCAGTCTGATCTTGCCTTGTTGACAATAATAAGGGTATTGCCTGAACAAACTCTAGAGAACAAAGAAGCCCAGGTCCTGGATCTTCTTCCAGTTATTCATTAATTCAGGCTCTGGGTCTGGTTGAAATTAAAAATGATATAAAATGGTAAAAAATGTTCCACATTTCCTCCTTTTGGTCAAAGGCAAACTGAAAGTTTCGCCTGAAGACCAATTAAGGTATGGAAAAACCTCTATCTTCCTCAGGGGTAAAGTTCTAAAAATCCTTATCTAGGTGCATTCAGGTTTTTTTTCTTTCTGTGGTTGGACATCCCCAGAAATGAACAGTAATTGTAAACTAATTGTAAACAAGCAGAGGGAGCAAGTTGCAAGGGGTATCAGGGTAGGGAGCATAATGGCTAAAGATACCAAAGACATAGGCAAATAGTCTTGGGAACGCAAGGGACTTAGAAAAGGAGCTGTCCTTTGTACAGGTTCTGGTCCAGAGTCTTGGGAGGCACTGCCTGCGTCTGATGCAGGCTCTTTGAAACCAGAGGGCAAGGTCTCCTATGGGCTCAGATGTCCACTTGGGAGCAGGGGCAATCCTCAGATGTGACAGAAGGATCAAGGAGTCCATATCCACATGTTGGCAGCTATAGAAGTAGTCAGATCTGACAGGAGCTCCCAGAACACATATGATTTGACAATTGAGAGAAAAACAGCACAACATAGGTCCCAGCCACGAAGGGCTAAGTTCAAACAGTGAAATGAATGGTTCAATATCCCAGCCACACAGAGCTAAGTTTAAACAAATACAATAAAGTTTTTCTCATAATTTGCAAAACTGCACAATTACATTGAGTCAGGTACAGACCAAACCACTTAGATGGTTCACAATAGACTGGTATTGAGAAGGGGGAAATTTGCATTCACATGGTTTACATTTACATATTAGATAACCAAGAAAACTTAAAAAGAACCATACAAAGTAATGCAATCATTATTAACAATGTTGACTAACATTAAATTCCTCATATCCCAGTAGCACAGTACATATAACATCATAAACTTTTAGTCACGCCATGTCTCTTTGGTGGCATTTACAAAATAATCCACAAGCCATTCTTAACAAAACTTAAAATGTTTCTGATTTAATTCCAGCAATTAATTGCACGATTTGTATACAAAGTAACTTTAAATCACAGTTACATATTCCCAATGTCCATTTAAAGCAGCACTTTTTTTTCCAGATGCCTGATTGTAGTTATCTGGTCCCTAGATAGTAAAAGAGAGTTCTGCTTCTCTGGTTCAGATCTAGAAATTCTCAGACAATTCTTACTTAATATAACTTAGTACACTCACTTAAATTTGGCTCTCCTTTTTTTTTTTGAAACTTCAGAGTATTTCAGTTTATATATCATCTGCTGTTTCTATCCTTACCTAAATTTTGTACCTGGTATAAGAATTCTTTAATTGAACTCATCTTCCTTTTAAAATCATCAGACAGATACTCTATAAAAGAGATATAATTTCACCTGTACCACTATCTTATACAATTTGTTGTGCAAAAATCCACATTTAAGATCTTCTTACCTAAACACTTATTAGCTTGAATTTCCATGATTGATAATTTTGTAGCCAATCATACACATCTGTATATAATTCATAGGGGAATCAATCTGATCCTATGGCTTTTTCTCAAAATTTGCTATCCCCTTTCTTTTTTATTAGACATTTATCACATTACATCTTTGTCTTATTACTTTGTCTAATCATTTCCTCCTTTTGGGGGATGTTATCTCTATATTCTTTTAATCTTTGTTTCTTCACGAACATAGGTTAAAATTGTAAGCTATTCATTCCTGCATCCTATTATAATAACTCAGAGATATTCCAATATTCATCTATTACCTAATAGACTTAGCATTGTGCTTACAAAACTTCTTGGTAATATAAATTTGCTATGAAAGAAAAGAGGGACAATGTCATATATCTTAATGGAAGAAAAGAACTTCCTTAGCTCTGTTTGATTGCAGGCATGAGTCATATCTGTTAGCCAATCATATAGTCACTAGGTGCTGAAAGCAGGGCTTAGGAGTAATAGGTGGGGATTTTCCCTTTTCAGAAATGAAATAGCAGAATTGGGAAATAGAGTCAGGAAGATCCTACCTAGGCTGTGTCCAAGGTCATCTTCAAAACTTTTTCCCAGGCACAGACATCCCTTTAGAAGTTCTCAGCCTCTAATGCCTGACATTCTACTACTGGCTTCATGTGACTTATCATTGTATTTAGGGCTTAAAACAATATTAAATTGTGATGCCATAAGATCTTAAATAGCAAATAAATATCCTTCCGATAAGATTGTCCCAAATTTCATTGAGCCAATAATTATCAAATCAAGCTACATAACTTTTCTGTCTTTTAAAATACTTTCTCACACTCTTTCTCAACTTACTTAAACCATCTGAAACTAGTATTCTGTTGGAACATGAGAGGCTTAGCTAACTCCCATTTGTCCCCAAACCTTCTTATCTGCTTTTCATATTTCCAATCAAACCTTTATTTACCTTCCCAAATCTTTCAAACCCATTATTCAGTCTTCCTTTCCATTTCAATCATAAGACAAAATAGCTCATAAATTAGTGATTTTTTACTGACACAACTGTCTGTACTGGAATCTATTCCAGCTTAAACAAAGCAAAGAGGTTAATGACCAACCTCACAGGTTGATGGATTTATGTCCCCTGTTTACTCATTCTAGAGGAAAGGGACACTTTAGGAATCAAATCTTGTACACATTGATAAGCTCTAATTTTTGCTTAAAATCACAAAAACATTTTTTCAAAACATTTCTAGAATTATTTCCCTTCTTTAAAAAGTTTAAAATTTATCCTGATGTTAAAAGGAATACTCACTAAACTTTTCTGAAGAAAATTATTTAGAAGGTTTTAAAATGATAGACATCTCCTTCTTTTTCCTTAAAGCAAATTAACCCTTAAATGCTGGAATTCATTAACTGAGTTGATGGAAAATGTCCTCATTCTCAAAGTATTTGTACAGAATTCCTAGATATCACAAAGTTCCTTAGTCAAAAAGGTGTTGTAATGTGGAGGACATTTAATTTCTACAATTACATACCCAATTCAATTAACCTTATCACAATAACAAAGTTTACCAGGACTTTAAAAACTTACTTCATAGGAATTTCTCTACACAGAAGCTTTATACAAGATGGATAAGAATCCATGGCTAGATGGTTCCAAAAGTCCTTGTCTCAGTTAACAACCTCAGTTTCTTAATTAGGCACAGTTCTTAATCTAATAATATCTGGATTATAAGAGGAATTATTTTTCTAACAGCATAGGTAATGCAATGTTAACCAAGTTGCATAATATAACAAATTTAGAAATATAAGTACACCACAAGCAATTATCATGTATTTAAAACTTGAAACAGAATCTATTTAATTACCAATCAAGTGATCATAACTGAGTTGGATAAGCAAATCAAATCTGGATTCATAATCACTAGTGGTAACATTTTAATTTCTAAGGCCCAATACTCTTAGCACTGTAAAAGAAGAGATTATTGTCTATAAAACCACATTTTTTTCAATATTGCTGATACATCTGTTTGCCAAATTACACAATTTAGAAATGTAACAATGCTCAAAACATAATTATGCATTTTAAAACTTGAAACAACCCATTAATCAATTTAGGTGAACACATTTCAAATCTGCTTCCACAGAGAATCTTTCATCTCATCATTTGAAACTATAACTTTAAATCACCAGATATATTCTCATAATAGAAAACTTTTTCACATAGAAAGTCTGTTCTCATGGTTAAATATCAGTATTATTAATTATTTCTTGTTATAACCAAATATAATAGCTCCAAATTGTCAAATTTTATCACATCCCTTTAAAAACCCAATTCACATATATCAAAATCAGATTAAAATTGCTATAATATCACTTCTTACCACACAATGGTCTTCTCAAATTTCACAATCTAAGAGAATTTTAGAAATACAATGAAATTTTAGAAATACAGAAACAATTTTCAGATGACATCAATTGTATTTCCAGATTACCACATACAGAAATTATTCAACATTACTTTTGGTATTTAAAAACCACTTCAAATTAACAATTACATTAATTTAAAGAGAGATAATAATGTTGCATCTAACATATAGCAGACTTTATGTTAAGCATTTTACAATCATTATCATTTTGATCCCATAACAACCATCATTATTATTTTCCCTTTACAAATCAGGAAACAGGTCAAACAGAGATGTCAGGATACTGTCAGTCTGTGAATTTCTGTCCTTCTCCTCCTTTTGCCAGGTGGGGAAGGGTGATTTAAGTTTTCCCTACAGTTCTCCTGCATTCTCTTCTAATCTGATCTGGGATGAGAAGAGTTTGTTTTAACTGTTCCAACTCTTACTGCAGCCCTGGCTTGGTCAGAGACAGGACAACAATGGTGAAAGATCTCAATGATTGTAACTCAAGTAAACTTCACCTTTTGCTCACACCTTAAAAACTTTTTGCACTTAAATCTAAGGGAAAAGATTCCCTCTTAACTCTGGGGAGGGAGTGGGGAATGATAAGTGATCAGCATTGGGAGGAGGTGTTTCAGCAAGAGTGAGCTCCTGGAGTGATTTTACATTCTCAGGAGTTCTCTCCCAAAATCCAACTAGTCAGTTTCCAAACTTTTAATGAATAATCAATCCCAGAATCTGCTAAAATGTTTCAGCTCTATTTTTTTCTGCAAGTCCCGTTGTCCAGACCAGACTCTGTTTCCTTAACTGCAGCCTTAGAATTCTCTGGCTACCTGTGTTTCAGATTTTACACGGTATAGACATAGAACACACGCTCTCACACAGACAATTAACAGACAATTAACAAAACAAATATAGAACAAATACAAACTGAGCTCAGAGTTTAAACAACAGAGAATTAGAAGCTTTCATGAGTTGGCTGTTAGCACCCCTATGGTCTTTGGGGAAGCATTGGCGTTCCTGATTTTTCTGACTCTCCGTATCCTATCCCTTAGGAAGGGGGAAAGGGAAGATGGAGGAGGACCAGGGCAGGTAAGGGAAGGCTAGGAGTAAGGATAAAAATGTATTTATCCTCCCCATAATCAGAGCCTTTAAGGGAAGGAAGCAGGAATAGGGCAGAAGGCAAAAAACAGAGCCCTTAAGGGAAGGGGGAAAGGCGGGGGAGGAGAAGAGAGAAGAGGCAACAGTAGCAGAACAGTTACCCCTCTCCTGTTAGAGTAGGTACTGGGAGGCAGAGGTGGAGGGGGTAACAGCAAAGCGCAGTTTTTCTCCCCAGGATCCAGGCCTCCAAAGGAAGGAAGGGAGGGAGGTGGTGAGGAATAGGGTGGAGGGAGAAGAGGAACAATTGGACTTCTAATTCTAGTTTTTGACTGATCCATAGCTAATTTTCTAGATCTGGCTTTGTTGATAGTGATAAGGGTATTGCCTGAGCAAACTCTAGGGAACAAAGAAGCCCAGGTCCTGGATCTTCTTCCAGTTACTCATTAATTCAGGCTCTGGGTCTGGTTGAAATTAAAAATGATATAAAATGGTATAAAACATTCCACATTAGTAAAGGTTTGTGTTTAGCACATCTAATTAGGATGTTTTGTTTTTTAAAGGGCAAACATTTATCAAGTAATCATAAAGAATACTATTTTTTTTTATCAAACTATAGAAACTAATGCTTAACAAAACTCAATTTTTAAAAGACTTATGACCAAGCTTTATTTAAAACACACAAACTTTGCAAAGGGGTCCTTTTAAATTAAACTTCTCCCTCATCTAAAATGCAGAACATTTCAGTCTCTTAGCTAAAAAAAGCATCCTTCCCACTGGACCCTGCATCCCTAGCCTTTGTACTCTTCCAAAAGAGGCTGGTAGCTGAGTTTAAGGACTGGTGACCAGAAGCTCATCCTTTTAAAATTTTTAATTCTAACTTTTTTTTTTTGGCCTTCCTTGCCTGTACAAACCAGAGTCATAGGGCTACATATCATAGTGTGCACCATGATCTAACTACGGAAAACAGAGTCAGCGTCAAAAGAGGAAAGAACGTCTAGTTGATTTTTCTCTGACTCAATTGAAGTCAGAAAAAAGTCCTGGGGTAGATAGGGAGGGGGAAGTGAAAGAGGAGGTTCCTAGGACAGGAAGGAAGAGAGCTTAACCCCAACAGGAAGGGGCCCTGACAAGCAGAAGTAGAAGGGGATTCAGATTAGGCAATACCTTGGAGACAGTCTGGAAGACGGTCATGGTGGGACATGAGATTGCAAGGCACCAAATCATTGGACATATCCTTCTTCTTGCACCAGAACCTGAGGAGATCAAGGCAAGGAAGCAAATGTAGCAGGGGTGGCAACTTCAGCAAAAGGGTGGGGAAAAGCAGAAGAGGGTGGAGGCCAAAGATTGAGAAAATTCCTCCAAACCCCATTGGTCTTGAGCTCCCCGGCAGCCTCAATGCAAGAGGGCTATGAGCTTTCGCAATCAGATGTGGGGAGATGGAGTGTCCTCCTGCCCTTCCAGTCTTGTTAGGCTTTCCTCTGCTCCACACGCTTTTCAATCCAGCTGCACCATACCTCTCAAAGGACACTCCATCTCCCAGCTTCTCCATGTCTTTGCATTGGCTTGTGCCCCGTGCTTGGGACACTCTGTCTCTTAGCTTCTCTGGCTTCCTTCAAAACTCACTCTAGAGGCCTTTCCCCTCTAGTTTCTAGTACGTTCCCTTTCCATCTGCTTTCTCTGTGTGTTGTTTGTATTCTGCCATTTCCATGTCATTTCCTTTATTAGAATGTGAGATCCTTGTAGACAAAGATTGTGTTTGCCTTTCCACGTCCCCCCAGCCCTTAGCAAACTGTGTGTTACATACGTGGTAAGTACTTAATCAATGCTTGTTGACTTTGTGGAAGAATAAGGCCAGGGTAGCTGGATTGTAGAGTTCCGTGAAGAAGAGTAATGTGTAAGAAGACTAGAAAGGTAGGAAGGGTTGTGGAGAGCTTTAAATATTAAATCTTGGAGGTACTAGGGGGCTATTGGAGTTTTGTGAGTGGGGGTGGGTGGGAGGATGACATGGTACTAGGGGCACGCCTGATGCCAACATACTATTAGTTCAGGATGGATGGTGGCATGAAATGAGGCGCTTCTGGGTCATATAACAATTAACAAAAAGGGTTTACTTAGCTTCAGCATAGAAAGGATATCATTAAGGATGCTGCAGTAGCCCTTAGCTTCAGATTTGGTCGATGTGGCCTTCTTCATTTGGTCTAGTCAGTAGGAGAAAATGTGGGTAACTACACTCTCTTCCAGAATCCACTGATAAGTCACCAAGTCTAAGACTTCACATTGATGGGACTTTTTATACCTTTAGGTAACCTGAGGGGCAGCTAGGTGGCCCCGTAGTGCACAGGACACCTGGCCTAGTGTTTGAAAGATTCATCTTCCTGAGTTTAAATCCAGTCTCAGACACTTACTAGCTGTACGACATTGGACAAGTCACTTAACGTCATCTATAAAATGAGCTGGAGAAGGAAACGACAAACCACTGCAGTATCTTTGCCAAGAAAACACCAAACGGGGTCATGAAGAGTAGCACACAACCGAACAGTGACAAAAACCCAAATGGGGTCATAAAGAGTTGGGCACGACTGGAGATGATCGAACAGCAACAACGAAAGGTAACCAGGAAGCCATGTTAGTGCAGCCAGAGACTACCAAGAAACACAGAGGCAGGGACCAAGCAGGCCCCAGGGACTGCTTTGTTGATTTTTAGGGAACACTAATGGGGGGGAGGTGGTGGAGTATGGACTTGGATCTAACCCTTTTTGTTGGGAGAGGGGAGGCAAACCTGGTAGATAATTGTCTGCTTAATTGTTTTTCAGTCATGTCCAACTCTTCATGACCCCTTTTGTGATTTTCTTGGCAAAGATACTGCAGTGCTTTGTCATTTCCTTCTCCAGCTCATTTTACAGATGAGGTTAAGTGACTTGTCCAGGGTCATACAGCTAGTTAGTGTCTGGAGGTCAGATTTGAACTCAGGTTGTCCTGACTCCAGGTCCAGTGCTCTATCCACTGAGCCACCTAACTGCCCTATTAGTCTAATGACCTATGGGAAAACCTACAGTTTAGGAAAAGTGTAAAAGAACAGTCACAAGACCATTGAAAGTGAATCTTGTCTCTTTGGGGGGGAGGGAAGGGAATATAATGTGACTGTAGAACATTGCTGTATTTTCAGATGTTTTCAATGTATTTTGCTGATCTTTTTCTCTGTGTCTTTTTCTTTTAAAAATATCCTTAGTTCTATGGGAAAAGAGGGGAAAACATACTGGGAGAAAAGTAGGTAAAGGCAAAATAAGGGATCCCAAAGAACTGGACACAAGTGAACAACAAAAGCAAAATGTATCTATAAATTGGTTTTTTAAAGAAGGCTGTTGTAATGTAGTCTGGGTGATGAGGGCTTGTAGTAAGATAGTGATCTTGTCATCCTTCATCCTTCTTTCTCAAAGAAGACCAAAGACCTCGTGAGGGTGATGTCTTGCTCGTGAATTGGATTTAATTGAGTCAGAGCTGCTTTCATGGGGAATACGAATTATATAAGAGGGACCTTGTGAAGGTAAAAATAAGAAGATTGGAGAATGACTGGACACAGAGGGTGAATGAGAGGGAAGGGCTGAGGATGACACTAAGGTTTCAAGTCTGGAGTATTAGAAGATAGTGGTAAAAATAAATAAGTGAATAAATAAATGAATGAATGAATGAATAAATGAATAAGTAAATAAATAAATGAAAAGGAAAAATACTAGCTCTGTGACCTTGGGCAAGTCACTTAACCCCAATTGCCCTGCCTTCCCTCCTCAAAAAGAAAAAAAAAAAAGAAGATCGTGGTTCCCTGGACAGTAAGTGAGAGAAGTTCAGAAGAGGGAAAGATTTAAAGATGAAGGTAATGAGTGGTTTTAGACATGGTGAATTTGAGACACTTATGAGACACCCAGTTTGAAATGACCAAAAGACAGTTAGTTGGTGATGTGTAAGTAGACCTCGAGAGAGAAACTAGGGCTGAATATATAGGTCTGGAAATCATTAGCATCAAAGGGATATTTGAACCTACAGGAACTTATGAGATCAGCAAATGAGAGAGCATAGAGGGAGATGAGAAGAGGGCCCAGGACAAGAGAGAGCCTCAGTGGGGTCAGACCATAGTTATCTTAACTATGTTAGTAGGCATGAGATAGATAAATTCTCAGCTTACCATTTCTTTCCAAGTCTAGACTTCATCATTTGGTCATAAAGTATTACGGTATATATCAGACATGCCTCTGTTTATGCTCATAGTGCAGTAGATGGAAAGCTGGACCTGGAGTCTTCCTGACTCTTGACCTGAGTTCACATCCAACCTCAGACACTTGCTAGGGAAATTAAGAGGCAGAGGGGAAAAGAGAGAGCATTCTAAGCATGGGGGACAAGGCAATGCCAACACATGGGGATGAATAGTAGATGGCATGTTCCTGGGCAAATCACTTCAGCTCTGTGTGCCTCAGTTTCCTCATGTGTGAAATGGCAATAATAATGATAGCACCCACCTTTCAGGATTGTTGTGAAAATCAAATAAAATAATATCTGTAAGGTACTTGGCAAACCTTAAAGCGCTATATAAGTGCCAACTGTTATTATTCATCTGTAAGTCTAGACACACGATCCCAAGCCAAGTAGAGATGACTCGAAGATCAAGAACTCCAAAAGTTCAGGAACACAATCCAATCACCTCTGTGTCTCCCACAACCACCTAGGACCATGATGATCTGTGCATAAGAAGTAGGTCCTTATTGGATTTCGAGCTGGAAGACCCCTTCAAAGATCATCTATTCTAACTGTAGAGTGACTCTTCCAAAGGCACATGGGCAAGTAGTGGCAAAGCCTGGATTTTCACCAAGATCTTCTGACTCCAGTCAGGGTTCTACCCACTGCACTCTTCTTGGATTATGGCTGTTCTGGCTATTACTATCTTTGACTCTCCTTCCTCCTTACATTAGTAAAAGGGAGTGACCATATTGTGGCAGGAGGTTGGACGGGGATTCTTGGTGAATTTGTGACATTTTCTTATGTCTCTGTAGGACTATGGGAGATCTACAAGCTCTCTGTATATCTTGGTTTTCCTGAAAGTTATTTCACTGTATTTATAGCAGCTCTTTTAGTGGTGGCAAAGAATTGGAAATTGAGGGGATGTCCATCAATTGGGGAATGGCTGAACAAGGTGGTATATGAATGTGATGGAATACTACTGTGCTTTAAGAAATGATGAGCAGGGGGCAGCTAGGTGGAGCAGTGAATAGATCGCCAGCCCTAGAATCAGGAGGACCTGAGTTCAAATTTGACCTCAGACACTTGACACATTTACTAGCTGTGCGACCTTGGGCAAGTCACTTAACCCCAATTGCCTGGCCTCCCCCCCTCCAAAAAACAAACAAATAAAAAATGATGAGCAGGATGCTCTCAGAAAAACCTGTAAAGACTTCCATGAACTGATGTGAAATGAAATGAGTAGAACCAAGAGAACGTTGTACACAGTAACAGCAATATTGTATGATGATCTACTATGAACAATTAGGTGTTCTCAGCAATATAATGATCCAAGACAATTCTGTAGAACTTATGGTGAAAAGTGCCATTCATCTCCAGAAAAAGAACTGGTAGAGCCTGAACGCAGATCAAAGGTACTTTTTCTTTATTTTTCTTAGGTTTTTTTATCTGTATTTTCTTTCACAGAATGACTTACCTGGAAACGTTTTTCGCATCACTACACATGTATAACTACTATGTCAAATTGTTTGTCTTCTCAATGAGAGGGAGAGGAGGGAAGGGGAGAATACAGAACTTAAAATTTGAAAAAAAATGTTAAAATGGTTTTTATGTGTCATTGGGAAAAAACAAAATATTAAATAAGATTTTTAAAATGAAAAGAAAATTATTTCACTGTTACTAGGAAGAGCTCAGCCTTGGGCAACTCCAGGAGTCAACTCCAGTTAATCAACTATGTCAGCCTGATCCAGGATCCAAAGGGGAGAGCTGAGAGGGAGGAGGGAAGGGAGTGGTTGGCAAAAACAGCTCTGAAACCCCAAATCAATAAGGGCAGAGGGCAAAATTCAATTTACACCTTTGAACGCAACTTAACCTTAGAGGGGAGATTTGAAGAGGGAGAAATGAGGAAACTCAGAGAACTAGATCCCCACTAGCCAGTCAGTGCAGGGCTTTGTGCATTGTTCGTCAAGACGCTTAGAAGGACTCCTCAAACCCCTTCCTCCTCAATGGCTGCCATGCTCAGAAAGGGTATCACCCACCACTCTCCAGCACAAGTGGGTATTGGGTCAAGAGTCTGGAGCAGAACTGCAGAGAGAAATCTACATGTACTCTGGGTAGCATTTGAAAATCAAAACTCTCCCTGTGTTACGCCAACAAATCCAATTTTCTTCTGTGAGCTGGCATCAGCGTGCTCTCAGTTAATATGATTCCCTGCATGGAAGAGGTTAAGGAGCCTGCTTCAAGAAAAGCTTGGTGACCAGTAATGGAAGGGTTCTGCCTCCATTATTTGGAGGGTGTGCAGATGTTCTGTAGCTGGTTCTGGTCTGCTGATCACGTGATGAAGAGTCAGCCTATTGATTGGTAGCCAGAACTAGAGTGCATTCACAAAGCATTAATCATTGGGACCTGGCTCCTGCTTTGCCCTGTCTCCTTCATACCTTCAGTTGAAAGGGAGACAATGCTATAAAGATAGCTGCCTCAGCCCCTTCCCATCCAAGCCTGACATGTGGTCTATGGAGGTGGGCCTCTTTGTTTTTATTCTTTCCTCTCTTGGGTGAAGGAGATTGGAGATGGCTATGGCTCTTTTGAGCTTTGCAAGGTCAGTAGAGAAAACCAAAAGAATCCAGGAGGTGAAGTCCATGTAGGCATTTGCTAGAACATAATGAGGAGTAGATTCCCCAGTGGTCTTCCTCACCCAATCCAGCACCCATGCTAGGTTCAATGATATGTAAAAATTATTCTTGGGTGTTGAAGAGAAGTATTTATACTTCTGTTCTTGCTGTATCTTTGTGGTAAATATCCCTTTGGAAAAGCTAATTGGTTAAATGGAACTCAGGGCCTTAATTCCTGATACCTGCAAACAGATCTCGATAGATATCTCAAGATATAGAATTAGAAGAAAATATACCAAACCCTGGGGATACCCCTAGAATCCTCAAGAGGAGCTGTGACCTGCCTTTATCTGGAAGAATAAGACTAGAATATCACTTAATCACAAGGTAAATACCCACAGGGTATAGAAAGTGCTGTTTTCTGGCCCAAGAAATGTGTTCAGGTTTTAGTCATCAATCAACGAATATTTATTAAGTACCTAATATTGCCAGGAGCGGTACTAAGCACTGGGGATACAGAAAAATGACCCGCTCTGATCTGGAGATTTGGCATCATTCAGGGCTCTTGATCCATAGTCACCCTGAGTGACAGCAAAGCCACTTTAATAAAATAGGCAGATATGTCCAAGGAGAAGCAATAAGGCTTTGTAGAGGGTGCTACTCAGGCCGTGGAGCAGTTTACTGTGGAGAAGAACATAGTTGTCCATGTTAAGGAGAGACAGGAAGTACCATTCCACTTGGCACAGCATTTTGGAGAGGACCTCTGGCAACTATGTGATACATGTGACTTCATCCACTCCTACTTGGATCAAGTTGCCCTTCTCCTGTTCAGGTCTGGTTAGAAAATGGACTATAGAACCCCTTCCCCCACCCCCAGTGCTCCATTCAAATAACACACATTGGCTGTATCCTCCATTCCTAATATTTGCGCCTGAAATCTTTCTCCCTGCCACAGGATTACCTTGGTCTTTTTTTTTTTAATTTAAAAAAATTTTTCCCGATTACGTGTAAAGACAATTTTTAACATTCATTTTTATTACATATTTTATTTTCCCCCAATTATATGTTAAAACAATTTTTTAACACTTGTGTTTTTTTAAAGTTTTAAGTTCCAAATTCTATCGTCCCCTTTCTCCTTCCCCTCCCTGAGATGGTAAGCAATCAGATGTAATCAGCATTCTTTTTTTTTTTTTGGTAATTTTTTTATTCATTTTAAACTTAAATACAAAATGAGAAAAGAAAAAAAAAAAGAACATTCCCGTGTACACTGCAGAATATGAGAGGATTCAATATAAAACAATAAATTTCAAGAAAACCTCTATAATCAATACTATGCATTGTTTTCAAAGCTACCCAGCTTTTCTTTGCTTCCTTGTAGGTTTTCTTTTCTTCTCTGTTGTTAATATAACGATAGAAATTGATAGCAAACGTAATGTGGATTGTCACTCCATATTGTAAATAATGGTCCTTGTAATTCCCGAATTTCAGTAATGTCCTTACAATCCTACTCTTAAGATATTTACTCTTCATTAGGTTGATCTGAACTACAGGCTAGGTCCCCCTACCCAGGTGTTTTGCCTTATAAGAAAGCCCAGCTCAAGCTGGATCTCATTTCTGGTGTCCTTGCTCCCTTCCACTGGGATTCATGGCCATAGCTAGAAGCAAGTGGCTTTCCTTGCCTTGATTGTCTAGGGCCACTGGAGCCTCAAGAGCAGGCCTTGCTACCTCATACTGCACCTTCCTCCTCTACTCCTAAAGGTCTTGGGTCTTGGAGTTGGGAAATCCACTGGACATCCCCCAAGGTGGCAGGTTAGCTACCTTGTTATCTCAGTTAAAGACACTTTGTTCCTCAACTCATGGCTTTGATTTTTTTTTAGGACTTGGGAGAAAACCAGCATTTGGGAAGGTGAGGAGAAGCTCCACGTAGTCCTTGAGCTGAATTTTGAAGGGAAGAGGTGGTGACGAGGAGGAGACAATACATTCTAGGCATGGGGGAGAGCTGGTGCGAAGGGACAAAGAGGGGAAATGGGACATATGTGTCTGGGCTGTAGAATACATGAAGAGGAGTATATATTAAATAAGATTTTTAAAATGAAAAGAAAATTATTTCACTGTTACTAGGAAGAGCTCAGCCTTGGGCAACTCCAGGAGTCAACTCCAGTTAATCAACTATGTCAGCCTGATCCAGGATCCAAAGGGGAGAGCTGAGAGGGAGGAGGGAAGGGAGTGGTTGGCAAAAACAGCTCTGAAACCCCAAATCAATAAGGGCAGAGGGCAAAATTCAATTTACACCTTTGAACGCAACTTAACCTTAGAGGGGAGATTTGAAGAGGGAGAAATGAGGAAACTGTGTAAGACCTGGAAAGATATGAAGGAGCCAAGTTGTGAAGAATTTTAAATGGCAGAGGAATTTATGTTTAATCCTAATAGGATTATTATACTTAATTCTAAAGGTAATGGGGAGTTACAAGAATTTGAGTGTGTGTGTGTGTGTGTGTGTGTGTGTGTATGTGTGTGAGAGAGACACATGATCGGGCCTGTACTTTTGGAAAATTCCTTTGATAGCTTTGTGGAGAGAGATCTAAGGCTGGGAGAATAGCAAGGTATTGCAATATTCTAGGCAAGGGGTGATGAAGGCTTGAACCAGAGTGGTAGCTGTGTATTAATGGAGAGAACAGGCAAGTCTGTGGAGATAGAAACAAGGTCTAGAACTCACTGGATTGTGAGATGAGGGACTTGTGAAGAGTCAAGGATGAAGTGAAGGTTGCAAACCCCGACGACTGGAAAGTTCAGGAGAGGGATAGGTTTGGAGGGAAAGATAATGAGCTTTATGTGGGACACTTTGAATTTGAGATGCCTCTAGGATATCTCTTTTGAAATAGGCAATGGATAGTTTGTGATTCATGACTAGAGCTCAGGAGAGAGACTAGGGTTAGATATCTAAAGCAGGCATTCAACCACATGGAAATGATCATTGAAAGGGTAGCTAGGCGGCTCAATGGATAGAGCGCCAGCTCTGGAGTAAGGAGGATCTGAGTCAAAATCTGCCCCAGACACTTGTTAGCTGTGTGGCCCTAGGCAAGTCACTTAACCCAAATTGCTTCCCCCCAGCCCCCAAAAAAGAAATGATTATTAAAGTCATGGAAGCCTATGAGGGAATGAATAGTAGAGAGAGAAGAGAAGCCTCGGGACAGAGCCATGGGATGTATCCACAGTTATGTGGCAAGATATGGATGATCCAGCAAAGGAGACTGAGAGGGAGTGGTCAGATGGTTAGGGGAAGAATGAAGAAACTGCAGTGTCAGAAGCAGTAACCTGGAAAGAGAACCTCCCAAAGGAGAAGGTGGTCAGCAGTGTTGAATGCTACAGAGAGGTTGATGAGGATAGGGGCAGCTGGGTGCTGCAGTGGGCATCGCGTTCTTGACTTTGTCCTTCCTTCTCGAAGAGGACCATGGCATCAGGGAAATGATGACATGACTTGCAGTTGACTTTGATTTGAGTGAGGTAGGGCTGTGCAAGGTCACCAGCCTCACTTTCTCCTCCAGAGCCATCTGGGTCTAGTGACCAGATATTCACCAGGAGGACTGGAAAGGGCCCAAGATGCATTAGGAGACCCTGGTCCTTTTAGGCTAAGGCCTTTTCAGGCTCTCACTTTGAGTGAGGTGATACCCATTCAGTGAATAGGCCTCTTTAAAAGTTAATCAAGGGATGGCCCGTTTAATCCAAAACAAACAAAAAAATCAAACTGGGAGGGGAAGACCCTCAGGATTCCTGGCCAAAAGAGAAACAGTTACTATTTGGTATTTATGATGGGGTACAGGCTCAGGGAAGCCTCTTGAACTCTCCTTGAATCTTCCCGTGGGATCTGGCATTCACCTGAGGTGATAAGCCTTTCCTTATCTCAATGCCCTATTCTGTTACCCTAAACCTAGCCTAGCCCTCCATTATCTGTGCTACTTCCCAGGCTTAATCCTACCAAAACCCAATTCTCTCAGTTCTCCCATATCCCAGCTTCTAGTCCTCCCAGCCTACAGGCCACTGCCATGAAGACCCTCCCCAGACCTTTTCTCCTATCACTCAGACTACTTGCCCAATCCTAGATTCCCTCCCAACTCTAGATCCCTTCCTTATACAAGATCCATCTTTGCCTCCATGAAGGTGCTCAGATCCAATCTGGCCTGCTTGCCAATACAAGTGTCAAAATGCTCAGATTCCTTAAGAGTCTAGCCAATGCTGAGATTTCTTAAGAATCTGGCCAATATGGTGGATTTTTAATAAACTTTAATAAAATTTTTTTCTTTGGTTGAAAGGTTTGGGTTGAATTCATTTCGGCAGGACCCATGTCGCTATTTCAGAGTCCCAGAACCCCTAAATCTCAACAGACATAGCACCAGCCCTGGAGTCATCGGGACCTGAGTTCAAATCCTGCCTCAGACAATTAAAAATTTTTTTTCTTGGAGAGAGGAAGGCAAGGCAATTGGGGTTAAGTGACTTGCCCAAGGTCACACAGCTAGTAAGTATGTCAAGTGTCTGAGGCTGGATTTGAACTCAGGTCCTCCTAACTCCAGGGCCAGTGCTCTACTCACTGCACCACCTAGCTGCCCCTCTCAGACATTTATTAGCTGTGTGACCCTGGGCAAGTCACTTACTCCCAATTGCCTCCAACAATAATAATAATAATAATAAGGACGAGGGCTGAGAAGAGATCATTATGTTTGCCAATTATGAAATCTTTGATCACTTAGAAGGGATCAATTTCAGTTGAATAAGGAGCCTGGAAACTAGAATACAGAGGGTATAAAAGAGAGTAAAAGAAAAGAAAGTAGAGACTAACAAATAAAGGAGAAATGAAGGATGATAGCTAGGTGGGCTAGTAGAATCTTGTGAAGTCTTTTCCAGGATAAGAACCAAGAACATTTCAGACATGGTGGGGAAGCCAGTACAAATGCAAAGAGATGGGAGAGATAGACTGGCATGTGAGAAGTGAGACAAATGAAAAGATGCTTAAAATACCTTTTGGAAAAGTGTCAGGCAGAGATCAGGGTTGGGTCACTTGCTCAGCGTCACCCAGATAGTAAGTGTCTAAGGTCACATTTGAACCCAGGTCCTTCTGAATCTAGAGCTGATTCTCTATCCACTGTGCCACCTAGCATAGTGGCACATATTTTTCTTTTTCTTCCTTCCTTCCTCCCTCCCTTTCTTTCTTCCTTCCTTTCTTTCTTTTTCTTTCCCTCCTTCCTTCCTTTCTTTCTTTCTTGCTTTCTTTCTTCATTCATTTATTTATTTTTAGTTTTCAAAATTCACTTTTATAAGATTTTGAGTTCTAAATTTTTCCCCCTTCTGCCTTCCCATTATGGCCTGCAATCTGATATAAGCTATACGTGTACAATCATATTATACATATTTCCACATTAGTTGTAAGAGAATCAAAACAAAAGAGAAAAACCATGAGAAAGAAAAACCAAAAAAGTGAAAATATTATGCTTCGATCTGCATTCAGACTCCATAGTTATTTCTCTGCATGTGGATAGCATTTCACACCACAAGTCTTTTGGAATTGTCTTGGATCATTGCGTTGCTGAGAAGAGCTAAGTCATCAAAGTTGATCATCTCACAATGTTGCTGTTACTGTGTACAATGTTTTCTTGGTTCTGCTCACTTCACTCAGCATCAGTTCATATAAGTGTTTCCAGGTTTTTTCTGAAATCCACCTGCTCATCATTTCTTATGGCACAATAATTTTCCATTACATTCCAACTTCTTCAGCCATTCCCCAATTGACAGACATCCCCTCAATTTCCAATTCTTTGACACCACAAAAAGAGCTGCTATAAATATTTTTGTACATGTGGTACATGTACATCCTTTTCCCCATTTTTATGATCTCTTTGGGATACAGACCTAGAAATGGTATTGCTGGGTCAAAGGGTATGCACATTTTTAAAGCCCTTTGGGCATAGTTCCAAATTGCTCTCCAGAATGGCTGGATCAGTTCACAACTCCAAGGACGTTTTAATGAGGAGATAAGCCAAAAGTCTTCAGCTCTTTCCACTGAGAACTAGACTTGATCAGGAGACTCAGACAAATTCCTGACAAAAGAATCCATCTCCACCCAGAACCTAGAGGGGGGGAGGCAGGTTGGGGAATTGGGGTGGGGTTCCTAGAGCAGGAGCCTGGGCTTTAGGGCTAGAATTCACCTAGATTTGATTCTCTTTATACTTTAATCAGAAATAAATTCTTCCAGTTGGGTGGGGTCCTGCCCAAGATTGAGGAGAATGTTCCAAAAGGTTAGGCCTATCTCATCATCAGCCCTATCCTTCAGACTTGACTTACAAGGTCTGGGCTTTAAATGAGGAAGCAAAAAGAGAAAAAACCCTGGATCCCAAAATTAATAATTGGCTATTAATAATAGTTTCTCTCAGAAAGTCCAGTGTGGATGGATCATAGAGCATGTGGAGGAGAATGATATATGAGAGGATTGGAAATATAGAAACAGGCCTGGCCACAAAGAGCTTTAAATGTCAATCTTTATAGTAGGTCCCAGATATAATAGAGAACCAATTACATTTATTGAGTGGAAGGATGTGGCAGTGACATGGTCAGACTTATAGTTTGGGAAGATCACTTTGATATCCATGTAGATGATGGGTTGCAGTGGGAAGAGATTTGAGACAGAGACAATAATTAGGAGTCTATTTTAACAGACTAAGTGAGAAGCAATGAGGGCCTGAACAGGATAGTGGCTAGGTGAATAGAGAAAAGAAAATGGATATGGGAGATATTGTAGAAGTAGAAATGGCGAGATTCGGCAACTGATTGGATGGGGTGGTGGGGGTGGTGGTGAGGGAATAGTGAGGAGTTAAGGACACAAATCTTGATGAAATGGTGGTGCCTTGAACAGAAATAGAGAATTTTGAAAGAGGACTGGGTTTGGGGGAAAATATGAGATCAGCATTACAGATCCTTAGCTACTCACCCGGTACAACTCAAGGTCAAGAGAAGCAGGGCTCTTACTCAGTGCCCAGTAGTCACACCCATGAGATGATCTGGCGATAAAGTATCCATTAGGAGGCAGGGAGGAAGATTGTGATTATACAGTTCCTGGTGTGGGTTCCCAGATTGATATTAGGTTAATAAACACTTTAAGGGGAACGGGAGAGAGGATGAGAGCTTACACAGCCATAGCAGACCAGAAGCAGGAGGGAACAAAGTGGGGCAACCTTGGGTACTAATGATTGAAAGGTATATGAGCTTGTGTTGGAGACAAGCCTCATGATAGTCAACTGGCTACTGAGAGAAGATGGAGATGTTATCCATCTTCCCAGAAACCTATTGGGTTACCCTTTGGGGTCAAGACACAGCCTACCAGGAGTTTGGGCCCCCACCTTGGGAACCACTGGATTAAGTGGATTAAGGGATGGAAAGTAGGAAGAAAGGAAAGCCGAAGAGAACTGGGATGATGACTTGGGAAAGTACTGAGGGGTGGAAAGATTGGAGGTTAAGGTGAAAACAAAAAATAGGAGGATTAACATGTAGAGAGATAGAATGATAGGAGATTATGATAAAGACATTTAAAAGTTCTCCATCAGGAAAGTGTAAAGCTGGTGGGTGATGGCAAGAGAGTAATTAACCATCCCTTTGTGTAGCTGAGGTGGAATGGAAAAACAAATCCATTCTCTATGAGAGAGAGGCAGAGACAGAAAGAGAGAAGGAGGGAGGAAAGGAGAGAGGGAGAGAAAGGAAGAGAGAGGGAAGAAGAGAGGGGGAGTAGAGAGGGAGGGAGGGAAAGAGAGAGAAGGAAAGAGGGAGAGGGAGGAAGAGGGGAGAGAGAAAGAGAGGAAAAGAGAGGGTGGAAGGGAAAGAAGAGAGAGACGGGGGAGGGAGGGAAGGAAAAAGGAAAAGAGAGAAGAGAAAGGGAAAGGGAGAGGGGAAAGAGAGAGGGAGAAGGAGGGGGAGGGAAGGAGGGAGGGAGAGAGAGGGAGACAGAGACAGAGAGAGTGAGACTATGAGCATGTTTTTGAGATGTTCTTCTCTGAGGTCCCTCCAGTAGCCACCATTATAATTTGTACATGTAAGAGGCTCTCAATAAATAGGAACAAGTTCCTCCCATGCTTCTCTGTGACAAAAGGTGACACGAGATGAGTATGAGTGTTGAAAGCCAAGAAGGGACTCGGAAAACTGTGAAGTAGGCAAAGTTTATCTCTGGCACTCTTCCCACTTAACCCAATCAACTTCTTTTATCTGGCTTTAGGAAATACTCAAATGCATCTGTGATCTCTTTGATATGAATATTTCATCCAGCAAAGCAAATCACAACCCATCCACTCCAAGTTGGGCATGCCTACCCAACTTGTGCAACTCTTATTAAAAAAATATTTATTTTATTGTTATATTTTGAGTTTCCAGGTGTCTCTCTCTCCTCCCCTCCCAATCCCACATTAGAGAAGGCCAGCATTTTTTATACACACACACATACACATATGGAGCTGATGAGGGTTTGGGGTGAGAGGTGCTCAACACCCCAAAGTACCGACACACCGGGTCCTGCTGAAAGAATTCGACTCAAGCTCTCTCAGCCAAGGGAAAGGATAAAGTTTATTAAGAGTTAACCAAATAGGCCTGCCGCAAGACATCCCACCCCTTGCGACGCCTGTAAGGAAAGCGGGCCAGATCAATCTGAGCTAGATTGGATCTGACCACCTTCCTGGAGGCGAGATGGAGATTATATACACAAAGGTTGTGGGAAGGATTGAGGGGTGGTCTGGGGTGACCAGAGGAGGGGTCTAGGGAGGGACTTAAGGAGGAGTCTAAGGAGGAGCTTGAAGGGACTAGGATGAGGTCAGACTCCTGGGTGGGGGAAATAGCTGAAGGCTATATGGAAAGGACAGACCATAAAGGGCTAGGGTAACAGAGCTAGGGTATAGATATTTTGATCAGGATTAAGGGTGGGAAACAGCTGGACAATAGAGGACTGGGCAAGGTAGGCATCTGGGCTTAATGGTTATAGCCTCAGGCCAAGGCCAGGTGGAGTGGGAAGATTCAAGGAGAGTTCAAGGGTTCAAGGGGTTCCCAGAGACTGTGCCCTCATCCGAACCATACAATACATAGTTCCATGCATCAGTTCTTTTTCTGGAGGTGGATGACATTTTCCTTCAAAAGTCCCTCATAGTTGATTTGATATTCATATTACTCGGAATAATGTAGTCATTCACAGTTACCCTTCCAAAAATATTGCTGTTACTGTATACAATGTTTTCTGGGTTCTTCTCATTTCTCTCTGCATTATTTCCTGTAAATCTTTCCATGTTTTTCTAAAACCAACCTGCTCATCATTTCTTACAGCCGAGTAGTATTTCATCACAATTCTATACCATGACTTCTTCAGCCATTCCCCGATGAATGGGCATCCCCTCAGTTTCCAGTTCTTTGACACTACAGAGAGAACTGCTCTAAATATTTTAGAACACATAGGTTCTTTTCCTTTTCCCCCAATCACCTTGGGAAATAGACCTGATAATGGTATTTCTGGGTCAAAGGGTATGTATGTAGTTTTATAACTCTTTGGTCGTAATTCTAAATTGCTCTCCAGTTGTGCAACTCCTGATTCCAGAATCTGTCAGAGGACCCACCCAACCTAGGAATCTCTCGGATCTCTTGAAATGGATAAGATCCCGGTGATCTTTTGCTCTCATCATGTAAAATATATTGTATTTCTCTCCTAACATTCTTTACACACCAACACCCTAGTTCAGGCCCATATTACCTTAAGCCTGTACTATCACAATAGACTTCTTATTGGTCTCCCCATCTTAAGTCTCTCAAAACTTCAATCCATCCTCCATTCAGCTGCCGAGTGATTTCCCCAAACTGCAGCTCTGACCATATTACCCACCTCACTCAATGACCTTCAATGGCTCCCTGTTACCTTTAGGATTAAATGTAAATGCTCTCGTTTGATATCTGGCTCCCTTCTTACCTTTCCAGTCTTCTTAACAGTTTACTCTCCTCCATAGACCCACAGTCCAGTGACACTAGCTTCCTTTCTGTTCTTTAAACAACTCTCCATCTCCTACCCCTGGGCATTTTTGTTGGCTGCCCCCCTTGCCCACAATTCTCTCCAGCCTCACCTCTGCCTCCTGGCTTCCCTGACCTTCTTCAATGACTCAGCTCAAATCTCACCTTTTGCTGGAGATCTGTTCTAGTCCTCCCACCCCTTCCTCCGCTGGGTTATCTTCTTTTTAATCTAACTTCATCTTGTTAATACAGTTATTCCCATGTTGTCCCTCCTATTAGACTGTGAACCCCTATAACCCTGATTTTGTTTGAAACAAATACAGTATTACTATTCCAGCTGTGTTCGTTTGTGTTCCCTACTAGGTTAAAAACTCTTGGAGACTAAGAATAATGTTTATTCAAAACACAGTAAATCTCACTGTACACAGCAGAAAGAAGACCTTAGATTTTGTTCCTTATAGCAAAGTAGTACAAAGGCTTTGGGCTCACCCACTAGAAGAATGTTGACTCGGTGTAAAGGTAAGGAGCCCGAGGGCAGAGACTTAAGTCCATAAGAGCTGTAAATGAGGAAAGTACTTGACATTGGAAAGGTGGATTTTCTTTTTTTGCTTGATTATATTTATTTGTTATAGAGAAGGGTTCAATGGGAGTGGAAGGGCAGAGTCAGTGGAAAATGATGTTAAAAAAGTTTTAAGATACATTTACTTTTAAGAATTTTGTAACCATAAGTGCCATCTGTCATCTGAGGAATTTAACTGAATTGACCTTGCTTTCTAGAAAGTAGATATCTTCTTACACACATTTATAAGTAGATATAATTAAGGTAATAATTGACAAATTTCTCCCTTGGGATATCTGTGTTTTGGGAATTTATTCTCCCTTCCCTAGAAAAAGAAGGAAGAAAATAAATTATTAAGTGCCTTCTACTTAGAGAACTTTACAAATATTATCTCATTTGATCCTCATGACCACCCTGGGAAGGAGGTGCTATTACAATCCCCATTTTTTAGTCGAGGAAAGTAAGGCAAACAGAGGTTAAATGACTTGACCAGGGTCAAACAGCTAGTCTGAGTCTGGATTTGAACTCAGGTCTTCCTGAGTCCAGGCCACTGTGAACCTATTTGCCTCTAGGCAGAGAAAATCAGAGTTAATATTCATATGTGGCAACTCAAGGGGGAAAACGATAAACTCCTTCGTAAGTTCTTTAATTCTTAGAGCCAAGAAGACTAGAGTTTGACACATACTAGATGCCAACCTGCATCTGCAGAGGGAGTTTCCTTTAATAAATCTTTTGTACATGTAAGTCTTTTGCAGGGGCTTCCTTCTGTAGGGCAGGCATTGAGTCACCATAGAATCATTCACTTGGAAAAGCATTTACCACCACATGTAGGAACTGAAATGCGTCAGAGAAACTGATTCAATTTCCCTTTAAAACTCCTCTAGATCACAGAGAGCCTTCATTTCGATTGCTTAAGTGAGTGGCCCTAATTGAGTCAGACTTAGATCCTAGTTCTGACCTTGCCATTAATTAGATCCTGGACCATTTACATCAGCTCTCTAGGTCTCAGGTTTTCATTTATAAATCAGGGGTTGGACTGAATTTGTCAGGAAAGCTGGGGAGGCCCCATTAAGGGGTAGAAGGGGATTAATGAGGTGAAGACTGTGTGCTAACAATGGTCACAGATGTCACAAACATAGAATTTTAGAGCCGGAAGGTACTTTGAATGATCCTGAGTAGTACCTAGCAGCACAGCTGAAAACAAGAGACTGTGGTGACCATGGTGCAACCTTGTACATCTAGAATGCCTTGCAGACTTCCTGGTTCACTTTTGTTATTCACCTCAACTCCAGCCCCAGTCTTGGGGAGCAGCTGGAGCAGGAGAGAACAGGTAACATGGCCCTCTTGGAGTTCTGTGCTCTTTGTGCCACCATTGGGCCTGCTGGGGGGCAGGGGAAGCTGACAAATTCTCAGCATCCAGAAGGACAGGAATTGGGGAATGGAGTGAAAGTCATTGAGAAGCATGGGTCTGCAGCGGCCCAGGCTCCCAGGGCTCCAACATAGACTGACTCTACCGCGGTTCTTTTCGACGTCTTTAGTTAACTAGAGAATTAGCTACATGGCACCTCAAAATCTCCCTTTGTTCTGTGATCTCTTATGTCCTGATTTATGCCATTCACACCCAACGGAGATTCTCCAGAGAAAAGAGATAGATGAAGACCAGGGATCTGAGTGGAGGGACACTATTCCCAGAGCTGGTGAGGATGGAAAGGAGAGAATAGGTGATGAGGGTTTGGGGTGAGAGGTGCTCGACACCCCAAAGTACCGACACGCCGGGTCCTGCCAAAAGAATTCGACTCAAGCTTTCTCAGCCAAGGGAAAGGACAAAGTTTATTAAGAGTTAGCCAAATAAGCCTGCCCCGAGAGATCCCACCCCTTGCGACGCCTGTAAGGAAAAAGGGCCAGACCCATCTGAGCTAGATTGGTTCTGACCGCCCTCATGGAGGCAAGATGGAGATTATATACACAAAGGTTGTGGGAGGGATTGAGGGGTGGTCTGGGGTGGCCAGAAGAGGGGTCTAGGGAGGGACTTAAGGATGAGGTCAGACTCCGGGGTGGGGGAAATAGCTGAAGGCTATATGGAAATGACAACCCATCAAGGGCTGGGGTAGTAGAGCTAGGGTATAGATATTTGGATCAGGATTAAGGATGGGAAACAGGATTAAGGGTGGGAAACAGCTGGACAATAGAGGACTGGGCAAGGTAGGCATTTGGGCTTAATGGTTATAGCCTCAGGCCAAGGCCAGGTCGAGTGGCAAGATTCAAGGAGAGTTCAAGGGTTCAAGGGGTTCCCAGAGACTGTGCCCTCATCATTCCCCCCTCAAACAAATGGGACCCAAATTCTTTTGGGGTCAGGGACGAAGGTCTCAGCTTCTGGAATTGCTTCCTGCTGACAAGGGGCATAGAGCTGGCTTGATGGGTCCAGTTCAAGGGGTGCATAGTCATCTGGAAGTTGATGGCTTGGAGACTGGAGGAGACAAACCTGGCAAGGAAGTTAAGCAAACAACAAAACAGACAGTACAGGAGTACAGAGAAAGGACAATATCCCTGGTGGGAATTAAAGATGACTATTTCGTACCTAGCTCCCCTAACCACTTGTTCTGCTTCGGGGTTCAGGAGTGTGTAGCACATCCAAATAAGGTCGGGGATATCTAAGAGCAAGGTTTGATGTTTGGTGAGCCTGTGGTTAGCCAGGCACTGGTGGCCCTCTGCTTCCAGGGTGCTCTGGCAAGGCAGAGCTTCTAGGGGCTGGTCTGCTAGAGGCTTAGAAGCTTCCTCAATTGGAATGGCTGTAGCAGCCAGAGAATCTAATTGTTTTGGAAAACAGGGGTCAGATCCTAAGGACTGGATTAGAATTTCCAAAGCCTGTCCTCTCCTTCCTTCAGCAGAGTAAGTGAAAGGTTTTTCTAGATTAGGTAAGGCTAATGCTGGAGTGGTGGTCAGTTTAGTTTTCAAAGTCCCAAAAGCTTGTGCTGGGTAGGGGCCCCACTCTAGAGGGAGTGAGTCAGGGCCTTGAGTGCCAATTAATGGTTGCAGTCCCTCCCAAGCCTTGGGCTTAATTGGATAATGAAGGCAATGGAGGGGAACTATGGCTGGGGTGGCAGAAGTAGCTTGCCCAGGAATTCCCTGATCCCAAACAATTGGCTCAACCCTCTCCCATGCCTCCGGGGGAACATGGGGAGGTCTGGGAAACGGGGAAAAGGGAGTTATGAGGTTTAACTATAGAAAATTGGCTTCCCAATTTTACCATCAGGTCCCTTCCCCAAAAGGGGGCAGGGCCAGAGAAGGAGTGTTCAGACAACAGATCCTTGATGCCCATGACCTGATGGGTCAAGGGACATGTGGGGCCAAAGCCACTAGTTAAAGCAAGAGAACATAGCCGTGATAAAGTGGGTAACCTTACCTTCTGCCTCGATTTTGCCCAGGGCTCCGCGAGAGAGGTGGAGAAAGTGGGAGCACAGCCAAGCCCCAGGCTTTCCCCTCCTTCCGAGTCTTGAGAAGACTGGAGGACAGGGTACTGGGAGGAGGCTCTACCACTTTTCCAACCTCGGGGACATGCTGGGCATGGTCCTGGAGGCGTGGATCCTAGAGACTTCTTCCAGGGGGGCGCCCTAGAGGGGCACTCCTTAGACCAGTGACCCTCCTTGTGACATCGAAAGCAGGTTTCCCCTTTGCCAAAGTTGCCAGAAGCACCCTCCGGCAATCTCCTGGCCATGGCAGCCGCCAAGAATTGGACATGTTCTCTGTCTCTGGCTTTTTCCTCTGCCTGGACTAAGTCTCTATTATTGAACACTCCGAATGCCGTCTCCAGTAATTGGGCCTGAGGTGTTTGGGGTCCCGTTGCCAATTTCTGCAGTTTCCTCCTAATATCTGGGGCAGACTGATTAATGAAATACATGTTAAGTATTGCTGCCCCTTCAATAGAATCAGGATCCAAATTTGTACACTTCTTAATAGCTTCTACTAGCCGGGCTTGGAAAAGGACAAGGTTTTCTTTTTCTCCCTGAGTAATCTCCCTAATTTTTTGAAAATTTATTTGCTTTTGAAATGCAGTTCTTAGGCCTTCTAACAGGCAAATTACCATATGGTCTCTCTTTTCTCTATCCTCACTCCTTTGATAATTCCATCCTGGGTCACTAGTTGGAACAGCAGCTGTTCCTGGGGAATATTTTATGGGGTTATTGCTAGCCAAACTGTCCCCAAATTTTTGAGCGTGTTCCCATATTCTCCTCTTCTCCTCAGTGATACAACAGGTAGAGAAGAGGATATGCAAATCACACCAAGAAAGTTCAAATTGCAGGGACAGATCCCTAAAACCCTCAGTAAACTTAGTGGGATCTTCTGAGTATCTCCCCAGTTTTTCTTTAATTTGGATGAGATCTGAAATGGAGAATGGAACATGCACTCTCCTTGTCCCAGCAGGGGAGGCAGGCATTTCCCTCAGGGGAAAAAGCCTTGAAGGTGCTGTGGGACCTGGAGCTTGGGGCTGAGGTAGATTAGACTGCAAGGCCAGGGCATCTGGCTGGCAAGGGAGATCAGCTAGTACCTGAGGAGGGGTAGAGGTCAGAGGGGAAGATACCCCAGAGACCCAAGTGGGTGCTACCTCAGAGAGAGGGGCTAGGGGAGGAGATATTGCCGTGGGGGCAGGGCCCGAGGCTGGAACCTGAGTAGGGATTGCCTTGGGGGTAGGGCCCATGGCGATAGATGTTGCAGGGCCTGCAGTAGAGGCAGGGCGTGGGGTCCCTTCGGCTGGAAATTCCTTCCTCCTTAGTAAAGGAATAGTTAGGAGTAATTGTCGGGAGACAAACAAAATAAAACAAGAAAATAAAATATACAGAAGGTACCTGAAACTTTCCCAAATTCCCAGCGCCGACGCAATTGAAAGGATCTGGCACATGCTTCCGGATGGGGCATCCGTCCATGTCCTTCGACATGACCACTGGACCGAGAACCACCTGATAGCGTCAGGTTGAGTTGACCAGGACAGCGTGGCTGTCCAACCCACTGAGACCACTGGACCGAGCTGTCCGACTGGACCGAGAACCACCTGATAGCGTCAGGTTGACCAGGACAGCGTGACTGTCCGACTCACTGAGACCACTGGACCAAGCTGTCCAACCCACCGAGAACCACCTGATAGCGTCAGGTTGACCAGGACAGCGTGACTGTCCGACTCACTGAGACCACTGGACCAAGCTGTCCAACCCACTGGGACCTGCTGAGGTCAGGCCTGAGAAGCGCATCCAAAATGTTTGGAGAGCGAGGAGGGGGATTGGGAGAGGGGGAGGCTCACATACCTTCAGTCTTGGCTGGAGAAGAACTTGAGATTAGCAGTGCTTCCCGGTTCAGGGAACCATAAATGATGAGGGTTTGGGGTGAGAGGTGCTCCACACCCCAAAGTACTGACACGCCGGGTCCTGCCAAAAGAATTCGACTCAAGCTTTCTCAGCCAAGGGAAAGGACAAAGTTTATTAAGAGTTAGCCAAATAAGCCTGCCCCGAGAGATCCCACCCCTTGCGACGCCTGTAAGGAAAAAGGGTCAGACTCATCTGAGCTAGATTGGTTCTGACCGCCCTCATGGAGGCAAGATGGAGATTATATACACAAAGGTTGTGGGAGGGATTGAGGGGTGGTCTGGGGTGGCCAGAAGAGGGGTCTAGGGAGGGACTTAAGGATGAGGTCAGACTCCGGGGTGGGGGAAATAGCTGAAGGCTATATGGAAATGACAACCCATCAAGGGCTGGGGTAGTAGAGCTAGGGTATAGATATTTGGATCAGGATTAAGGATGGGAAACAGGATTAAGGGTGGGAAACAGCTGGACAATAGAGGACTGGGCAAGGTAGGCATTTGGGCTTAATGGTTATAGCCTCAGGCCAAGGCCAGGTCGAGTGGCAAGATTCAAGGAGAGTTCAAGGGTTCAAGGGGTTCCCAGAGACTGTGCCCTCATCATAGGGACATTGTCCAAATGAAGGGAAGGATCACAGGTGGGTAGGGCAGATGTCTCCATACCCGTCTTACACAAGCGCTCAGTTCTAGGCCAAAGAGGGACTCAAGGTCAAGGAAATGGTGTAGCCACTCCAGGTTTTAGCCATAGGCTCATTGCTGCTCTGTGCATATGGTGGGTGGTATGATTGGGGGGGATGGGGGGAGGATGGAAGTGAGGGGGAGACGATAATGGAGGAATCTGGAAGAGGTAGGTAGTCCTAAAGACGGTGATTCAAATAATGGAAAAATATTTTAATACTCCCGAGGATATTTAAGAACCAAGGATAGGGAAGCTAAATATGGGGTGTGGGAGGTGTAGGTTTGAGGAGTGGGGATACAGTCCTGAAAGAGATCAGAAATGCTCTACAGGGATATTTCTTTATAATTTTTGGTGAACAGTAGTGATGAGAGGTCAACCAGTCATTTGAGGGCTGGTCTAAAGTCAGGATGACCTGGGTTCTTGTCTTACCTCTGAAACTTACTAGTTGTGACTATGGACATGTCATTTAACCTCTCATTGGCCCAACCAATTCTCTACAGTTGAGGTAATTAGAGGCAAATTGCTGAGCTACATTAGTAGAAGGGATTTTCACTCTAGGAGTCTGTTCCCCCCCTCCAAAGGAAATCACAGATCTGGACACACCCACCCACCCAAGATGTCAATATAAATTAATGAATAATTCCTTTAATCTGTTAAGGAAGTTCCCAATTGTCATACCCTCACCTAAAGCTGATGTTCCTAAGGATAAAATGGGTCGTGACTGGGCTCTGGACTCTGTTCCCTCTCTCCTCCCATACTCTCAAATTACCCTAGGCCTTTGGGAAGCAGAGGGACTTGAGGAGGGGCCCACGTAGGGCTTTCAAAGGCTGAGTTGAAAGTAGATCCACTTTAAGGCAGGGAAGCAGCTCTCCTGTCCCTTCTGGAACAAGAGGCAGGGATGTCCAAATCATTCTCCCACACACCCCATAAGTTCAGGTTCAGTTTTATCTTGTGAAGGTAGAAAAGGTCAATCAAGGTGAGACTCAGGGAAGGGGAGGGCAAGCCAGGAACTGCCACCATTTGACCCTTTTTTTTTTTTCAGGAAGAGGAAGAGAGTAGTGGTTGTTTTGGGCCCTGGATATTCTTTCTGCTCAGATGGCTCCTGGGAATGTACCCAGCTTGCTTTGGGGACATCTGTCGTCACACCACTAACTATGGTACCCATAAAACAGGGTTAATATTGAGCTAGAGAAAGGAAAATGGAGTTGATACTGACTCTGGTTTCCTTTCCAATGCTGAAGGCCAGACCTAGGTCCAAGAGGGGTCCAGGGCTCAGGGTCATCCCCAGGCAACAAATGACACTGTACATTACTCCTCTTCCATAAAGGAGAATGAGGCTATATATTAAAGGCAGCTCTGAAGAGAAAAGAAGTGGAGATGATAGCTCTAAGGGGTAAATACAGCCAGATTGAGGTATAGAAGTGACAAAGCACAATCTTAGTTAGTGTAGCTAACATTTCTATAGTGTTTACTGTGTGCCCAGCACCGTGCTAAGCCCTTTACTACCATTCTCTCATCTGATCCTCACAATAACCCTTAGAGGTGGCTGCTTTCATTATTCCTATTTTACCCATGAGGAAACTGAAGCAAACAGAGGTCAAGTGATTTGCCCAAGGTCACAAAGCTCTAGTGTCCAGGCTAGATTAGAACTCTTAATCTGACTCCAGGCCCAGCCCTCTCTATTCACTCGGACACCAGCTGCCTGAACACAACGACTCTGCTCTAGATCCAAGTGGTTATGGGCCAGGTTCAGTCCTGATGAAGTCTGGCCTGCTACAGAGGATCAGGCTTTTTCTTGTATTCTCTAGTTCTTAATATTTTCACCCTAGAACACTAGGGAGAAGTGCTATGAGCAAAGCAGAGTTGCAATCGCTGGAAAGAAAGGTGGGATGTGAGATTTGAGAGATATCTCTCTCCCAAATGTTCCTTTGGACTATTTGTGCCCCACCTGTGGTGGAGGTTTGATCAGCCACAGTTGGACACACTGTACACTGATCCCAACATTATGATGTCATTGGTCCTCTTTGAGTAAGAAGGACAAGGAGGTTAGCAGACACCATGCTGCCAGGGTGAGCAAAGGCGCCTGCTGCTTTGCCACCCTCCCATGGGACTTCTGGAGTCTTACGTGCTCTGTGTGCTGGAGAGGAAGGAGAGGGGGGGAGCTGTCCCTCCTTCATAATTGAAGAATTATGAACTACCCTTTTGCTACCATTTGTGTGAGCCTGTGTGTGTGTGTGTGTGTGCGCGCGCGCGCGCGCGAGCGCGTTAGTGTTTTGTTTTAGCATCCATCGGCCAAAGGTCTCCTTCCATTCACGGTCCATGTTGGGAAGTGGGAGCGGGGTCTGAATGGGTCAAGGCCACTCTCTGCCCCCGATCCCCAGCCCCAAAGCTAAGCTCTTAGCTTCCGGAACACACACAAAAAGCATCCTGGCCTCTGGGGGCAGGGAATTCACTTCGTCGGGCTCCAAAGCTAGCCTTTCCATTATTCAGGCTGCTTACCCCTCCGGCCTATGTATTGTGATGCTGATAGTGGGAATGGGCAGAATATGGAGAAATGCAGCTCCGATGCTGATCAGTGGGCAAATCAATCCCAGTCTTTTGGAGGCTGGCTAAAGGCAAGTTCCAGGGCTACTGACTCCCGGTCTCCACCACCCATTTCCCTGAAACCCCAAACACATAAACTACCCTGGCCTCCTCCCCCACTTCCAGCATCTCCCAGGGAAATTCCCCGCCCTCCCACTTAATGCATTGGGATGGCCCCAAATCCTTTAGGTAGGACGAATGGGGTTTAAGCTCGGGGTCCTTGCGCTTCTCCTCCACGAAAGCTCCCAACAGCCTCTGGTCTCCCCCCCAACCCCCTCCTTCGGACCTAACACCGCCTAGGCTGGCCCGAGTCTCCTCCTTTCCTTTTAACCCTCCCACTTGGGGCGGGGAAAGGAGGAGAGAGGAGGGAAGAATAAAGCTAGAGGTGGGGAGCGGGGGTTGGGGGTAGGGGGGAGACCGGAGACGGGAGACCAGAGACCTGCTGCAGAAAACGGTTTCCCTGCTTTGCAAGAAAGGGAGAGGAGACACTAGCTCCGGAGTCACTCTGCATGGGGGCCCTGTGTGAACCGGTGAGCCGAACGGGGAGGCAGGGACCTTTCCCCCGCCGAAGCCCCCACCCCACCCCCAATGGGTTAACACCTCCCGCTGCTTCCCACTCCGCACCCCGCCCCATAGCTGGGGATCCCCGCATTTTAACCCCCACCCTACCCCCGCAGCCCAAGATTCCGGGAAAGATTCCTTTAAAAAGCCGCGCTAAGCCTGGGGTGGAAGATAAAGGTTGGGAGGGATGGAGGCCGGGCATGGGATCCTCTACCCTTTTGATGACACTGGGACTTGGCAGCAAACTCACCCCCTAGCCAGTCTTGCCTAATCCATCCTGCCTTTCTTGATTCATTATTTTGTGGTTGCTGTTTTTAATTCTAAAAGGCGCGATAATCATTGTTTAAGGAGCCAAGAGGGCAATGCTAGCTTGGGGGCCAGAACACACGTTTTCCTGGCTCTTAGAAAACGTCTCGTCCTTTCTGGAGCAGGGTTTACTTTGGGAGACACACCTGTGGGAGTTGGAATGGGGTGGGGTGGGCAATTTTCTCCTGGGAACCCAGTGGACTCGGACTGCCTGCATCAGTGACTCCCAAAGCATGCTACTTTGCCCCTTCCTGCAAATCCAGCTGTTGCCTTTAAATCTCAGGGTAGGAGGAGCCCCCCAGCCCAGAGGCAGGTAAGGTGAAAACTGAAGACAACTGAGAAGGGTCACAAAGCAGAGATTAGAGCTCACCAGTACTTTTTTCTCAGTCAGTCTCTCTCCTGCAAGTCTGCTTCCCATATCCTTGAGGAGATGGAGAAATCCTCCATCTGCAGGGTTCACCCGGGTCCAAATGTCTCTTGCCTGATCAGTCAAAAAAGCATTTATTAGTTGTCTATCTGCCAGGCACTATTCATTGCCTAAGCTTGCCTTTCCTCCACTTTCTGGATGTTTTCTGCACTTCTCCCCTTATCCACGCCATGCTAGGAACATCTGGGGTCACGTTTTAAGAGCTGGGAAGGGGGGAAGAGAGGTCAGTGACTTGTTTGGGTTCCCTTGGCAACAATAGAATCCGGAAATCTCAGGCTAGTTTCTCTGTCCCTTGGAGGAGTCCAGAAAAAGGGAGATCCCATGCTAGGTGTGCCTCTTAATTTGTTGCCAGTCCCTGGGGCCTGGTAAGTACAAACTCTAATCCCTGGAATCGTTGGGATAGGCAAGAACTAACTCGAATACTGAGCCCTGTCTCAGGGGTCCAGACTTAAACCTTCAGAACCTACTTGATGCCTATTCTAGGTTGGGGGGGAGCAGGCAATGGTTGAGGAGCCTTTTGGCCTCTAGCAGCCTCCAGGGGGTGACAACCACCCAAGTTTGTTTTCTGGAAAAGACACAGGCTGGACAATGGGTAGGAAAAGAAGGGGGATCCCCATAGTTTGAGACATGACATTCACAAACATGAAACCCCAATTGTTCACTTGTGAATCTGATTTTTTACTTTAGGGTCTCTACATGAGGAGCATGGATCTATCTCATTTTGTCCTTATGTTCTCTGTAGGTTTATAGTGATGTGTACTTGAGACCCGTAGAAAGGGCAAGGAACAGGGTGTACAGTCTAGCATTGCACTGTATTTAGATAAGGAGGTGTCAGGGAGAAAAAGTCAGGAGGCTAGAATACCTTATTGGGAAAAAGACTTTAGAAGAGTAACAATTATGTTTTCCTTAAGCCATCCTGTGCAGACCGATGCACAGATTTGTCAAAGAGGGTAAAGAATCTGGAACCTTTGTCTAGAGATCTAAGATGGGGAAGCACTTCCCTTTGCCCTGACAGGCTTAGCTCTATATGTAGGGCAGTGAGTGACTTTAGAACCCTCAAGGTAAGAGTAGGAGGGCCTGGCTGCTGTCTTTTCTGGAAAACATAGGCCAGGAAGATTGTTCACTACATCTGCTTTTCTCTGATGAATAGAAAGAGGCGTCCCTGGAAGATATAGATAATGCAAATAGGGAAACTGAGTCACCCATTTCTTTCTTCCCTGTAGTTGTAATGCTGTAGACATTTGGCCCTGCTTAGGTAGGTATGCCATCACTTGGTCTCTTGGGATAGTCCCAGACAACCAGAAGGACCTGTTTTCTCAGGCATCACCTCTGCCAATGGTTAGAGTGACATATGTCAGTGAAAAGTGAGGCCTAGTTCTCAGCCTAAGTAACTAGGAAATTTTTGCATATGGATTAGCATGATTTTATTAGTCGTGGTCAATATTGATGTAATGGGCAATACTGTTTGTCATCCCTCACACCAACCTGAAATTCCTGAAATATACAGGGAACTGATTTGTAGGAGAGAGGCTGGCTAATAAGTCCTGGTGAGCAAAGCAGTCTCTATCCATGTGTGGGATTCTTAAAGGGATTTTGGAGAAGGGGCTTCTGAAAAAGCTTAGATGCAGTAGCTATTAGGTTTGAAGATGGAAGGCACCCAAAAGGTCATTTAATCTAACCTCACTTTAGTGGTGACAAAACAGAGGCAGAGAGGGGATGTGATTTTTCCCAAGGTCACACAGAACTGAGATTCAAACCCAGGTGTTTTGACTCCAAATCCAGAAAGAAGGGGGGGGGGGGGGGAAGGAAGAAACATGTAAAGATGATTAGAAAAAAGGAGGCAGGGTGAAGAAAGGGGAGAAGCAGCATGTTGAGGGTAGTGAAGGTACTTGACAAAGGCCAGGATGAAAGATATGCTGAAAGTTTCTGGGTACCTGCCCCTAGGGGAACTTAGAGCTGAAAGTTGTCCTATCCTGAATGTGGTCTGAAATCAGTTTGGGAGACTCCTGAAAACCAAGGGGTTGGAGTAGGAGCCAAAGGTGGGGCAAAAAAAACCTGGACCCTCCATTACTCCTGACCCTAAACCCTTAAGAAACCTAGTAAGGCCAGAACCTTCCAGCGCCCAAGAAGTCTAGATTGACTGTTTTCCTTCCCTTCCAGTCTCTTGAACCACAGACTCAGGAGCCAGTAGTCAAAACAACAAGATCCAGTGTATCCTCTGCTACTGCTCCCTTTACACTTCCTGCCTTGCCCCTACCCAGCCCTGAATATCAGTTGGGTATCCAAGGACCCCCACCCTCTCTCCCCATCCCCCAGGCTTTGATTCAAAATACATTGTGGACTAGTGATAGAATTCATTATTATATTATTCTATTCCACCTTCTGGAGTAGCAATAGAATTTATTATTGATAAGTAAATTTTTAAAAATCCACCAAATATAACTAAGACAGATTGTAGATTAAGAGAAGCCCAAGAGGTAAACCTAGACAGAGTAACTCCATAACAAATACTATAGTAGATGCCACAATGACTAAAATAAAATGACTAGGAGAAATGTAACAAGAGATTTAAAAAAAGTAAAGTTAGAATAAGAACTCTGTGGAGGAAAAAATTCAGAAAATTGGAATAAAAGGTGGAAAACCTTGCCCAAGTAGTAGACTCCTTGAAAATGGACTCCTTGATTAATTGACCATTGAAAAAATTAATTATTTGAAAGTTGGTCTTTGAAAAAATAGAAGGTATAATAAGAATTCAGTGATATAAGAAAAGAAATGTTTTAACAGTCAAAAGATTGAAAAAATAAAAGAAAATGTAGGCATCTGCTATCAAAAACAATTGATTCGGAAAATGGATGCTTTAAGAAGCATTGGCTTCCCTGAAAATCATGACCAAACAAAAAATCTGGTTGCTATATTTCAAGAAAATTACTCCAATTTATTAGAACCAAAAGGCAAAGTGAAAATAGAGTGAATGCATTGATCACTGCCTGAAAGAAACTCCAAACTGAAAATCCCTTGAATAACATAGCCAAAATCTACAGCCTCCAAGTCAAAGAATACTACAGGTAGCCAGAAAGAGTTCAAATACCAAGGAACCAGTCATGATGACAGAAGACTATGCCACAACTACATTATTAGAGAGAAAATCTTGGAATTTGATATCTGAAAAGGCAAAAGCTAAAGGCTTAGAAATAAAAAGAATAACAATCTGCAAAACTGCGTAAAATCCTATGGAGGTGGGAAGGAAAAAATAACTTTTAATAGAAGACTTTCAAAGCCTTCTTGATGAAAAGGCAGTAACTACACGGAAACTTTGAAATGCAAACATAAGAGCCAAGATAAACTTGGGTTTGTGGGGTTTTTTTGTAAATACTATTTTGTTTTTTCCCACTTAATAGTATTTTATTTCTTTCCAATTACATTTAAAGATAGTTTTCAACATTCATTTCTATTTTTGTAAGATTCTGAGTTCCAGATTTTTCTCCCTTTCTCCTCTCTCCCTCTACCCTCCCCAAGACAGCAAGCAATCAGATAAAGGTTATACATGCATGATCATGTTAACATATTTCCACATGAGTCAGATTGTGAAAGAAGAATCAGAACAAAAGGGAAAAACCATGAGAAAGAAAAAACAAAAAAAAAGTGAATAGTATGTTTCAATCTGCATTCAGACTCCATAGTTCTTAGTCCGGTTGTGGAATTTTCCATCATGAGTCTTGGAATTGTCTTGCATCATTGTATTACTGAGAAGAGCTAAGTCTATCATAGTTGATCATCACACAATGTTGCTTTCACTGTGTACAATGTTATCCTGGTCCTGCTCAGCTTCACTCAGCATTAGTTCATGTAAGTCTTTCCAGGTTTTCCTGAAATCATCCTGCTCATTATTTCACAATCGTATTCCATTACATACATATACCACAACTTTTTCAGCCACTCCCTAATTGATGAGTATCCCCTCAATTTCCAATTCTTTGCCACCACAAAAAGAGCTGCTGTAAATATTTTTGTACATATGGGTGTTTTTCCCTTTTTTATGATCTCTTTGGGATACAGACCTAGTAGTAGTATTATTGCTGGATCAAGAGTATGCACAATTTTATAGTCCTTTGGGTATAGTTCCGAATTGCTCTCCAGAATGGTTGGATCAGTTCACAACTCCACCAACAGTGCATTAGTGCAGTAGTGTCACAATTTTCCCACATCTTCTCCAACATTTATCATTTCATTTTCTGCCATATTAGCCAATCTGATAGCTGTGAGGTGGTACTTCAGAGTTGTTTTAATTTGTATTTCTCCAATCAATAATGATTTAGAGCATTTTTTCATATGATTATAGATAGCTTTAATTTCCTCATCTGAAAGCTGCCTATTCATGTCCTTTGCCCGTTTATCAATTGGAGAATGACCAAGATAAACTTAGAAAGGTAAATATATTTGACTAATTTGGGAGGAGTTAAATAATGATGAAGTAAGCACATTCTAATAGAAGAGAAGGGAATGTCTCTTCAGAATTCTACAGTCTTTTAAGGTCACCGAAGGAATTAAGTAACATATAGAAACAAGGACCAAGTGTATTTTTGTTCTGTTCTGTTTTTGTTTTGTTTTGTTTGTTTTTTGCAGGGCAATTGGGGTTAAGTGATTTGCCCAAGGTCACACAGCTAGTAAGTGTGTCGAGTGTCTGAGGCCAGATTTGAACTCAGGTCCTCCTGACTCCAGGGCTGGTGCTCTACTCACTGCACCACCTAGCTGCACCAGTTCTGTTCTGTTTTGCTAACTTTAAGAAAGAAAAGAAAAAGGAGTAATGAGAAATAAGTGAGGAAGAAGGGGAAGAAACTAGCTACTTTTCTTAACTGCAGCGCTTGAGAAAAAGGATTCAAACATGAGGAAAGGGGAACATGAGGGGGGCAAAAATCTTGTGAACTTCAATTATATCTGAATCAGGCAAATGATGGTTGAACGCATACATATACACACAGAATGTGGATGAGAAATAAACAAGGAAAGAGAAAAGGAGAATAGTGAAGGGGGCTTAAAAGGGAGGGCAAAGCTGTGGAGAGAATAGTCAAAAGCAAAACAGACTTGAGCTCCTCTAATTTGTTTCTGTGATCTTTTCTATCTAAGTCTCCTATCCATTTGGAGCTTACTGTAGTACAGTGTGTGAGATGTTGCTTTAAATAAACCTAGTTTCCACCAGACTGCTTTCCAGTTTTCAAGTAGTTTTTGTCAAAATAGTGAGGCTTTAACCCAGTAGTTAGAATCCTTAGATTTACCAAACACTAGTATAGTATATTAATAATAATCGTATATTATGTTCAATTGCTTTTGAGTTGTGAGTTTCAGCTTGTTCTACCAATCAGCTTTTCTATTTTTTTAGCCAGTACCAGATAGATTTGATGATTACTACTTTATGGTATACTTTGACATCTGGCATTGTTATGTCTCCTTCCCATTTTTTCATTATTTCTCTTGAGATTCTTTACTTTTTATTAATTTTCTTATTTTTCTTGTTCTACTAAGTAACCTTTGGTAGAATGATTGGTACTGAATCTATATATTGTTATTTGAATTTTATTGGTATGATTTACTCTTCGATTCTTTAGTCCTGTCTTTCTTTCTATAGAGAGCTTTTTGTATATGTATTCATATAATTCCAGTATGTGTCTTGTTAACTGGACTCCCAAATGTTACATATTTTATAGTTACATTTTAATAGAATCCATAGTTCAAATTAGAAGGAAAGGGCTTAATTGGGAACAAAGTCTGATATAGATACATAATAGCTAATTCCATATATAAATGGTCAAAGGACATGAGTAAGTTTTTAAAGGAATGGAGCTATCAACCAAATAAAAATGCTCCAAATCTCTAACAAGAGAAATACAAATCAAAACGACTCTGAAGCTCTACTTCAAACCCATTATATTGGGAAATATAACAGAAGGGATAATAACAATTGAAGGAGTTGTGAGGTGACAAACTGATGCAGAGTTGGTAGAGCTATGAATTGTTCCAGACATTTTGGAACTATATCCAAAAAAGTCACTAAACTGCATACCTTTAGACCCAAAGATACCATCACAGGCAGTTCTTTATGTAAATTTACATTATGTGCATTTGACCTTATCAAAGAATTCTGAAAGAAGTCATTCAAAAAAAATTAATTTTACTGTGCAGTACTGTGCTTTCTGTCCCACTCACCCCGACCGAGATAAAAACCAAACCCTTTTTAAAAAAACCCTCCAAGTGAAAGTAGTGTATAGGTAAGTGCTGAGAGATTGCCACTGCTGCTGCTGCCAGATTGGGAACATGTCTGGAGACCTCCATGACCCAAAGAGACCTTTTCCCCACTCTGCCAGTCAGCCAGACTGTCACCCATCCTCTCCTGTCTATGTGCCTGTCCCGCCCCCACGTCTGCCCCCCCACATACATGTTCTCTCCCAATCCTTCTCTATCTTCTCTGTCCCCCAGACCCCACATGTCCTCCTTGCCTCCCTCCTTCCCTTCTCCATGTGCCCCCCGCCCCCGCCAAAATTGCTTAAGTAGAAGTCTATGGAATGGTTCACTTACATAAAGCAAGAGCTGTCTCTACTATGCTTTAAGAAAGAAGGAAAGGAACCATATATACAAAAAATGTTTATAGCAGTACTTTTGGTTATCGTAAACAAAATGGCTATCCATTAGGTGGAGAATGGTTGAACAAAAGTTAGCATAGTAATGTGATGGAGTATTATTGTGGTGTAAGAAAGAACATAGAGGGCAGATTCTGAGAATCTTGGGAAGATTTGTATGAATTGATGCAGAGTCAGGTAAGCAAACCAGTAGAACAATTTATACAATAATTGTAAAAGAAAACCACTGTGAAAGACTTGAGAGCTATGACTGGTGCAAAGACCAGATACCCCTCCAGAGGACTGACAATGAATTTTGTTTTCCAATTCTTATAATTGAGATGATTGACTAGAGGTACAGAAAAAGATAAACATTTTTAGACAGGGACAGTATATGGATTTGTTTTGCTTTACTCATTTGTTATAAAAGGGATTTTTTGGAGGGGGGGAGGGGGAGAAGTGATAGTGAAACCAAAACTCTGTGTGTGTGTGTGTGTGTGTGTGTGTTCAGAAAGGGACACATTAAGCAGGATAGTGTTGGGACTACTACAATAAATTTAATACATACTTTCTAAAAAAGCCAAGCTGTGTGTAACATGATAGCTATCACTTATATGGTGCTTTAAAGTTTGTCAAGCACTTTATAAATATCTCGTTTTATCCTTACAACAACCCTGGGAGGAAGGGACTATTATTATCACCCTCATTTTACAGATGAGAAAACTGAGGCAGACAGATGTTAAGTGACTCATCCATGATCTCAAAACTAATAAGGCCTTTAGGCTGCATTTGAATTTGTCTCACTGACTTATCTAAATCCAGCATTTCATCCACTGTACCATCTAGCTGCCTCAATCATGTGTCTAACTCTTCATGACCCCATTTGGGATTTCTTGGTAAAGATGCTGGAGGTTTGCTATTTCCTTCTCCAGTTCATTTTTACAGAAGAGAAAAATGAGGCAAACAGGGTTAAGTGACTTGCCCGAAGTCCCACAGCTGCTAAGTGTCTGAGGCCAGATTTGAACACAGGAAGATGGAGATGTCTTTTTTTTTTTTTTTGGCAGGGGAGAAGGCAGGGTAATTGGGGTTAAGTGACTTGCCCAAGGTCACACAGCTAGTAAGTGTGTCAAGTGTCTGAGGTCATATTTGAATTCAGGTCCTCCTGACTCCAGGGCTGGTGCTCTACTCACTTCACAACCTAGGTGCCCCTGGAGATGTCTTCTGATTCCAGGTCCTGTACTCTATCCACTGTGCCACCTAGCTGATCTCTTTTTCTATTAAGAAAATGTTTATATTTGCTGATGTTTGTCATTTATATATTTAAAAAATGACAAATCATAAAAGAATGAACAGGCAGTGATCCAAAGAAAGAAAAGGAAAAAAAGGGAGAGGAAAGAAAAAGGCAGAGGAAGGAAATCAGGGGCTGGGACATTAGTGTAGGGCTGGATTTATAGATAGGTTAGAGGTCTGAGTAAGCCTGAATAACAATCAGGGTAGGAACAGAGTAGGGTTGGCTGATGGCCTTGACCTTTCAAACTTGCTGAGGAAACAAATCCTAAAATAAATGAAGGGGAACATCATTCCCAAAGAGTATGCTCTAGTCACTGGTCCTTGGAATGGGGGTGGGGATAGCTATGGGAGATGAGGAGGAAGGGAATGGAAGGGGCTGCAAACCAGAAGTCAGGAGAATTTTGGTGATGAAACCCTCAGGGCAGACACAGGCAGGCTGCTATACCACAGGTGTCAGTTTAACCACCTCCAGCTAGATCTTCTGATGGGGGAGAGAGGGAGGCAGGGGACAGGTGGAGCATGGATTTGTGCAGAGGAAAGGGGCCTCCCAAGGCTTCTGAAGGAATTTCAGTGACTCCTTAAAGGAAGCACCTTCAGACAGAACACTCAGTCCCAAGGATTAAATGTCAGCTTCGGGTGGTGTTGATAATGGCTTGAGCAGGTGGCAGGGAAGTGTTTGGGTGTTTCTGATGATGTTCTTAAATGGTGAGATGAGGAAGGCAGCCGAAGTGCACCCCAGTTATAGTCTCTCTCCTTTTGTTTGGTTGTGTCCAACTCTCCATGACCTCATTTGGAGTTTTTTGGCAAAGTTACTGGAGTGGTTTGCCATTTTCTTCTCCAGCTCATTTTAACAGAGGAGGAAACTGAGGCAAACAGGATTAAGTGACAGGCCAAAGATCATACAGCTAGTAGTGAGGCCAGATTTGAACTTGGGAAGATGAGTCTTCCCGATCCCAAGCCTCATGCTCTAACCACTGCACCACCAGCCTCCTTCCTAGAGACAGTTGTTGCTTGCTTCTCTGACTACCCTTATTTTCCAAAGCACCCTTACTTTGGTGAGTCGGGGTCACTGCCTCTGATCCATTCACTTCTGGGCTGCCACAGGTGAGACAAAGGGAGTTATTGAATTAGGAGAAAGGAAGGAAGCAGGACATAGGTTCGTGCTGAGAAGAGGGCACTAACTTTGTTTTTGAGGCTGGAACTATTTGAGGAGGGGAATCTAACGATCTTATGATGTCAAAGTTAGAAGAGACCTTTGAGATCCAACCCTTTCATTTCAAGATGAAGAAACTGAGGGTCTGCTCAAGGGTTTGCTCAAGATCAACTAGTGGGTAGCAGATCCAAGATTGGAACAAAGATGTCAATCCAAACCTCTTTCTAGGGCACTAAGCTAACTCTGTTGGGGAAGACTTGGATTGCAGAGCTCAGGAGGTAACTTGCGTGGAGAACTTAAGATGCCCACCTAGCCAGTGGTATAGCTGTTGTGTCTCCTTGTCACCTCCAGAATCAAATACAAAATGCTCTGTTTGGCATTCAAAGCCCTTCATCATCTAGACTCACCCATACCTTTCCAGTCTTCTTACACCTTACTCTCTAACATGTACTTTTTGATCCAGGGACACTGGTCTTCTGGCTGTCCCAAGAACAAAACACTCCATCTCTCAGTTCCAGGCATTTTGTCAGACTGTCCCCTCATGTCTGGAATGCTGTCTCTCTCCTCTCTACCTCCTGTATGCCTTGGCTTCCTTCAGGTCCCAGGTAAAATGCCACCTTCTACAGGAAATCTGTAGGAAAGGTAGGTAAGTGGCACATTAGATAGAGCTCTCAGCCTAGAGTCAGGAAGAACTGAGTTCAAATTTTACTAGCTGTGTGACCCTGGGCAAGTCACTCAACCCTGTTTGCTTCTGTTTCCTCATCTGTCAAATGAGTTGGAGAGGGAAATGACAAACCGCTCTAATATTTTTGCCAAGGAAACCCCAAATGGATCATGAAGAGTTGACAGGACTGAAATGACTAAATACCACCACCACCACCAGAAATCTTTCTCCTTAATTCCAGTGCCTTCCTCTGGACTATTTCCTGTTTATCTTCCACTTAGCTCACTTAAACATAGCTGTTTGCATGTTGTCTCCCATATTAGGTTGTGAGCTCCTTGCAGGCAGGGTCTGTCTTTCACCTGTCTTGGCATCTCTAGTGCTTAGCATAGCCCCTCACAGTAGGGGGGCTTAATTAATGCTTACTGAGACAGTGTTGGTTAGATTTAAAGATCTCAGGATATTTAAAGAGCTTCAGAGTAAGTGGTTCCTACTCCCTCTTGTCCCACTTATACATATTGAAGTAAGTGCTGAGTTGAAACTCAGAAATTCTGAGTTCAAATCCCAATTCTGCCACTTAGTACCACTTAATGAGGGATCTTGAATGAGTTACTTTAGGAACTTCTCTGGGCCTTTGATCCCTCCTCTGTAAAAATGAGGGGGTTGAACTATGTAATCTCTGACATCCCTTCTGTATCTGAAATGTCTAGTGGGCCCCTCCACAGAAGCCTTGACCCTGATTTGTTTGTGCCCTGCTCAAACGTACATCTGGGTATCTGCATGCATACCTTCCATACAGTAGGCACTTAATAAATTATATGTTTGTGGCAGATCATCATGAATATAAATTTTATATATATATATATCATCTGTATATCTTCCCCCATCAAAGTTTGTTGAATGAATGAATGGTGTGTAACCTTGAATTGCATTTGTGGGCTATGGAATGTAGAATCATTCAAAAGAATTAACAGTAGTAATAACTGGCATTTATTTAGCACTTTTAAGGGCTACACGAAGCTTTAATATCTCCTTTGATTCTCACAATACTCTGTAAGGTCCTAATTTGGGCATTAGTAAATTCTATTTTCAAGAGTGATGTGGAATCTTGGAGGGGGGAGGGGGAATTGGGGGTGGTTTCAGTTCTAAAACCTTGCTAGGATTCCAGCAGAATGAGAAAAGAGCTTAGAGGTCTTTTAGTCCAACAAAGGAGGAAACAGGTTCTGGGAGAGAGTAACTAATGGAGGTGGGGGATAGTAGGGGAAGGTTGTCACACAGCTAGTTAGTGGCAGAACAAGGGGTATTCAAAGGTTGGTAAGTACCCGTATAGGATTAATTTTTTAATTGGTTTTCCCTTGCATTCTCAAGGCAAATGAGGGCCAATTTTAAGGCTGTAATTGGCTTGCTTCAGCAAACACCTGAAAGTAAAAACCATAATCAACTTTAACATAAAGAGAGCCTGGGTAGGGAAGCTTTTAACTTTTCTTCCTTGTGCACCTGTGAGCTTGGGGTCAGGATCATGGTAGAGTGAGTGAGTGCCCCTTTCCCTGTTGATGGATTGGAATCAAAAGAATTAGTTTCAAATTTCCCCTCTGCTCCCTATAACCTGTGGGCCCATAATTAAATCCTTTCTGCTCAGTTGACTTCTCTGTTAAATGGTATTGGCCGAGATTCCTTTTCAGCTCTAAACTTTTGGGGGAGAGATGGGTAGAGAATTGAGCCTTCTCAGAGAATCGGCCTGGCTTCAGGTTTTGTTCACTCTGCCCCATTCATCCTCATACAGATGTTCCTGTTCCCATTCACTCTCTACAGGCCCCTCCCTTATCTCCTGCCTACCTGGCTCCAGGAAATGGGTCAAAGCAGATTGGGAGCCAAAGTGTGGGCCAATTGCACCCTCTCAGAGGGTGGTGCTCCCTTAGGGGAACCTGGGTAGCCCTAGACACTACGCCTACAAAGGTGGAAAGGTTTCTGTTGTGTGGGTTCGGGCTCTTCCTGTGAATGTGGCAGGTGGCCAAAAGGGAAGGCAAGCTGCCCAGGCTGCCACCGGCCTGATTCCTGACCTCTTCTTTCTCCTCCCGGAACATAGGTGACTCCTGCAGGAGAGAATGCCTCAGGACCAAGAACAGACAGAGAGCAGATGGTCTTGGGTGGTGTTGCTGGGCACCATCGTGGTCCAGGGCCTGACACTGGGCTTCCCTACTTGTATTGGCATCTTCTTCGCTGACCTGCAGCATGATTTCCAAGCCAGCAACAGTGAGACATCCTGGTTCCCTTCCATCCTGATCTCATTACTCCATGCTGGAGGTGAGTTCCCTGAAAGGGGGAGGGATTGGAAACATAAAGTCACTTACCATGAGCCTGAAGGAGTGGGGTCAGGGGCTTCATGCTCATTTGAGTCCTGACTCCTAGGACCAGGGTGTTAGTGCTGAAAAATGGCTCTTAGAGATCATTTAATCTAACCTCATTTTACTCAAGTAGAACCTGAGGTCTAATGACTTGCCCAAGGTCACACAGCTGGTTGGTGGGATGAATTATAGAATCATAGAATGTGAGAGAAGGGACCTTAGAAACCATTGGGTCTAATTTATTCCTTTGACATATGAGTTAACAATACTTTTTAGAGCACCTTTACATATATCATCTCCTTTGCTCTTCATAGAAACCTTGCATATCAAGTATTTTAATTACTCTTTTATAAATAAACAGGTTAAGTGACTTATCCAAGGTCATTCAGCTTATAAGAAGCAGAGCTAGGATTTGAACCTAAGTTCAGGCCAGTCCTCTTCCTGCCCAGCATCTGGTGCCAAATTTTCTGCCAAGGGTCCAAAGACCCTTTTTCTTTTTCTCATTTTAATACTTTATTTTCCTCCCACTTACATTTAAAAACAATTTTTAATATTTGTGTTTTTTTTAATTTGAGTTCCAAATTCTCTCCTCTCATTGAGAAGGCAGGCAATTTGATATAAGTTATACATGGCAGTCATGTAAAACGTATTTCCATGTAAGTCATGTTGTAAAAGAAAACAGAGACCAAAAAAAAAAAGTTTTTTAAAAAGGATGCTTCAATCTGAATTCAGACTCCCATTAGTTCTTTCTCTGGAGATGGATAGTGTTTTTCATTGTAAGTCCTTTGGAATTATCTTGTCTCATTGAATTGCTGAGAATAGCTAAGCCATTCACAGATGATCATCATACAACATTGCTGTTACTGTGTACAGTGTTCTCCTGGTTCTGCTCACTTCACTTTACATCAGTTCATGGAAGTCTTTACAGGTTTTTCTGAAATCTGCCTGCTCATCCTTTCTTATAGCACAATGGTATTTCATCACAATCATAGATCACAACTTGTTCAGCCATTTCCCAATTGATGGGTATCTCCTCAATTTCCAATTCTTTGCCACCACAAAAAGAGCTGCTGTAAATATTTTTGTACATATAGGTCCTTTCACTCTTGTTTTTTTTATCTCTTTGGGATACAGACCTAGTAGTGGTGTTGCTGGGCTATGACCCTTTTTCAACTTGTATCTCCTTCCCCTGCTCTCAACAGACAAAATTCTTTAAAATATCTTCAATCAAAGACATTACGACACACCTCTTTACTCCCCAACCCCCTTTCTTTTTGAGGTGGAGTACTATGGGTATGGAACATGCATGTAATCATGGATTTGGCTGATTTTGATTGTTTTGTTTTGTTTTGCCGATTTGCTTTTTTCTGTTTTATTTATTATGAAGGGGGTGGTATTGGAAAATGAAGATTTAAAAAACAAGAAATTTCAATAAAAATTTAGAGACAAAATAAATCTTCTAGATGGTCCTAGAATTACTTCCCACTTTTTGATATGAAGCATCAAGGATCCAAATCCAGGTCTTTACAAATGCTCGAACTGGGATTTCCACTGAGTTTCTTTTTTTTTGGAGGGGGGAGGCAGGGCAATTGGGGTTAAGTGACTTGCCCAAGGTCACACAGCTAGTTAAGTGTGTCAGGTGTCTGAGGATAGATTTGAACTCAGGTCCTCCTGACTCCAGGGCCAGTGCTCTGCTCGCTGTGCCACCTAGCTGCCCCTCCATTGACTTTCTGTCAGGCTCCCCTGCCCACCCCTAACAAGCCTAACAAACAAATGATTCTCTTCCCCCTCTAGAGTGGGATGGAATTAGGCTGGGAGATAGCCACTAGTCATATTGCCCAGTGCTACTGAGTCTCATGCCCTAGAGGATTCCCAGGACTGGCACTGGTTCTCCACTGGAATGAGTCTAGCTGTGGATATCTCCACATTTAGTCATAGGGTACTTGCCAGTAGGCTGTAATTCTTCTTAAGATTCTTCAGTTACTTACAACATCACTGAACTTGGAAGTCATAGCACCTAGGTTCAGAGCTTCAATCTGTTGTTTACTATCTTAGGCAAGTCATTTACTCTCTCTAGGTCTCCGTTTCCTCATCTGCAAAATGAGAGGTTAGATTAGATGGTCTCTAGAGTCCATTCAAGTTCTAAATCTCTGACCTGGATCCTATGAGTTTATGATCTTCTTGTTCCTTGGAGTGTTCCCAGAACTGTCTTGTCTTCAGGGATGAGGCAGCTTATCCCATGAGGAAGTAGAAGCCACCCAGGAAGCAATCACTATGGCTTCTCTGGATACGATGAGAATTCTCTGTGGGAAAAGGAAGTCAGGGACCAGCACATGAGAGATAGATGGAGCCAAGAAAATAGCTCTCCCTGGTACTTTCTGGAGAGCTGGAGGGATAGGGGTGAAGTGATTTGCTCAGGCTCTCACAGCTAGTAGGTGTGGGTGGCTGGATTTGAACTTGGGTCTTCCTGACTCCAGGCACAGCTCTCTATCTATACCACCTAGCTGCTTTGTAAACTTGGGTGGATGAGGTCACTTCAATCTAGAGGAACAATTCCTTTTTTTGTTTGTTTGTTTCCATTTTTCAAAAATTTTTATTTTCAGTTTCAAATTTTCTCCCACTACCCCTCTCCAACCCATTGAGGAGATAAGAAATACAATACCTATTATAAGTCATCCAAAATATATTCCCACATTAGTCACATAAACAACTCTATTTTTGGTCCTAGTCTAAGGGGTTCTTCCCAGTAGGAGAGTCAGGGTTGGGAGGAGGTAAAAAAACATACCCAGAATACAAACAAAGATGAATCAGGTATGACATAGGCAGTTTTATTCCCACGAAGAAGAATGCCAAGCAGAAAAGAATCACAGAATGATTATAATCCCTTAAGAGGCCTCACTGAGACATTTTTAACAGTGCTACTCATTAACTATTTCACATTTTACCTCCATGCTGTATAGCCTATCAGTGCTAAGTGAATTCTTTCTTATCTCTTAAAATCTTTCATCTTTCCCTCTTGGCTGGCTGGGTCAACCTCTGCCACTATTTACGCCCCAACTGCTCTGGAAGCTGATACCCTGATGCCCCAGTGCCCAGGAAAGAGCCAGCTGCCTTTGGAGACCTCACAAGGCCCTGTACCGAATCAGAGAAGATACAAAGAAGGGACAGCCCCAGCCTAGATTAAGGCTTCTTCTAAGAGGCTCTAAGTTTACAGCTTTCCACCTTGTAGGGGAAAGGCATTCCCCCTTCCCCCCACCCTCCGAGCCAAGAGTCCTCCTTACATCTAGCAGCCAGCAGGAATAGGAGCCTTTAGGGATGGGGATTGCCCTGTTAAGTGGGGGTTCCAGCTCAGCCAACTAAGAATTATCATAGCTGACAGGTAGCAGTCAGAAGATATCTGTGCCTGCTCTCCAGGGTAGGTAAGGGAGCCCTTCCATCATGCATTGCCACTTTATATGTTACACGAAGTGCTTTGCTAACTATAAAACACGATACAAATGTCAATTATAATTAGTTTTATCTACTTCACAGAACTCTTCTGAGGATCAAATAAAATGATATGTAAAACACTTAATGATGAGCAAAGGAACTCCAACTGTGATTTCATTAGTACGGGAACCCCCAGGTGAAGAAATTCCTTCTACCAAGGCAGGTTAGCACCTTCTCTGCAAATTACAGCCTTAGAGAGTTGCCTAGACATCTGAGAGGTTAAGCCTGTATGTCCCAGAGGCAGGACTTGAACCCAGGTCTTCCTGGATTTGAGGCCAACTCTGTTCACTATGATGGACTGTCTCTCTTATAACGCTATGGGATAATATATTTATTTAGGGTATTAAAAATGTAAACCATTTCTCCCTCTCAGGCCCTGAATCAGCCTCTGCTGGGACTGTCTTTTTTTCCCCCATGGTCCCTAGAGGTTACTTAGGTATCTGCTTCCTGGCAGGGGTGTGGGTTTCAGTCTTTGTCTTAGTAACCTCCTCCTAGAATGTGTTGCTTCATTCCTCACCTCAGCCAGTTCCAGGAGGTCTCCAGGGAAGAATAGGGCAAGGAGCCAGGCTCTTCAGAGTGCCTGAAAGGGGAGGAAATCTTCTGCCAACCCCTTGGACTGGGTCTATTTCACACACATACACACCCTGCACACAGACTACCTCCCTTGGCTTGGGCCAAGATAGTAAGAATGAGGAGGATAAACAAGGCTGGTTCAGGTTTCCTCTCCCTCCCTTTCTTCCCCTCTCACTTGGCCCAGAGCATGCTATGCTGGGTCCCCCAGCTGTCTTCCAATCACAAGGGAATGTTTTTCCTTGCTTTCTCATGAGGTTGTCGTGGTGAGGTAGGTTACAAGAGCTGGCAGAGAGATGGGAACAGAGACTACCTGTCCTTGGCTCATCTTCCAGCAGTGGGGGGTAAAAGACCCTAGTCCAGGGAATCCCCTGGGAGGAGAAGAAGGAATGGATTTCTGGCCCCTTATACAAAGGTAATGGTGGCTGGAAGAGCTGGATTCAAGCCCAACTTCTAACATATACTAACTTCATACTAAGAGACTTTAACATACATGTCGATGTTTCCTTAAATACCCTAACTTATGTGGCACAATGGACAGAACACTAGACTTGGAATCAGACACCTACTAGTTGTGGGACCCTGGGCAGGTCACTTAATCTCTGTCTGCCTTAGTTTCTTCATCTGTAAATTGGGGGTTATGATAGCATCTTCTTTACAGGATTGTTGTAAGGATCAACTGACATATCTATTCAGCTCTTAGCATAATGCTGGGCACATAGTAGGTCTTTAATACATGCTTATTTCCTTCCCCTCCTAATAAGATGTAAGCTACTTCGAGGGCAAATGTTGTTTCATTTTTATCTTTTCCTTCCTAGCACACATGCCCAGAACATAATAGCTACCTAATAAGTATTTGTGGAATGTTGAACTAATTAATGGGGATCAAACTGACTGACTTAACTTATTCAATCTACCCCTCCTGCCAGGAAGATATTTCTAATAATACAGAATTTTTAAAAGATTTTAAAAAATTGGTTCAACTAAACTAATCGACACATGAACCAAATCGGACATTACAGGCAATGTTCCATACCCATAATTCCCTAACTCTGCAAAGGAAGGAAAGAAGTAAATTTTTACAGCTCTTATTTGGGGCCAAGCCTGGTCATTATAATTTAAGCATTATTTCAATAATTTCACTTTTTATCTTATTATTTTTTTCCATTTACATTGTTATAGTCATTGTAGACATTGTTTTTCTGGTTCTTTCATTTTGCATCAGTTTATCATACAAGTCTTCCTGTGCTTCTCTGTATTCATCACATTCATATATATGACAGCACAATAATACATTCATGCTCCTCTACTTGTTCAGCCTGATGGCCTTCATCTTGGCTTCTAGTTCTTTGCTACTACAAAAAGTGCTGCAATAAATATTTTGGAATATATGAGACTTTTTATCATTGACCTCCTTAAGGGTAGATATGTAGCAGCAAAATCTCTGGGTCCAAGGTATTGACATTTTAGTAATTTAGCTTAATTCCAAATTGCTTTCTAGAATTGGACCAATTCCTAACGCTCTGAACAGCATCAGGCAGCTCTTTACTTTGACAGAGTTTTCATTACCATCATTTAATTCTTACTGTGAACAATTCCAGATAACCATTATTCTCCCCATTTAACAGGTGAGGAAATTGAGGTGGCTGGGGAGTTTAACTGGCTTCCTCAAGGTCATGAAACTAGCAGGTTACAGATTCAAATCTCACATTTGTGATTCCAACTCTTGTACTCTCTCTACTATGTATACACACACCCACACCCCCCTGGTTGATTACATACAAACATCCATATTATCATGCCCACACTATTACACATACCCACACCTATACACATTCACACATAATCTCTCACATCCACATACACATTCCCATTCACCTCTAATCTATACACACACTCATGCTTTCTTTCTCACATTGCCAGGTCACTGGGAAAGGTGACATTTGAGAAAGCCCTGAGTCATGGTGAGCACAGGAAATGGGACTAAAGTTAATGGGATGGGTGGGGTGAGGTGGGGTTTGAGGCGCTGTCCTGGTTAGATGCCCAGCAGCAGAAGACCTGTGTTAGCTCATTTCCAGATATCTAGGTCTTAGACTGTGGGATGCCCTCATCAGGTAGAGAAAAAAAGGATACAGGAATAGATTGGAAGATTGCCCCCTAAGCATACCTTAATGGATTTAACCAATCCTTGTTCCAGGGTTCCATGTCTGAAAGCTACCCACACATAAGCTTTTAATCATTAACTTCATGCAACCTAATAAGCTGCTTAGGACACAAGACCTGGGAAAAACAGATCGCCTGAGATAGCCTTAGAGGGCAGAACTAGAAGCATTTGCAAAGAGGCAGCTTTAGGTTTTGTGAAAGGGAAAACTTCCTAACAAAAAGAGCTGTATGATAACAACAATTAACAATAATAGGCATTTATATACTGCTTTAACATTTGCAAAAAGCCTCACTCATTATATCCTCGTGGTAGCCCTGTGACATAGGTGCTGTTATCCTCATTTTACAGATGAGGAAACTGAGGCAGACAGGTTAATTGACTTGACCAGGGTCACAAAACTAGAAAGTATCTGAAGCTGAATTTGAACTCAGATCTTCCTGCCCCCGTGTCCTCCCACATTCTATCTATCGTACCACTTAAGTGCCTCATGGTAGAATGGGCTGCCTCGGGAGGCGGCAAGTTCAACATCACTAGAGGCATACACACACACACACACACACACACACACACACACACACACACACACATATATACATGAGAGAGTGAGAGAGAGAGAAAAGAGACAGAGAGACACAGAGAGAGAGACACAGAGAGAGATAGATTGGATGACTTTCAGGAATGTTGCAGAAAGGATTTTGATTCAGGAAAATGTTAGACATTGAGATTCCTTTTAGCTTGGAGCTTATATATTCCTATGGAGTGGGATAGGATGGAAGAGCTCCCTTTGACCCCAATAAGTCTTTTGGGGAATATTGCAGAAAGGATTTCATTTCAGGAAAACATTAGACTTGGAGATTCCTTTCAACTTGGAGCTCATCTGATCCTATGGAATGGGATAGGATGGAGGAGCTCCCTTTGGTCCAAATGTGTCCTCATGCCCTAAATGTGTGCTACTCTCCAGGACTCCAAATTTTCCCTCTGGCTCCATCCCTAACCTGCCCCACTCTCTTTCTTTCTGGTTTCACCCCCCCAGGGCCCATTTGCAGTATACTGGTGGAGCACTTTGGTTGCCGAGTGACAGTGATGCTTGGGGGAGTCCTGGCCAGTTCAGGCTTTGTGGCCAGCTCCTTCTCCCGCTCCCTTAGCGAGCTCTACATCACAGCCGGATTCATCACAGGTGACAGCCATCAGCTGCCCTCTCTCTTTCTCCCCCTAACCTCCTAAGTCTGGGGTTTGGTGGGATGGGGGCTTGGAGGAGCCATAACAGGAGATGGAAGGGAAGATCTGAGGAGTGTAGTTGGGGAGAGAAACAGATGGGCAGGCTGTTTGAAGGCAGGGGTGCTGTACTGTTCTGGCTTGCTCCAGAAGTGATCTCTGGCTTATTCCCAGGAGCAGCCTCAGTCATGGGCTAGAGTCCAAGCCATGTCTAGTTGGGCTAGTAAGTGGGCGGGGAAAGGGGCAAAACTGTCACCTTAAGGAAATGTTGGGTGTGGGGAATGGACCTCAACTCTCATCAAAGCTTTAGAAGACCCATCTAGAAGGATCATGGCATCTCTTCCTTCCACTGCAGGCCTGGGCATGTCCTTCAGCTTTCAGGCAGGCATCACAGTGTTGGGACACTACTTCTTCTACTATCGGGCACTGGCCAATGCACTGGCCTCAGCTGGCGTCTCCATTGGTATTTCGCTGTGGCCCCTGATTTCCCGCTACCTCCTGGAGGTCTTCGGATGGAGAGGCACCTTCTTGATCTTTGGTGGGATCTTGCTTCATTGCTGCATCTGTGGGGCTGTCATGAGGCCTGTAGCTCCTAAGACTGAGTCAGCCTGTCCCCCACCCAACAAGGTCCCTGAACAGGGTCGACTGTTGACTTGCGGTCAGGCTGTGCAGCGACATCTGGCCTTTGACGTCTTCCTCCAGAACCACAGCTACCGCTTCTACACCCTGGGTGTGGTATGGATGCTGATGGGCTTCGCAGTTCCTCACGTCTTCCTGGTACCCTTTGCCTTGAGCCAAAATGTGGAAGAACACAAGGCTGCTTTACTCATCACTATCATTGGCATCTGCAACATATTCCTTAGGCCCATGATCGGAGTGGTGGCTGGCCGGTCAATGTTTGCTGGTCGCCGTGTGTACCTTTTCGCCCTGGCAGTCTTGTTAAATGGGCTGAGCAACCTCATATGTGTCATCTCAGGCAGCTTCTCTGTGCTGGTTTTCTATTGCCTGGTGTACAGCATCTCCATGAGTGGCATCGGGGCTCTGCTCTTCCAGGTGCTCATGGATATAGTGCCCATGAACAGATTCTCCAGTGCCCTGGGCCTCTTCACCGTCCTTGAGAGTTTCACGGTCCTTATATCTCCTCCACTTGCTGGTGAGGATAGGGAGGTTACCAGTTGGGGAAGGATGCTGGGGGTGGTATCTGGGAAAGGGAACTTATCCTGGGAGGAAAAAAGAGGGGATAGATAAGTGTGGTATCATGGAAAGAACTCTGGATTTGGTTCTGTTACTTACTGTCTCTGTAATCCCAGGCAAGTCACTTAATCTCTCTAGGCCTCAGTTTGACTCATCTATAAAAAAGATAGGTGGACTAGATGGTATCTAAGGCCCCTTTCAAATCCCAGGGAAGGGAAATGCCATATACCACACAGTCTGACTTAAGTAGATGATGTAGTGAGAAAAGCGTGAGATTTGGATCCCAAAGGCCTGGATCCAAGCCTTGGCGGGGCCACTTAACTAGTTCTATGACCTAGGGCAAACTTTATTTCCTTAATTATAAAATGGTGATTATGTTACTTGCCTTGGCCACTTCCCAGAGAATCACATTTTGTAAATAGGAAAATGTTATGTCAGTTACATGATTTTTCAGGACCCAGGAGTCTTATCAGGGAAGAGGAACCTCAGAAATAGCTCCTGAGGTCCCTGCATCCCTCCCCTCCCTCAACTTGGCTTCCCTCTCCCATACAGGCCTGCTTTTGGACACTACTGGAAACTTCAGCTATGTTTTCTACATGTCCAGCTTCTTCCTCATCTCAGCTGCTCTCTTCATAGGTCTCAGCTTCTTCTTCCTCTGCAAGAAGACTAAGGAGAAGCAAATGATGGACAGAGTCCATGAAGAACCTACTCCAGAAAAGGAACTCAACCAGAGATACACAGAGGAGCCTGTGACTCAGTCACACTCAACAGTCATGTATGTGACATATGTCACAAGCGTCTGAGCCTGAGGAGCTGGAGGGTGCATGGACCACCAGTCCTCCCTGACTCTGGGTCCTTCTGTGCTAGCCCTCACTATGTCCCTCTGGTCTCCCCCCACTCAGGGCCCAATGAAGCACTAGCTTCTTATGCTCTCTTACCCTGTGATCAGAAGGCTCCTCGAACCCCTGACTCTCCCCTTGAGGTGACCAGAAAGAGGAACTTGGCTTGTATCTTTTCCCAGTCCCCTGCCTCTCTCACCTCTTAGGAAGGAGCAGCAAGATCCATCTTAGAGAGAACTAGGGGAGGCTATGGGCAGCACTGGGCAGAGGGAACCAGATTCATTCTAGCAGTGACCAAGAAAAACAGTATGTTTGAATTATACACAAGGACATTGTATCTTGGAGCAGCTGGCTATAAAACTCTTTGAACTAATGAGGTGAATTAATGAAGCACAGAAAATAAGTATGGGGTAAGTTTTATTTCCCTTACCCCGCCCCTTTTTTTTTTTTTCCTCCATTTGGCAGGAGCAGTCTTGGTGGAATTTTGTTTGCTGATTTGACTGGATTGAGTTTCCAAAAAAAAGCTTTCTCAGGGACCTTTAAGAATTGATTTTCTTTGCATGACCTGAACTTACTCTGTTCTGCTGCATGCAGGCAGGGCTGGAGTGCCATGGCCCTGATTCTGCCCAGCAGGGATGAGTCAGCGCCCTCATTGGCACCCCCTCTCTCATCATCAAGTGAATGTGGACCTACTCTGCACCTCTCTGCTTCCCTGTGCTAAAATCCTACCTATCCTGGCTATAAGGCAGGGATGCTTTAAGGCACAAGCCCCTGTATTGAACTGTTCTTCCTGATAGGGCAGAGGGGAATTCAGATTTATAGGGTATTTGTCAAGTGCCCACTGTGTGCCAGGCATCATGCCAGCCATCTCAGAGAATATAAAGATGAGTAAAAGACTGTCAGAGAGAACATGGAGTTCTGACGGAAATCATGGTCTAACAGTAGGGCAAGATTGGAGTCTGGCGTGGGCCAGCAGGCACATATATTGCTGCTAAATACCAGGTCTTAAAGGTTTTGGGTTTTTTTTTTTTTGGTGGCCCCCTCCCCTGCAAGGATAGGAGGCAGCTAGGTGGATCAGTGGATAAAGTGATGGGCCTGGAGTCAGGAAGACTTGAGTTCAAATCCAGGCTCAGACACTTCACTTACTAACTTGTAACCTCGGGCAAGTCACTTAACCTGTTTGCCTTAAACCATTGGAGAAGGAAAGTATCTCCAGTATCTTTGCCAAGAAAACCCCATGGACAGTGTGGTCTACAGGGTCACGAAGAGTTGGACACCACTGAAGAACAACAACCCTTACAAGGTGGGCAGTCCAAAGGCCTAATAAAAAGCTGATCCCTGAAATCATAGTTTACCCACACAAAGGTCTCTTTCTCTGACCCCAAAACCCTAGGTCACTGCTCTACTTTCTCTTCCCCAACATTTCTAACTCCACACCACTCCCACTTCCCCATATTGGTGATGATCCCAGTGCAAGATAAGGCCCAAGGACAGAGAATCAGTTTGCACAGTGGGAGGCTCTAGAAGGTGTCATGCAGATGGAAGCAGTTTAATTTTGGAGCCACTTCCTCAAAAGACCCAGAAATACCCTAATTCTCTTTCTGGAGTTACCATACCAGTGGTCCAGGACCCCTCCAGAATATTTAATCTGGATCTCATCTGTCTTTCCTCCCACCACAAAGATCAAGAGGACCTAGAAAGGTGGAATTCTCTGGTCCTTCAGTGTCCACATTGCTCTGTAAGATAAACAGATGGAGGGGACCCACCCACCCACTCAGTTCAGGCTGTGTCTAAGTGGAGTAAATTTCTCTAACTGGGTGATAGAATCAAACTGATACATTAACTCCCCCAAGAGGCCAGCCACAGTCGCTGTAGCCCTGGCAAAAGAACCATGTCATTTGGTAGGAATAAGGATACCTTCTTAATCTGGAGGAGTTGGTTGAAAGGACAAAGCAATGGTCTTGGCCCATGTGTGAGCTGTAGAACAGTGTAGAACGGTTCGGGATTCTCATTGGGCAATTTGCAAGACTTGCATTTGGGTCAGAGTTCTCTTCCTAACCTTACTGATGCTAGGAGGGTGACTGTCAACCTACCTGCTTCATTGGTTAAGTGGATAATCTATTGGAGTCTCTCCCTCCCTACCCCCTGATATACCTGATACCACAAGAACTGAATCAGATAAAAGATAAATGATCAAGGAGGCACCATGGGAAAAGGTCTGGACCGGGAATCAAGACCTGGGTGCTTTCTCATTTTGTACTATTTAACTTTGGTTCCTTCCCCCCCTGTTGTAGAGCCAGTGGAGAATGGGCCAAAAAACACCCAAATTGCTAGCCACTAGGTGAAGTGCATATTAACTCATTGTTAGCAAGGTGCATAGTAGCTTACCCACAGTTAAGTACCTGACCTTACCAGCCCTTACCACCCACCAACCTGGCTCACATGCTGCTAGGTAAAGTTTGCTGAAGGATTGTCCTTCAGTGCACCTTGTCTTCTTTTACTTAGATTGTATGTTCTTTGAGGGCAGGGGCTGTCTTTTTCATCTCATATTTACTGGTAAGTAAGAACTTAGTGGTTTACAAAATCCTTTCTTCACAAACACTTTGGGAGGTAGACTGAGCAAAGATAATTCTCTCCCTGAGCCCTAGAGAAGGAAAACTGTCAAGATTTTGAACCCAGGTCTTCTGTCTAAAGTCTAGCATTTGCACACACAGCCCTGCTCATAAGAGGGACTTGTTACACATTTGTTTAATGAGTCAATCAACAAGCATTTATTAAGCACCTACGATATGCCAGACACTTGGGCTAAGTGGTAGGGATACAAAGACAAAGCACACAAGTCTCTGCCCTCAAGAAGCTTACATTCTCTATCTGGGGAGACATGTATATAAATACATACAAAATATATATATTTTAGAGCAGACCTGTGATTTTATTTTTAGAGGGAATTCTTGATAAGGAAACTCCCACTACACATGCAGATCAAGACTTGCCTGGGGATTCTGAGAGGTTGTGACTATATGACCCTCAGGTCATATATAAGAAGTGAGACCTGAACCCAGGCCTCCCCTGACTCCAAGACCACCTTGCCAAACTTTTCTGATCATGTAGCACATGTCAAGAATTTAAGCACATAATTCTAATATATGTATATTTATTTATAATTATATATGTACTACTGAACTTATAATTGTGTGTATTATAAAACACACAAAATAGAAATTTTTTAAATGAGTAAATAAAATATTTTCAGTATGATTTCATTATTAATGACCTAAAACCCCTTTTTGTTCTCACTAAAAGTATTAATGATATCTTAGTCAAAGGAATGTCCGTCAACAAGCATTTAACTGCTCACTATGCCAAGTACTGGGGTTACCAAGAAAGGTACAATATGATTGAATATACTTCGTTATACATGGAAATTTTGGTTTGACATTTTGTGACAGCAGTTCAAAGGTCTCATTATAAGTACAGTTTATTTGGATGCTTGTTCTAAATGGCCGTAATAGCTGAAGAAGATACTTCACAAGGATGTATATGGCCTCAAATGCAAGAAGCACGTTGTTCCCACACTTACTAAATCAGTCTTTGTTTTTCAGTACCTTCCACCAATGGTAAGCAAAGGTTTTTTGTTGAACATAAGCCAGCAAATTTCTCTTTCCTGATATCAATTGACCTTGCAAACTAATTGCATTTTTCTCTTTTCAGCAAATGGGTTCAAAATCTGCTGAAAGTCTTCATTGGGAAAATTTTTAAATACTTCAGGAAATTTGTTCTGGTCTTTTTAAAAACTTCTGATAAAAGCGTAGCACCTGCATGTCTAGGGAGATGGTAGACACTCAAGCAGGTGCTCTCCCAGAGTCCACCAGTTCATGATGGAGTATGTTGGGGGATTTCTGGGAAAGGGGAGCTAAAGGAAGTAAGCTAAAGAGTTTAATTTCCATCTCGATGCCAGGTAGGCAGGCCAGAGTTGAGCCACATGCTGGATCAATAGCTATGGATTCTCCCGCTCCTTTTTGAAACAGGTTGCCACCACTGCTTAATGCAACTGTCTGGGTTGGACAAAAGTGGGGCCAAGAGACTGCCTGACCACTCAGACTAATGACTTGGTAAGGCATTATCTTCATGTCCACTCTGCTGTGCTAGGCATGGCAGCAACTCCAATTAGTTGCCCTTATCTTCTTCCTATGAGGAATTTAAATAATTAAAAGCAGGAGAAGCCATTTTGCTCTGCGTGTGCATTCGTTGCATTCTATCCAAATGAAGTGCTCTCCCGTTTGCCCACTCTCCTTTCATTGGTATTATATTTTATTCTCCTTTATTTAAAAGAAAATCTGGCAGTCACTAGCCCATGTTGTGTGATTAGTGCTAGAGTGGGCAGAGATTTGGGAAAAAGCTTGGGTCTGATTAGAAAGAAGGAACATTTCAGTTCAATTGGAGGCGCAGGATAGGAAGGAGGAGCAAATTGAATCCATGGGGAACCCACAAATACAATTAAGGTTCATTGAGATAGTATTCCTAAACCAGCCAGCACAAGTTCCCTGTAATGGGCAAGTCTTGAGTCAAGTCAGTCCATTAGTTTATGTTCAGTGTTGGAACAAAATGAGATAGTCACTAGTCATTCAGCAATTAGACACAAGGTCTATTTAGCCATAGCATACACAGAAAGGATATTCGCCAAAGACACTGCAGCACTTAATTTGGGGAGATGGGACTTTCTCCATTCTATGCAAACATGTCAGGTCTGGTAGGGCAGATTGTGGTGACTTGTGGTTTTAGACATCGTCCAAGTCTGAAGGGTGCCAACTCCATCTGGATGAGCCTTTTTATGACCTGGAAGCCACATTGTCAATATAGCTGGAGGTCAGGGGCTGGAGACTTAAGCCCCCCTGGCTATAACATTCCCTTAAGACAGATTAATATAAATATAAATTGACCTAGACTAGGGGTAGGGAACCTGTGGCCTCAAGCCTTCTAGGTCCTTTTGTGCAGCCTTTTGACTGAGTCCAAGTTTTACAAAACAAATTCTTTTATTAAGGGGATTTGTTCTGTGAAGTTTGGATTCAGTCAAAGGGCCAAACTTGAGGACCTAGAAGACCACATATGTAAAAGTAAGCCCTTGAAGCAAAGGCAAGCCCTGGAAAGGGGGGAATCTTCATTACCAGGTATACCTAACACACGGTATTATTTACCAGTAGCTACACATAGAATTCTTCCTTTTAACCTGCAACCAAGGCCTCTTCCCTTGTAAAATGACACAGCAGGGGATAGTACCCTTATTTTCCCTTATGTCCTTTATATGTGGGTACTTTACAGAAGGGGTGAGTGCCCCAGCCTCTGAGGGCTCAGCCAAGCAGTCTCTCAGCTTTACATGAGAGCTAAGCTTATGTGCCCAACCAAGATTTACACGTGATCACTCCTATTAACCCTAACCCAGGGCAGCCTCTTCCCTTGTATTTGTTCCAGGGCAAATGTCATGACTTTTTTTTTTATTTCTTTACAAGAGTTTTTTTAATAGGTAACACACCTAGGCCATTTTCTGTGGGGAGAGAGTATCTCTTAAGGTGTAGTCAAGGAAAAATTATGTAAAATGCTGCAGAGAGGTCAAGGATAATGACTGGGGAAAGTCCATCAGGTCTGGTTGTTTGTCCTTCATTCTTGAAGACGACCATGATATCCAGGGGGTGATTGCCATGACATGCGAGTGAATTGGATTTAAGTGGGAGGGCTGTGCAAAATCACCAGCCTCACTCAAGAGTCATCTGAGTCCAGTTGCAAGGTTTACATCAGGATGACTGGAGATGGTCCCCCATGCAGTGGGAGACCTTGGCCTTTTTAAGCTAAAGTCTTTCCCAGGTCTCAATTTGACTGAGGCAAAGCCCGTTCAGTGATTAATGCTAGGTAAGAACTGAGGCAGAGAATGGCCTCTTTTACTTAGAAAAAAAAAAAATCAATCTGGGAGGGGAAGACCCTCAGGGTTTCTGGCCAAAACAGAAACAACTGCTATTTCCATTTGCTTGGAACCAATCCGGGCCCAAACAATAACTAAGTGGGGCTTGGCCTGAAACCTTTCTGTTGGCCAATAAATGAGAGCTAGAGTGGACTTGCATCAGATTTGTTGATTAAGAGATCATTGGAAACTTTGAAAAGAATAGTTTAAGTTGAGAGAGTAGTCAAAGATAACTGAAGTTGGGAACCCAGGAGACTGGAAGAATAGTGGTTCTCTAACAGAAACAGGGGTATTCAGAGGAGGTGTGGTTCTTTGGAGGGGATAGGCAACACAATGAGATATCAGATACATATTTGCATCACAACCGATACATATTAACTCATCCTGTACTACTTTTTCCAACAAAAACAAAAAAGGCAAAGGGCTATGGGGATAAGATCTCACCTTTGACTGCCCGGGATGGCAGAGCCCACACACTGAGGGGATTTGGGTGGGAGGCTAGTGGGGGACAAAGGAATTGTGCTTTCCAACTGCTACGCATGACTGGACCAAGTTTAGGTTATAATAGCCCTAACAGGGTTAAAAGTAGGGCACACCGGAGGCCAGGAAGAAGGTAAATGGAATGGGAGCAGGCTTCATTAATCTTCCTAATTTCTTATGGATTTTTGTCACACCCCTTGGAGTCAGACTTTGCACTTCTTGGTTCGGGGGTCCACAGTGGAAAACATTGTTCTGGGTCAAGCTGCCTCCTCCTACAAAATAAATAAAATTTAGTCAAAAGAGGAGGTGAAGGGGGAAAATCATTAACAGATAATGGAATCAGGAAAGGGTTCATATAGAAGATGGTGGCGGAGGTTAGATCTGAAGGAAACTAGGACTGAGAGAAGCAAAATCGAGGGAGTGCGTTCTAGACAAAGGGGACCGCTCGTGCAAAGGCACGGAGAAAGAAGGTGGGGGTTTGTGTGTAAAGAAAGGCAGGGAGGCCAAGCTGGCGGGGCTGAGTCTGCAGTGATAGGTCCCATTTACATAGTGCTTGAAGGTTTGCAAAGCGCTTTCCAAATACTGATTTCATGTGAGATTAACATGTAGTAACCGATCCTTACAACAATCCTGCGCGGGTGCGGTTATGACCTATCCCCGATCTCAGAGTCCTAGCTCGCAGCCCTTGAGCTCCAGTGCTCCGCTCCCCTCCCCTCCCCCCCTCGCTCCGCTTCCCTCGCCCCTCCCCCCGCGGGGATCTGCGGAGGGCGGTGCTTGGCCACGCCCCTTCCGCCGGCGGGGGGCGGTGTCAGCACCGCCTTCCGCTGCGGAGGAGCAGAGGTGCCGAGCGGGCGCGGTAGGTGCCGAGGCTTGGGGGTCGTGGTGGCGGGGCCCCTGCAGGGAAGCTTCGCTTGTCCCCAGGTCTATCCCAAAGTGACAGATCCCGGGGACTTTCTGTCTGTAAAGCCCATTGCTTGTGCCCCTGCTCCTGCAGAGTCTTTCTCCCTGCCCCCTTCCCCTGTAGTGACATTTAAGGAAATCGAGGCAGGAGATTGTTTATCTTTATGTTGCTTTGGTCTTTACCGAGACCACGTGTGCCGGGGAGAAGGGCCTACTCTGGAACACTAGCTCTGCAATCAGCACCTAAGTTCAATCAGTCAGCCAGCATTTATTATGCTCCTACTATATGCCATGCATTGGGAATAATGCGGGGGGGAGGGGGGAATCCCTCAAGAAGCTTACATAGGTTGGGGTGTGTGGGGTGGAAGTGGACGTATTTACGTAAGTGTATGCAAAATAACTACATCCTTAAGGAAGGAGACGGGAGTCAAAGGCAGCTTATAGAAGGTGGTGCTTGAACAGTTTTGAAGGAAACAAGGACAAGAGGTAGATATGAGGAGTGCATGAAGGAAGGCCAGTGCAAAGTGAAGTCAAGTTAACCAGCATTTATTAAGCACCTACTGTGTGCCAGGCACTGGGCTAAGCGCTGAAGAGATGAAGAAAGGTAGAAACAGGCTCCACTCTCACAGACTCAGTGTAACAGAGACGACGTGCAAATTGCGACTTTGTACAAACAGGATATTTGCTGAATGAATTGGAAATAATCACGGGGGAGGCATTAGCATTAGGTGGCCCAGGAAAGGCTTCTTGAAGAGAGTGGGATTTCAGTGGAAGGAAGTCAGGAGATAGAGGTGAGGAGGAAGAAAATTCCGAGCACTGGTGACGCAGTTCATCGGCAAAAGGCACTGATTGAGCACTGGACCAACATCATTGGATTACAGAGTATGAGGGGAAGATTGTAAATGTAGTAAGGCGCCAGGTTGTGAAGGGCTTTAAAAGCCAATGAGAGGATTTTGTATTCGATCCTGGAGATAGAGTGCCACCTGGCTCCCCATTGACACGGTCCCACCTTCACTTTAGGAAGATGACTCTGGCAGCATAGTGGAAGGTGGACTGGAGTGGGGAGAGATTTGAGACAGGGAGGCCAACCAACAGGCTTTCAAAATAGTCCCAAGTATGAGGGGATGAGGGCCTGCACGAGCATGGTGACTGGGTCAGAGGAGAGAAAGCGATATGTAGGAGAGACGCTCCAATGGTAGAATTTATGGGACTTAACTGGTTGAATGTGACCGGTGCGAGTCAGGAGTCCAGGATAACATCTAGGTTTCAGTTCTGGTGACTAAGGGGTTGGTACTGCCTCCAGCAGAAATAGGGGCATTTGGAGTTCCGTTTTGGATATGCTTTAAGATGCCTCCAACACATTTAGTTTGAATGGGCAGCTGGAGATACAAGTCAAGAACCCAAGAATGACAGTAGGGCCAGATACATAGGTAGGATATGTCTGCATATAGATGATAATTGATCCTATAAGAACAGTTGAGGTCACCAATGAGAATGTAGAGAGAAAAGGGCCCAGGACAAAGCTTTGGGGTACACCAGCATGGAGTAGTGGGTGGATGATGATCCAGAAAAGGAGATTTTTTTTTTTAATTTTTAGTTTACCATACACGGTTCTACATAATTTTGAGTTCCAGAATTTCTCCCCTCCCTTCCCAAGACGGCATGGAATCTCATTTAACTACCATGTATAACTTCACATTGAATTAATTTATACACTAGTCAAGCTGTGGAGAAGAATTATGACCAATGGAATGAATCATGAGAGAGAAGAAACAGAACCAAAAAAAAAAACCCATAAACAAAAACAAAAGAGAAGCAAAAAAGGTGAGCATGTAGTGCGCCTCAATCTGTATTCAAACTTCACCCTTCTTTCTCTGGATGGAGATAGCCTTCTCCATCGTGAGTCCCCTGGAGTTGTCCTTGCACCTTACGTTGCTGAGAAGAGCAAAGTATGTCAGGGTTGGTCCTCACGGAATCCGTATGTCTGTGGTTGTGTATAATGTTCTCCTGGCTCTGCTCCACTCACTCACTCAGCATTATGTCATGTAGGTTTTTCCAGGTTGTTACAAAGTCCGTATCATCCCCATTTCTTATGGCACAATAGTATTCCATTACCTTCATATACCACAGCTTGTTCAGCCATTCCCCAATTGATGGGCATCCCTTTGATTTCCAATTCTTGGATACCACAAAAAGAGCCGCTATAAATAGCCTTGTCCATATGGGTCCTTCAGAAAAGGAGATTTTGAAAAGAGGTGGTCATATAGGAGAGAAACAGAGATCAGGGTTATGAAAATCCAGAGAAGAGGAGTGTATCCAGGAGGAAAGCGTGGCCAACGCAGTGTCAGTCCCTGCAGAGAAGTGAAGAAGAGTAAGGATTAAAAAAAAAATATATTAGATTTGGCGGTTAGGAGATCACTTGTTAACTTTGGAGACAGCCTTTGCAGGTGAGTGACAAGGTCAGAGGCCACATTGCCAAGAGCTGAGAAGGTACGGAAAGTAGAGAATGTGGAGGACATGAGTATTTAAAATCAGCCTTTAATGGTTGGACAAGTCACTTACCTCCATGGACTTCAATCTGTAAAATAAGGAGGGGCTGGATGAGATAACACCTAAAGTCTCTTCCAGCTCTGTCTTTGATCCTCTTTGTTACCTGGAGTGTTGTATTGGCAAGAGCACTGAGTTGTGGCATCAGGGCGCTTGTGGCCCTGGACTTCAGCTCTTTCAAATGAAATATTTGTAAACCACTTAGCCCAACTCCTAGCACATAGGTGACACTTAATAAAGACTTGTTTCCTTCCTCCCGCTCTCTCTCTTTCTCCCTCTCTCCCTCCTTTCCTTCCTCAATCCCTCCCTTCCTTCCACCCTCCCTTCTTTCCTCCCTTCCCTCTTTCCGCTCTCCCTCCTTCTTTTGCTTCCTTTCTTCTTTCTTTCCTCTCTTCTTCTTTACTTTCTACTTTCTCTTCCTTCCTCTCTCCCTCCCTCATTCCCTCCCTTTTTTCTTTCCTCTCTCCCTCCCTTTCTCTCATCTCCCTTCCCCCTCTTCTTCCCTCCCTCCCTTCCATTCTCTCTCCCTGCTTCCCTCTCTCCCTTCTTTGTATCCTTCCTTCCTTCTTCCTTCCCTCCTTCACCCCTTCCTCCCTCCCTTCTTTCTTTTCTCCCTCCCTCCCTTCCTCTCTCCTCTCTTTCTCCCTTTCTCCTTTCCTTCCTTTTGGGGGCATGTGTCACACAGATAACTTTAATGGATGCTCTTTGCTTGTTGATCTATGAGCATTTCTGTGAGTGTGCCCTTCACTGATCCAAATTGCAATCCATCCTTGCCTTATCCTGTTAAGTTCTTTCCCCCTGATCTCTCCTACATTCTCCAGAGGGACTGAGCACAATATCAGAGACCTTTTTCTAGGTCTCTGATGTTAAATGATACCAGTACAGCGCTGAAGCCGTATAGCTGTTATCCTCCAATCTCATATATGACTGGCCTACCACCTTTTCTTGTTATCAGTCCCTGATTATAGTTTTTCAACCAAATTTTATTGATGGTTTTTGCTTTTATATCACATTGATTTCCAAATATGGCCCTCTTGCTTCCCATACCCATCAAGACTTGTGACAAAAATCTAAAAGGAAGAAATGTTCAGCAAAACCATGCAATTCAACCATTTCTGATGGCAGTACTCTTCATCTGTAGTCCCTCACCTTTTCAACAAAAGGAGGAAGGTGCATTTATCTCATCTTTTCTCTGGGGCCAATTTTGGTCCTTATAATTATGCAACATTGAGTTTCATTTTATTGTTCTTTCTGTTTGTATTATAGCGGTTATTTATATTAATTTCCTGCTTCTTCATTTTTGATGATTTTTACACAACTTTTTGTGCATCTCTGGTCATATGGCATAACCTATGTATACCTCCCTCTCCATTTGCCCTTTGGGTTACTTGAAATTTTAATTTTTAGTAATAATAGTAATAAAGAATAATTGGTAATCATTCATTGATTGAACACTGACAATGCTTTCAAAATTGCAAAGTACTTGTATACATGATCCCATTTGAGACAGCAATTTGGTGAGGTAGGATTGTGTTGGTTCGTGATTTGTCACCATTGCTGGAGGAATATTGGTTTTTAAATTAGGTTTTTCTTTTAGGGTGCAAGCTTGTGGTCACAAAATATTGCGGTTTCCAAATATAGTCCATCTCACTTTCTTACTCTTAGTCAATTCTGGGTCCAGCTAATCTTCTGCCGTGCCAGTCTGGGATATATGTACAGAGGAACCAACTTAGCTGTCCATCTCACTGCCTAGGGCAATGGTTCTCACCTATCCCCTTTTCCTTTATGATGTTTTCTGTATTTCTTTATAGATTATCTGCCTGTCTAGCTCTGCTGCTTATTCACAAACACCTTCTAAGGTGTTCCCCAGAATACCCGGGTCATGGACCCAAAGCCTCGAGTTGTGCCAGAGGGGGGACGGCTAGAATACCTGCAGGCGTTGGTCACCGAGTTCCAGGAGACAACGAGTCAAGGTGAGGGGGAGGGGGGTGCTGTCAGACCCAAGTTTTTTGTCCTGAGCTGGCATCCTTTGCTTCCTGCTCCTCTCCAAAAAACAGCTCGCATGCCATTCGTTACTTTAATGTTTTTGTTACAAATTAGACTTCGTTGTTGTCCTTTGTTCTGGAAGGGGACCAAAATGACATCACTATGTTGGAGTCAAGATACAGTGTGTCCCCCTGTGGCTGATCAGACTAGTAGGGCACAAGTAGTCCACATGAACATTTGGAGTGCAGATGTCTCTAAATTTGCACATCTCATGTTTCTTTTGAGCTACTGTGGTGCAGTAAATAGAATGCAGGGCCTGGAGTCAGGAAGATCTGAGTTCAGATGTGGCCTCAGACACTTACTCATTGTGTGATCCTAAGCAAATCATTTAACCCTGTTTGCCTCAGTTTCCTCATCTGTACAATGAGCTGGAGAAGGAAATGGCAAACCCACTCCGGTATTTTTGCCAAGAAAAGACCAAATGGGGTCATGAAGGGTCAGACACAACTGAACAGCAACAAATACAAATTAGACACATACCAGCTGGATGACCTACCATCCCTCTAAGACTACAAGCTGCAATACGAGTACCGGCCTGCCTTGGTGGAGTAAGTTTGTCACTAGAACTCCCTCCAACAATGAAATCACAGGACTGGTCTCTATCACTTATTCTAGAAATAAGGAGGTATATGATGTATATAAAACATCAGCAGGGTTATATTTATTACAGTTTCCAGTCTATCAGAAAAACAAACAAATCTCCACTAGGGGGACTGTCACCTTTTTAGTATTTTGCTAGGGTTTTTTTTTTCCTCAACCCAAATCATGTCTTTAAATTAAAAAACAGAAACAGAAAACAACAGTGACACACTGTCCTGACAAATGAGTGGTGGTTTTTTTCCTTCAGCACGTATTGCCTCATTTCATTCTTCTCCATTGTTAAAAGATTCCGAGAGTTATCTTCTAGGATAAGCACATCACTTAAGTTTGGCCAGCTAGGCTGCTCTGAAGGAAAAAGAGAGAAAGAGCTGGGGGACTCACAGAACCTGAGAGTGGGAAGGGGCCTCAGCAGGTCTCTAGTCTAAGCTGTATGCCCAAGGAATCCCCACTATAATGTACCTAACAAGTACTCCCCCAGCCTCCACTTGAAGACCTCCAAGGAGGTCTTTCTGCCACAGTTGTGGTACCATTTTTTGAATATCAAGCATAGGCTGATCTGCCCCCTAGAAGACGTGATGGGACTGGCATACTTCTCTAGACTCAAGGTTGTTAGGGAGGATGAAGGACTCCTAAGGGAAACAGCAGAATCCAGTGGTGAAAGAAGGGATATGATGTAACATCCATGCTTGACACACTGGACATCCTTGTAAGGATAATGGAAAATAGAGGAGTATTAAAGAGGAGAAGAAGAGCTGTACCATTAGGACTTAAAAAAGATTAGAAGCTCTTCCTGAAGAGAGAGCTGCATGCTCTGAAGAAGATGAAGCTGCTTGTCCTCCAAAGGAGGAGAGGCACAGCTCTCAGGCAGGAGAGGACCCTACAAGAGACAGTGGGGAAAAAAGTGAGAAGAGTCATAATGACTGGTGATTCCCTGCTCACAGGGACTGGAGATGGTTATTTGTCAGGGCCTGAAAACAACCGAGAGGCGTGCTGTTTTCCTGAGACATGAACTTGAGAGGGACCCTGCCAAGACTTGTCCAAATGGATGACAACTACCCACTTCTAGTCATTTATGTAAGCACAAGTGACCCCTGCTGAAAGGACCCTAAAAGGAACCTCTCTCTCTGTCAAAGGCAGAGCAGCTAAGAATTTCTTTACTTGCCATTGTGAATTCCATCCTTCAAAAGGTGGAGGAACCAATTAGGAGAAATTCTTTTCTGGATCTGAATCTCACTAATCGAGAGAACCTGATTGTTGGGATAGAAACAATGGGAATCCTGGAGGGAAGTAACCACTCCTTCCTAAAGTTTGGAATGGAGGAGAGGGAGCCATCTCCAGTCATCCTGATCTAGATCTTGTCACTAGACCCATATGGCTTTGGAGGAGAAAATGAGGCTGGTGACCTTGCACAGCCCTCTCTCACTTAAATACAATTCGCTTGCATGTCATGGCATCATCTTCCTGATAACCATTGTCCTCTTTGAGAACAAAGGACAAACGACAACAGAGGAGAGGAAATCTAGGCATTGTCTGACATGTACCCTAGATTGGGGAAAGAAAATTTCAAAGGGTCCTGCGGTCCCCTGGATCAAAATGCTTTAAAGGAAGGAAACCTAGAAGGGAGAGGGGAGATGCTCAAGGATGAAATTCTGAAGAAACAAAAGGGAAACAATTCTAATGATAAGGAAAAATGAGATTTGTCTGAAGAGACTGATGTGGCTACGCAGGGAATTCACCAACCAACTTAGAGTTAAAAGATAAATTTATAGAAGATGGAAGCAATGACGCGTAACAGAATTAATATAAGCATGTGACATGGTTCTGTTAAAATATAACGACAGGAATGCTAAAGCTCAGGAGGAGTTGAAGCTATCAGTGGCCAACTAAATATAACCAAAAAAGTGTGTTTTAGTTCTCCTGGGAGGAAAAGAAAGATTCAAGAAGGGACAGAGCTTCTGCTTGGGGTAGATGGGATGTTGATAACTAACAACAGAGAGAGCACAGAGCTGCTTAATTATTATTTTGTTTCTGTTTTTTTCTGCCAAGGAGAATGACTTTTATGGTGGAAATAACAAAAAATCAACTAACAGGAAGCTGATCCACGATATAATTAAGCAGATAGTAAGAAAGTGTCTTGCTACCCTTTATGAAAATTCACCTGGCCCAGATAAACTAACTACATCCTCAGATCCTGAAAATACTTGTAGATGTGATCACAGAGCCACTGTGGGTATGTTTCAACAATCCGGCTAGCAGCTGCTGTGAGGGTGTGTAAAATCAACAACAACCAGCTCACAGAACGCTGCAAAAGCCCAGCTTCTTTTGATCTGCTTTACTAAGGAAAGCAATGTTAAGGGGTTGACAAGTTTACTTTAATTCAGCATACAAATATCACTCACTTAGTTCAGGGGAAAAAGCTAGCACCCTGAACTTCAGAGCAAATACAAATACAAAGATACATTAGAAACAGACCAAATCACAACTCATAGTTACCAAAAAGCATTAACATCTGAGTTCACGAACCAGGGAGCTTGACAACGACTGGCCCAGAGTCACGTACCACTCCTCCTGTGGCTCAGAGCTCCAAGAAAGAGAAAGCCAACCCCTGGTTTTATATCTTTTTCAGTTTCAAGTGTAAGTCACACATGCGACTTACCCATGTGACCTAAAATGATCACAAAGAGGCGACTTAAACCCATGTTGTCTAAAAGCCTGTGATGTCCCAAACATGCCACTCAAACCCATGTAAACTAGGCCCTCCCCTGAGGCAAGGAGATCACCAAGGACTCCCAATCTAATCAAGGAAACAAAGGCCACACTCTTCAAGGGCACTTGGTTGAACTGAGTGCTAAGAGCCCATTTTGATTGCCAACACAGGGTGATATCTGAAAGATCTTGAAAATTGGGAGAGATGCCATGGGTTTGAAAGAAGGGCAAATGTCACCTCCATTTTCAAGGAAGGGAAGACAAAGCCTACAAAAATAGACCAGTGAGCTTGATTTCAATTGCTGGGAAAATCCTAGATCAGATCATTAAAGGAGATGGCTGGTGAATATCTAGAAGGGAAGTGGTGATTATGAAGCCAGTGGGCTTCATCAAGAACAGGTCATGCCCAACTCACCTCATCTCCTTTTTGTCAAAGTTACTAAACAGGCAGATGAGGGGGAATGCTGACTTCAGGAAGGGTTCATTCAGATTTTAGCAAAGATTTTGATAAAGCATCTCATGCTATTTTCATGGAGCAGATGGAAAGATATGGATAGATAATAATATAAATCAGATGATTTCAGAACTGGTTTGATAGCAGAATTCAAAAAATAGTGTTAATGCTTCAGTAAAAACATGGCAGGATGTCCAGTGTAGTACCCCAGGGGTCTGTGCTTGGGACTGTACCAATAATATTTTTAGCAATGACTTGGAAAAAAATCCTAGATGATAACCTCATCAAATTTGCAAGTGACACTAAGGTGGGGGAGATAGTTCATACAATTGAAGACAGAGTCAGGATCCAAAAGAAATCTTGACAAGCTAGAGAGAGCATTGGGCTGAATCATTAACAAGACAAAATTCAGTAAACATAAATTTAGAGTCTTGCACTTGGGTACCGAGAAAGTCAACTTCGATACAGGGAAGCACAGTTAGACAGCAATTTGGAAAAGATCTGGGGATTTTAGTACAAGTGCAGTCTGAGTCGGCAACCAAAAAAAGCTTAATTTGATCTTGGGCTGCATTAGTTGGAGCACAGCTCCCAAGAACAGGGGGGTGATAGGGTCACTGTATTCTGTCCTTATCGGACCTTATCTGGTATAATCTGCATTCAGTTCTGGGTGTCCTGTTTTAAGAAGGATGTTGATAAACTGGAGAGTGACCAGAGCAGGGCACCCAGGCTGCTGAAAGGCAATTGAGTCCATGACATACGGCCACCTGAAGGAACCTGATATGTTTAAGGAGTAGAAGACTTGGTAGGGAATTGGGAAGGGAGTGATGGTGGAGGTTGGGGGAGTGGAGGGCCAGACATGCATGATTCAAGTATCTGAAAGGCTGTTAAACTGAAGAGCATTAAGGAATAAGAGGAAAATGGGGGACATTACAGAGACCGATTCAGGCTCAGTTTCAGGAAAAATGATGAGAGCCATCCCAAAGTGGCATTGTCTCCATGGGGAGGTACTAGGTTCTCGTGTGCTTGTCACTACCGAGGTCACCCCGTTCTCCATATTGGTTCTGATTTTCAGCCTCATTCTTTTAAACATTCAAGTGTTTACAACTCAGCCCTAAGAACCTGGTCAGAACTTTTTTATAGCCATTTATCACCTCTTATAACGTTAATAACGTTGACATTTCCTTTCCTGAGAAAGAGTCCCTGATTCTTCTCTTCCCCCTCTTCTGTCCCAAGGGACAGTGCCCCTCATCCACTGTGGAGCCTGACGTTTTCTTTCCATTACAGAAGCCAAGGAGCAGGTCCTGGCCAATCTGGCGAACTTTGCCTATGACCCCAACAACTACCGGTATCTCCGGGAGCTACAAGTGTTGGATTTATTCCTTGATGTACTGAGTGAGGACAGCGATACCTTAGTGGAATTTGCCATCGGTAAAGGGCCTCTGGGATTGGGTGGTGGAAGAACTAACCCTGTCTTGTAATCTTGTACCCTCCCCCATCTCCACCCCCACCCCCCTGCTTTGGAAGAGTCTTCTCTGCCCAGGTTGTTGGGCTGGAATAATTTGTTAGTGATGTTAATGCACCATCTGCTGGAAATAGATCACTTACTTATGATAGCCATGCATTAACTCTATCTGCAACCTATTGTGGGGATTATAATTGCCAGTCTACGAGAAAAACCACTGAGGCAGAGCTCTGAGCCAATAGCACTTCATTAAAGAGTCCATGGTCCCCTCTAATGAAGTGGACCTGAGACCTTCCTCACTTGTAAACAAGTAGTGGACATTGCATTAAAGTTTGAGGTCCATTCTAAAGGTCTACTGTAAGAGTCTATCTTATCTAATTATCCCTATATGATTTATGTAAAATATCGAACCGATTGATACTGATTGGAATAGAGTTGGGATCCACATTAATTGTTTCTCACACTCTGTGGGATGGGATCTGTTGACTTCATTTTCCTCACCTGTGGGACATGGGCATAATACAGCCTGCTGCTTAGATAGCATGAGAATAAAATAGTAAAACTAAAAAGGGACAGAGTGGCATAATGAAAAAAGAAGTGGCCGAGAAGTCAAAAAACCTGGGTTCAAATCCTGCCTTTGACACATATAGCTGTGTGACCATGGGCAAGTAGCTTACTGTAATTTCAGACATCACTCAGGGACTCTAAGTTATAGATGGTTTGCTGACTTGCACTTATGGAGGAATTTTCCACACAAGGAAATTTCTCCAAATGATGAAATTATAGTATATCAATTAATTTTACTTCCTTTTTTAATTCTTTGTTTCAAGAGATGGCTACCCAGGGAGAGTAGAGTGAAGAAACATAACAAAAGGAGTCATAAAATTAAAAAGAAAAAGAAATCACAGGTGTAGAAGAAAAGATTGAAAAGCACTTGGAAAAAATAAAATTACCATTCTAGTAAAAGTGCCATAGAAATGCTCAGTGTTAATTAATACTAATTTGTCTTTATGCAGCACTTTGACATCTCCAGAGCATTTAAGTACTTTCCTAATGACCCTATTTATTGCTCCCTTTTTACTGAGACTCAGAGAGGATGACTTGCCCTCGGTCACACACCTGCTTCCTAAGGAGTTTCCTGAGCATGAATATCATGTCTTGCCCAAAGCATGAGTTTGTAATGAAATTTTTTTTTTGAAAACTGTTTTCTTTACTTAGGAGGTTATTCTTAATGAATCTTTTTTTTTAGTTTATTTTTAGTTTTCAACATTCACTTCCACAAGATTTTGAGTTCCAAATTTTCTCCCCATCACTCCCCTCTCCCCACCCCAAGACGTGCATTCTGATTTCCCCTTTCCCCAATCTGCCCTCCCTTCTAACATCTCCCCCCGCCCCATTCCCTTCCCTTCTATTTTCCTGTAGGGCAAGATAGATTCTATACCCCATTGCCTGTATATCTTATTTCCCAGTTGCTTGTAAGAACAATTTTTAACTTTTGTTTTTAAAACTTTGAGTTCCACATTCTCTCCCTTCCTCCCTCCCCACCACCTTCATTGAAAGGCAAGCAGTTCAATATAGGCCATACATGTGCAGTCATGCAGAACACCTCTATAATGAAATTTTTCAAAACATTCTCCCCGCCCCCGTATTAACAGAGTTTACAATAGCAAAACCAATACATATACTATAGCCTGAACTTTTAGCATGTGGCCCCCTCAGGCTGCCTGTCAGCAAGTATTTATTATACACCTACCATATGCTAAGTCCAGTGGCAAGACAAAAGTCAAGACAACTGTCCAGGGATAAAGGTACAACGAATGAAGCAATCCCCGCTCACTTGGAGATTCCATTCTGACTGGATCTCCAACGAGAAAGAGAAGAAATAGAAAACAGTTAAGCCAGGTAATTTGAGAGGGAATTGGAGGTAGGTTTCATAGAGAAGGTCATACTTGAGCTGACTCTTGAAGGAAGACAAGGACTCCAGGAGGTGGAGATGAGGAGGGCAGCCATTCCATGCCTTTGGGAAACCTGCAAAGGCCTGAAGTTGGGCGATGTTGGGAATGTTCTATGTGAGGAGCAGAAAGATGGCCGGCTGGCCTGGCTAAGGAGTGGACTCACATTCTTTAAAAAAGTATCGGAGCAGGGCAACTAGGTGGCACAGTGAGTAGAGCACCAGCCCTGGAGTCAGAAGGACCTGAGTTCAAATCTGACCTCAGATACTTGACACACTTAGTAGCTGTGTGACCTTGGGCGAGTCACTTAACCCCAATTGCCCTGCCTCCCTCCCTCAAAAAAAAAAAAACAACCAAAAAAAAGTATCAGAGCAGCTTCCTCTCACAAGCAAGCCAAAGGGTGTTATAAACACAGTCAATGACAGGACACAGAGAAATCAGCCATCACTTCAGTGGTACAGTGCCTAAGGGCCACAGGATTCCCTATGGGGGCAGCCGGGTGGCACAGTAGATAGAGTGCTGGGCTGGACTCCGGAAGACCCGAGTTCAAATCCAGCCCCAGACATTTACTAGCCGTGTGACCCCTGTCAAGTCACTTAGCCTCTGTCTGCCTCAGTGTCCTCAACTATAAAATGGGGGTGATAATAGCACCTATTTCATGGGGTGGTGATGAGGATCAAACGAGGTAATGTTTTAAGAGTAGTTAGCACAGTGCTTGGCCCATAGCTGGTGCTTAGTAAATGCACATTCCCCTTCATCATTCTCTTCCCTACATTCCACGAAGCATTTGGTAATGTTAAGAAGTGCAAGGAAGGGTGGCACAGTAAAGAGACTGTTGGACTTGGGAGTCAGGTAGACCTGGGTTCAGATACCACCTTGGATCCCTGCTAGCTGTGTGACCCTGGGCAATTCATTTAATCCTGATGGATTCAAAAAAAGGGGAAAGAATAGAAAGGGAGGGGGAAGGGAATGCACTAGGAAGGCCAGTTACTCATTTGGTTTACTTTTGGATGCGACCGGACGATATGGAAGCTTGTTTTGCTTGATGGTGCATATTTGTAATAGGGGTATTGTTTTTCTTTTGTTCTCCATTCGGTTTGGGGCAGGGGAGGAGTGGGCAGAAGAAAGGGAAGATCTTTGCTGATTGAAAAAAAAACAAATCATTATTAAAAACAAATCATAGTTAACAAATCATTATTTCATTCCAGTTTGGTAGCATGACACAAGGTAGCAGCTAGTGACAGCCTCGGCAGATGGATGGTTAGGCCCGAGCTCCTCCGTGCTAGCTGCTTCGCTCCTCAGCAGGTCTGTGTCTCCCGATACAGATGACAGCCCCTGTGTGGTTTAGCAGATGGTGGCTGAGAGTTCCTGTGGCTGAAACGCATTATCCTCCAGCTGCTCGGTGATGAGCCTCTCCTTTGTGAATTTATAGTGGGCTGGCATGGCCTTTAAGAATCCATGGGTCGCTTCCACGCCATAAGGAGGCATCAAAGGCTTTCGGTCTCCTTCACCCCACATATCCAGTCAGTTGCCAAATCTTGCTGTTTACTAATTCTGTAACATGCCCTATTCAGACGCTTTCCTTCCATTCTCTGTGCTAACCACCTAGAGGCAGCTAGGTGCCGCCATACTGCACGGAGCACTAGATGCAAGGTCAGGAAGTTGTGGAGTCCTTTCAGCCCTGGCCCTCTCTCTGTGTCCCCATTTGGGTTGTCTTGGCAAAGATACTGGAGTGGTTTGCCGTTTCCTTCTCCAGCCCATTTTACAGATGAGGAAACTGAGGCAAACAGGGTTAGGTGACTTGCCCAGGATCACAAAGCTAGTAAGTGACTAGGCCGGATTTGAACTTAGGAAGAGAAGTTTTTCTGACTCCGGGCCTGGAACTCCATCCGCTATGCCACCTACTTGCAGTCAGGACCCTGGGCTTAACTTAACCCTATTTGCCTCAGTTTCCTCATCTGTGAAATGAGCTGGAGAAAGAAACAGAAAACCACTCCGGTAACTTTGCCAAGACAACCTCAGATGGGGCCATGAAGAGTCAGACACGACTGAACAACAACAAAGCATACCCTTCACCATTGCAGATTGCAACCCCTCCATATGACATAATAGATGGTCTTTGAAAATTGCTATGGCTGAAAAATTCGCTAAGTGGGCCCCAAGGCAGTGGGATATAAAGTACTTTTAAATGGTCTGGTTTTATGTAGTTGACTCATTTGCGTATGGATAAAAATTTCAGAGGGCCAGCTGCCTTGTATCTCCAGATAATACATAGAGTACTTACTTTCTGTAGTTGGGAAGATCAAATTAAACAATGTATTGTTAAGCATTTTGCAAACCCTGAAGTGCCATATGAAGATGAACTTTTATTTAGGGTACATCTTTAACAATAATAGGGCAGCTAGGTGGAGAAGAAGTCCTGAGTTCAAATCCTACCTCAAACATTTGCTAGCTATGTGACCCTGGGCACATCAGTTCATCTTTATGTGCCTCCATTTCCTCATCTGTAAAATGGGGGTACAAATAGAAGCTGCTACCTCCCAGGGTTGTTGTGAGAATAAAATGGAATATTTGTAAAATGCTTTGCAAACCTCAAAGCAGCCTATAATTTCTAGCTATCATCATTACTATCATTTCTTCAGCATTAAAAACAATGGCTAATTGACCCAAGCCAGCTCACTAGCTATGGAAAAACATAGCCATGGGAGCAGCTGTCATACAACCCAGAGGGCCTGAGACAGGCTCAACAGCCACCAGTAAAGGCAAGTGATTGTACAAGTCAGTCCAGTTAAATCAGTGGAGGAGTATTTTGATCTCCCATGGAAGGTGTCCCTGGATAAGTTATAGTGCTTAGACTGGAAGCTCTCCCAAAAATAGTTGTGACCTTCCCAAATCATCCCATGTTGCAGCGTCGTGTGAGTACTAAAGAGATATTCAAGTCGTGTCTGACTCTTCGTGACCCCATTTGGCATTTTCTTGGCAAAAATACTGGAGTGGCTTGCCCTTTCTTTCTAGCTTATTTTACAGATGGGGAAACTGAGACACAGGGTGAAGTGACTTGCCCGGGTCACACAGCTGTTTGTCCATTGTCACACACTGTCACACACAGTTTGTCCTTCATTCTCAAAGAGGACCAATGACCATCACAGGGGTGTCTTGACTTAGGTGTCTGAAGACAAATTTGAACTCAAAAAGATGAATCTTCCTGACTCCCGGCCTAGCACTCTATATACTGGGCCACCTTAAATAGATAAGCGTGAGTTATTTCTGCCAAACATGTGCTGTCCAGGAATAGTTTCTTTCTTGGAACCATCAGCAGGTGGCGCTGCTAGCATACATGACAGCTGTGAGGCGGCCATTGAGGATAGAATGCAGTCATTCTTTCAGTGGTGCCCATTGATTTAGGTCCAGTCTGTGGGCTGGAGGCAGAAGCATAGCTTAGCTTTGACACAAGGAAGGGCCTCTTGGACCTGTGTGTGTAAAGTCTTAATAGATTTCATCAGGGCCTTACAGTAAGTAAGCAGGGTGCCACTGGCCAGTTGTGGGTCAGATAATTGGCTCCCCATTAAAATCGATGAGGAATAAATCCAACTCTCCTGTTTGGGGTGGATTTTATACTTACAAGCACTAGGGATAAAACAGGTGGCCATTAAATTTTGGTGTCCTATGCTTCATTTAGATTCCATTTTGTAATTCTACCATCCCTGCAGTGGGGATACAAAACATAATTCCTGCCCCAGAGCAGCTCATGTTCTGCACTAAAGGAAAATAGCACACACACACATAATAAATGCAAAACAAATACAAAGAAATTTCAGCGAAGAGGTGTTTGAAGATGAAATCAACAGTGGTCCAGTGGAACAGATTTTCATTTAAGACAGGGATTTCTGACCATGAACTTTAAAAATATATGTATTTTGATACCATCTACATATTTTTGGTAAAAATATGTATATAGATAGATATTTTTTGATAGCTGTATTTTCATATAATGGATTTCCTTTATAATCCTATGTATTTTATGTATTTAAAAATATTATTCTGAGAAGGGGCCCACAGGTGTCAAACCAGACTAATTGTTGAAGGGGTCCATGACTCAAAAAAGGTTAAGAATCTATTGTGGGACCTGTACCTCTTTTCTATTTTGTAAAACATTCATGGGGAATATTGTCTTTGTCTGAAGACATTTGTGTCACCATCCACTATTAATTTCTCAAATTCCTAAGGAGCTTTTTATCTTGTATATTTTTCATGTTACTTTTCATAGGTTTTTTTAAAAAATCTTAGATTTATAGCTTAAAAATACTTTGAGGATGATGTAACCTGTGGGTCCCCTTAACTATTTTTGTTATAGACTCTGGTAGTCTGTTAAAACCTATGGATTCCTTCTCGGAATGTTTCTAAACTCATAAGAGAAAATATGTGGCAGCTAGGTGGCACAGTGAATATCATACTAGGCCCGGAGTCAGGAAGACCTGAGTTCAAATCCAGCCTCAGACACTTACTTGCTGTGTGACTCTGGGCAAGTCACTTAACCTAATTTTCCTTATCTGTAAAATGAGCTGGAGAAGGAAATGGCAAAACACTAGCTGTGTGATTTTGGGCAAGTCACTTCACCCTTTTGCCTCAGTTTCCTCATCTGTAAAGTGAGCTGGAGAAGGAAATGGCAAATCTCTCCAGTATCTTTGCCAAGAAAACCCCAAATGAGGTCATGAAGAGTTGGACACGACTGAAACAACTCAACAACAACAGTTATCGGAATACACATTTTTAAAAACCCAAGTTCAAGGACAGCAGGCTAAGAACCCTTGAGTCCAAACCCAGCCACCCCACCACCACCACCACCATTTTATACACAGGAGACTGAAGCTCCCAGGAGTTAAGTGACTTACCCAGGGTCAGGCGTATTGTAGGCATCACAACCAAGGGGCCAAATCGGGGCCACATTAGGGCCGTCGACTCCAAATCCAGGAGTCTTCCCCCGTACCACACTACCTTCTTCGTTATCGTTAGAATTGTGTGTTCACAATGTGTCCGTGTTCTGTCTTTATTCTATATCTGAAGCCTATATTTTCCCATATTTCTCTGTGGTCTTCATCTTAGTACTTATTGTGTCCAACAAAATCTGTCACAATGTAACCTCAGTCATCCCTCAGTTGTAGGACATATGGGTTGTCCCTGGTTTTTTGCTATTACAAATCAAGCTTCTGTGAGTCCTTTTGTGTAGCTGTCTTTTTCATTCTTGTTAACTCCTTTAGGGTATATTCCTAGCACTTGGGTCACCAGGATTAGTTTCTTGGTTCTTATTGTAGAATTCCTTTTTGCTTTCCCAAAGGCTTGCACCCATCAATTGTCCACCCTCAGTGTGATGTGTGTCTGTTTCTCCACCACTTCTCTGAAACTGAATTGTATGACAGATAACCATTCTTGCCAATTTAATCAAAGTAAAGTGGTTTCTCAGAGTGGTCTTAATTTGCATTTCCCATTTCCCATGATAGCGGGAACCCTAAACTGTCAGTATTTCTTTTTCAAAGACTTAACATATAAATGCCCTTTTCTGGGGGGTACAGAATATAAATAAACCTAACTAAACCTTTAGCAAAGACACTGCATTCATTAGGATCTGTTTGAGCCCTTGGCAGCAGATTAAAATAATAGGTGTGGCAACGGTCTTCTTGATTTTGAGGTTCTCAAATCAGCTAATGTTTGAGCCAATCATAATTCAGTGATGTGTGATTAGTCTGAATTGAATTTCTATTTGTCAGTCAATTAGTATTTATTAATAGTATCCTACTACTGTGCTAAGCAAGCAGCTAGGTGGCACAGTAAATACAGCACCATGCTTGGAGTCAGAATAACTCATCTTCCTGAGTTCAAATCCAGCCTCAGATACTTACTAGCTAGCTGTGTGACCCTGGGCAAGTCACTTAACCCTGTTTTTCTCAGTTTCCTCATCTGTCAAATGAGCTGGAGAAGGAAATGGCAAACTGCTCCAGCATCTTTGCCAAGAAAACTACAGAGTTGGATGACTGCACAACAATTGTGCTGAGCCGTGGGGCTACAAAGAAAGGCAAAAGACAGTCCTTACCCTCAAGGAGTTCCCAGTCTAATGTGTTAGAAATATGCTTAACACTGAAATTCAGGTATCAAGGGCAATTTATTATTGGAATTCAAAGGAGTTGGGCTTATGCTGTTCCTGGCCAGGAGTGGACTCCACCCTTCTTTAGGAAGAGGGAGTACTGCTTATAAAAATGAGATCAGCTTTATAGTGTTAGATGATGCAGAGTGATGCACCAACAGCTCAGTACCTCCCCTCCCAGAGCAGATTGGTCCGCTCCACTCTTCCTGATACACCTCTTCATATGTTCTTTCCTTGATACATGTAAGCATGTCCCTCTCCCCTCATCATACATCCTATGTTCAAAAATGGCAGAAAACTCCTCCCTGTGGGTATATAAGGTAATATTCAGTTAGCTAATTAAGCATGGGTGGTAGCCATTTGACCCAGTTTTCTCTTCAACCCTGACCATTTTCTGGTCGGTTTAGACTAATTTTCCTAACATCCTGAATTTGTGGTTTCTGCAAAACCACACTCTATTCCGATTGGCTGGGGATCCTCATCCTGGTTGATTTTTGTTCCCTTCTTTGTTCAAGCTGACACTTCAGTAATTATTCTGTGAAACTTAATTAAAACTCTTCTGTGGAAAGCTAACTTTCCTTAAATTTTACCCATCTCTCACAAATGTATTTCTTAAAATGGTACATCAGGTTTTCCCTTTAGCTATTATTCAGTCATCCTGTTAATTGAAATGACACTAAAGATGAGTTTATATGTTAGCTTCCCCCTATACTGCACCCAAACCAGATTACTTGCCATTTAGATCAGGCTTTCAGGCCTAGCCTGTAAATTAATCCTCCTAGAGCAGAGATTGTCTTACTAGCCTATTTGTATCCCCAGCACTTAGCACAGACCTTTGTCTGTAGTGATAATGAGGTCAGGGAACCATATGTTGAGGTTTAGGGGTGCTAAATACCAACACAACAGGTAATGCTCGACTGAATTTAGCTCAAGCCTTCTTACAGCCAAAGAAAAACAAAGTTTATTAAAGATTCACCATATTGGGTAGAGTCTTAAGAGATCTCACCATTTGTGACGCTCGTTTTGACAAGCTGGCCAGATTCAATCTGCCGGGCTAGACTGATCTGAGCACCTTCGTGTAGGCAAAATGGAGCTTATATACGGAAAGACTGTGGGAGGGATCAAGAGGTGGTTCTGGGGTGATGGGAGAAGGGGTTAGGGAGGGTCTTGAGGAGGAGTCTAAGGAGGATTTTGATGGGACTGGGTTGACTAGAGGCTAGACTACAAGAATGGGATTAAGAGTGGGAAATAGCTGACAATGGAGGGCTAGGGTAACAGATTTGGACCTAGATATTTTGATAGGATCAAGGGTGGGAAGTAGCTAGATGTTGGAGGGCTAGGCTAAGAGTAACAAGAAATTTGGCCTAGTGATAATGAAAGGTTTATGGCCTCAGGCAAATCCTTTCAAATGGGAAGATTCAGAGAGAGTTCTAGGGGGCTCTCAGAGCCTGTACCCCATCAGTAAGTACTTAATAAATAAATTCTTATTCATTCATTTATTCTATCTTTGTTGGAAGGGACTGGATTTTGGAATCAATGTACTTGAGTTGAAATCCTGGCTCTGTCATTTAGTAACCTGGTGACCATGGGCAAATCCTTTAACAACAGCAATGGCTAACATTTATGTAACACTTTAACATTTGCAAAGTGCTTTCCAAATGTTTCCTCGTTTGATCCTTACAACAACCCTGGGAGAATATGCCCCTTTCTCTCTTCTGATACTGCCCACCACCCTGATGTGGACCTTTATTTCCTCACAGCTAGATTATTTTCAATAGCCTGCTCATGGGTCTGCCTGTCACAAGTCTGTCCCCACTACAGTTCATCCTCCATTCAGCCACCAAGGTCCCTCCCAGCTCAAATTCTTAAACTTTAGAGGTCACCTAAAGTGGTCCTATCATGTCACTTGCCCACTCAATAAACTCCAGTGGCTCCCTGTCACCTCCAGGATCAGATCCCTATTTGGCATTCAAGACCCTTCATAACTTAGCTCCCCCTCCCCCCAGCAAACATTCTTTGATCAGTGATACTGACTTTCTTGCTGTTCCTCAAGGAAGACACTCCCATTTCTAGGCTCCACACTTTTCCACTAGCCATGTCTCATGCTTGGAATGCTCCTTTGTCATCTGGGCCCCCTGGCTTCGCCGGCTTCCTTCAAGTCCCAGCTAAAAATCTTACTTTTACAGGAAGCCTTTCCCAATCTCTCTCTCTGTTGATTATTTCCTTTTTATCCTGTACATAGCTCATTTATGCATAATTGTTTGCATGTTGTCTCCTGTCAGTTGAAATTAAGGTAAACTGAGAGGCAAGATTCTGAGCATGATCAGTTTAATAGGTAGGCTACAAGTGACCAATAAATTGGATCACTAGTGTGTCTCAGTGACCAAAGACCCTGGGTGGGGACTGACTGGGGCTTTTATAACAATTAGCTAGATAAGGGAGCAAAATCCCCGGTGCCAGAAGTGTGTCTTCTTTTGATTGGCTTGGCATTACATCATCGCAGTCCCCATTGGTAGATATTTTAATGAGGAGGTAGGTTAAGCTTCACCCCAGCTCCTCCCCATTACTTCCTTGTTAGGAGACAGGAGTAATCCTCAAGTGATAGGATTAGTGTGCAGACAGGATGGAATCTGCCACAGGCTGGCTCTGCTTTGATAGAATCAATTTGAATTTAAGTTGTGGGGACTGGAGAGGGGAGGTTACCAAATAATTAAAATCTGGATAAGTGGGTAGTGAGTGAGATTACAGAGACAGACAATAGTAGGGTAGAGATTCAGTTCACAATAGAATTGATCCAGAGTGGAGGTGATTACAAGATAAAAGCTTAACCTTTAGGAAAGTTTATCCACATTGTAGGTAAGGAGCAGAGTTACCAAAGTAAGGACTTTGGGCTTGTGGGGTTGTAATGTAAGAACAACGAAAAAGAAATTTCTACTAAATTTTGTGTCAAAAAGATTGTCTTACAACTCCAGGGGACTCACGATGGAGAATGCTATCTTCATCCAGAGAAAGAACTATGAAGTTTGAATACAGATTGAGGCGCACTACATGCTCGCCTTTTTTGCTTCTCTTTTGTTTTTGTTTTTTTTTTTGTTTGTTTGTTTTTTTGGTTCTGTTTCTTCTTTCTCATGATTCATTCCATTGGTCATAATTCTTCTCCACAACTTGACTAGTGTATAAATTAATTCAATGCGAAGTTATACACGGTAGTTATATGAGATTACGTGCCATCTTGGGAAGGGAGGGGGGAGGAAGGGGAGAAAATCTGGAACTCAAAATTATGTAGAACCGTGTGTGGTAAACTAAAAATAAATAAATAAATTAAAATTTAAAAAAAAAAGATTGTCTTAAAAATAGAATTCAAATTGATTTTCAATTGTGCGCTCTTCCATTAGAAGTGAGCTCCTTGAAGGCAGGGACTGTCTTTTGGCTTTCTTTGTTTCCCCTTTCCCTAGCACAGTGCCTGGCCTGTAGCAGGCACTTAATAAATGTTTATAGCTTGATTGAGGTAGGGGCTATTATTATTTCCAATTTACATTTGAGGAAGCCAAGTCAAACACATTAAGTCATGCGCCCAGGATCGAATAGCTCCTACATCTCTGAGGCTAGATTTGAACTCAGGTCTTCCTGGACTTCTAGGTCAATCGCTCTCTTTATTATGACACCCACATGCCCTTTTAAAGCTTCCATTTTTTAACTTGTAAAATAGAGATAACACTATTTGAACGGGATTCTTGTGTAGGCTAGGCCTGACCCAGGCTAGTCAGGATTGAAACAAAAGGAGTCACTCACAGACCATCTGGTTGTTTGTTTTTTAATATTAGCCCTTGCATGGAAAGAATATTCAGCATTGATTCAGTTGGGTGTTGCTTCCTGGTCTCCACATTGGCTGACATGTGTGAAGCCTGAGAGAGAAGCCCCTGACTCTTTGTAGGCTAGCTTTTGTACTTGGGTCACCAGAAAGGGAGCTCAGTGGTCCAACTCCATGGACAAATTAAGTCCCAAGGACCTTTTAAGGAAATACTTAGCCTGGCATATGGTGGGGGTAGATGTTGCTCCTTTGACAAAAACACTTTATAAACCAGGCTATTATTATCCTTCCTTCACTTATGACCCCTGTGTCCCAGTTTTAAGATTAGATCTGCTTTTCTCTTTTTATGCCCCAGAAGCTTTTGTTTTTTTATTTGTCTGATAAAGACAGCCCATGTTCCATAGTTTAGAACTGGAGAATAGAATCTTGCCTCCTCTGGGAGCTCTCCAAGGTCCCTCCCAGCTCAAACTCTTAAACTTTAGAGGTCACCTAGTCCTCCTGATTCATTCTGTGTTTAAGAGAGCTTAGAGTTCATCCTTTCAGCTGTTCAATATGACTGTAGCTACAAATGCTTTTCAGTAGCCAAAGATCAGCTTAGGTGAATCTTTTTTTATTTGATTATGCAAATTCACTCCTCAATTTTCCAAAACTTTTTTGCCAAACTGTACCTTTCTTGGCCTTTTCTGTTGTTTATCTTCCCATCTTCACTTTCCTTCTTTGCTATTCTTTTGCTATTTGGCTGTCTTTTTTTCCACCAATTTTAATTGCTGATTAAGCACTGACATTGCAGCCCATACTAAAGAAGATGCAGAGGAATAGAAAACTGTCCCTGAACTTATAACCTCGTTGGCCTGTATTGTCTCACCAGCTCCAGAGCTCTGGTTTCAGAAGATGATACCCAGGATTGTTGAGGCTACTTTCCTCTTGGTGCTAATATGGAAGGAAAATTAATAATCTACTTTGTTATAGGTCTGCCAGAAAGTTTTTATTCATGGAACATTAATCTAAATTCAAGCATTGATCTGCTAGAGAGATGTGCAGAGTGTCATAATCCCCTCATGCCTTCACTTGTATCTCTGACATGACATTTTGAAGTTAACATTTATAGGAATCTTGAACAAGGAGAATGTCATAATACAGGTACATAGCTCACAGTTAACTTTTTACTTCATCTAACAGTACCTTAGCCATTCTGTCCAGAGGGTCATCCTCCTAATTCACCTCATCCCTCTTTGACCGCTCCCCTCAGGGGCTCTTTCACAGCTGGTCATAAAGGACCCGAAGTAATCCAAGAGACTTTCTAATACTCTAATCCCTTCAGGAAATATTGAAGGAGGGTTCTGCCATTAGGTGGATCATTAAATAGGAGAGGGCAATGACCTTAATAAGACCTGGTTATTTCTCATTCTAAGACTGGCTACCACCTTTATGCCATTTTCCAGGGTTTCCTTCTTAACTTTTTACATACTTTCTTAAGAGAAAAGGTTAGGTCCAAGATAAAGAATTTTAGTGCAAAGCATTTCCTGAGGTTTGATTCAGTACTGATAAAGTTTCCTTCAGGTAGGTCTAGAAAGAACTTTAGCCTAGAGAAGTATTTATTTCTTAATATTTTCATTTGAACTAAAAGTTTTTCATATGCTTCCACAGTATATGGTGTTGTAGTTACATCTGCTAATAACAGTTCTGTAGGCCAGCCAGCAAGGCACACAATTTCATGATGGGAGGCCTCATTTTAGTGACCACAGCTGTTAACCATCATGTATGCCTTGTTGCCCATAGACTCGTTAAGTAGTGAGATTCCAATGTGGATTGTGGTCGCAAAGATTGCTGCAGGCCAGGACAAAGTGAATCATTCTTCCCTAGGCAGTGCCCGAGGCTCCTGGAGAATTCTTTCATAACCAGCATTGTGGAGTAGTGATCTTTGGGATGAGAAACCATGCTAGATTTGAGGGGTTGGGGGAAGCAAGGGAGATAGGACAAGAAGTGTTGAGAAAAGGAGCAAAAGGAGTTAGAAGACATGATTAAGTAAAAGAGCTGAGTGCCAGGCATTCAAGAAGGAAGAAACGGAAGCAGCTTTGATGGTAGCAGGCGGTGAATGCAACACCTAAAGGAATTTTGGCAGTTTGGGGAAAACATCTGGAGGAAAACAGAAGAAAGCACAGTCTGTGGCATTAAAAGCACTGGGACACCTGGAATCAGGAAGACTTGAGTTCAAATACAGCCCTGAATACTTGTCAGTCAGTGAACACTTATTGAGTGCCTGCTATGTGCCAGGCATTATGGGAATTGTGCTATGAGCCAGGAATACAAAGAGAGGCAGAAGACAGACCCTGCCTTCAAAGAACTCACAGACTAATGAGGGAGACAACATACAACTCTATTTATTGTTGTCCTGTTGTATCTGACTCTTCATGACCCCGTTTGGGGTTTTCTTGGACAAAGGTATTGAAGTAGCTTTCCATTTCCTTCTCCAGCTCATTTTTTTTCTTTTTACAGATGAGGAAACTAAAGCAAACATGGTTAAGTAAGTGACTTACACAGGGTCATATAGCTAGCAAGTATCCAAGGCTGGATTCCTGACTCCAGGCCTGGTGCTCTAGCTACTGCACCACCTAGCTGCCTCACAACTATGTACAAACAAGTTAGATGTAAGATAAATAGGAAGTAATCAGAGGCAAGGCACTAGAAATTAAGAGGAATTGAGAAAGGCTTCCTGTAGAAGGTGGGATCTTCACTGAGATTGGAAGGAAGCCAGGAGGTGGAGATGAGGAGGGAAAACATTCCATACATGAGTAACATGAAAAATGCCCAGAATGTGGAGATGGAGTGTCTTGGTTGAGGAACAGCAAGAAAGCCAGTGTCACTGGATCAAAGAATACTAGCCAGGTGACCCTGAGCAAGTCCCTTAACCAATATTTGCCTCAGTTTCCTTATCTGTAAAAAGAGGATAACTATAGCACCTGTCACCTACAGTTGTTACTGGGATCAGGTGAAATAATATTTGTAAAACATTTTGCAAACCTTAAAGCCCTACATAAATGCTAGCTATTTATTAAGTTGGGGGGTTGGTTTGGTCAGTTTGTTGCCTGTGTGCTTGTTATCCTCTCTTAAGTGTTTGGGGAAGGAAGTGGTGCTATGTACAAAAGAAACTGAGGTCTGAGCTGAAAGACCTTGGCAGAGGTTCTCAGCATATGTAGCACAGCCAGAATTCTAATCCAGGTCTCTGGATCCTGTTCTTCCCTTCCAGTGCTCTCTTCAGATCCAGTCCTGCGATTCTGACAGTGAGGAGAAGGCCAGAAGTAGAGATATTTAGGCATAGTTCAAAAATAGCAACGAGTGTTATTTGGTATGTAAAACTTGCGGTATGTGAAGGGAAACAGTCAGAGGTAGGTTAGCTGGGGCCAAATGTGGAGGGCCTCAGAGGGGTGAGTTCAGAAGCTTTCACTGTATTCATCTGGCAGTGGGGAAGGAAGCCATTGGAGGGTTTTGAGTAGCTGGGGGTCAGAAGGTGGGCTATATGATGCTGGAGCTAGCTCAAGTTCAGCACACTATTAGTTTAGGATCCATGTTGGGATGAAATGAGGTGCTCAGAGACCACTGAACAATTAACAAAAGGCAGTTTAATTTGCCCTAACAGAATTGGGATATGCAACTCTCAGCAGCTGAGAATTTTTGTGCCCTTAGATGAAACTTTGCTCTCTCCACCTCCATCCACAGGCCCACTGGGCCAGAAGAGCCATCCGTGCAAAAAGGGGAAGCCATTTCAGCAAAATGAGGGTGAATCAGGTCCGGACTGATGGCTTTGTCTCCTTTTGGTAACAGCCAGGAAGGAAGGAGGAGGGGTGGGCCCACGTTATGGGCCCACTACCAACAGATATTAGTCCTGTCACACATGATCATAGCTGTTTTAGGAACACTTTTCTGGCAGTGACAAGCAGAGTGATTTGGAATGAAAAGAGGTGATCGGTTTATCACCTCTACTCTACAAATGAGACAGAAAACAGGAACTTAGTGGGTACTCCAAGAGAAGCTGGGTTGGAGACAGGAAGAGACAAGACAGATGCTGGTGGGTGAAGCAGCATGATGTCACCCTCAGCTGTTTTTGAGGTTGGGTGTAGCTAAAAGGACGGGGTTGAGGAGAGGACAAGGATTCAAGCGCCAGCCATGCCTGGGCCTAAATTCTAATTAGGTTAGGATCAGGACCCAGAAAACATGGACATCATTGTACTTATCTTTTTCCTTTTTCCTATGGATTCCTAGTAAAAGTTCCATTTGGTATTTTTTTTCCCCAAGGGAACTGAAGGAAAGGCAGTTTTTTCTCATACTTTTGTTAAATATGGATATTTACACATCACTGGTTAGGGAAGAGGATGGTTATGAATTGAACCTGCTCCAGAGCAAAGAAAAAGCCAGAAAATAGAAATCCCAGGAGAGATAAAGTCAAAAACAGTGATGAAAGTTAGTCTTTCCTGCCTTGCTTGTCTTGTAGCAGGATCCTCTCCTAGTGGGTCTAATCCTGAGGTTCAGAATTAGAGGAAACTCTGCTTTTAGGATTGGTGCATCCACCTCCATCCATGGGCCCCCTGGGCCCCAGGAATTACCCATCCAAAAGTGGGATAGGCTGCCCTGGGAGGGGGCAGGTTTACCCTCATTGTATCTTTTCAAGGAGAAGTTGAATTTTCCAAGAGATATCCAAAATGACAGAGGCCCCAGAGCCCCTAGAATTTGCTCATCATTGCCTATCAGGTATGCTGTAATGGGGATTCCTTTTGGGATAGGGGTTGGACTAGAATGGGTAGCTAGGTTGGCAAAGTGGATAGAGCACCAGACCCGGAGTCAAGAAGACTCATCTTCCTGTTCAAATATGGCCTCAGATACTTACTAGCTGTGTGACCGTGGGCAAGTCACTTAACCCTGTTTACCTGGTTCCTTATCTGTAATGAGCTGGAGAAGGAAATGGCAAACCACTCCAGTATCTCTGCCAAGCAAACCCCAAATAGGGTCATGATGAGTCAGACAAGACTGAAAACAAACTTGACTGGACTAGAATGCCACAGAGGTTTCTTCCAACTCTCAAATTCTGTGATGTGATTCTATGAACAAGTTTTAGAACTGCAGAAATGTGGCATCCTCATCCTCCCCCTTCTCTCCACCTCTCCTCCCCTGCTCTCCTCGCCTCCCCCCAAGGATTATGGTCCAAAAGCCAATAAGATGCTTGACTTGTTTTGTCCTATAGGTGGTCTCTGCAACCTGTGCCTGGATAAAGTCAACAAAGAGTATATTCTGCAGATGGGAGGCATCAAACCCATTATCAACTGCCTGTCCAGCTCCAATGAGGAGACAGTCATGTCAGCAGTCACAACACTCATGTACCTGAGCACATCCCAGTCCATCCAGGAACTCACAGCTCTGCCTGTGGTGGAATGCATGCTACGCTTCTCCCTCTCTGCAAATAAGAGACTTAGCAATCTGGCTACCATCTTCCTGGAGGACTACTGCTCCCCTAGCCAGGTGGAGGAAGCCCAGAATCTGAGTGCACACACTGCTGTGGGCATACCACTCCCCAAAGACTGATACTGTGCCAGGGAGGTGGTGTCCATCTTCAGGAACCCTGGGTTGTCAGCCAGGCCCTGCACAGTTGGTGGAGAGGCTCGTGAGAAGGGCAGTGTAAGTAAGGGAAGCTAAATTTGGGAAAAGACCAATTTAAGCTGGGCTAGAGAGAAGAAAGATCACAAGGCCCTGCAGAAGAAAAATGTCCCATCAAACAATAAGGCAGTTTGGGGGTTAGGATGGGGAGACCTTGGAAGAGGAATCTCAGGACAGACAAGGTGCGCTGCTACTGGCAGGGATAGCGCCACTGTCTGGCAACAGATAGTAGCCAAGGTTTTGTACCTTTCAAGCTGGGGGTTTTGGCTAGTAAGATATAGATTCCTTTAAAATCTGCAAGGTATAAGTACAAAGCACTGAAACAAATGCTATACACCCTCAAAAGCAGTTTTGTTACTCTAAATAGGAGTGATAATGTGTAAAAGAAAGACCAACCAGGACCTGAATTCAAGTTTTGGCTCTGCCTGATTATTAGCCATGTGATTCTTGTTTAATATTCATGAACCTTAATATTCCTATCTACAAAATGGGTACAATAATTGTCATTGTGAGGCTCAAATGAGATTGTGTCCAAGAGCAACAACGAGTAGGGATGATCAGTTATCATGCTAGTGCTTTATGATACTCTTGACCCTCCAACCACCTTCTTTAGGATCTGCCCCCACAGCTTGATGTAGAATCATCCTTGTTAAAGGGCCATGAAATAAATTTAATACAACCCATGGCCCCTTAGGAATGGATAAATCTGGAGCTCATGTGGGTACCAAAGACATACAGGGAATAAGGCCGTTAAGCACATGTTTACATATCACAAGACCATTATCTGCAAATAGATTGCTACATGTTTGCATAACCATTACCTGTGCTAGTTAGTGGTGACGGTTGAGGCCATAAGTGGCTATATATTTCTGCCTCTCCTTTAAATAAAAATTTCATTTTAATTTTTTTTGAAAATTTCATTTTTATCGATACTTTCTAGTTTTTCAGTTGTCTTACTCTGACCCCATTTGGGGCTTTTTTGGCAAAGTTACTGGAGAGGTTTGCCATTTTCTCCTCCAGCTTATTTTACAGATGAGGAAACTGAGGCAAACAGGGTAAAGTGACTTGCCCAGGGTCACACAGCTAGTAAGTGTCTGAGGTCAAATTTGAACTCAGGAAGATGAGCTTTCTGACTCCAGACCTGGCACTCTATGCACTGCACCACCTAGCTGCACCCTAAGGCAGTTCACTTCTGAATGCATCCTTCTCAACTCCCCTATACTCAAGGAACCATCCCTTCCTTATAACAAAGATCTAGAGCTCTTCACCATTCCAAATAGACAGGAGGCCTCAGAGTCTAAATTTTTTATTAATAACATGCGACCCAAAGTCCCATGTTGTTACTGTGATACTGGTACAGTTCTTTCTGGAGATATTCGATAGTTGGGGAGGTTCCCCCTGGACTACAGATCTGTTCCCTGGCCTATTTCAGCTTCCCTCCCCTCTTGTTGGAAGTCACTCTATCCTACAGGGGCTGGTGTGGCTTACAGAGCTCCATTTGTTCCTACTGCAGATGGATGCTCTTTCAATCCTGTTCTTGTCTTATTTTCCGCTTACTATCTAAGATGGCTCTCCAGTTGTCACTCCAGGAATGAAGCCTTCTTTTGGAGGGGAGAGGGTCCAGGTGTTTGTTGTGGCAACAAGTAAACAAGATGTGCTCCCAGCTTGGGTTCTCCTCGTGGCCTGGGGCAGGGCACAGGAAAGTAACTGGAATCACACAGTATTTTAACAACAGCCAACAAAAAAGTTCCCTCTCTGGTTCTGGCAGGTAAACCCGCAAATTAAAAAATTCTAAGGAACGTGTCCCAACCTTGAATAGTGTCCTTGTCATCAATGAGCAGGTCCCCGGACACTATGGTCTTATCCCTGGTCAGGATCATTCGTTCCACAAACTCGGGACCCAGGTACTTGTCCACCCAGTGGTACTGTTGTAATGGAGAGGAGTAGGCCAGTCAGCCACATTCTGACACTCAGCTTTGACTTCCTTCCAGTGAGCCAGGGCGCCAAGGCAGTGGAATGGGTGACTTGGTAGTTTTGCCAAATTTCCAGAGAAAACTGGCCAGCAGCCCAACTGGAAAAGCTTTGTGCCTACACATCCATACAGTGCACAATCCCTTCTCCTACCCCTATCCTCCTACCCATTCCTCCCTACCCAAGATATCCATATGCTCGGTGTTTTCTGGATTTCTTAGGGAGAGATGTTTGGTGTTTCGTTTTATGTAGAAAACTAGGTTCATCCACCCACCCATTATATGAGCCTCTGAGTTCTAAAACACGCTAACCCAACAAAGTCCAACCTTCTCAGTAGCGCAGTACTTGTAGTTCTGCAGTGGGCTTGTGCAAATGAAGACTTCAGTACTGCAAAATAAACAGACCCTGCTGAGAAATTGGGGCCCCAACAATTGGTTCCGTCTCAATACTCCCTCTCCCTTGCTCCCTCCACCTCCCCACACACTTCCTTACTCCTTCATGCATTTCATTTCCTGCAAGGCTTCCAAGGCTCCAGGGATGGGCTCCAGCTCTAGGAAAAACCCGGGGGCTTCATAAACACTTGCCACTTTGTCCTGAAAGACACAACGTTGCAGCTCACCCTCCTCACCCAGCCTGGGCTCTCTCTCCAGGGGAGGTGGTCCTGCTAAAGGAATGCCTCGTCCCGGAGTTTCTCAAAGATCCGCTGAGGTCAGGGCCAAAGGAGGGCAAGGTGCAGCTTTGGAAGAGCTGACTCCTTAGTGCCCAGCGCTCAGTCCGGGCCATCCTACCTAGGAGAGGGAGGGAAGGAGGGAGGTGCTGTGAGCCCGCCAGGGTTTCCCTAGGCTCGGGGCCGGCCTTACCGCGAGGTCGGGCCGCAGGGCTCTGTACTGGTCCCGGGCCGAGAAGCCTCTCCGATCCTCTAGGGCCACGTAAGGGTCCTGGGGGAAGCGGAGACGGAAGCCTCGCAGGAGGCCGCCCTCAAAGTCGGCCAACACACAGTCCATGTCCACCAGGACCCTCAACGCACGTGGTCTATTCCTCTCCATGGCCCTGACAGCGGGGAAACCACCGAACAGCAGCCGCGGCAGCGCGGGCAGCTGCGGCGATCGGAGACGGGGCGGGGCACGGAGGGGCGGTAACCTGGAGCTCCGCTCGCCGAGGCACTCCCTCCTGTAGCGTCCTGGGGCCGCCCAGGGACATGCGTCTAAATTATTCTAATCTAAGGTAACCACATCTCGGGGGGCGGCTAATGAGAGACTAATTGGCAGGACAACCCCATCAGGGCATCCCCATCAGTCCCGGCGGCAGGGCACCTTCTAATTTGGGGAACCGCGGGGAAAGTGGCAATTAATCTGTTTAAACGTTTAATTAGGTGGCCCAATGGTTAGAGCACTGGGTTTGGAGTCAGGAAGAGTTCAAATCCGACTGCAGACACTTACTAGCTGTGTGACCCTTGGCAAGTCACTTAACCCTTTTCCCTCAGTTTCCTCATCTGTAAAATGAGCTGGAGAAGGAAATGGCAAACCATTCCAGTCTCTCTGCCAAGAAAACCCCAAATGGGATCACGAAGAGTCAGATAGGACTGAACAACAAAAAGGTCCAGGATCTCTGTCCAGCCCCCTACCTGGCATAGACACTGCACCAGGCCCATCTTGGAAAGCCACCTTCCTTTTTACGTAAGCGGGGATTAAGAGAATCGTCTATTCCTTAAATTGTGGTACAATGGCAAGAACCCTGGCAAAGATAGGGAATGAGGACCCCCATCTGACAACTGCTGGGTTGTTTGCTCATCCCTAAAGCATTCCAAAGGGCTCATGATACTGTCAGCCTCCAGACTGGGAGTGGATGGTCTCGAGTGCAAATTGAAATATATTTTGGTGTTTTTTTTTTTGGCGGCCAGGCAGGGAGCAGAACATGACTAATGTGGGAATCTGTTTTACGTGATTATGCATACATGTAGTGGGTTTTGTTTTTCTTGCCTTCTCAATGGGTGGGGGAGGGAAGAGGATTCAGAACTCTTCAAATCAGTGACCCTGGCCTCTCTCACCTCTGGGCATTTTCTGATTCTCCTCCATTCCTGGAATGCTCTGTCTCCTCTGATTACTGACCTCCTTGGTTTCCTTTAAGTCCCAAATAAAATCTCCATCTTCCACAGGAAGCCTTCTACAACCCTTCCTAACTCTAGGGCTTCTCTCTGTTAATTATTTCCTATTACTCCCAAATATAGTTTTCTGTGTTTCTAAGTAGGAGGCAGAAGCCAAAGGTAAAGCAGAGAGGTTACCAGACTGTAATGCCCTTAAAGTCTCCCCAGAAATTAGCCCTCCCCTAAATGTTTGGGAGGATAGAGGTAGGGAGGGGGACCCTTGATGCATTCTTTTACAGCAGAGTCCTTTTTAGGATCAGAGACATCACATTTTTGCATGCTTAAGAATTAATCTATTACCAGTTTCGTAAAATGTAAGCTAACAAGTCTGATTTGGTTAAAGGTGGATACAAAAGGTGAAAATTGGGAGTTTCACATTGTTTAGCAAATAAAATGTTTTGCAGTGGTTGCAAGAAAGGAAGTATGGTCAGTACCTGACAAGACATTCTTCCAAATAAGCATTCTTCAGGCAAGGTGTGAGAACCCTAGAGCCAAGAATAAGCATAGGTCCTAAATTCTTAAAGATAGTTTCCTGTGCTAAAATAAAATTTGGGTGGCTTATCTAGCTACCTTCAAGCCACATAAAAATTTAGTCGTTCAGTTGTGTACAACTTTGTGACTCCATTTACAATTTTCCTGGCAAAGATACTGGAGTGATATGCCATATTACAGATGAGGAAACTGAGGCAAACAAGGTTATGTGATCTCACCAGGGTCACACAGCTAGTGTCTGAAGTTGGATTTGAACTCAGGTCTTCCTGACTCCAGGTCTGGCATTTTATCCACTTTGAAACCTACTCCACCCTAATGCTAACAGCATAGCCTTCATTTCCTCTCCTCTTCTCTCTCTTCCTTTCTTAATGGTAGTCTTGTGGACCAAATTAAGACCAGCCAGTTTCTACAGACATCATTTTATTAGACCTTAATTCTAATCACTCTCCATCATTCAGGGGTTAACAGAATGATCCAGCCTTTGAATAGCCCAAGCCTTTTGTTTCTCTACTTTCTGGCCTTCAACTATAGTCATCAATGTGGCACACTGATATCAAGAGAATGTCTGTCCAGCAGGTCTGATGTTTTAGGAAGGAAGCACTTGAGGCCATTGGATTCCACTAGCCAAGTATTATCTACACTGTCCACATTGTCTCATTTCTGGAGATAGCAAATCTTTACTTGTTTTTTAAGTCTGCCATTTATTGAGCTTAAAAAAGTTAAAACCAAGGAGGCAAACCCAAGTGTAAGTTGTAAAAATAACTGAATAAAGAAACGAACAATTCATTGGTTCAAGGAAAAAACCCACACATACAGAAGAGTAAAAATCTCCTCCCCTGCCCCCAAAAAAACAAACACAGGACACAACACTTCAAAACTTCTCTGTTGTTTACTTTAAACAGCCCAGATTAATGAAATTACAACACATTTTAAAGATGAGACTTTCACTTCATGGTCAAGCACCAGCATGATCATGCACACAGCACTGAGTCATTTTGTAGGAAAAATACCCCTGCAGGTATTCCTTGATGAATATTCACTTTCTGTATGATTCACTCCCCTTGCTCTACTGTTTCTGAATCCAGTTAAATTCAATTGGACACTCAGCTCCTTCCCCAGTCTTAGGCTCAGCTTGTCAGACATCAATTTTACATCTGGTTTAATTCCTATATTCAAAATCTAAAGACGGTTTCTCTGCTTTCCAGTCAGCAAGGCATATGAGGCCCAGGGTTCTTTACAGGTTTGTATGGCACAGAAAAGTGTGGATGCTTGTAGCAAAGGATATTTACAGGATAAATTAGATTGAAACCAAAGAGACAGTCTCGGATGAAGTCAACTTTGTGTTTCGGGGGCCTGAGAAGAACTGTACCTTCAGACTGTATACATGGGTTTATTGAGCCGAAATTGATCAGTAAGGTTGATCAAGAATGGAGTTTAAAAAACCACCTAGGTACAAAAAACTCTCTAACACATTTAGAACTGAGTTTTTAGTTCTTGAAAACACATCACTAAGCTTCATAGAATGTTCCCTCAGCAATCTACTATAGAGAACACTCATGCCATGGCCTGCGGACCTGGACAAATGGGGAATTACTTGTTCTTTAAAAAAAAAAAAGGCAGTAGTACATAAAGTGCTTTTTTAATGAAAGAAATTTTAAAGAGATGTACAGTCAGGCTCAAGTTGTGCAGTTCACAAGCATGGAGGGGAGGAAAAAAAGTCATATTTAACCAAGGACTAAGCTGGACTTGCCACCAGGTGGATTTCTTCTGGATGGTGCTGGTGCTGATGCAACTGGGCTGGGGACAGGTGCAGCAGGCACAGATTTCTCTTCATTCTGTCCCAGGTCAACTTGTAAGTCTGCCTCCATATTTTCTAGCATGATAAAAAAATCAAGTTAGACAGTCTTCCTTTTCTACTTTCCAGACCTCCCCTTTTTGTCCCCTTGAAAAAATATCACTTTGGATGCATAAGTGTTAGACTGGGGTGGGGGAACCTTTGGCCTCGAGGCCACATTCGGCCCTCTAGGTCCTCAACTGTGGCCTGCTGACTTCACAATTTGTTCTGTGACATTTGGATTCAGTCAAAGGGCCACAGGTTCCCCACCCCTCTGTTTGACAATACAAACTCCACTCCCATTTCTACTAGCCTTTGAATTTCATAATGTAAGTCCTTTGGAACTGATGTTTTCCAAGTTTAGACATTTGCTTAGGATCAGGAAGTTAAATGGGTGGTTTGGTTATCCCAATTAGCAGCTGTCCTTAAAGAAACAATCACCTGTGATAGAAATTCGTTCCACTATACACAGAGAATGGTCTAAAAAAAACCCAAACCCTCATTTCCGCATACAGGGATGATCTTTACTGGGGTGTTTTGGTTTTTTAAAAATAGCTAAATGAACTCAGAAGTGTTAGAAATTACTACAGTATACAATATGCTTTTTAATTTTTCACTCCAACAAAGGCTGATTTCACGGTTCAATTATACATACTTTAGTTTTACACCCTAAGTGATTTTGAAAGATGTTAACCATAGTAACTCATTATTGTATAAAACAAATTGTAAAGTCAAAACAGACTAATTCAGCTCATGTCCACAAATCAAGACAACCATGAAAAGAATAAAGAAAGTCTTAAAGATATAAAATAGGTCTAAGACTTCTTCACTGTATCTTTCTGGGTGAAGTCTCTCCCAAAATTGTGGACAAATTTTCCCGCTAAAATTCAAGAATAGGCACACATCACTGCAAGGTATAAAATACAGAGGCATCAGTACAAGTTTTGCTCTGCTTCAGTAGAAACATGCCTTTAAAAAATGTGCACACAAAAGTCCAATAAAACTTAATCAAATGAATTAAGTAGTTATGAGTAGAATGTAGTTAGAAGTACAATAAGTATAAAAGGAGAATGGTTTCTAGTCAGAGCTGTTAAGGACCTCAGGAGATCATCATATATGTCCTCATTTTATGGAAATGATAAATCAGCTACAGGGCAGCTGGGTAGTTTCTCCAAAGGCACCCTGCTTCTTGGTGAGTGTCAGGGCAAGGAGGATCTGCAGTCCTGCCCCACCCCAAAGGGTACAGAAAAGCTTTCCAAATGCAAAGTGTATCAAGTCACTTATAATCAGGATTAATGCCTTAATTTAGCCAGGAAACTCACAGTAAAAAGTATACATGTAGTTTGTATTTAAATTATCTGGTAAAAGAGTATTTACTTAACAATATTGCTTTGAAAGGAGTACCTAATAAAAACTTACCTCTTCTTATCAATGTGGGGAAAATAGTTTCCCTACAAACTCTACTTAAGAAATTGGACATTAAAGCACGCTCCTACTAAAAAAATAAAATAGTGCTCTAAATCACTACTGGTTTAGAAAAACACAAATTAAAACAACTGAGGTACCACTTGAAACCTATCAGATTGGCTAATAGGACAGAAAAAGAATATGACAAATGTTGGAGGGGCTGTAGGAACTAGGGACACTAGTGTACTCTTGGTACTATTGTGAACCAACCATTCTAGAGAACAATTTGGAACTACACCAAAAGGGCTATAAAACTACAGACCCTTAGACTCAGCAATATCACTACGAGATCTGTATTCCAAAGAGATAAAAATATTTATAGCAGCTCTTTTTGTGGTGGCAAAGAACTGGAAACTGATGAGGTGCCCATTAATTGGGGAACAGCTGAGCAAGTTGTAACATAGGATTGTGAGGGAATACTATTGTGCTATAAGAAATGACGAGCAGGATGGTTTAAGAAAAACTTCGAAAACTTACACGAATTGATACAAAGTGAAGTGAACAAAACCAGAACATTGTACACAGTAACAGCAATACTGTAAGATGACCAGCTGTGAATGACTTAGCTATTCTCAGTAATACAAAGACCCAAGACAATTTCAAAGGACTTATGATGAAAAATGCTATCCACCTCCAAAGAAAGAACTGATGGAATCTGAATGCAGATTAACTTCCATTATTTTTCTTGGGTTTTTTGGGAGGAGGGAGGAGTCTTGCCTGTGACCTCTCAGAGAAACCTGAGAGGGTCAGGGAGGTGAAGAATGAGGCAGGCACACATTTCTGAACATGGAAAATATGTGGATCTGTCTTGTATGACTATGTTATCTTGCTACAAAGTGTATGTGCTAGGAGCAAGAAAACTGATAAAAAAATTTTATTTGAGTGTAGGTCTAGGAATAGCAATGCCAAAAAGAAAGAAGAGCATCAAGGAAGCTTTTTTTTTTAAACAAACCAACAGAAGAGAAGACAGTTCAGAGGGAAAGCAAAATGGGAAAGTTTTTGGAATTTAAATTTATGTTTTAAAGAGTCATGATTTCAGGGTAAGACAGCTTATCAATTCAAAATGTTATGCCCAAGTTGATCTGACATTGCCTACCCACTCAGCACTATAAAGAACTTCTGAAAGTCTGAATTAATTGGTTCATGTTCAATACTTCATTGTTTGTTTGGATTGCACAGTTAATGAATACATCTGAAGCACAGTGAATCAATCTACAATCTACAATGGCGGCTTTCACTTCCTTAGGTCGGTTTTGGAATGCATCACTTATTTCTCTCCCCCAGTCTTAAGTCTGTTTTATATCAAAAGAAGAACATGGTCTTTATAAAGATCGATCCAATGTTCCACATAAGACTGAGGAACAAACTTTGGGATCTAAGTGTTTACTTATCCAACTGGAAATTCTACTTACTCTCTCTTCTCTAGCACACTAATAATAAGTGTGTATAAAGACCTGGGGGAGGGGTGGGAGAAAGAAAGGTTGAGAAGAGATTATAAGGGCCACTGAATCCTAGCTCTAGAAGAAACTCAACCATCTGTTCTATTTGAAGGCCAAAGCAATGTCTGAATCACTCAAGAGAGACCACAGATAGAGACTATTACTTTAAACATTATGAGTCACTTTTTTCATGTTCAACCAAAATTTCTTCAAGACCTTTTTTTTTGGGGGGGGGGGAGAAATGAGGCATAGGATGGAAAACAGTATAGGGGAAGTATGTAATGATTAAAGTTGTTTGTAATAAAAGAAATTTCTGAAAAGAAGGTAGCCCTAACCATTTGACTCCCAGAGTTCAGATATAATAAGAGATATTTTCGCAGGCACGGTCAAACATACATCTCGATGTAAATGGAAAATATATAAATATAAGTAGTTAGGGGCTCAGAATATTTAGGTAGTCCATTCCATATGAGCATAAAGGAAAAAAACTAACTTGCCATGTAGTCCCACATATAATTTATCTATGAGGAGGAAGCAGGGAGAGAAGAATAGCAAACTAGGGGGGAAAATAAAGCTAGACTGGTGAGGAATTTAACAGGGCTTTCATAACTAAAACCCTTTTTAGTCAATACAAGCACAGATTATTCATTCCATGCTCTGTAGCTAAGAAGGATCACAAGTTAGTCCTACTCTGTAAACCTTAAGTGTGACATAAGTGTCAACTATGATTATTTTGATGCTGCAGATTAGCTAAGCCAGTGTATTAAAGAGTTTAAAGTATTATGCCAAAAGAGAAATGTATTATTTGAATGGGTCTTAATATGTAAGTAATGACAACTGCTACCACTGGAGCTTCCCTATGAGATACTTCTACCATAGCACTGATTTCGGCTAATACTGATCAATTTAGGATTCTTTGCAAGGAAGTATAGTTACTGCAATCACCAGAAAGCCAGTTATAATAACCTCATCTGTAACAAAGGCCTGCGTGGACAATGTCATACTAAATATCATGTACTGCTATGTTGTATAGCAAAAACTACATAGAAGGGGTAAGGGGCCTATCAAAAGAAATCTAAGTCTGAACTTCTTTACATTCAAAGATAAGACTCAAAAGGCTAGATTTTACACTATTTAGTTAAATACTTGTCCTTCTGCAGCCAAAGGAGAGACCACTATATTAGTTCTAAATGAGGACTAGAGAATTCTCACAGCAGTATTTCAGTTTATCATAACATTTAAGTGCCTATTGCACTCACTATTGCAATTATAAGAACAGCAGTCTATTGTTTTTCCTTAGTCAAGACCACTAAGCAGTCACCAAAAGGACAGTCTCTTCTTGGTTCTTTACCAAAGAAGCTGTGCTGGAGCAGATGATTATTTGGTTCTCCAGGAGTTTCCATCTCAAAGTAAGAAAGAAATATATAGCAGTGACTCAGGACTAAGAAGAGGCGTGGGGATCAGACTCTGAGACTGCTGCATTCTTACAGATGAGTTATTTTTAAAATGATCACCACTGATAGATATTTGTATTCCTCTCATCACAAGCAGAGATTTGACACTTGTCAAATTAGCTTTCAATTTATGTACCTGGAACCCAAGCTCTAAATGTCAACATTCACAAAATAATAACTAAAATTCTCTTTCTTACTGAATAATCACAGAAGTCCTATGCATACTATGCCTTAAAGGATTGTTTACTGAACTTGAGAAGCCAGATGAACCTATAGTTATCTACAGGAACCCTCTCACTGAGACCGGAAGGGAGGCTGTCGGGTTTTTGGTTTGTTTGTTTGCCTTTGTGAGGTTTGTTGCGTCTTTTTTAATGAAAGCTTCCATTGTAACCTTTTTAAACCACAAATGCCAAAAATTCACCCAGAGAAAGGAGGTAATCATCTCATTGCTGATTAAGATGTGAGATGTCACTCAAAATGCTGGGCACAACTAAGCACAGTTCCTTGTCCACAGCAGATGCTTAATAAATAGACTAGCATTTTTCTTTTCCATTCTCTGTAGATACTGTTAATACATTTAACTCACCTTATCAACTACAGCAGGATCCAGTTTCATGCCCAACATACTCACTTATTCCAGCACCCTCATCTTCTCCAGAACAACCTGGTCTAAAACAATACCCCTTCTATTTGTTATAAAACCATATATAAAGCCGAAACTAGTAGTACTTACCATGGACATCACCTTCTCCCTACGAAGGTAAAGAAAGGAAAGGAAAAATAAGATTTTGTATCCAACACTTGATAAAACAGATACAACATATACAGATGCAATCCAGCAGCCAGAGGCTTACAAGTTCTGTTTCACTCAAAGGCTGTTTGACAGAGACAGTGGCTACAAAAATCTTTTCGATCTAATATCCAACTGAGCTTTGGCATAAAAGAAAGCTAGCTAGAATAATAAAAGATATTGGTAGTTCAGTTCTTGTCAAAAACTGCATCATGAAATCCACAAATCAACTCAAGAGGCAATTCCTGTTTTAAGACTTTTATCTTTAATGTCTCCTAACAAATTTATATTTGCACAGGAGACAAAATAACACATAGTAAAGAAAAATCTAGCTATGTCAAAAGCTTTTTTAACTTGTTCAGGATTGGCTGAGGTAGTCTGAGTTATATATATATATATATATGTATATATATATATACATATATATGTATATATATACGTATATATATATATACGTATATATATATATTTTTTTCCTTTTAACCTTCTTAAAAATTCTCTTTTATTTTTTTCAGACTGAGACATTATGATTGCGTACATTTGCGTGACAAATAACTTCTACCTTTCAACCAATAAAAAGCACCAAACTGAAAGTGAAAGCAATAATTCTATGAATAATCTTAGCATCAAGTTAACATTGTGGCTCACAGTCCCTTAGTTGTGGGTTGGTTGATTTTGGTTTGTTTTTTTTTTAAAAACCCTGAACTCATCAGAATGTGAAACCCACCTATCCCAATCCCTTGAAAGAATTCAGGATATCAATTCCAAATGCCCTGAGAATTACAGGAGTATAGACTTAGAATTGAAGAGGACCTTAGAAGTTATCCAAATAAATGCTTGTTGATTGATCTAGTCCAATGAGGAAGCCCCTCCAAATTCCACTTCCTCAACAATGATCTGAATACTTTTGTCAATTTTTAAGTAGTAAAAGAATAGGGATTCAGTTTTTTGAGCTGTTTCCTGTCGTGTACATTACTGTTCATCTAGAACAAATATGCACATTGTATCTTTGATAGTCTAGTAAGGGTTAAGACCCGACCAGACAATTAGGAATAATTTGCCAAAATATTAAACTAGTTTTCCCCAAATTCCATACGAAACGGTAGCCACTAGATCTGAATATCACACCTCAGTGTGAGGTTTTGGTGAAGTCACCATTCTAGACCTCAATTTCCTCATCTGTAAAGTGAGTGAGTTGGACAGAGTCTATGACTCTAAATTAAATACAAGAGAACAAACATAATTCTTGGTTTAAGAGAGAAATTCAAGTAGATGCTCAGCCTCTAAGCCTGAGGGTCCTGGTTGTCTTGTTGTGGACTACTCCTTCCACAGAGATAGTGTCATACGAAGCTGTTGGGGGTGAGATATGCAAAGCAATTTATAAATCTTAATGCACTGCATAGCTGTTAGTTATCACTCTTTATTTTTTTTAATCCCAAAGCATTCTTTTTGCATCGCAATGTGGCATACTAACCTTGGGACCTAAAAAATCTCCAGGACCAGCTTCAGAAGAGTTTCTTCTTTGGAGTCCAGATGGTTCGGAATTATCCCTACTAGACTGAGCCCCTAAAAATAAGAGTAAGCCTTAGAATCCAAAAATGTAATGACTAAAAAGAAAAACACACCAGCTAGTACAGTTATAGGATTAACAAAACAGTCTCATAAAGGGAGGGGGAGAAAATTTAAAACTCAAAATTTTATGCAACTGAATGTTGAAAACTAAAAATAAATTAATTATAAAAAAATAAAAAAAACAGTCTTGAAAAACTTATCAATTCATTCAAAGTGTCTTTACTAAAAAATAATTAAACTTTCTTATTTTATTACTGACTAGATTAAGGTCTAATGTTTTCCATGAATACTACACAGTGGAGATTGTTTAAGTGGGGAGTATATCACTTTTAAAAGATAAGCTGAGTTCATGCAAGTAAGCAATACCTGCTGACTTGGCCCAGGAAGGTTGATTTTCTTCAGATGTTCCAAAAATATTAGATGCCATTTTGTTCTTTCTCACTGGTGGTTCTGTAGGCTCATCAAAGCCCAAAGTAAAATTAGATCCACCACCTGGAGGACGTAACACGCTAAGAGTAAAGGAACAAAACTTCATCAATAGCCTGTCTTAAAATTATTAAAAAACAAAACAAAATATGGGTTTTTAAAAAACTTTCCAAGGAGGAAATGCACACAGAAGCACTAAGGAAAACTGAACTCACAGTTCAAACTCACTTCTGAATAATAACATTGCATCACAAATGGAAGCTCTATTGGAAGCCTTGGTAAACCGACACTAAAGTTACCAAAGAAAACTAAAACTACCCAGGCACAGTTGAGTACATTTGCAAAGAAGCTTGTACCACCAGTTTTTTGATTTATAAGAATGGATTTTAGAGTAGAATAGATTTTAGTCTCCAGAGTGGTCCACCTATAACTATTTTCCAAGAAACCAAATGAGGAAATGATATTAATAAATTCCCACCAGTTATTAAAGCACAGATTATGGGAGAAAATGAGGCAGTATTTTCAATCTCAGCATCACCTAACAAACTTATATGTAACATTAATCTTGCCTATGACCTCTAATGAAAATTAGCAACTAGGTACAAAGGCAAAGACAATTTAGCTCAAAAGCCAAGAATTATTCTGAAGTATCATGAATATGCCTAGAACCCAGGATTCCTTCTAGAATCCTGCTGGTTTGTTTGTTTGTTGTTGGTCATCATCGCTTCGGTCATGTCTGACTCTGAGGCCCCATTTGGGGTTTTCCTGGCAAAGATACATCATCTTAAATTTTAGGCTCAATATTTTGTGGTAGCAAAGTGGAAACAGATTAAGTGTGCCCATCAATTGGGGAATAGCTAGGAAAATGGTATGTAAATGAAATAACAAGGAACAATACATGAAGACTTCAGAGAAACACGGAGGGAAAAGTGTGAACAAATGCAATGAAATAAGCAGAACCAAAAGAAAACTATATGACCGTCTATAGTAATAAAAATGAAGAGATTACTAAAAACATTGAAGGTCCCTGGAAACAAAAGAAACAACTTCCTATCCTCACAGTAGAGGCAGTGACCTAAACTAACAGGACAGAATGTTACGCATTTGTCAGTTGTGGCTGCTGTATCAGATCGTTTTGGTTTAATGTTACTTTTTAGGGGGTGGAGCGGAAGGGAAGAGTTTTCCCCACCACCACAAATGACAGATGTAAAGAGTAAGTAAATTAACAAAATTCAACTCAAGTCATTTTCTCTGTTGTAAGAGGATGTAAACAAAATGGTCCCCTACATTAGAAAGATTTAGATTAACTCTTCACTGTCATCATTACTAATAGGTAAGAAGCTAACCTTCCCCCCATTTCTCCCACTCTTATGGGAGACACTCTTGTGTGTCCAACACATAGTTCAAATATAAAAACAGAACAACGAAATTTGGGGATGCAAGACCCCGCACAATTGAGGCAAATTCCATATATGACCTCTTATTACTCAGTTCTGTCCCAATTTACAGCTCTAAATTCCTTTCAGGCGTCACCTTATTATCCATTGCTCTAGCCCAGCACATCTTAAGTGTGGGTCTCGACCCCAATTTAAGAAGTGCTGAAGGTGTGTCACAAGTGGAAAAAGTTTAAGAAGCCCCACCTAACCTACCATTTAGGGGTACTGGTCCCCCATTTTGGTTTCTGGAAGAAGGGCCTTAATTGTTTGGGCCCCAGGTCTTGCTCCTTGAGGCCAAAATTCTTTTTGTCAGTTATATCCTGCTCAACTTAGTTCCCTGGTCCAGATTAGGAGGCCCTGTTACTCCTCAATTGATTTTCTATAGCTCACAAGAGCTGCCCCTTCTCCTCCCTCACTAGCAGCTATTCCATCACTCTTCTCAAGCCTCCCAATCCCCCCACCAACCTTCACAATGAAGAGTCTTCCTTCATACTTTACCAAGAGAAGCCAATCACCATAAACTCCCACTTCTATCCAATTCTCCATCTCAAAAGTCCTGGACATCATCCCCAAATCGATCCTTTACTCCAGTCTCTGAAGAGCCAAGCCAAACCCCTTAACAAGTATATCCCTGATCACATCCCTCCTACAATCCTCCTAATAATTATCAATCTCTTCCTATTAGTTCTGTCCCAACAATTTATAAAAAGACCCCAATCTGCCCTCTGAGCCCTCACTAGATCTGACCATCTCCCTTCTCTCTTTCAAAGTAAAACTCATAGAAAAAGCTATTTATACTTATTGCCTCCTAGTTCAACTGAAATCTGATGGACTTTTTCTTCATCCTTCTTTACTTCTCTGCAACATCTGACATTGTTAACCACCCTCTCCTCCTGGAAACTCCTTTCTGGGTTTTGTGACACTGCCCTCCAGATTCTCCTCCTCTCTCCCTGACCACCCCCTTCTCAATCTACTTTGCTGCTTCATTAAACATATATCTTCAATCTCATTACACCCCAAGGCTCTACCTTGGCTCCTCTCTATGCTCTTTTGGTTTACTCACCAACTCCCATGGGTTTAATTATCTTCTCTCCACAGATAATTCCCAGATTTAGAGACCTCCTGAACTCTACTTCATCACCAAAAACTTAACTGGACATTTCCCATTTCCAACACATCCAAAACAGAACTTTGTCTTTTGCCCCTTCCCCCCAAAGCTCTTGCAAACTTCCCCATTTCTGTTAAGGGTATCTTCCTCCTTCCAATAACTCAGGTTCACAACCCTGACCCCTAACTCCACCTCGCCCCACATACCCCACTTGCTAAGTTTTGTCAATTCTACTCCATCTAGAAACTGTCCTGTTCTAATCACAAAATCACCATCCTGTTTGCCTATACATTCACGACCTCTCACTTGGACTACTGCTGTAATCTTCTAACGGCTCTCCCTGACTCAACACTCTCTTCTTTCCAATCACGTTCCATAAAACTGCCAAAATCATTTTCTAAAGCACAAGTCTAATCATGTCACTTCCCAGCTCAATGAATTCCAGTGGCTACCTGTTAACGGTAGGGTCAAATACAAACTCCTTTATTAGGCATAAACACTGTTCCACTTCAAGCACATCCCCTTCCAACCAAACTGGCCTTACTGTTCTTCACACACAACAATCCACATTTTGTGTCCAAGCCCTTGCCCAAACTGTACCCACCTCCACCATGCCTGGAATATACTCCCTTCCTCACCTTTGACCTTTTAGAATCACCCCAGGTGCCATCTTGGGAATGTGTCTTCTGATTCCTCCTAGGAGCTAGCGTCCCTACAAATTACCCTGCATTTAGAGTGAGTGAGTGAGTGTGTGTGTGTGTGTGTGCGCGCGCGTGCGCGAGCGCACATCTATCTATATCTATCTCTACATCTCTCTATATAGAGAGATATCCTCCAATACTGTATAAGCTCTTTGAGGCCAGGACTACTTCATCTTTTTTTTCTTGATCTCTAGTACCTGACACACAGAAGGCACTTAATACATGCTTGTTGATTATAAAAGGGATTCCTCCAGCTAAACATTATCAGCTGTGATATTTGAGCTTAACTGTAGCAGACTCCAAGTCTAACACTTTATCCACTGTACATACACCATACTCTCAACTGTGTGAACTATGGACAATCACAATGGAGTCAGTTTCCTCATTAATAAAATGGGGATAATACTTGCACAGATGTTGCACACAGTTGATTAAGGAAAGCGCTCTGTAAGCCACAAAAGCACTAAGTGCTAACTGACCATGCTTACGCATATATTAAGGGCACTAGATTTGGAATAAAAGGACCTCAGCCTCAGTTTTCTCATATGCAAAATGAGGTTGGGCTACATAGCTGCTAAGATCTCTACTAGCTCTAAATCTATGATGTTATCAGCTAGGCGACCTGAATTATTTTCCTCCATTAGCCTTAGTCCACCTTCCCTTCACTCTCAGGGTTGGAAAGCTTCTTTTAATTAAGAAGGAAGGCATGGTAAACTATTTGTAGATAAATGTATTCAGAATTGAGACACTGAGGGGTTTTGCTGTCTTTTTTTTTTCAGTCGAGCAACAGTTTAAAAAAGCAAAAGCTTTGTCCCGCCCTAAAGGTCTGTGTTCCTTCTACAACTGCCAACATCGTGGCTTCCCACAACAGAGTAAGCTGTTGTTGATGACATTTACAGCAGCAAGTAGGAAAAGTCCCTAAACAAAGGTTCAGGAGATTATCAAATAACTTCTGTTTAAAATGTAGAATATATTCTCTCCTTGGATATTACAAACTATGCCTAACTTAGGATCAAACATTTAAGGAAGTATTAGGACTATGCCCATTTATTTGTGGCAAAATGAATTTCTGAGGAAAAAAAACTCTTCAACTATCTCTTTAAAAATCATAATCAGTTTATTTTCACCTAAGCGGGAAGGGAGGGGGAAGAGAACCTCAAACCAAACAATTATGTAGAGCAGGGATTCTTAAAATTTTTTGTGTCACTGGGCCCCTCCCTTCTGGTGCATTTGGAATGATGTAAATAAATACGTCAGTTTACAAAGAAAACAAATTATGTTAAAAGTTATTTTTAGAAAACAAACTTCTGAGGCCCTAGGTTAAGGACCCTTGAGGTCGTGCAAATCTGGCAAAGATGAGACGAGAAAGTTCTGGAAATAGAATGAAGACAGGGAAAGTGAAGCACAATAACATGGGGTCATGATGAATTATAGAAGTCATAATCTCCATGGCGAATTAATGCTAATCAGACAATAAAAACTTCCAATAAATCTCAACATCTTAAGTGTTTTGCAAAGAAAAATAAAAGTATTTATGAGCCTCTGTGTGATATATGTACTATATCAATTCCAAAAGGTGACCTGAAAATTCCAAATTTTTCCATCTCATTCTAACCGTTTCAGGCAGCTAAGCAGAAAGTTGCTGAAATAGCAGGAGACATTTCCAAGGAAATATAAAATCAAGGCTTGGTTTCCTTCCTAAAACTACCCTTTCAAAAAGTTAATTTGTGTTTAATTACATTCCAGCTCAAAGATGACAAGGCAAGCAACAAGCAAGCACTTTCTTGGTTTCACCTAATAAATGTTGCTCACCTTTCTCCAATAAACCACTGGCATTAGGTGTGTTTTTTTTTTAAACCTTGTCCATCCTGATTTTATACTTATTTTTAATATTCATTTTTAAAAATTGAGTTCCAAATTCTCTCCTTCCCTCCACTACCCACTGAGAAGGCTTAGCAATCCAATACCTGATTTATATTGTAAAATAAACATTTATTTCAGGTGAATTCAAAAGTGACATCAATGATGTAATTTCCAGATGCTCCCTTTAAAGACTCCAGTGTCTCAGAGTGCTTTTTGTTCAAAGACTCTAACCCCTCTCCCATTGCCCCTATGAAATACTGTTGTCATGCCTCTGCCTCCTTCGCCCCACAAAATGGCTCCCTATGTAACATTTCCCTAGGACCCCAATGCCAAGACAGTACTGGTTGTGTGATCAACGGGAAAACTGAGACATATTCAAGCAAAGTGGAAGCTAAGCCTCCTCCAAACCAGGAGGAGCATGCTCCTTTCAAGCTGGCTGGGATACATTTAAAGCCACAGTACCCCATAAGCTTAAACAATGTAGACACCTTAAAGAAAGCCAGGATCCAACCAACCTTTCCAGGAAGTTAAGGGCCTAAAGGGTTTCAGCCAGGACACCAATAAGCCTCCACTTCCCCCAAAACCACAAGGTTGAGTTAAAGAGGAGTGGATAACTCTGCCTCCCAGCCTGCAGAGGAGCTTCCTCCCAGGTGGAGGAGCCACAGAAGAGACAATGGATGTGCCTCCAGCCCCACCCAAGTGCAGAAGCTACTGCGACGGGGAAGCGGGAGGATCAAGTCCCCGGAGAAATGTTAAGGGGAAAATGCAGGGAGAGGAAGGAATAAAAAGGTGATGTCCAAAAGGGTGGACCACGAAGAGGGTCTCCAGGGCCCCTGGTTCTCAGGTGGTCTTGGACAGGGGAGGGGTGGGGTGGGGTGGAGAGCCTTCCTTTGTCACCGGGAAGGTTACTTACTTTCTCGAGCCTCTCCAATCCAGTCCTGCGAGGACAGAGTGGGTTACACCCAGACACTAGAACACCCTCCCCGCAGTGGCGGAACAGGAGGAGGGGATGGATGCAGGGGGGCCGAGCTCGGCACTGGGGGTGGAGGGCGAGGGGGCAGCGGAACGGCCACGAGTCCGGGCTATTGCAGACCATGACAGACAGGTAGCTCAGCCTGGGAGAGGGGCTGAACTTGAGTGTGAGTGTCTACGTATGGCTGGGAGCGGGGGGGTGGTCTCGAGCATCCCCCCACCTCCTCCCCAAGAAAGCCACCGCCCCCCCCCCCACTACAAAGCCCAGGCCGGCCCGGCTTGGGCAGGGGGTGGGGACCACGAGCCCTGGCGTCCACGTCCCGGCAGGTGAGCCGGGTGGGGCTGCCAGCGCCTGCTCGGCCCCTCACACAAAGGAGCCTGCGCTCGCTCCCCCTTTCTCCATCCCGCGGGAGGGAGGGAACCACTCTGCTAGCCTCGGGAAGAAGCAGAGGACCCCGGCCAACGGCCGCAGCCGGCGGCCAAGCGAGGCATCCAACCGCTCCACCCACGCCCTCCAGCAGACCCGAGCGGGCCGGGCTCCGGGGATCGCGGTCCGAGCCTCGGGCCTCTGCCCCCTCCCCTCTCCTCCCCCGACCCGGATAACCTCCTTCTCTTCCTCCTTCTCCTCCGCTTACCGGGAGCTATTCCTGCCATTGGGGTCGACGCCCTTGAAGGTGGTGGTGGTGGTCATGGCGGAGCCGGAGCCGGACCGGGGCGGGGGTGGACGGACGGGCGAACAGACAGAGAGCAGCGCGGCTCTCGGACGAGGTCCAACTGAACACACTGAAAAGCACAGACACACAAAAAACCCACCCTCTACCCTACTCCGCCCCTGGCCGCTCATTTTATAAGGCGCCAAGACCCCGCCTCTTCCCCACCCAGGATTGGGTCATTCAAATGAAGTCTTTCATTTCCATTGGTTCGAAGGTCTGCCAGGCAGCCGCAACGCTGCGGACCGAAAAGCCATGGAGACCCGCCCCCTTCCCAAGCGAAGAGGTGGTGCTGCAGGGCCCGCCCCCTCCCCGAAATCTGTGGAGGTGATTGGACAAAGCAGAGCCCTGGCCCGTACTAGCTATAAGTTAAACTCTGTGTCAATTATAAGGGAGTACAATAAAGCGGACTGCTAGCTTTCTCACGGAGCCGTAGGAGGGGTGGTAGTAAAGGAAGAAAGAAAAGAAAGAAAAAAAAAATGAAAAAAAGCCCCGTTTTTATTACAACAATTTAACGTTTCAAAATTGAGCAGCCTTATGACCTTTCTTAATTTTTTTTTTAATATTCTCTAGGTTCAGTGAATTCAACACACTTATTAAGTGTGTGTAAAGACTGTGCTAGGTGCTTGGGGGATACCCTTGATCTTATGTCTTTTCTCAGTTCTCTTCCTTCCTAAACTCTCTCCAGTATTTAAGAATTTTGATCATTTTCCCCTCCTGGACAGTTTCCTTTCTGCGTCTTAGTACTCCACCTACCTGTCTGACCACTCCCTTCTTAGTCTTCTAACTGGACTTTCTTCGTTTCCTCTCCCATTTGTTTTGGGTGTCTCCCTATGCTGTATCCTAGGTCATTTCCTCTTTTCTCTACATATATCTCACTGTGTGATTTCATCCACTCCTGTGGGTTCAATGGGCTATGCAGATGATCCCCAGATCCATATATCCAGCCCCAGGTTTTCTCCTGAGCACCAGATATGCATCACCAACTATCTGTTAGACATTGGAAACTGGATATAGTCAAATCTAACTCAATATGTCTAAAACAGAATTCATCTTTATTCTCAAACCCACCCCTCTTCCAAACTTCTCTATTATTGTCAAAGGAAGAACAACCATCCTCCTAGTCACCAAGGTTCCCAATCTCTGGGTCATCTTCACTCCTCACCCTCACTCATACCACATATCTACTCCTTGTCATTTCTACCTCTATGATATCTCTTCTTTTTATTCCCTTCCCTCCACTTAATCATAACCCTAGTGAACTCTGGCTGTCTTCACTTATCTCTTCAACTACTTCTAACCAATCTCCCTGCCTTCAGTTTCTCTCCATTCCAATCTATCCTCTACAGCTGCCAAAGTGAGATTTCTAAAGTGCCATATCAGTTCTGTGACTGGGGCGGGGGGGGGGGGGGGGGGGGGGGGGGGGGGGGGAAGTCAGGGCAATTCTGGCTGACTTGCCCAAGGTCACACACTAGTGTGTCAAGTGTCTAAGGCTGGATTTGAACCTCAGGTCCTCTTGACTCCAGGGCTGGTGCTCTACTCACTGTGCCACCTAGCTGCCCCAGCTTCTTCTTGTTTCTAGGTTAAAATATAAACTGTTTGGCTTTTCAAGCCCTTCACAACCTGGCCCTACAGGGACTTTATAACCTCATTAAACATTCCTATAAAAAAAACCAGTCTGTTAAATGAAAAGCTCTTTGCAAAGTTGTATAATAATGTGGAAGTAGAGCATGGGGCAGGGCAACTAGGTGGTACAGTGCCCAGCCTGGAGTCAGGAGGACTCATCTTCCTGAGTTCAAATCTGGCCTCAGACACTTACTATCTATATGACCCTGGGCAAGTCACTTAACCCTGTTTGCCTCAGTTTCCTCATCTGCAAAATGAGTTGGAGAAGGAAATGGCAAACTACTCCAGTATCTCTGCCAAGAAAACCCCAAATGGGACCACAAAAGGTTGGACACATCTGAAAGCAACTGAACAACTTCAGTGCTGTTGGGAAACATCAGGCTTTCTTGTACCTCACAGGGTGTTTCAAATAAAGGAGCAATTTTCATTTTTTAGCAATAGTATTGAAGATGGCTAGTACCCTTTTTCTCACCCACCCACCCCCAAATAAATTTACCTTGTATTTATTATATACATATTATTTATGTGCATTATATATTATTGTCTTCTCTGGTAAAAAGAAAACTCCTTGCAGGCAGGGACTGTTTCCTTTTCTTCTTTGTCCAGCACCTAGCACAGTGCCTGGAACAGAATAGGCACTTAATAAATGCTAGTAGGTAGATTGATTGGTCAAGCAAACTCATTTTGTAACAAAATTTTGCCCCTGAAATTTGAGTATTTGGTGGGTATTTGCACAAAATCTAGAGTAAGACTTTGGTTCAAATCATAGGGTTATAGATTTAGAACTGGAAATGTCCTCTAGTCTAGTCATCTAGTCTAATTCCTTAATTTTTCAGATGAGGAAACAGACCCAGAAAGATCGTTAGGCATTCCCCTCCAGTCACTTCTGCCACTGACTGTTATATTGGTCTTCCCTTCCCCCAGCACAACCCCCAAGTCCCGGTTTCCTCATCTGTAAAGGTCCCTTCCAACTCTGAGTCCTGTGATCCCTTCATTGTCCATTCTCTATCCTTCAAAGCACTTATAGTGATCTGGACATAGCAAAGGTTTATAAGAACTTGATAGGGGAAAAAAAATTAAAAATAAAAAAAAACCCAAAAATTTTTTAAAAAATTTTAAAAATGAAAAAAAAAAAAGACTTGATAGGGGAACAAAAGAGCAAGTGAATGCCAACCTACATGCTATACTGTCTATGACTTTTCCTTCCTAAGAGTTCTCTGCCCTTAGACAACTGACATTCATTCCACCTGATGAATAAGGTTGGAGAGGGAGAATCCTTCATAGCACATTGGCAAGGCCTTATCTTTGAATGCTAATACCCAAATGTAACAGATGTGAAATTGAACAAAAAAGCAATTTTTCTGGGGAGCCTAAAATGGCTGGCTGTGTCTGGTTAGCTCTGCTCATTACAAGACAGGGCTGATGAAGTCAAAATCATAGATTTGATTCCATAACCACAGAATGAGCTTGAAGAGATCTTAGAAATTATCCTTTCTAAATTCTTCTTTTTATAGGGGAAGAAACTGAGGTAGAGATTGGTGACTCCAAAGTTCCATAGTGTTAGTGGCAGAGTCAGGACCAGAGCCTGGGTCTCCTGACTCCTAGGGCAGGGTATCTTTCCACTACAGCTGCTATCCCATGCCCACAAACTTCTCCCCCGGATCAGTTGTCTCAAAAATAAATTTCCCTGGTTACAAGAGAAACTAGACAACAAAATAGGTACTCGGCGTTTATGCTGAATAAATGAAACTCTGCTAATAATTATGGTGTGATGGAAAAGAGCAGTAATTTGGTAATAGAGACTCCAGCTTAAGTTCTTGGCTCTCCCACTATCCACTCTGCCAGTTTTGCAACTCAGTCTACCTCTCTGGGCCTCGATTTCCCTATCTATATAATGAGAATTTAGACTTGATGATCTCTAAGGTCTCTCCTGGCTTTGACTTTCTATGTTAAAATATCAAAATGCAAAGAGAGAATCCATTACTACTACTGGAAAAATAATTCTTATCATATGCCTTATTGATGGCAGACTGCTAAATAATGCCCTATTTGTATAAGAAGTACATATTATTACAACTACCATAAAACCAATATTTATTTAGCACCTACTGTGTGATCAGGTACGTAGACTGAAATCCAGGTTGGAGGCACTGAAAATCGGTAGTAGAAATCAGAAATCCTCCAGAATTGTTCCACCTCTAAAAGAGTGTGAGGAAGGGGAATCCTTCATAGCACATGGCTAAGACCTGACATTTTCCCTCTGATATTTAGATGTAACAGGTGACGTGGAGCTGACAAAAATAGCAGTTCTTTCATTTTGGGGACCCTGACAAGCCTCAGTTATGCCTCAGTAACAGGGAATGGCCTCCAACTTATTCCTTAAGACAGCTTCTGAATAACCCAGGCTCCTGCAGCTGTTGGTATCCTTTAGGCATGACACACTTCCACCTGTTAGGGTAAACAGATCCCTGCAACAAATGCAAAAATATTTGGAGCTTCTGAGGATGGCTTATTGCCATATCACAGCCTGCAGCAAATGCAAGGGGTAAATGTAGAGTAAATAGTTATCTCCTCCGGATGAGGCCTTTTTTCCCCCTCAATCCTATTCTCTGTCCTACTTACAATTTTTCCAAAACACTTGCATTCCAAGGTTTTATGCACTTAGATAAGTCCATTTGAGCCACAGAGGTAGTTTTAAATACTGTAGATTTCAGCAGTTCACCATATTTCAGCACCTACAAAAATGTAAACAATTATATTATCCACTGTTCTATTAGAATGTCATCTTCTAGGGAGCAAGGGACTTATGTTTACCAGTGTGCCCAGGACACCACTCATTTCTATTAAAATTTTGATGATTAGCAGAAATTCAACATGGTAGAGTGAGCAACAACAGAACAACTCAACTCTCACACATTTAATCCCAGTAAGGATTTCTTTTAAAAAGAGCACCAAACTGAATTACTAAAAACAAATCCAAGGAAAAAAATTAGCAAGTGTGTTTTTCCAGTATGATCTCAGAAAAAGACAACCAGAAAAGCCTAGCCTGTGACTACAGCTCAAGGAAACCTCTCAGCTTGCAAAACAGGAGTGATCCAGGGAACCTTGGAGAGTACATTTCTGTTCCCCTGGGGAAAAGGGAAGAGATCCAGTCTGAAAAGCCAGGCCTGGAAGCAGAGGGCAAAGAATCTACCCAACAAAAGAATGAGGGGTAAAAGAGGGAAAGCAAAAGCCTACAAGTTTGCATTCTGGGGTGAACCATGGACCAGGGGTGGACTAGGAATGAGGCCATGTTGTTATAGTCTTAAAATGAGATCGGAAAACTGCAAAGACCAGGCTGGGGGCAGCAATGAGAACATGCCCTAGATCAGATCATACCCTAAGGTTCTCAAAGTTGACTGCCCTCTGGTCTATACTGACTTGCAAGTCCTTGAAGTACTCAGTGCTTGAAGGAATCAAAGGTAAGGCATCAGATAATACAAATTAGGAACAAACAAGGATCCAACATTCCTTCCAGAAGTGAATAGAGCTTTGCTCTTATAGAATGTTCCAACTTAATGTGTAAGACTATAAAAACTAGTTAAAAAAAAACCCAGCAATCATAAATACAATAAATAGTTGACATGGTCGAGACACAAATCTAGAAGAAAAAAATAATGTCCCAGCATTTACAAGCTTCAAACAAAAACATAGCTTGATCACAAGGTCTTCTAGAACTCCTGGGAGAAATGGACCAAGAGTTTAAAATGGTATATAAAATGATAGAAGTGAAATGAGAGGTTTTTGTTTTTAAATTTATTTTCAGTTTTCAACATTCATTTCCACAAGTTTACAAGATTTTTAGTTACAAATTTTCTCCTCATCTCTACCCTCCCCCCACCCCAACATGGCATGTATTCTGATTGCCCCTTTTCCTCAGTCTTTCCTCCCTTCTATCACCTCACTTCCCTCCCCCCCGCCAACCCCTATCCCCTTTCCCCATACTTTCTTGCAGGGCAAGATAGATTTCTATACCCAATTGCCTATATATCTTATTTCCCAGTTGCATGTAAAGGCAATTTTTTTAAACATTTGTTTTTGAACTTTGAGTCCCAAATTCCCTCCCTTCTTCCCTCCCCACCATCCTTGAGGAGGCAAGCAAGTCAATGTAGGTTATACATGTATCATTATACAAAATACTTCCATAATAGCCATGTTGTGAAAGACTAACTATATTTCCCTCCATCCTATCCTGTCCCCCTTTATTCAATTTTCTCTTTTGACTTTGTCCCTTTTCAAAAGTGTTTGTTTTTGACTACCTCCTCCCCCAATTTGCCCTCCCTTCTATCATCCCCCCTTCCCTTCTCATCCCCTTACCCCCTAACTTTCCTGTAGGGTAAGACCCAATTGAATGTGTATGTTATTCCCTCCTTAAACCAAATCTGATGCGAGCAAGTTTCACTCATTCCCTTTCACCTAAGCCCTCTTCTCTTCCAATAGAACTTCTTTTTTTTGCCACTTTTGTGTGAGATAATTTACCCCCATTCTATCTCTCCCTTTCTCCCTCTCCCAATATATTCCTCTCTCACCCTTTATTTTTTTTCTAGATATCGTCCCTTCCTATTCAACTCACCCTGTACCCTCTGTCTATATATATATGTATATTCCCTTCAACTCCACTAATACTGAGAAAGGTCTCATGAGTTACAAATTCATCTTTCCATGTAGGAATGTAAACAGTTCAACTTTAGTAAGACTTAGCAAGACTCTTATGATTTCTCTTTCCTGTTCACTTTTTCATGCTTCTCTTGATTCTTGTATTTGAAAGTCAAATTTTCTATTCATCTCTGGTCATTTCATCGAGAATACTTGCAAGTCCTCTATTTCATTATCCATATTTTGCCCTGAAATATTATGCTCAGTTTTGCTGGGTAGGTGATTCTTGGTTGTAATCCCAGCTCCTTTGACCTTTGGAATATCATATTCTAAGCCCTTTGATCCCTTAGTTTAGAACCTGCAAGATCTTATGTTATCCTGATTGTGTTTCCACAATACTCGAATTGTTTCTTTCTGGCTGCTTGCAATATTTTAAGCTTGACCTGGGAACTCTGGAATTTGGCTAAAATATTCCTAGGAGTTTTCATTTTGGGATCTTTTTCAAGAGGATTTCAAGTAGATTCTTTCAATTTCAATTTTACTCTCTGGTTCTTGAATATCAAGGCAGTTTTCCTCAATAATTTCTTGAAAGATGATGTCTAGGCTCTTTTTTTATCATGGCTTTCAGGTAGTCCAATAATTTTTAAATTATCTCTCCTGGATCTATTCTCCAGGTCAGTGGTTTTTCCAATGAGATATTTCACATTGTCTTCCATTTTTTCATTCTTTTGGTTCTGTTTTATAATTTCTTGATTTCTCATAAAGTCACCAGCTTCTACTTGTTCTATTCTAATTTTTAAGGCAGTATTTTCTTCAGTGATCTTTTGGACCTCCTTTTGCATTTGGCTAATTCTGCCTTTTAAGGCATTCTTCTCCTCATTGGCTTTTTGGACATCTTTTGCCATTTGAGTTAGTCTATTGTTTAAGGTTTTGTTTTCTTCATTATTTTTTGGGATCTCCTTCAGCAAGCTATTGACTTGTTTTTCATGATTTTCTTTTTTTTCTTTTTTCTTTTTTTGATTTTTTTATTCTTTTAAAATTTTTTTTATTTTTAGTTTACAACACTTGGTTCTACATAATTCGAGTTCCAGATTTTCTTCCCTTCCTCCCAGCCTCCCTCCCCAGCAGAATGGAATCCACTATATCTTCTACGTATAACTTCGCATTGAACTCATTTATACACAGTCAAGTTGTGGAGAAGAATTATGACCAATTGAATGAATCATGAGAAGGAAGAAACAGAACCAAAAAAAAAAAACCCAAAAACAAAAACAAAAGAGAGAAAAAGAAGAGGAAAAAAAAAGGTGAGCATAAAGTGTGCCTCAATCTGCATTCATACTTCATAGTTCTTTCTCTGGATGTAGATAGTATTCTCCATTGTGAGTCCTTTGGAATTGTCTTTGCACCTTGTGTTGCTGAGAAGAGCAAAGTCTATCAGGGTTAGTCCTCACAGAATCCATATATCTGTGGTTCTGTATAATGTTCTCCTGGCTCTGCTCCACTCACTCAGCATTATATCGTGTAGGTTTTTCCAGGTTGTTATGAAGTCCGTATCATCCCCATTTCTTATAGCACAATAGTATTCCATTACCTTCATATGCCACAGCTTGTTTATCCATTCCCCAATTGATGGGCATCCCCTTGATTTCCAATTCTTAGCTACTACAAAAAGAGCTGCTATAAATATTTTTGTACATATGGGTCCTTTTCCCACTTATGTAACCTCTTTGGGATACAACCCTAGAAGTGGTATTGCTGGGTCAAAGGGTATGAACATTTTTATAGCCCTTTGGGCATAGTTCCAAATTGCTCTCCAGAATGGCTGGATAATTTCACAACTCCACCAGCAATGTAACAATGTTTCAATTTTCCCATATCTTCTCCAGCATTCATCATTTTCCTATTTTGTCATTTTAGCTAATCTGATAGAAGAGATGTGGTACCTAAGAGTTGTTTTGATTTGCATTTCTCTAATCAGTAGTGATATAGAGCATTTTTTCATATGCCTATAGATATCTTTAATTTCTTCCTCTGAAAACTGCCTGTTCATATCCTTGGACCATTTCTCAAGTGGGGAATGACTTGTATTCCTATAAATTTGGCTCAGTTCCCTGTATATTTTAGAAATAAGGCCTTTATCAGAGACACTGGTTGTAAAGATTTTCTCCCAATTTTCTGCTTCCCTCCTAATGTTTGTTGCATTGGCTTGTTTTATACAAAAACATTTCAATTTAACATAATCAAAATTATCCATTTTGCATTTTGTAATGCTCTCTATCTCTTGTTGTGTCGTGAATTCTTTTCTTTTCCATAAATCTGATAAGTAAACTATTCAATGCTCTCCCAAATTGCTTATAGTATCAGCCTTTATTCCTAAATCATGAACCCATTTTGACTTTATTTTGGTATATGGTGTAAGATATTGGTCTATGACCAGTTCTGCCCTACCATTTTCCAATTTTCCTAGCAGTTTTTGTGAAATGGTGAATTTAGCCCAGAAGCTAGATTCTTTGGGTTTATCAAAGAGTAGATTGCTATAGTTGTTGACTTTTCCATCTTGTATACCTATTCTATTCCACTGATCCACGACTCTGTTTCTTAGCCAGTACCAGGCAGTTTTGATGACTGCTGCTTTATAGTACAGTTTAATATTTGGTATGGCTAGGCCACCTTCCCTAGCATCTCTTTTCATTAATACCAAAGATATTCTAGACCTCTTGTTCTTCCAGATGAATTTTGTTATCATTTTATCCAGCTCTGTAAAATAATTTTTTGGTAGTTCGATTGGTATGGCACTGAATAGATAGAATAATTTAGGCAAAATTGTCATTTTTATTATATTAGCTTGGCCTAACCACAAGCAACTGATATTTTTCCATTTATTTAGATCTGACTTTATTCGTGTGAAAACTGTTTTGTAATTATGTTGATATAGGCCCTGGGTTTGTCTTGGGAGATAGATTCCCAAATATTTTATAGTGTCTACAGTAACTTTGAATGGAATTTCTCTTTTTGTCTCTTGCTGTTGGGCTTTGTTAGGAATGTATAGGAATGCCAAGGATTTGCGTGGGTTTATTTTATATCCTGCAACTTTGCTAAAGTTGTTTATTATTTTAAGTAGTTTTTTACATGATTCTCTAGGATTCTCTAAGTAAATCATCATATCATCTGCAAAAAGTGATCATTCAGTTTCTTCTTTGCCTATTCTAATTCCTTCAATTTCTTTTTCTTCTCTTATTGCTACAGCTAACATTTCTAGTACCAAATTGAATAGTAGGGGTGATAATGGACATCCTTGTTTCATGCCTGATCTTAGTGGGAATGCATCTAGTTTATCCCCATTACAAATAATGCTTGTTGATGGTTTTAGGTAGATGCTATTTATAATTTTAAGGAAGGCTCCATTTATTCCTATTATTTCTAGTGTTTTTAATAGGAATGGGTGTTGTATTTTGTCAAAGGCTTTTTCTGCATCTATCGAGATGATCATATGGTTTCTGCTAGTTTTGTTGTTGATATGGTCAATTATGCTAATAGTTTTCCTAATATTGAACCAGCCTTGCATTACTGGAATAAATCCTACCTGGTCATTATTCTGGTGATAAGTTGCTGCAATCTTTTTGCTAATATTTTATTTATAATTTTTGCATCAATATTCATTAGGGAAATTGGCCTATAATTTTCTTTCTGTGTTTTGACTCTACCTGGTTTGGGTATTAATACCATATTTGTATCATAAAAAGAATTTGCTAGGACTCCTTCTTCACAACAAACAGCCTACAAAGTATAGGAATTAGTTGTTCTTTAAATGTTTGATAGAATTCACATGTAAAACCATCTGGCCCTGGAGATTTTTTCCTAGGGAGGTCATTGATGGCTTGCTGAATTTCTTTTTCTGAAGTGAGGTTATTTAGAAATTTTACTTCCTCTTCTGTTAAACTGGGCAATTTATGTTTTTGTAAATATTCATCCATATCCCTAAGGTTGTCAAATTTATGGGTATACAATTGGGTAAAATAATTCCTAACTATTGTTTTGATTTCCTCTTCATTAGAGGTGAATTCACCCTTTTCATTTTTGATACTGGTAATTTGATTTTCTTCTTTCATTTTTTTAATCAAATTGACCAAAGGTTTATCAATTTTATTGGTTTTTTCATAAAACCAGCTCTTTGTTTTATTTATTAATTCAATAGTTTTCTTGGTTTCAACTTTATTAATCTCTCCTTTGATTTTCAGTATTTCTAGTTTGGTATTTAATTGGGGATTTGCAATTTGTTCTTTTTCTAGCTTTTTCAGTTGTATGCCCAATTCATTGATCTCCTTTTTCTCTATTTTATTTATGTAAGCATTTAGAGATATAAAACTTCCCCTAAGAACTGCTTTTGCTGCATCCCGTAAGTTTTGGCATGTTGTCTCATTATTGTCATTCTCTTGAATGAAGTTATTAATTGTTTCTCTGATTTGTTCTTTGGCCCACACATTCTTTAGAATTTGATTATTTAGTTTCCAATTAATTTTTAGCTTATTTTTCCATGGTTCTTTATTACAAATAATTTTTATTGCATCGTGATCTGAAAAGTATGCTTCTACTACTTCTGCCTTTCTGCACTGGATTGTGAGGTTTTTATGCCTTAGTACATGGTCAATTTTTGAGTATGTGCCATGTACCTCTGAGAAGAAAGTATATTCCTTTTTATCCCCATTCAGTTTTCTCCAGAGGTCTATCATATCTGTCTTTTCTAAAATTCTGTTCACCTCCTTAACTTCTTTCTTATTTATTTTGAGGTTAGATTTATCAAGTTCAGAAAGGGGGAGGTTGAGGTCTCCCAATATTATAGTTTTGCTGTCTATTTTTTCCTGTAACTCCCTTAACTTCTCCTCTAAGAATTTGCATGCCATACCATTTGGCCCATACATGTTAAACAATGATATTGCTTCATTGTTTATGGTGACTTTTAGCAGGATGTAGTGTCCTTCCTTATCTCTTTTAATTGGATCTATCTTTAGTTTTGCTTTGTTTGAGATTAAGATTGCTACCCCTGCTTTTTTCACTTTAGCTGAAGCATAATATATTTTACTCCATCCAGGCTTTTACCTTTACCCTGTGTGTATCCCCCTGTTTCAAATGTGTTTCTTGTAAACAGCATATTGCAGGTTTTTAATCCATTCTGCTATCTGCTTCCATTTTATGGGAGAGTTCATCCCATTCACATTTACAGTTATGCTTTTATTTGTCCCTTTCCCCTTCCACTCCTCAACAAAGTTTTGCTTTTGACTGCCGCCTTCCTCAGTTTACCCTCCCTCTTGATTCCCCTCCCTTATCTTACCATTTTCCACTTGCTACTTCTTCCCTCCCCTCTGACTGCCCCCCTCCTTTTTTTCCCCCTTTCCCCCTGTAGGACAAGTTAGATTTCTGTACTTATCAGGGTATGTTATTACCTTGTTGAACCAGATCAGATGACAGTAACGCTCAAATACTGCTCTTCTCCCTCCCTTTTTTCCCTGTACTATAATGTGTTTTTATACCTCTTCATTTGATGCAATTTACCCTTTGCTACTACCTCCTTACCTCTTCTCCCCTAACCCTCCCTTTACATATCTTAATTATGTTTTCTATCCTTATATCAGTTATTTTATACAGAGATTCACGGTCTATATGCATCCCTTTCAATTGTCATAATAGCTGTACTATTCTCAAGATTGACATATATGTATATATATATATATGTATATAACATATATAAAATGATATAATCCTATATAAAGATGTAAATAATTTGCCCTTATTGATTAATAAGGTTTGTGGGGATTTTCCCCTCCTGTTTACCTTTTTATGTCTCTCTTGAGTTTTGTATTTGAAGATCAAATTTTCCATTGAGTTCTGGCCTTTTTATCAGGAAGATCTGAAATTCCCTTATTTCATTGAATATCCATCTCCTTGCCTGAAAAATTATGCTTAATTTTGCTGGGTAGTTGATCCTTGGTTGTAGTCCCAGCTTCTTTGCCCTTCGGAATATCATATTCCAATTTCTCTGGTCATTTAATGTAGAAGTTGAGAGATCCTGACTGTAGTTCCACGATATTTGAATTGTTTCTTTTTGGCTGCTTTCAGTACTTTATCCTTGACTTTGTAATTCTGAAATTTGACTATAATATTTCTTGGTGTTTTCAATTTGGGATCTCTTTCAGGGGGTGATCAGTGGATTCTTTCAATGACTATTTTTCCCTCTGGTTCTAGGATCTCTGGGCAGTTATCTTTGAAAATTTCTTCAAAGATACTGTCAAGGCTCTTTTTTTCATCACGGATTTCTGGAAGGCCCATAATTCTTAAATTGTCTCTCCTGGATCTATTTTCCAGGTCAGTTGTTTTTTCAATCAGATATTTCACATTTTTTTCTATTTTTTCATTCTTTACATTTTGTTTGACTACTTCTCGATGCCTCATAGAGTCATTAGCTTCCACTTGCTCAATTCTAATTTTTAATGAGTTGCTGTCTTCATTTTGCTTTTGAGTCTCCTTTTCCAATGGGTTGATTTTACCTCTCAGGGTGTCATTTTCTCTATTTAGATTCTGAATCTCCATAGCTATTTTGCCAATCTTATTTTTTAAGGGCTTGATTTTGTCAGTGGTTTTTTTTTTTTTTCCATTTTTTCTTTTACCTCCCTAATTTGGTTTTTAAAATAGCCCTTTAGCTCTTCCAGTAATTCTTTTTGGGCTTGAGACCAGTTCACATTCCCTTTTGAGGTATCAGATGTGGGTATAGTGTCATTGCTATACTCTTCCAAATTGGTATTTTGATAATGTCTGTCTCCATTAAAAGAATCAATGGCCCTCAGTTTTTTTGTGTTCTTCTTCATGTTGGTTAGCCTTTTCCTGGCTTTACAATGAATTTCTGCTTTTGGGGCCCAGGGCTCTCTGTCCCAGGTTTCTTATTCTGTGGATTGTGAGTCTAGTTACTGGCTTTGTGAATTATAGCCTTCAGTTTCCTGAGGTGTGGGGGAGGGGTCTGGCTGCCTGGAGTCACCTCTTCCCCTGGGATTGCTCTCCAGCATTGTTGCTCTTCAGCAATGGTCTCAGCTGTTTGTTTCTTGAGCTGGGGTCTGGCACTTCCCCTGGGGGAGCAAGGGTACATCTGGGCTCCTGGTGTTTGCCCCTGCTGGCTCTGCCCCTCTGGGACTCAGGAACTCCCACTGCTCGGCCACTGAAGCCCCACTTCTGTCTCCTCTATTCCAGCATTTTTTCCCCGAGGAATTCTCTGGATCAGGGATTGGGGTGGGATGGAGAGGGATTAGAGCTGTTTACCTGACCATTATGTCTCCTGGAAGTTCAAGAAGATGCATTTCATACCTTTGGGCTGCAAGCCTCAGGAGTTGATGTCTCACCGCCAGTGGTGTTGTGCTGCTGCCTCTCGTCACTTCCACAGACTGCCATCCTGTGTTGGGAGGCCTGGGGATCTCCACTGGTTTCACGCGCCCAGCTTTCTCCCAGCTTTTTTCGCACATTCATTTCCGTGACTGCTTCCACTTTGGTGCTGTCTGGAACAGCTCCCGTCGGCCTTTCAGACTCTCCGGGCTTGGAAATTTGCCTTACTCAAACTGCTCACTGTTTCTAACTCTCTCAAATATGCTCAGATTCACTTTTTTATAGGAATCTGATGGAACTTGTGAGAGAGCTCTGGTAAGATGTTGTTTTCACGTGGCCATCATGGCTCCACCCCCCTCATGATTTTCTTGTATCACTCTCATTTCTCCTCCTAGTTTTTCCTCTACTTCTCTTACTTGATTTTCAAAATTCTTTTTGAGCTCTTCCACGGCCTGAAACCAATTCATATTTTTCTTGGAGGCTTTTGATGTAGGATCTTTGACTTGGTTGACTTCTTTTGGCTGTACGTTTTCATCTTCTTTGTCACCAGAGTAAGATTCTATAGTCTGAGTCCTTTTACATTTCCAGCTCATCTTCCCAGCCACCTCTGCCACCCTGGGGCTGGACCATGCCCCTCTGTCACCCAGGTCCAACAGTTTTCCTACTGACCTGCTCCATTGTCTTTGGTATTTGTGGGTTGAGAAGTCTGGAAACTGCCACAGCTGCCAGTGATTATCAGTGCCCTGAGGCCTGCTTCACCCATTCTGCTCCAGCCTGGTCTGTCCTGGCGAGACCCATGCTGGGCTGTGCTCCACTCCTAGCATGGTGCTAAAGACCCTTCCCAGGGACCATCCAGGCTGTCTTGGGCTAGAGATTTGTTTCACTCTGTCATGTCATGGGTTCTGTAGCTCTAGAGTTTGTTTAGAGTAATTTTTTACAGGTGTTTGGAGGGATTTGGGGGAGAGCTCAAGCGAGTCCCTGTTTTCATGCTGCCATCTTGACTGCCCCTAGGAAAATTGAAATGAGAGTTTTAAAGGAAAGAATTGAAGGGAGAATAAATAGTTGGTACAAGAGGTATAAAACCTTACACAAGTGACAAAATCTGTGAAAATTATAATATACTGAACAGAAATCAATGACCCCATGAGACAACAAGAAATAATAGAACAAAATAAAGAAATTGGGGGAAAAAAGAACAAAACATAAAGTATCTCCTATCAAAAACAACTGACATGGAAACCAAGTCAAGATAATCTAAGAATCACTGGACAACCTGAAAACTTTTAAAAATTAATTGAAAAATTATTTTTAAAACAATTTTTAAAAATCCTGGGTACTATAATGAATGAAATCATAAACTTCACAATCTTATTACCTCCTGAAAAAAATCCCAAAATGAAAAGCCCCAGGAATATAACTGCAACAATCCAGAACTTCCCTGTCAAAGAAAAATTATTGCAAACAGTCAGAAATAAATAATTCAAATACCAAAAAGCCACACTCATCATCACATAAAATTCAGCAGCTATCAATTTAAGGAATAAGAGAGCTTGGAATATGATATTCCATAAGGCAAAAGAAAAATTACAACCAAGCATAAACTATCTAGCAAAACTGAACAAAATCCTACAAGAGAAAAAAAAATAGACCTTTAATGAGTAAGAGAACTTCTATTCTTTCTACTGAAAAGGTCTGAGCTGAGTAGAAACTTTGAAATGCAAATGTAAAAATCAAGAAAAACATAGGAAGGTAGATATACCAGAAAATTTTGTGGGGACTCTACAATGATGCATATTTTTTTAGTCTAATAGGGGAAGAAGAAAGAAGTACCCCCTGAAAATCCTAATATCTTCCAGAGTCATAAAGAGATTGCTTAAAGTTATCATAGACAATGTATGTAGTGATAATGATGAAAATAAATTGGTATTGCTTAAAAAAATAGAAAAGTCAATCATTGGAACAGACTAGGTACACAACATACAGAAGCAAAAGAACATAATAGAATGATGTTCAATAAACTCAAATAACTAAACGACTGGTAAATATTTGCTATTTGACAAAAACTGTTGGGAAAAGTAGAAAAATGGACCAACAACAATTAGGTTTATACAAACATCTCAGACCAAGATAAGCTCCAAAAAGATACATGACTCAGAAATAAATTAGAAAAGCAAGGAAGCAAATACCAGTACCAGCTATTGATAAGGAAGGCGCTCGTGACCAATCAGGGAATAGAAAGGATTACAGAAGAGAAAATGAACAGTCTCAATTATATGAAATTGAAAAGTTCTTGCACGAATAAGATCAATTCAGCTAATATTTGAAGAGAAACAATTAACTCAGGAAAAATCTTTGCAACAGATTTCTATGTTAAAGATCCCATATTCAAGATAAATAAGGAATTAATTCAAATATGTAAGAACAAGAACCATTCCATAATAGATAAATAGTAAAAGGATATGAACAGATAGTCATCAAGGGAAGAAGTCTAAGGCATCAAAAGCCATATGAAAAATAATGCTCCAATTAATTCACTAATAATTAAAGAAATGAAAATTAAAACAATTCTGAAGTTCTACCATATTGGCAAAGTTGACAAAATATCCATCATATTGGTAAAGTTGACAAAAAGGAAAACAACAAGTGTTGGAAGGGCTGTGGGAAAACAAGAACATTGATGCACTGCTGGTGGAACTATGCATTGGTACAGTCATTCTGGAAAGTAATTTGAAACTATTCCTCCCAATCACTAAATTATGCATACCATTTGACCCAGCTAGACCTCTACTATGCCTATAATCTGAAAAAGATAAAAGAAATAGGAAAAGATTTTATTGGAGCAAAAATATTTATAGCGGCTCTTTTGGTGGCAGCAAGGAACTGGAAACTTTGGGGGTGCCCATCAATTGGGGAACAGATGAACAAATTACGGTATATGAATGTAATGAAATAGTATTGCGCTGCAAGAAATAAAGAAAGGAATGGTTTCAAAGAAACCTGAGAACTGCCCGTTCATATCCTTTGACCATTTCTCAATTGGGGAACGACTTGTATTCCCATAAATTTGATTCAGTTCCCTCTACATTTTAGATATGAGGCCTTTATCAGAGACGCTTGTAAAGATTCTTTCCCAATTTTCTGCTTCCCTCCTAATCTTTTTTGAATTGGCTTTGTTTGTACAAAAACTTTTCAATTTAACATAATCAAAATTACCTATTTTGTATTTTGTAGTGCTCTCTATCTCTTATTTGGTCATGAATTCTCCCTTTTCCCATAAAAAAAAACAACAACAATAAAGAAACCTGAGAAGATCTATAGGAACTGATGCACAGTGAAGTGAACAGACCCAGAACAATTTATGCTATAACAACCACACTGTAAAAATGAACAATTTGGAAAGACTTAACTACGATCAACATAATGATCTACCAGGATCTCAGAGGACTGATGACGAAGAATGCTCTCCACCTTCTTTTTTTTTTTAATTTTTTTCTTTTTTCTTTTTAATTTATTTATTTATTTTTAGTTTACCACACACGGTTCTACACAGTTTTGAGTTCCAGATTTTCTCCCCTCCCTCCCCCCTCCCTCCCCAAGATGGCATGGAGTCTCATATAACTGGTAATCGATTAAATAAGTAGCATGACACATATTTTTGGATATTGCCAGTATAGGATTTTCATTTGTTTGATTATGCATATTTGTTACAAGGGATTTATTTTCTTTATTTTTCAGCAGAGGTAGAGAGAGGTGTGAGGGAGAAAACATAAATGCTTGTTAGTTGAAAAATATTAATTCACAAAAAAAAGAAAAAGAAAACAATTTGAAACTATGCCTCCCCAAAAGTCACGAAAATATGAATATCTTTTTATCCAGCAAAATGCTAGACCTATATCATAAAAAAAAACAAAAAAGGGAAAGGACCAATATGCATAAAAATATTTATAGCAGCTACTTTTGTTGTAGCAAAGAGTTGGAAACAAAGAAACTGCTGAACAATTGGGAAATGGCTGAAGATAGTGTAATGTATGAATGTAATGGAACACTTTTACAATACTAATATGCTTTAAGAAATGATGAAATGGATAGTTTCCGAGAAACTTGGTAACATTTATATAAATCGATACAGAATTAAGTGAACAGAAAACAATTTATACAATAACAACAACCACGAAGAAAAAAATCCAAATTTGAAAGACTTGAGAACTCTGATTAAGGCAGTGACAAACCACAACTTGAAAATCAGTGAAGCATTTAAATGAGAGTGCACAGAAGAAAACAAAAGGAAAGGGAAATGGAGACAAGCAGGACAACTTTGAAAATGACAATGAGAATTTAATGTATATCTTAAAAAACAAAGAGGAAAACAACAAGTGTTGGAGGGGCTGTGGGAAAACAAGAACATTGATGCATTATAGAGATTTGCAGGTTTACATAAAATCATCTTTTCTGTTCTACTGTGTATATGGTAAAGCTATTTTTTTTCTTTTGCTGTTCAAGTCTGGAATAAAAATTGAATCCTACTGATTTTTAACATTTAAAATTTTTATCCTACCGTGTTTTTAACATAATAGGTGTTTAATAGGCATTTATTGGGTGATGGAATACTATTGTGCTGTAAGAGACGATGAAGGGGATGGTTTCAGAGAAATCTGGTAAGAAATGTATGAACTGAGGCAGAAGGAAGTAGGCAGAATCAGGAGAACAATTTACACAATAACAATACCGTAAAGAAAAACAACTTTGAAAGACTTAGGAACTCTCTGATTAGCACGATGACAGACCATAACTGCAGAGAGCCAATGATGAATTATGCTATCCAGATAGAGAGGTGATAGACTGAGTGGGTTTTTTTTTTTACAGGACCAATGAGGGAGTTTGCTTCATTTGACTGTTTTGTTTTTTCTTAGCTTCTTGATTTGTATGGGAATGGGGTAGGGAGAGGATGGGGAAGGGGAAGGAGAGAATTTGGACCTGAAAATAAAATAAAATTTGAATTAAAAAAAAGAAAGAAGAAGAGAATGTGTTTAGACAATAATGAATGAATGAATGGTTTGTTGGATTGGATTGAATTGAATTTCAAGCCTATCATTCTTTCCACTATACTACACTAAGTCTCTAAGCACTTATTTGGTATTTAAGGGGGCCATTGACAGTCATCTTGACCTTAGTCTTGCCACTGGACTTCACTGACTCTGGAGGAGAGAGGGAAGCTGATGATTTTGTGAAGCTCTGTCCCACTCATATCCAATTTACATACAAGTCAAGACAACATCCTTGTGATGACATTGGTCCTCTTCAAGAATGAAAGACAAACAACAAGGACTTGACAGTGTCTAATAGTGCCTTATGATATTCCTTGTGTTGTTATTTAATTTTTCATGTGTTTTTGTCTGGTTCCCCCAACCTGCCACCTTTTAGCTTTCTTTTCTCATTTCCCAGTGAGTAACACATATTAGGAGGCAGTTAGGTGGTACAGTGGATAGAATGCCAGGCATGGAGTCAGGAAGACTCATCTTCCAGAGTTCAAATCTGACCTCAGACACTTACTAGCTGTGTGACTCTGGGCAAGTCACTTAACCTCTGTCTGCCTCAGTTTCTTCATCTGTAAAATGAGCTGGAGAAGGAAATGGCAAACCACCCCAGTATCTATGCCACAAAAACCCCAAATGCAGTCATGAAGAGTCAGACACAACTGAAAAACAACTCAACAAAGCATACAATAGATACTGCAGAAGCAATTGTTTAAAGGTTAGTTGACTAGGATAGCTCCAATGAAATAAAATGAGTTATTGGTAACCAGTTCTATTTGAGAAACATCCTATCCAGTCAAGTTTTTCAGGTTATGACATTACTTTTGCTAAACCCATAGGAATAAATTCTTAGGCCATAGCTATCAAATCCAGCAGCCCACAAAATACTTTAAGATGCACAAAGAAAGAATCCTCTTGAACTATTATGGCATTTATAGGAGCAATGTCTAGCAGCAGAGTTTAATATCTTTGCTAAATTTTGCCTTGGAGGTTCCAATATTATATTTATGCTCATTCCTACAAAAAGTGCCACACTATGATTCATTGCTGTTGTTGTTCTGTCATTTTCAGTTGTGTCTGATTTTTCGTGACCCCATCTGGGGTTTTCTTGGCAATGATCCTGAAGTGGTTTGCCAGTTCCTTTTCCAGCTCATTTTACATATGAGGCAAACATGGTTAAGTGACTTGCCCAGGGTCACATAGCTCGTGAGTGTCTGAGGCTGGATTTGAACTCAGAAAGAGGAGTCTTTCAATACTTCAAGGGTCTGTGATTTTATCAGTGTGGCTATTCCTTCCACAAAGAGAATTCACAACCCTTCTATAAACCTAAAAATTGTCTTGCAGAGTATCTTTAGTGAAAATTTTAAAAATTACCTCATCAGCCTACAGCCAGGCTAATAGTAATCCTTTCTCATTTTACTACAGACTGATCTTTGGATGACAGACATATGAGACTATCACAGAAGCCCCACTAAATCCTTACTCTAGCAGCATTTTGTTGTGGTATAGAAGTGATCCTATACTTTCAGACTTTGACAGAAAAATTTGAGTTCCAGTAGCTGAAAAGCTTCTAACAAATACTACATTCAGTCGCCTGGATTAGCCCCTGGGATTCTAAGCAGGCTGGACACTGACCAAGCACTGTCTCTGTAAGGTCAACACCTCTGCCAAAAAGTACCATATTCCAATATGATTTATAAGGAAAAGTTAAATTAGAAGAAGCAGTATGGCATCAAGGAGACCAGATTACGGTGGTATATGTCACACAAAAACAATAAAATTACTGCAAGTTTCTGGGATAGCTAATCTCTATAACTACATGTTCTAATGCTGCAACACTGTTAACAAGATGATAATGGTGATGACATCAACAATAATAATAACAGCTTACATTTGTATGGCACTTTGTTGTTCCATCTATATCTGATGAGACAGTTCAAGGATTCTTTGAGGTATATAGATGAGGAAACTGAGATAGCAAGAAAAACATCATTTACAATGATGGCAAAAATGTAACAGATTCTTGGGAAAAATGTATCAAATACCTATCAAGTCATAAAGAAGATCTATTTATTCTTAAAATACATTTTATTCACATCTTTTGCTTTTATATCATCTACATTTCCCAATGTATCCTGCTCTTCCCTCCCTCCCAAACAATCATTCCCTTATAACAAAGAATAAAAAAGAAGGGGTGAAATCAGTTCAGCAAAGTTATTCAAGATATAAAAAATGTCTGACACCATATGCTGTGGTCCACAAAACAGCATGAAGTATTCTCTCATATCTCCAGAAGATCTATTTAAAAGATAACTACAAAATATTTTTTATAGAAATAAGGGAGCAATTGGAGAGATAATCACTGTAAATGGCTAGGTCAAGCCAGTATAGTAAAGATAGCTGCATCATCTAAAATATTCTATAGATTTAAGATTAAACTAAACAAAGTGCCAATGGGAAACTTTATTAATTAACTTTATTTTTAAATAAATATTTCAAATTTTTAAAAATTCCTAAAATTTAAAATTTTGAAAGAATATTATGAAAATGAAAAATTTAAAAATATTTTATTTTTTATTTAATATATTAATAAAAGCTATATAGAAAAACAGATCATTAAGAATAATGGGAAATAACAGGAATGAAAAGGAAGGAAGAAGGGGCAGCTAGGTGGTGCAGTGAGTAGAGCACCAACCCTGGAGCAGGAGGACTTGAGTTCAAATTTGTCCTCAGACACTTGACACACTTACTAGCTATGTGACCTTGGGCAAGTCACTTAACTCCAGTTGCCCTGCCTTCCCCCCTGAAAAAAAAAGTAAGCTCTCATCCTCCCTTATTGATCTCTGAAAGCCCAGAAAATATCACCCTAGGAAAGACCCTGGAACAGCTGAGTCAGCAGAAAGATGGGGTGCAACAGTCTTGTAGCCAAGTAAGCTTGGGGAATTAATGGGAGAGGCCCCTCTCACTCTGAGGGAGGGGAAGCAGTATAGGACAAGAGGTATACCAGCAAGCCAGCAGCAAGCACCACCTCAGCAAACCAAGGGGAGATCCTTAGCCCCAAGATGGTAGAGCAGGCAAATGCCAACACCAGGACCCCCAAGTGCCTCAGCACAGGCAAGGGAACCAATAGATACCAGCTTGGAAAACCACCACATGTACTGGTATTTTCCAGCAGCCAGATCTCGTGGTGCTTCAGTACAACTTCAGGAGGCACAGTTCCAGGAAGGCAGACATCCTCCAGCAGCCAAACATTCAAGTGCTTTAAAGAAGCCTGGAAGAGCAGGTGTCTCCCAGGGGCCAGACTCCTCACCCCCACCCTGAGAGCTGCAATGTTGCTGACCCCAGCTCAGTACCAGGTAAGTTGCCAGATCCCTACAGCCTCCAGCTGCCAACACCTGAGGCCCTAGCACACAAAACCAGTGACTAGGTCCCAGGCCACCACCACAAGAAGCTTAGGTCAGTGCTTCCTGCACTCCAGCAGGAGAGCTCAACTTTAAAAACCAGGAAATACGCAAACACCATGAGCAAAAAGCAGAAATGGACAATGACCATAGATTCTTATTATAGGGACAGAGTAGATCAAGGCACAAATTTAGAAAAGGACAATATTGTCAACATACTCAAATCTGAAACCTCAAAGTGGAATATGAAGTGGTCTCAAGCCCAAAAAGCTTTCGTGGAGGAGCTAAAGAAGGATTTTAAAATTCAAATAAGAGAGGTAGAATAAAATTGGGGAAAGAAATGACAGGCACATAAGATAGAGTCAATAGCTTGGAAACAGAAGGACAAAAATTGACAATAGAAAACAAGTCCTTAAAAAATACAGTTGGCCAAATGGAAAAAAGTACCCTGAAGAAAGCAAGTCCTTAAAAAAATACAATTGGTCAAATGGAAAAAAAAACTACACTGAAGAAAACAAAAAGCAGAATTGGCCAAATGGAAAAGAGGGTACAAAATCAAATAGAAGAAAACAATTCTTTAAAAATTAGAATTGGGCAAGTGGAAACTAATGACTCTATGAGATACCAAGAATCAGTCAAACAGAAACAAAAGAATGAAAAAATAGAAGAAAAAACAAAATATCTCATTGGTAAAACAACTGACTTGGAAAATAGATCCAGGAGAGACAATTTTAAAGTTATTGGTCTACACAAAAACCATGAAAAAAAAAGAGCCTGGACAGCATCTTTCAGGAAATCATCAAGGAAAACTACCCTAAGGTCTTAGAACCAGAGGGTAAAATTGTCCTTGAAAGAATCCGCCAATCACCTCCTGAAAGAGATTCCAAATTGAAAATGCCAAGGAATATTGCAGACAAATTTCAAAATTACCAAGCCAAAGAGAAATTATTGCAAGGAGCCAGAAAGAAATAATTTAAATATCATGGAATCACAGTCAGGATTATGCAGGACTTTGTAGTTCCTAGAGGACATGGAATATGATATTCCATAAGGCGAAGGAGCTTGGATTACAACCAAGGATCAACTACCCATCAAAACTGAGGATAAACTTTCAGGGGAGGAGATAGACATTCAACAAAATAGGGGACTTCCAAACCTTCCTGATGAAAAGACTAGAGCTCAGCCGAAAATTCGATCTTCAAATACGAGACTGAAGAGAGGCATAAAAAGGTCAATAGGAAAGGAAAAAACAACAACAACATGTTACTAATAAGGGCAAACTCTTTACATCCCCACAAGGTAAGATGACACTTGTAACTCTTAAGAACTGTATTGTTATTACTCCATTTAAAAGGGGTATACATAGACAGAGGACATGGGTATAAGTTGATTTTGATGTAATGATAAAAAAATCTAATTAAGTGATGAAAAGGGATTGTACTGGGAGAAGAGGAAGGGAGGAGGCAGACAATTGTAAATTACATTACATGAAAAGGCACAAAAACCTATTACAGTAGAGGGAAAGAAGGGAGGGAGAAGAGCACTGTTTGAAACTTTCTCATTAGATTTGGTTCAAAGAGGGAATAACAATCAGTTAGGTATAGAAATCTAACTTGCCCTATAGAAAGTATGAGAGGAAAGGGGAAAGAAAAGGGAAGGGGTGGATAGAAGAGAGGGAAGAAGTAGTAAGGGTAAAGGGTAAGAAAAGGGAGGGGGCTGATAGAAGGGAGGGCAGACTGAGGGAGGTGGTGGTCTAAAGCAAAACTCTAGTGAGGAGGGAAAGGGAGAAAGGGGAGAGAAAAACATAAAAGGTGGGGGGGAAATAGGATGGGAAGACACAGATAGCAATCATAACTGTGAATGTGAAAGGGATGAATTCTCCCATAAAATGGAAGCAGGCAGCAGAATGGATTAAGAACCATAATCCTACAATATGTTATTTACAAGAAATACACTTGAAGCAGAGGGATACACACAGAGTAAATGGAAAAAGCTGGAGCAGAACATATTATGCTTCAGCTGAAGTAAAAAAAAAAAGCAGAGGTAGCAATCCTGATTTCAGACAAAGCAAAAGCAAAAAATAGATTTAATTAAAAGAGATAAGGAAGGAAACTATGTCCTGCTAAAAGGTACCATAGACAATGAAGTAATATCATTACTAAACATATATGCACCAAGTGGTATAGCATCCAAATTCTTAGAGAAGTTAAGGGAGTTATAGCAAGAAATACATAACAAAACCGTACTAGTGGTGGACCTCAACTTCCCCCTCTCAGAACTAGATAAATCTAGCCACAAAATAAACAAGAAAGGAGATGAATAGAATTTTAGAAAAGTTAGATATGGTTGATCTCTGGAGAAAATTGAATGAGAATAGAAAGAAATATACCTTTTTCTTGGCAGTACATGACATCTACAAAAAATTAACTGTATATTAGGGCATAAAAGCCTCACAATTCAATGCAGAAAGGCAGAAATATTAATTGCATTCTTTTCAGATCATGATGCAATAAAAAGCATATGTTAAAGGGCCATGGAAAGATAAACTAAAAATTAATTGGAAACTAAACGATCTAATCCTAAAGAATGAGTGGTTCAAATGACAAATCATAGAACTAATCACTAACTTCATCCAAGAGAATGACAATAATGAGAAAACATACCAAAACTTACGGGATGCAGCTAAAGTAGTTCTTAGGGGAAGTTTTTTATCTCTAAATGCTTACATGAATAAAATAGAGAAAAAAGACATCAATGAATTGGGCATGCAACTAAAAAAAAAAACTAGAAAAAGAACAAATTAAAAATCCTCAATTAAATACCAAATTAGAAATTCTGAAAACCAAAGGAGAGATTAATAAAATTGAAATTAAGAAACTATTGAACTAATAAATAAAACTAAGAGCTGATTTTATGAAATAACTAATAAAATAGATAAACCTTTGGTTAATTTGATTTTAAAAAAAGAAAGAAGAAAACCAAATTGCCAGTATCAAAAATGAAAAGGGTGAATTCACCACCAATGAAGAGGAAATCAAAACAATAATTAGGAGCTATTTTGACCAACTGTATACCAATAAATGTGACAGTTTCGGTGAAATGGATGAATATTTACAAAAGTATAAATTGCCCAAATTAACAGAAGAGGAAATAAAATACTTAAATAACCTATTTCAGAAAAAAAAATTGAACAAGCCATCAATGAACCCTCTAAGAAAAAAATCTCCAGGGCCAGATGGCTATACAAGTGAATTCTATCAAACATTTAAAGAACAATTAATTCCAATACTATTTAAACTATTTGGGAAAATAGGTGAAAAAGGAGTTCTACCAAATTCTTTTTATGATACAAATATACTTAAAAAGGGAAGACCAAAAACAGAGAAAGAAAATTATAGACCAGTTTCCCTATTGAACATAGACAGAAGACTTTTAAGTAAAATATCAGCATAGAGATTACAGCAATTTATCTCAAGGATGATACACTATGACCAGGTAGGATTTACACCAGGAATGCAGGGCTAGTTCAAAATTAGGAAAACTATCAGCATAATTGACCATATCAACAACAAAACTAATAGAAATCACATGATTGGGGCAGCTAGGTGGCGCAGTGAGTAAAGCACTGGCCCTGGAGTCAGGCAGACCTGAGTTCAAATCCAGCCTAAGACACTTGACACATTTACTAGCTGTGTGACCTTAGGCAAGTCACTTAACCCCAATTGCCCTGCCTCCTCCCACCCCCACACAAAAAATGTAAAAAAAAAAAAAAGAAATCATATGATTATCTCAATAGATACAGAAAAAGCATTTGATGAAATACAACATCCATTCCTATTAAAAACACTAGAGAGCATTGGAATAAATGGAGTCTTCCTTAAAGTGATAGGTAGCATCTATCTAAAATCAGCAAGCAAGCCCTGTATGTAATGGGGATAAGGTAGAAGCATTTCCAATAAGATCAGGGATGAAACAAGGATGTCCATCATCACCACTGTTATTCAATATTGTACTAGAAATGTTACCTTTAGCAATAAGAGAAGAAAAAAAATTGAAGGAATTAGAATAAGCAAAGAAGAAACAAAACTATCATTCTATCATCTTTGATGATGGTATACTTAGAGAATCTCAGAGAATCAAGTAAAAAAATTCCTTGAAATAATAAAGAAATTTAGCAAAGTTGCAGGATATATAATAAACCCACATACATAATATTTCTATGTATTACCAACAAAGCTCAACAGCAAGAGATAGAAAGAGACATTTCAATTAAAGTAACTGTAGACATTATAAAATATTTGGGAGTCTACCTGCCAAAACAAATCCAGGAACTATACAAACATAATTATAAAACATTTTTCATACAAATAAAGTCAGATCTAAATAATTGGAAAAATATAAGTTGCTCATGAGTAGTCTGAGCTAATATAATAAAAATGACAATTCTACCTAAAATAAATTACTTATTCGGTGCCATACCAATCAAACTGCCAAAAAATTATTTTATTGAGCTAGGAAAAAAAATAGAAAAATTCATCTGGAAGAACAAAAGATCCAGAATATCAAGGGAATTATTGAAAAGAAATGCAAGGAAAGGTGGCCTAGCTTTGTCAGATCTTAAATTGTATTATAGAGCAGCAATCATCAAAACTACTTGTATTGACCAAGAAATAGAGTGGTAGATCAGTGAAATAGGTTAGGTACACAAGACAAAATAGTCAATGACTATAGTAATCTACTATTTGAGAAATCCAAAGACTCCAGCTTCTGGGATAAGAACTCACTATTTAACAAAGACTGCTGGGAAAACTGGAAAATAGTATGGCAGAAACTAGACATAGACCAACATCTTCCACCCTATACCAAGATAAAGTGAAAATGGGTACATGATTTAAATATGAAGACTGATACCATAAGCAAACTAGGAGAGCAAGGAATAGTTTATTTGTCAGATCTATGGAGAAGGGATGAATTTATGACCAAACAAGTGATAGAAAACATTATGAAATGCAAAATGGATGATTTTGGTTACATTAAATTCAAAAGTTTTTGCACAAACAAAGCCAATGCAACCAAGATTAGAAGGGAAGTAGAAAGCTAGGAAATAATTTTTATAGCCAGTGTCTCTGATAAAGGTCTCATCTCTAAAATATATAGAGAACTGAGTTGAATTTATAAGAATACAAGTTATTCCCCAATTGATAAATGGTCAAAGGATATGAATGGGCAGTTTTCAGAGGAAGAAATTAAAACTACCTATAGTCCTATGAAAAAATGCTCTAAATCACTATTTATTAGAGAAATGCAAATCAAAACAACTGTGAGGTACCACCTTACATGTATCAGATTGGCTAACATGACAAAACAGGAAAATGATAAATGCTGGAGGAGATGTGGGAAAATTGGGACACCAATGCATTGTTGGTGGAGTTGTGAACTGATCCAACCATTCTGGAGAGCAGTTTGGAATTATGCTCAAAGGGCTATAAAACTGTTCATACCCTTCGACCCAGCAATACCACTTCTAGGTCTGTATCCCAAACAGATGATAAAAATGGGAAAAGACCCCACATATACAAAAATATTTATAGCAGCTCCTTTTGTGGTGGCAAAGAATTGGAAATTGAGAGGATGTCCATCAATTGAAGAATGACTGAACAAATTGTGGTATATGAATGTAATGGAATACTATTGTGCTATAAGAAATAATGAGTAGGAAGACTTCAGAAAAATCTGGAAAGACTTACATGAACTGATGCTGAGTGAAATGAGCAGAACCAGAATAGCCACGTTGTTCCATGACTGATGTTGGTAAACTTTGGTCTTCTCAGAAATGCAAGGATCTAAGATGACTCCAAAAGACTCACGATGGAAAATGCTATCACTACCAGAGAAAGAACTGTGGAGTCTGAATGCATATGGAAGCATATTATTTGCTCTCCTTTTCTTTTGTTATTTTGTATTGTTTCTTCTTTCTCTGGGTTCCTCCCATTAGTTCTAACTCTTCTTTACATCATGACTAATGTGAAAATACCTTTAATGTGAATGTATACGTACAGCCTATATCAGATTGCACGCCATGTAAGGGAGGGGAGAGGGGAGGGAGGGGAAGAAAATTTAAAACTCGAAATCTTATGAAGTGAATGTTGAAAACTAAAAATAAATAAATTAACTTTTTTAAAAGGGGAAAAAAAGAGTTAGTAGTACAATCAAAACCATGAAATTTTTATCTCACTTGACAGCCCTTGTTGGTAAATAAAGCACTAGCATTCTAAATAGATGTCTAAATCTCTGACCTGTTTAGCCCTGTGACTAGTGAATCTAGTCATTGCTCTTCCCTCCGTATGCTATTGATAACATTAATCACAGATCACTTATGATCAGGCAAAGTTTGTAGGAGACAAAAATCAAGAAATAGAAACAGTTTAAAGAGATAATAATAAAAATAATTGAAAAATGGAAGGGAATTAAACCTTTACTATCCTTTCATTGATCCTAAGGAGTGACAACAGCCAGGTTTTAGTCCTTTCCATCTATACACATTCTTTGTAGTTTGAATAGGTGAAAGAGTGAGCAGGGAGATCTCCAATAACATCAATACCCTCACTGTTATTCTCAATTCAATGCACTTACTGCAAAGTTTTTTTGTCTCCCTCACTGCCACTTCCTGCTAAGTACTGCTGCCTACTGCTCTGATCTTGACTAAATACCTCTCCTCTCTTTCTCAGTCCAGTTAAAACTTGAAGTAGTGTAAGTCTTCCCTGGCTAGGAGTCTCTCTCTGTGTGCAGAGAGAAAAATCACGTTCTCTATATGGGATTGCAGTTTCCAGGATTCACAGTTAGGTTTTCAAACCTTTCAGTTTCTCCCAGATTGCGGAGAAAAGCAAATTGTCCCTTTCAGAAACAATCTCTTACCTACCAATTGGGTATTGGCTAAACAAATTATGGTTTATGAATAGAATGGAATACTACTGGGCTATAGGAAATAATGAAGGGGAGAGTTTCAGAAAAACCTGGGAAGACTTTATATGAACTGATGTGGAGTGAAGTTAGCAGAACCAGAAGAACAAGTTATATAATAACAACAACATTGTAAAGACAAACAACTCTGAAAGACTTAAGAACTCTGATTAATGAATTAACCAAACACAATTCCAGAAGATACGTGATGAAACACGCTACCTACCTCCTGACAGAGAACTGATGGACTCAGAGTGCAGATCAAAACATATTTTTTGACGTGGCCAATATAGAATTTGTTTTGTTTTGCAATGAATATTTGTTATAAGGTTTTCATATTTCTTTCTTTTTTATTTTTGATGGTCAGGGAGCTAGGAGAAAGAGAAAATAGATTTTTGTTCATTGAAAAAAAATTCAATTTAATTGGTTTGTGGCACAAACTGAAGAAGTACAACCTGACTCATAAACTTTATCCTCAGCATGTATTTCTCCTCAAGAGAGAAGCAATACTCAGGGTACTACACAGTCAAAGAGTGGTACATGGACTTACAATCCTATTATATCAGAAGTTCTTAACCTGGGATCTATGAAGTTATTTTTTTCTAAAATAATAATTGTACTGTGATATAATTGGCTTTCTTTGTAATCCTATATATTTTATTTTATACATTTAATGACACTGTTTTGAGAAGGGGTCCATAGGGTTTGCCAGATTGCCAAAGGAGACCATGACACAAAAAAGCTAAGAATCTCTCCTTTGTACAGAATAGGAGTTCTTGCCCCAACTCCAACTTTAACTATGAGTCAGATCTCCCAGATGGATGGCTGCATCTCTCCTTTCTCCCCACTTAGGCTCTAGAGGTAGCCTGGAGGACATTCTGAAGACTTAAGAGTGTCTTTCCCATTAAGTTCACTTCCAAATGTCACATTGATAATAGATGGTGGCCCCGTCATGGCTTCCTTTGATATATTGCTAAGCTGGGTCAAATTAGTCACTTGAAACTCAGATTCTTATTTTGATCAGTTGCCTGAAAACCCTGGGAGGGATGTCTGTTATCTCACTCTTCTGACATTAAGAAGTTCATGGGGTTGCAGCCTTGTCTGTTTTGTCTCCAATACTTCTGTTGCAATGGCAGAACAGGCACAACAAGGACAGAAAAAATAGGGGGGCATGGCTTCTTGTTGATCTAGGTGGGGAAAGTAATCTGCAGGCACTAGCTCCCTCCTACCTGGAAGGTTACAATAGTTCTTCCCTCTTTCCTTGAATGAAGTTGGGATGAAAGAGAGAGAGGCTTAATTTAACTGGTTAGTGCCTTCTGAATGTACACCCAGCAATCAATCAGAAATCTTTTTTTTTTTAAATGTGGTAACTATAGGACTAGAAACAGTCATAGATTACCTACTCATCATCTCAAGTGTTGAGCAGGGCCTTTCTATTCCATAGGATCAGGCATTTCCAGAAGAAGGCTCACCAAACAGGAACATTTTCAAAACTGATCCCTCATTGGCCAATCCCCCATCACATGCTCTCCATCCACTTTAAAAATTCACCATACTTAGCCAATCATCTGGGATTCCTTTTGAATACATTGTCCACCTCCCCAATCTAGAACAGTTCTCTTGGTTCCAAGGAGGCATAAGCATTGCCTTTTCATTTGCTTTTCTGGAGCCTTCAGGAAAGAGTCTCAAAGCATTCAATGTGGCACAGATTTTGTACAAGTACAATATAAGTGAAAACCACAATCATCCCAAATACATATAGACTCAACAAAGAACATTTTATAAAGTATATCAGAGATGCTTTGCTTAGTCAGAAGGGCCTGTCTCGATACTCAAAATGGCCTTCCTTAACCCAAAGGCAATAAGAAAAAAGGCAAAGAAAATCTATTTTCCTGTCACAGAAGGAAACCTGATCTCTAACAGTTTCCCATGCAGTGATTTAGGACTGGACATCATCATATTACCTTCAGGTGGTAAACCAAATTGTCCTGGTTGAAAACTCTTCCAAGATGTGAATGTAATGGAATACTATTGTGTTATAAGAAATGATGAGCAAGTGGATTTCAGAAAAGCCTGGAAAGACTTACATGAACTGATACTGAGTGAAGTAGCAGAACTCGGAAAACATTGTACATAGTAATAGCAATATTGTTCAATGACCAACTTTGATAGATTTAGCTTTTCTCAGCAATACAATCATTGAAAACAATTCCAAAAGACTCATGATGGAAAATGCTATCCACAATCAGAGAAAGAACTGTAGAGTTTGAATGCAGATCAAGACATACAATTTTCACTTGGGGGGGGGGGCTTTTTTGGGTTTTTTTGGTGGCTTTTCCCTTTTGTTCTGTTTCTTCTTGCATACCATGACTAATGTGGAACTGTGTTTAACATGATTGCACATGTATAACCTATATCAGATTGCTTGTCATCTTGACGAGGGGAAAGGAGGAAGAAAAATTTGGAACTCAAAATCTTATAAAAAAAAATGTTGAAAACCATCTTTACATGTAATTGGAAAAAATAAAATAGTATGAAAAAAAGGAGGAAAGGAAGGAAGGAAGGAAGGAAAGAAGGAAGGGAGGGAGGGAGGAAAAGAAAATTCTTCCATGACTACCTCAGTAGATAAGGTCAATTAGAGTCTGGACAACATTTCTAGATGTCCCAGTCTACACAAGTCACATCAAAATTTCTTCACAGCTCCTACAACTCTTGGAGGTCCAGGAAAATTTTCTGTGAGCCTCCTGGTGGGAAGAGAGAGTAGCATCAGCCTACTATCCTTAACCCAGGTCAAAGAGAAAAACTGAGCATGTGTCCTTGCTGTTATTCCTGTTCTTCTTGCATTTATTCTTTCTTATTCTTAGAGATGGACCAGATTAGGCTGTGACTTTGTGAGTCTTGAAAGGTTAGATTAGAAGACTGAACTACTTACTAGTCCAGTGATAGGAGTTCATGTCAGTATTTGCAGGCTGCCAAGCACAGTGAGAGGCAAGCCTTAAGAGAAGTCCTAGACTGAGTCAGTCAGTAAACATTCATTAAGCATTTACTATGTACCAGGCATTATACTAAGGGTTAGGGTTACAAATGTAGTGAGGCTTTCCTGCTCTCTGGGAGGCAAGAATAGACATCTCTTATCGTCCCCATCTCTATACCCTTCTCCAAGGGAGATTTTAATTCTTTTCAGAAAGGAAAGCAGAAAAGTAGAGCCAAAAGCTAGCCCCTCTGCTTTCCTCAGAGAGAGTTAATAAGGGGTTAAAATTACATCTGCTCCCTTAAATATTTTTAGTCTAAGGGATATAAACAGGAGAGCTGGGTGGTGCAATGCATAAGAGTGCTGTACCTGGAGTCAGGAAGATTCATCTTCCGAAATTCAAATCTGGCCTCAGATACTTAATAAATGTGTGACTCTGGGCAAGTCACTTAACTCTGCCTCAGTTTCCTCATCTGTAAAAATGAACTGGATAAGGAAATGGCAAACCACTTCCGTATCTTGTTCTAGAAAATCCCAAATAGGGCCACAAAGAATCAGACATGACTGACAAATGACTCAACAACAGGGAATATAATTTTTAGGTTCAGGCTAAACTCCTGATTGCTATTCTTAATGCAGAAAGGAGTGTCTCAAGCTTTACATCCAAGACTTGACTTCTTTTCCACTAAATAGGTTTTCTACAATGAACATGTACATAGCAAATAAGTCCATTTATTTAAGTAGATAGCAAGATAGTATGTATATGTATGTGTGTGTGTATATATCTATATATATACATACATGTGTGTAGATATAGATATAGATATAGATATAGATATAGATATAGATATAGACACATGTATGCCAGATAAACAGATTGAAGGAGCTCTCCCATTGTGAGAGTTAGCTCAGCTCAACCTAAAAAGTCTCAGATCTTACGCAGGGGAAATTCCCTAAAGCCTCTAGGGTAGCACCTGGAATAAAGACGTAATCCAAGTTCCATATGTTATTTCCCCCAGAATCTTTCCCCTTTTATACACCTGAAAAGAGGTTGGAATCTCCCACATCTTCTCCCAATACTGGAGGCCAGTAGAACTCCAAAGGGACTGAATATCTCTTTTCTCCCACTCTTCCCAACTTTGGCCCAACCCTCATCTGGGCACAGGGCATTGAGAGTCCTATGCCAATGGATACTGGGGCTCAGGTCACATGAAGAAAGGCAAAAGATAGTCCCTGCCCTCCAAGAGCTTACAGTTGAGTGCATGACAGAGAATCAAAGGCAGCCAAGCAGGAATAGTGGCCTGCACTTGCTAAACTCAAGTAGACAAGACCTACATCACAAGGTAGAGAAAGAAGTGGTAGTTGTGAGTGCTGAGACACAGTCACTAATCGTTGAAAAATCATGGAAGGAGGCTTGCCTGGTTCACAGATGCCAACTGAAGACAGAGGTGCTGGCAGGAAGCCAGCTCCTGGTGCCCTGGGCTATGCAGTCAGACAGTTCTGCATGGCTACAAAGCCAGAAAAATCATCATTATAACAACTTGGCTCATGCTCTACAGACAATGTTGTGTTTCCCCGCCTAGCAACCTGAGAGGACAACACAGGAAATATAGTTTCTTCACACTAAATTGATAGCAGAGGAGCTATGAAAAGATGTTTCTAGCAGAGTCTGGGATTGGAGCAAGTAAAAGAAGAAGCAAAAAACCCAAAGGATAGGGGAAGGAAACGGAACTCGAACAGGGTCAAATAATTGGTGAAATAATTGGTCACCCTGTTTGAATGTCAATTTTTTAAAAATGCAATGATTCAGGCAGTTAGCAAAAAAGAACAGAAGACACAGGTTGAAATGAAACAAAAAGAGATAAATGTAATAAAAAAAATATAAAAATGAAGATTAAAAGAGAAAAGAGTTGGAACAGAAGCCCTTGGGAAGTTATCAGTTTATGACTCCCCTGATCATGATCCCAGTGGAGAACCTTGTGAAGATTTTGACACTAGGATACTTAATAAAAGAGTGTGTTTCATATGAAAACTCCACCATTTAAGGAAAGAGCCTGGGAAATTCACCTAATTATTTCCCATCTGGCTGATTTCCTGGACTTCACGATTTCCAAAAGCTCATCATTCTACAAGATGAAATCAACTCCGAAATTCTCGCTTCCTCAGATTATTTCTCACCAGGTTAATGCCCCTACCCCAAACAGGTTCCTCTCTCCTGCACCTGTTTTTCAGCTTTTTTAAAAAATGTTATTTTCCTCCATGAGACTGTGAGCCCCTGAGGGATGGAACTTACCTATTCCTTTCTTTGTATCCGGAGTGATTAGCACACCGTCTTGTACATAGTAGATGCTTAATAAATGTTTATTGACTCTGATGCAGAGAGTAAAGGAAGAAATCCATCTGAGCCCTGGTGATTAAAGGAATGGAAAAGAAGCTTCAGATTTTGCTGTGGGGAAAGTCCCTAGCTGAGTCAGTGATTTTGGAATAACAAAGACTAGAGCAATTTATTCTTTGTGAAGCATCCATTCCAACACTGGAAAAATGGAGAAGGGATGGCCCTGTGATGCTGCATGCTGCAAATGCAGAGAGAGAGAGAGAGAGAGAGAGAGAGAGAAAGAGAGAGAGAGAGAGAGAGAGACTTGTAAATATTGAACTGGAGCCTTCAGACATATATGGAAAGATGACCCAATCATGTCACTTGACCTCCAGTGTTCATAACTCTAGAGAATCCTGAGTAGCCCAGGGCAGAAATATAACATCCACTCCCACTGAGGTAAAGTGGAGGAAAGACAGTTTTATACTGTGTGCTACCACCAGTATGCGAGGGGCAGTTAGGTGGTGCAGTGGAGTGCTGGGTCTGGAGTCAGGAAGACTCATCTCTCTGAGTTCAAATGGGGAATCAGATTCAGATATTTACTAGCTGTGTGACCCTGGGCAAGTTAGTTGACCCTGTTTGCCTCAGTGTCCTCATCTGTAAAATGAGCTAGAGAAGGAAATGGCAAACCACTCTAGGATCTTAACCAAGAAAACCCCAAATTGGGGTCAAGAAGAGTTGTACATGACCGAAAACAACTGAACAACAAAAATTAGTATGTGAAGGAAAATACAAATCCCAAGTGTCTGAGAGAATACTAAGCAAGATCCTTCAGACCTGCTTAAGGGACTTTATTTATTTGGTTTTAGAGATATTTCGCTCTTTATCCTTTTCAACTTCTCTACACCGGGAACCTTTCTTGTGTTGTGCATCATCACACTCAGCATTCTCTCAACCAATCAGGAGTCAAATCTCCCTTCCTATATGAAGCACAGAGTTGTCCTTCCCCCACCTCATTACATAGAAAGATATGAAGACCATTCAGCTTACCATGATATTTCTTTAACATTTAGAAGGACATACATTTTAATGTATGAAGCAGCCCAGAAGCCATGATATTCATTGTTATTGAACCATTCTTACAATCTGAAAGCTAATTGGAATTAAAGACAGGCAAGCTAAAGTTATCAGGCAGCTCAGTAGATAGGATGCTGGGCCTTGGAGTCAGGAAGACCTGAGTTCAAATACAGCTTCAGACATTTACTAACTGTGTGACCCTGGGCAAGTCATTTAACCACATTTGCCTCAATTTCCTCATCAATAAAAATGAAGTGGAGAATGAAATAGCAAATCACTCCAGTATCTTTGCCAAGAAAACCCTATGGATGGTATAGTCCACAGGACCATGAAGAGTTGTTCACAGCTGAACAATAACAATGTAAAGGTTATTGGATGTGACTATTTAATTAGTATAATCAGAGGAGGGCAGCTAGGTGGCACAGTGAGTAGAGCACCAACCCTGGAGCAGGAGGACCTGAGTTCAAATCCGGCCTCAGACACTTGACACACTTACTAGCTGTGTGACCTTGGGCAAGTCACTTTATCCCAATTGTCCTGCCTTCCCCCTCCAAAAAAAATGTATATATGTATATATAGAATATACATATGTGTATATATATGCATATGTGTATATGTACATGCGTATGTGTGTATACATATTTTTATATATATATATATATATATATATAATCAGAGGAGTCTTTTGTGGATTATCAAAATAAACACAACAGCAAGCAGGTAAGAAAAGTCTTCACACAGTTGAATTCTGGGAGGAATATGGTCCCCTTCCTATAGTGATCACCTCTCAGGGAGCAGTTAGAAGATAACCTGAGAAAGAAAATAATGTTCTTACTGCCAAATTGGACCAGAATTAAATCAAGCCAGAGGCTGAAGCACTCAGTTTAGTCAAATTTAGAGATGGAAACATTCTAAGTTTTCATCTGCCTGTTGCAGCTAAGTTAAGTTATACAAGAGGCAAGCAGAAAAGACTCAGATATGTTGTGCACCTAGATTCACTTTTCCAAAAAAAAAAAAAATTAAGTTCCAGATGGGGATAGTACAGCTATCATTTGAATTAATGCCATTGCTTATTAATATCCTATGTGGAATTCTCTGTGTATTTTAATTTGTGCTAATAAACTTGAGCTTTTCAGATGCTGGATAGTCTCACCATCCATGCTACAACCATTTTTTTCCTTGTACAGGAGATCCATTAGTTCATTGTAATACGGTATAACTAAGTAGGCAAGTTGAGAGTCTGATTTTTATAAAGTTGAATTGAAAATTTCCTCAAACTTTCTGTCATCAGTGTCTTTAGTTACCCAGCTTTGGAGGTGGAAGTAAGCCCTTATATTAAGTGAAATCCTAAATGGGTGGAGGGAGGGAGATGGAGAAAGATCAAGAAGGAGAGGTGGTACTTCCCTTCAAGATGGCTGAGTGAATATGAACTATGAACGGAACAGCCTAATTCCTATGTGTGTACTCTAGAAAAGATAAAATATAAGATACATACCAAACAATGATTAAGAAAGAGAGAAATTGCTGTGAGCACCTTCATCTAGCCTAGGATCATCTAATAACCTGCAGGCACCAAGGGGCATAGCTAGAGGAGCTGAGTGGGATAACTACAATACTAGAGACTTTCCAGCTCCAGCATCTTAGGAGCACCCTATCCAGGAAGCCCTAGAGGGGTCTGGCATACTCCATATGTGAGATCAGAAAACCAGAGTGCTCCAAGGAAGAGACCCTAGGGTGGTAAAATAGGAGCTTATGGATGAGCAGTGATCAGTCTACACACCCTAGGGGTTCTGAAAGTATCCAGGAAGATGCCACAAAGGCCTTGAAGAGCTCAGGACTGTTTCCTGAAGATGCAGGTAAGCCTGGGACCTCCTAGTTCTTTGTGCACTGCAAACATCAACAGAAGGAAGGGCCAATAGCAAGACCTTAGAACAGACAAGATCAGGATTCCTGGCTGGACAAAAATAGGCAGTGGGCTGGATTTGGCCCTCTAGCTATAGTTTATTGACGCCTGACCTAGACAATACAAAATGAATGGGGCAAAACATCAGCCTCCTATCCTATTCAAATGTGTAGGAGCAACTGGAGCCGAACTTGGACAAAAAGTCCTAATTCAGGAAGTAAAGCTGAAAACATGAATAAACATAAGAAGGTCCATATGACAAAGAAATGCTATAGATCCAGACACATCCAGTATACAAGCCTAGAGGAAGAGTAACTTCACAGCAGCAATAAATAGATAAAGATATTGCTTGACCACAAGGTTTATTAGAATTTCTGAGATTAAATAACAGATTCTTTAAAAGGATATTATAAAATAAATAAGAGCTTTAAGTGAAAAAACTGGAAAGAGAATGAAAAACTTAGTAATAAGAGATGAAAAATCTTAATCAAGTAATGAAAATTATAATAACATAGCTATTTGGGGAAAAAAAACAATTTGGAACTATAGTCAAGGAGAGGGGAAAGGAGGGGGTAGCGATACAGGAGGAGGAGGAGGAGAAAGAAGAGGGGAAGGAGGAGAAGGGGAAAGGGAAAGAGGAGAAGGAGAGGAAGGAGGAGAAGGAGGAGGAGGAGGAGGAAGGGAGAGGAGGGGGGAGGGGAGAGAGTGAGAGAATAAGGAAGGCAAGCAGGAAGTAATGGGGTGCCTGGGTGCCTGTGCTTGGACCCCAGTTCCAAAATCACATCTCTCCCTAGCCTCAAAATACTATCCCTAGCAGTTTCTCTCTAGCAAAACAGGACAGCATGCCCTAGCAAAACACTTATGTCTCTCCCTGATACAGTGGCCAACTGTAGCTATAGAATTTATTAGTTCAAACCAGCTGTGTACAGGCTGAACTGGCTGTGTACTGGGTCATAGAAATATTTTCTACTCACTGACCTATCATATGCATGCTAGACCTAGACTTATGAACACTCCCTTACATTTATCTTGTCTAACAAGACATTGATGGAAGCAGCCTGGGTATTTCCCAGTCAGCCCTGACTTTTAGTTGACTTAGTGATGTTTCAGGCCTAAAACCACACCTCCATGTAGCCACCTCTCCCTTAGGCTATTTCCCAGTGAACTCTGGGTAAGATACTTGCTCAGTAGATACAAAAAGTGCAAGTTCCTTTAAGAACTGACCACTCCTTAACCACTCCCTGAATCACCTAATTAGCATATTTGGCAGTTAAATCTATATAAACTTTACCTGTACCCCTGTAAGTTTGCAGGTTCCCTAAGAACTCTTGCTCATTGAAAAGCGTAATAAATCTTTGCCACCTTGACTTAAAGAATGCTTGAGATCATACATTCATTCCAGATGGCCCTGACCCTCTCTAGTACTCTGGTCCTTAAGGGGTAACCCCCCTCAACAACCCTGTCTGGGAACTACAGTCTTGGGGTTCCTGGACTTTGTCTCTCACCTCTACGGAAGGAAGGAAGAAAGGAAGGAAGGATCATCATTTCAAGTGTTGTCCAGTTCCTCCACATATAGTTCTTGAGGAGTGGGAGTCCTTGTTTGCTGAGACATAAAGTTGAGACTCACAGCCCTTGTATTTGCATCCTGAATCAAAGGGACATGCTCATAGGATAGGGGGGGTCACTGAGGGTCTGAGTGCAGCCCCTATGTTTTATTAGAAGAACTGTCCATCATTAGCCTGGATCTGATTTGTGGGGTACCTAAAAGAAGGCATGGACTCCTAAGTCACTGATTGACTGGAAGAAGAAAGACAAGGTTTAAGTAAGAATTCCAGCTGCAGTTTATGATCTCCATATCAAAGAAAGGAAGTCCTTAGGTAAACAAGACAATTGACAAGGTAATGCCACTTAGAGATTATGATCATAAGATGCAAATGTCTCTAGAATATCAGATAAGGGAATCCCACTGTTCTGGTTGCAGACCTTCTGTCACCAAGAGGAAAGATACCCCTTGTCAATCTTATCTGGTCTTTGAAGTTGCTGACACAGAAAGGGGCATTTTTAGAATAGAGCAAAAGCAGTTTGAATGCTTTGCATATTATTGGGGTTCAAATAATCTGAAAGGATTGACATCTGTAAATGGAAGTGCTTATTTTATTTGGTGTTTATGAAGTTCAGGATTAAAAAAAAATAACAGACGTGTACAGGACCAAAGATGGGCAAAAATCTTGATTTTCAAAAATGGAAGAGAGAACTTCAATTCCTGGTCAAATTCTACCATATTTTATTAAACATATGATTAAAGAATATGGGGGGAAAAGTAACCACGAAGAGTCAGTAAGGCTTCATCAAGAGCAATTCAGACGTTCTTGCATAATAATAATAATAATAATAATAAATAGCTTACATTTATATAGCACTTTAAGGTTTTGTGAAGTTTTATCTTGTTTTATCCTCATATCAACCCTAGGAAGGTAGGTGCTATTACTATCCCCATTTTACATATGGGAAAACAGGCAGACAGAGGTTAAAGTGACTTGCCCAAAGTCACATAACTAGCAAGTGTATGAGGCTGGATTTGAACTCAGGACTTCCTGGCTCCAGTGCTCTATCCACTGTGCCACCTAGTTTTTATCATCTCACACCTTCATAACTATTTTAGCAAAGTACTCTTGATGGGGTTTAGACTGTGGGAACCCCCTTGAGCCCCACCCTAAATCTTTCCACCTGATCTGGCTTTTCATGCCAAAATAGCCTAGCCTAGCCTAACTGTCCATTGTCTGGCTACCTCTGGATTGCCTTCTGGCTGTTTCCCACCCTTGATACTATCAATATCCATGCCTTCAGCTACTTCCCACCCTAAATCTCCTTCTCTTGGTTCCTGGAGTCCGACCTCATCCCAGTCCCATCAGTTCCTCCTTAGATTCCTCCTCAAGACCCTCCCTAAACCCCTCCTCCCATCACCCCAGGACCACCCTAGATCCCTCCCATAATCTTTCTGTATATAAGTCTCATCTTGCCTCCATGAAGGTGCTCAGATTCAATCTATCTCAGACTGAGTCTCGCCAGCTTGTGAAAACAAGCATCACAAAGGGTGGGATTTCTTAAGACAACCCGTTATGGGAATCTTTAATAAACTTTGTCTTTTTCCTTGGCTAAGAAGGCTTGGGTTGAATTCTTTCTGCAGGACCTGGCATGTCGGTATTTTGGGGTCTTGAGCACCCCTAAAAACATACAGTTGCCTACCATCATCATTTTTCTTTAACCTCATCACTCTGAGGATAGGTGTAATACAAGGAAAATTAGGAACCCCTGAGTAACCCCTAGCTACTGACAAGCCCCCCCCAGAAAGAATGGACTCAGATATCTTTGGCATTTAGCAAACCCTCTGGGACTCCATGACTCCACCAAGGAATCTCAATAGATAGGACCATCCCACTGAGAGATAACTTGACAGACCATTCCTGGAAGATATCCCTGGGACTCCGTGACTCCACCAAGGAATGTAAATGAGATTATCCCGCTAGTACCATAACCTGACTGAATCTTTTGATCAGCCAGGACCTTTGTTCCTGTTTTTCCCCCCACTCTGTACCCCCATATCCTATATAAGCCAAGCCATCACCCCAACACATTTGCCATTGATTTGTGGTGCCGTACCCCGATGGCCGCCGGCTAATAAATTCTCCACTTAAAACTTATACTCTGTGGTGTGTCTTGCTCGCTTCTGGTACAACATAGGGAAGTGGTTTATTGGGAAGTAAATGTTGTATCAAAACTGTATATGTATATACAAATACATATGTATGTGTGTGTAAAAAAATATATATCATGCAAGACTAACCTCATTTCCTTTATTACAGGGTTACTAGACTAGTAGATCAAGCAAATGTTGCAGGCATAATTTGTCAAATGTTTTACCAAAATCTAGATATAATATCTCCTGTCATCATTGTGGACAAGAAAGACACATGTTTGCCAGACTAGTATGCTTAGGTAGAGTCAAAAATAGCTGAATAGCCAGTCAGTCTGTTGAGGTTTAGGGTGCTAGGACCCTGAAATAGCAACACATGGGTCCTGCCTGAATGAATTCAACTCAAGCCTTCTTTCAACCTGAATGGGATGGATAATTGTGAAGACTTCACAGGGTATGTCTCATGGAGTAGGAGAGGTTTTGGGATTTGGCTTTGTGGTTTTGGAGGGTTGGGGCCTGGAACTGTAGGCATGCCCTTCCCCCCCTCTCTCAGATGTCAGAAGATAATGAACTTCCTGTGAGCTATTTGTTCTCTGCTCCAGGAAGGTCTCTCCTCCCCCCACACCCCATTTCTTCACCTAGACTTTCAGAGGCCACCCTGGTAGTTCAGTTCTGATAGGGAAAAACTTGAATGGACCAGATCAACCTTGGTCCCCTGTCTAGTTTTCGGCCTAGACTGTAAGCCCACCTTCCAGCCAATGGTGAGAAGGGATAGAGGTGGGTGGGAATCTTTCCATTAAAGAGTATAAATTAAGGCAGGTTCCCCTTTACCTTGCCTCCTCCATTATGGAGGTGTGCCCAAATCTTGCAAGGTTTGTGAAATAAATTTACTTTGTTTCTCCTAAGGATGTCTCTCCTATTATTTGAAAATCCTGTCCCACACAAACCAAAGTCAAGTTTTATTAAAATGCCAATAGAAGGTGGGCATGATTCTAAAAATCCACCATATTGGCTAGATTCTTAAGGAATCTGAGCACCTAAATGGAGACATACAGCAAGACTGTGAGAAGGATCTAGGGGTAGCCAAGCAGTCTGGGGTGACTGTGAGGTAACAGAGAAGGGCTGGGAACTCCAGGGACCTGAACCATGAGGCCAAGGGAGAATGGAGTCTGGATAGGATCTAGAGTGGGAAGTGGGGTGGGGGAGGTGCTCTGGAGATAACAGACAATGCAGGGCTGGGCTAGGTTAGGGGTAATGGAGAATTGTGAGATTGGGCATAGGAAAGGGCCAGTTGACTAGGATGGGTCAATGCCTCAGATGAACCCCAGAGACCTGGACTACATGGGAAAGTCCAGGGACTTTTCCCTTTTTGGAGTCCAGATCCCAAAGATATGGTCTATTCCTTTTGAGGGTTCTAATCCCATCCCCATCAAATCCATAAACATTTAATTTATTTATTTTTAGTTTTCAACATTCACTGCTATAAGATTTTGAGTTCTAAATTTTGTTCCCTTCCTTCTCCTACCCCTCCCTAAGACAGTGTGCAATCTGATATAGGCTATACATGTTCAATTATATTAAACACATTTCCACATTAGTCAGTCCATAAACATTTAGTAAGAGCTTTCTCTGTGCCAGGCACTGTGCTAAGTGCTAACCAGACCTAGAATGGTGTGGCAAAGCTAAAACAGTGTCCAAGGGATCTGTATTTGGCCCAGTACTATTTTCACATTTTTTATCAATGGCTTGATAAACCTATAGATTGCATGATTCCTCAGAGACTGTGGTATTCTATGATTTAAGCAACAGCAAAGAAATATTGAAGATAAGAAGAGGGATTTTTGTACAAGGGAACAGTTTATTATTGAAATCATTGAGACATTTCCCAGATGCAATCCAGCCTATTTTCTTCTTCCTCTTCAATTCTGGGCCCAGCTCCCCATTCATCTGCAGTGTCTAATCAAACAGACATGCTGACAATCTTAATAGGCTGCTCAACCAACTGCGGGTCATATTTTGGACAATAGGAACAGAATAAACACCACATTTGATCCCTGACATCTTAGGTTCTTCTATGCTAATAAGATGAGGAAATGTCACTTCCAAAGACAGAATTTGTGGAAAGTTTTTTTTTTGTTTTTTTTTTTTTTTTACAGAAGAACAGGGCAAACCAAAGGTCTCTTCTGAATTTCCAGCTGTAGTGGTTTGATCCTGGCCAGCAAAATTCTACAGGACATCTGCTTAGCTAGCTAGTGTCAAGCCAAATGAGCTCTCTAAATTGCATACCTAGGGGCAGTTTTAGTAGAAGGGACTTCACTAATTAGGCTTTTTGAAGCCTCCACCACTCACTCTGGTTCTCATTGATTGGCTAACAATAGGTCCCAGCCCAAGCCCCACTTAGTGGTCACTGTTTGGGCTTCCATTGGCTCAGAGACAATGTAAATAGTAATAGTATCTGTTTTGGCCAGAAACCTGGCCAAATCTGGGTCTTCCCCTCCCAGATTGATTTTTTTTTTCACTATGTAAAAGAAGCCATTCTTCCTCTCTTTTCTTACCTAGTCTTGATCATTGAGTAGACGTTGCCTCAGTCAACCTGAGACCTGGGAAAGACCTTAGCTTAAAAAGGCCAAGGTCTCCCACTGTATCTGGGGCCATCTCCAGTCATCCTGATGTACGGTATTTCCCCATGTATAAGACGCCACCATGTATAAGAAGCACCTTAATTTTGGGGTCCAAAATTTGAAAAAAAATGTATTACATAAAGTTATTGAACTCAAGTTTTATTCATTTGCTCACAGCTTTCAGGCATCATTTGGGCAAGTCTGATGCGTGTACACATGCTTAGTCCATTCCATTTCATGAACCTGAAGCACCAAGTGTGTCCTCCTTTGAAATCAGTAACTTCTTTTTCATCAGTAATTCTTCTTGCCTCATGATGAACCATCTTTGTGGACAGAGGAATTCCAATTGCCCTTTGCTCTTCAATCTATATCTTCAATTCCCTCTCTAAATCAGGCCATTTTGCTGACTTGCCTCTCATGGCTTTCTTTCAGTAGGGTTTCTTCTTCCCGTAGCCAATGTTGGATTGTTTTCTCAGTTGGAGGAGGACCAAACTTACCTTCAGCAGCACAATTTCCATTCACTTTTGCAAACTGGATCACTTTTAACTTGTACTGTACAAAAATCTTTTCTGAGCCATTTCTGATCATAATATTCCAGTAAGAAATGCAAAACAATAAGCGCAAAGACAACAGGTGTGAAAAAGCAGGAAATGCAAGTAAAAAAACTACAATGAGTGCAAAAACAAGCACAAAAAAGCAGGAAAGGCAAGTAAAAAAATCTACAACCACCGTATAAGACGTGCCCAGTTTTTAGACCCCAAATTTTCGAAAAATGGTGGGTCTTATACATGGGGAAATAAGGTATATCTTGCCACTGGACCCAGATGGCTCCAGAGGAGAAAGTAAGGCTGGTGATTTTGCATAATCCCCACTCACTTAAATCCAATTCACTTGCAAGTCATGTCTATACCTTCCTGATGCAATAGTCCTCTTCCAGAACCAAGGACAAACAATAACAACCAAAGTCAAACCAGTTATGCTGCAAGGTGAGTGATGAGGAAGACATTTTGCAGAATATTTATCAAGATATCACTCTGTTGCTAGAAATATGAGCTTATCTCTGTTCAAAAATAGTTATTTTTGCTACCAAGTTTCAGTTCTCTATCTTGATGCTTCCATGATTCAAACCCAAGCCCTTATCCAACATGTAAAGTCAGACAAAGCAGCTCGCAGGGTGTAATATCAATTAAGTTGGGACTTTTTTCCTGTTTTAGAATAATAGATTAATTGTCTTTGATTGAGCCTTACTAGGTGCAAAGCCCCAGGCCCAGAACCCTACCTACTATGGGGGCAGGATCCTAAGGGGAGTTGCTAAGACCAGAGCCAATAGTAGGAGCCTGAGTTCTGGTGGCTCAGATGACATTTGATGACAGCTAGAGAGTGTATAAAAAGAGAGAACAGAGCTTTTTGCTCTCACTCTTGGAGGTGTGTTGATGTGGAGACTCTGGGCAGCTGTAGTTAAGAGCCCTCCAGCTTGTAAACCTGGATGTTGGGACTTTGTTAAACCCTGGTAACTACGCATTGAGAATTGAATCAGACAAGGTCTGTCTGTTGATGTTTGTAATTTGTATTTGCTCTGAAATTCAGGGTTCTGGCTTTTTCCCCTGAACTAAGAGAATGATATTTGTATGCTGGATTAAAGTAAGATTGTTAACGTTGCTTTCCTTAGTAAAGCAGATCAAAAGAACCTATGCTGGCAGTGTTCTTGTTGTTGGCCTTGTGTTGGTCTTTCACCCCCACAACAGCTGCTAGTCAAATTGTTGCAACACAGGGTCAGAATTTGAACCTAGGTCCTTTGACCCCAAAAATCTAGTTTCTTCCATTGTACCATACTATGTCTTTCATTGTGTCCTACTCAAATTACATGATTAATAATGTAGCCATTTGACATGTAGGCCACTTTCTGACAAGTAAACAATTCAGACTCTAGAAATGGATCATCAGCATCTTAGAATTCCATCTGACTATGAGTGAATTTAGAAAAAAAAAGATTTTTATTTCATGTCATTATTTGAGGGGTTAAATGGCCTTTTCAGGTGCAAGCACAGTTAAGCTAGTTACAAAAACCCTTTTATAATTCATCTGGATTCAAATTTCCCGCCTTGCTCTCCATTGGCTAGATGCAACCTCCTTAACCTCCCACTTCATGCTCTCCTCCCTGATAGGTTCCCCCTTGAACAGCTCATTAAGCATGCATACAAGCTTCTGATTTTTTTACCTGATCAGAAGTCTGGTTCTTCTAGGTCACAGCTCTGACTAGAACCAGTGATCTCTGACTTATATCCTGTTATCACTTCTGTTATCACCCCTACAAAACTGGCAGAAATTTTAATCCTGTGGAAACACAATTCCTCATATTGTTTCCCACTGGATTAATAGAGGCAGGGCAGCTAGGTGTGGAGGTGGATAGAGCATAGGGCTGCTGCTCTAGGTTCAAATTTGACCTCAGACTCTTGCTAGTTGTGTGATCCTGGGCAAGTCACTTAACCCTATTTGCCTCAGTTTCTTCATTTGTAAAATGAGCTGGAGAAGGAAATGGTAAACCACTCCAACAGTTCAAATGGGGTCATGAAGAGTTATTTGTACATGACTGAAAACAAGTGAACAACAAAACTTAGTATGTGGAAGAAAACATAAATCCTAAGTGTCTAAGGGAATACTAAGCAAGATCCTTCAGACCTACTGAAGGGAATTTATTTACTTGGTTCTAGAGACATTTTGCTCTTTGCCCCTTTCAATTTCTCTCCCCTGGGATCCTTTCTTGCAGTATTCATCATCACACTGCATTGTCAATCAGGAATCAAATCTCCCTTCCCACATGAATTACAGAGTTGTCCCTCTCCCATCTTACCTGGGTAGAACTGAGTGTTATATTTCACTACATAGAAAGATATGAAGACCATTCATTCAGTTTACCACGATATTTCTTCACCATTTAGAAGGACATACACTTTAATGCATGAGGTTGCCTAGAGGCCATGATATCTGTTGCTATTGAGCCATTCTTACAATCTGAAAGCTAATTGGAATTAAAGATAGGTATGCAAAGATTAGGAGGCAACTAGGTGGCTCAGTAGATAGAATGCTGGGCCTTGGAGTCATAAATACCTGAATTCAAATCTGTCCTCAGACACTTACTAGCTGTGGGACCCTTGGCAAGTCACAGCCTCTGTTGGCCATAATCCATAATCCATTGGAGAAGGAAATGGCAAACCACTCCAGTATCTTTGCCAAGAAAGACATAGACCTTACTCACACAGAGTCAGGACATGACTGAACAATTATACCAGTCTTCTTGATCAAATAAGAGAGGAAGAGACATAGGGTCAAAAGTCTGTCCTTCCTGCTTGCTAGTCCCAAACAGCCAATGCTTGCTTTGTTTACTTCCTGACTGTATTCATTTGTATTCTGCAGATCCATGTGTCTCATAAATGCAAAATCTTATGGCCTCCTTTGTGTGATTAATGCCGGAATTGATAGAAATTTGGAAGGAGATTTTAATCCTAAAGAGCAGGAGATAGTATCCCTTTTTCATTATGAGGTGAAGCATGGATAGAGGAATAGGAAAGAATCCCATTTGAATTTTCTCATAAGCAATAGAGAGAGAATCACAATTATATTCCTCCAGACTTAACATAGATAAGCTCTGGAGGAGAATGTGGATACCAGAAAGACTTAATTTCACCTGGAATGACACTGGGAGATCTTGAGGGCACCTACTTACATGGGAACTAGGGGCAAGGGTGTCTTGCAGGAACCTCAATAAAATAAATCTTTTTTACATGCAGACCTACTTACATGCAGGGTGCTTTGCAGTTATGAATTAATTTTGAGATTATTATTTTATTCTGTTGCTTTATCTCCTTTTACTGGGATTTTTTAAAGGTTATTTTAATCCTCACTTGTTACTGAGATTTTCAATGACAGTTTTGAGTTTTGGGCTGATTTTCCAGCTGGCTAGAAGAAATTTTTTTCTCACTTTTATGTGTCAGATGTTCAATTTTGAATACCTTAATGCAGACTCACTGCCTTTTTTTACTTTTATATTTTAAATACTGTTTTAATTTTTTTGTTTGTTTTAAGTTTTGCTTTGTTTTGTCTCTAATAAGATTTCCCCTCTCCCACACTGAATATTTTTGTTTCTTCTTTTCTCTACTTTGAGCTGACCATTACTCCAGCTCTTTTTGAATGCATTTTCCATTTTCTTTTAAATGTATAGAAGAGAGATGCATTCTTTTTTACACTTTTGGTTTACATTGTAATTTTTCCCAGAAAGTTCTTTTTTTCAATTTTATTTTGTTATTTTTCAAGACAAATTTTATTGCTATCTCTAATTTTTACATCACCAAAATTTCTCCCACTATCACTGCCCTTCGATGGTATCCAATATAATAAATAATATTTTTAAAGAAAATAGAGAAAAGTCAGCAAATAATGATTTTTAAATAAATATCTGTGAATATTTGCAATATGCCCCTGTCCTCCATCTCTCCTTTCTGAAGTAACTGTTCCTCCTCAGAGGGTGACCTACAGAATAATTTTGATGTGCTATGTCCTACTGTCAGAATATCAGAAATGTTTAAATTCTCAACTGGGTCTGGGAATTCAAAGAGCACTTCCTGGGTAGTCTCACTGGGCTTTATGGTCATTGAGGGATAGCTATGCAAATGGTGACACATCAATGAATCAGAATTTACTGAATATGTGCCAGGGGTTGTACTAAGTGTTGGGGGTAGGAAAATGAAAGTGAAAGTTCTTGCCTTTGTGGTGTTTGCATTTAATCATGGGAGATGTGTACATGCGTCTAACCTAAGATGGTGTAACTCAGATGGAACATGGTGTAGCCAGAATGGCCTTTGTTTTCTTTGAATGACTCAGCTTACCTCATTGAGCCTCTGGAATTGTTCTGCTTCTAAATAGAGATCTTATACCTAGCGATCCCATCCTCGTCGCCAAATGTATTAGGAGGGCAGAGTTTATAATCTCAAAGAGGATCATAAACATGTCTGAAAGGTTCGGAACCGCCGGATATAAGAAACTCTCAAAGTAGAAGGCAGAAGAATCAAAACATTTATTTAGGCTCCACAGTAACCAACCCATGAACCAGCAACCCCATTTTGATATATTGATCAAAAGCTTCCAGGCCCAATAAGTACGCCTTGAAAGAGTAACCAGGAGGCTACAGAGAAGCATGATTGCGTAAAGCAAAATCATGTTTCCCCCTCTATGGTAATAAGATTACCCACTGGACTGAAGTCTTTGTTCAGCTTCCTCCCGTAGGTCAGCTCTGCTACTGGCAGCTCCTGCTTCAGCTGTGTCTGTGGCTGTGGCTGTAACTGACGTAACTGTCGTAACTGCCTCTGTAACTGCCTCTGGCTCCAACTGTAGCTGTAACTGTCGCTGTAACTGTCGCTGGCTCCAACCGGAAAAGGAAAAGAGGATCTTCAAGCTGTCCTCTCCCCTCTTATAGAGTTTTTGACATCATCAAGCACCGCCTGAACGACCAGGGCCGATTGGTTCTTGACTTGGCCCCTCCCCCTAGCATAGCCGTTAACACCTCCCCTCAGCCAGCCCCATGACTCATCACACAGGAAGTTGTCTGCTTCCTGGAATGCTCTTTGGGCTTCCTGCCCCGGAAGAGCAAGCCACAGTGTCCAGAGGCTCAATGAGGTAAGCTGAGTCATTCAAAGAAAACAAAGGCCATTCTGGCTACACTGGAAATGATGATAGTGTTCTGTTTACTTATTTTGTGTTATCCTTGCTGTGTTGTTTTATTGTTATGATATTATTGATCCTATGTAATGGATACAAGGATTTAGGGGTGGACATTTGAATTATTAATAATTATTTTGGGGATGATTGATTGAAGAGATTATCTTGCTGGGACCTAGGGGTGGATCACATTTGAATCGTAAACCAATATTTAGGAATGTCACCAAATGATATGTTTTGCTTTATAATGAATGATATGTTTTAGTTTCCTTTGTAATTGGATCACAATGTATGTTCTAGGATACATGGCTGATTAGATTATGTATCCTATAACAAGGGGTGGAGTGTAGCCAGAATGGCCTTTGTTTTCTTTGAATGACTCAGCTTACCTCATTGAGCCTCTGGACACTGTGGCTTGCTCTTCCGGGGCAGGAAGCCCAAAGAGCATTCCAGGAAGCAGACAACTTCCTGTGTGATGAGTCATGGGGCTGGCTGAGGGGAGGTGTTAACGGCTACGCTAGGGGGAGGGGCCAAGTCAAGAACCAATCGGCCCTGGTCGTTCAGGCGGTGCTTGATGATGTCAAAAACTCTATAAGAGGGGAGAGGACAGCTTGAAGATCCTCTTTTCCTTTTCCGGTTGGAGCCAGCGACAGTTACAGCGACAGTTACAGCTACAGTTGGAGCCAGAGGCAGTTACAGAGGCAGTTACGACAGTTACGTCAGTTACAGCCACAGCCACAGACACAGCTGAAGCAGGAGCTGCCCGTAGCAGAGCTGACCTACGGGAGGAAGCTGAACAAAGACTTCAGTCCAGTGGGTAATCTTATTACCATAGAGGGGGAAACATGATTTTGCTTTACGCAATCATGCTTCTCTGTAGCCTCCTGGTTACTCTTTCAAGGCGTACTTATTGGGCCTGGAAGCTTTTGATCAATATATCAAAATGGGGTTGCTGGTTCATGGGTTGGTTACTGTGGAGCCTAAATAAATGTTTTGATTCTTCTGCCTTCTACTTTGAGAGTTTCTTATATCCGGCGGTTCCGAACCTTTCAGACATGTTTATGATCCTCTTTGAGATTATAAACTCTGCCCTCCTAATACACATGGAAGATGCTGAGACACTTGCTTCTGGGAGACAAGAGAAGGGGCATATGCGTGAACAGTCTATGTTAGCTTACCCTATGGTTAGGAGTAGCCTTTCTCCATCGGGTGTGCATTGGAACTGTCTGTATCTTTCTCTAAAATGGCCTGAGCACAGAGATTTTTCCTACCTTCCCACCTAAGGGTGAAGGACTCCTTGACTCACACCACATGGTAAGGGGGAAGTCCTAAGAGTCACCTCCTTTCTCAACCACACACACACACACACACACACACACACACACTTAGGTCATATAGGCCCAAGAAGGAGGCTTAGGGTTTTGGCTTTTGAGTCTATGCTTTTCCATTCTAGATGCAGGGATTGGAGTTGCCCATCAGGCCCAGAAGTACAAGCCATGGGGATCTGATGGTCCAGGAATATAAGCTGGATGTTGTGCAGACAATCCAGCAGCAATCCCCTTGAGGTGCACATCTCTGGGACATGAGCCCAGTAGAAACCATGCATTGTTAGCTTTAGACTTGAACTTGGAAGGACTAATGTTGTATAGGGAACTGAGTTAAAAACGATGGGTTTAATGCCCCTCTCTCCAGACACTGAGGTAGTATTGGGAGGATCATGCCCCCAAGGTGTTGAGGGGAAATGCTTGTTTGTACGTTTGTTCTTGCTATATCAATGCTCAACATTTCCCAGTATTTTCTGATTATTTTAAATGAAGTATTCATGATACATAGTCAGCTAAGTGGCACCATAGTGCATAGAGTACTGGGCCTGAGGTCGGGAAGATTCTTCCTGAGTTCAAATCCAGCTTCAGACATGTACTAGCTGTGTGACCTTGGGCAAGTCACTTAACCCTATTTGCCTCAGTTTCCTCATCTGTCAAATGAGCTGGAGAAGGAAATGGCAAACTGCTCCTGTATCTTTGCCAAGAAAACCCCATAATGGGGTCAGGAAGAGTTAGATACAACTGAAATAACTGAACAACATTCATGATATATAAGCAGGAAACTTCTGAATAGACTACAAATCTGGTCTCTCATTAGATTAAACATCTAGTAAATGTATACTACTACCACTACTAGCTAACATTTAAATAGCACCTACTGTTTACCATATTTACTGCACCAAGCACTTTATAATTAATTTCATTTGATCCTCACAACAACCCTGAGAGGTAAGTGCTATCATTCCCATTTTAAATGGAAACTTAGGCAAACAGAGATTAAGTGGCTTTCCCAGGGTCACACAGCTAGTGTTTTAGGCCAGATTAGAACTCAGGTCTTTCTTACTCCAGGCCCAGCACTCTATCCATTGCATTATCTACCCACCTTACTATGTATAAGTGCCATGGTGCTAAATGTTGGATATACAAATTGTGCAGTTTATCCTTCATTCTCAAAGAGGAGCATGACATCAGGGAGATGATGACAAGACCTGCAATTTAATTTGAGTGAGGGAGGGCTGTGCAAAGTCACCAGACTAACTTTCTCCTCCAGGGCCAACTGGGTCCAGTGGCCAGATACAGATCGGGGCCACCGGAGATGGCTCAGGATGTAATGGAAGACCTTGATCTTTTTAAACTAAGGTCTTCAGATATACAAAAATAAACAAAGGAAAGACAGTCCCTGCCTTCAATGAGGTTCTATTCCAAAGGGGGAACTGGAAAATGGGAGTGAGGGGGAAAGCATCTGATAAGGGTCAAATTGGGGAAGTAGTCTGGAGAGCTAGGAGCTGAGCTGGGTTATAAAAGCATGGCCAGCACGGGCACTTCCTCAGATTGGGGTGCCAAGGAGTAACTCATTCATCTGAGGAAGAGGCTGTTGGAATGGTGGCAATAACAGAATGAGAGGACCACTGAAACAGAGGTAGAAAAGTCATCCAGATGACTTCCTTTACTTTGTTTCTCCTTTGAAATTCCTTATTCATTATGTTACAGCTTGATCACAGTCACCATAGGCCTCTCGATTGCCCTCTATGTGATACTCATTTATAAAGATAAAATAAAATGCAATCTCTTCCCTCAAGGACCATGGGCTCTCTCATTAGTCAGTGGACAATAGTAAACTGTAAGCAATTAAGAGCAGGCATTGGATGCTATTTATCATCATCTATGGCAGGAACCTGGCACATAGTAGGCACTGCAGAAGATCACAGATTTAAAGTTAAAAACAACCTCAGAGATCAGCTGGAAGAAAATCACACACACACACACACCCCATTCTACAAATGAGGAAATGAAGGTCCAGGACGTTTAGATGATTGCATGGGCAACAAATGTCAGAACTGAGATTTGGATTTGTGTCTTCTGACTTTAGACTAAGTGTTCTTTCTATTCTACTGTACTGCTTCTTAACAAATGCTTTTTCTTAGTATTTGTTGAATTGATTTGAAATAAATACATTCCCCTTTTAGCTGTGCTTCAAAAAAAATTTTTTTTTTTTTAAAAAAAGAAGTCATCCAGGGGTTGGGAGCTGAGCTGGGTTGGAATGAGCATGGCGGGTAAAAGAACATCCTCAAAGGGAGGAAGTTCTTTCATTTCTGCAGCTATACTCCAACAAATTTTCTTGCTGCTCTCACTCCTCTCACCTTTGCCTTAAAGTGACTGACCACTAAAATACATGCTTATTTACTTTGGAGAGTTTTATTTTTTTTTAATCAATTTTTTCATAGAACCTCTCCACCTTCTGCAACAGATGTTGGTACATAAACTGCAAGTATTTTTCCTTCTTTCTTCCTTTCTCTTTCTTTCTTTCCCTTCCTTCCTTCCTTTCTTTCTTTGTCTCTTCCTTCCTTCCTTCCTTTCTTTTTTTTTGTAAATCACAAGTCCAGTACTAGAGGATCAAATTTCCAATTAAATGTTTTTGGTGTCTTTGGGAGCATGATAAAAGGAACTCTGACAACTCCTCTTTTCACCTCTCCAAGGAGGCATAGATACCTCTGGGCTATCTTCCCAGCAGGCTGAACTTTCTGGTTTCATTTGTCAACAAGAATGTCTTCAGTTCTTCTGGCAATGTGTCCCCTAGGTCATTGGTCGAGGATCCCACATTTAGAGCACCAAGAGCTAAGTTAAATTTTATAGGTGGTATAAAAAGTGTGGTTTGTACTATTACTCCCCTTTCTACGCCTCTGTAACTGTCAATTGTAGAAGCAGAAGGAGGATGCCCAAAACTGAGAGTCATCTTGCATTTTTTGCCAATATTCAAAGAATTCTTTCCTCATGTGGCCCTCTCACTAGTGATTTTTTTAAAAGAAGTTTACTTATCCATGAAGATGGGGAGGAAAGGGTATAAGTATTTTTAAAAATACCTTTGCCGTTGTTGAGTTGTGTCTGACTCTGGCTCATTTTACAGATGAGGCAAATAGGGGTTAAGTGACTTACCCAGTGTCTGAGGCTGGATTTGAACTAATGAAGAAGTCTATCCACTGTTGTTCAGTTGTTCCAGTCATGTCTGACTCTCTGTGACTCCATTTGAGGTGTTCTTCACAAAGATGCTGGAGTGGTTTGCCATTTTTTAATCCAGATCATTTTTATAGATGAGGAAACTGAGACTGAGGCAAACAGAGTTAAATTACTTACCCAGGGTCACACAGCTAGTAAATGTCTGAGGCTAGATTTGAACTCAGATTCTCCTGACTCCAGGCTCTCTATACACTGAGCCACCTAGCTCACTGGTGATTGTCCTCCCTGTATTTTAGGCTGAGCCTCAGTAAGCAGTTACTCTGTTTTGGGGATCATATCTGAAGCCTACACACCATGACAGAACCTTCAAGAGCACATTTTCTGCTAGCATAGCCTCCCAGAATGCAATGCCATTTTCCATACCAAAATGAAGCACTGGAGTCAATTTGATGGAGGAAAGAAATCTAACTCCTCCATTCCCAAAGATATACATATAAATAACCACATAAATAATAAAAGCAAATTTTAAAGAATATATAGAAAATAAATTCATATAATTCTGAAGGACTTCTGATGAAAAATGCTTTCCTACCTCTAGAGAAAGAATGGATGGGAGTCTGAATGCAGAGTGAAGCATACTGTTTTTACTTTATTATTCTTGGTTTTTTGGTCTGCATTTTCTTTTGCAACATGGCTGATACGAAAATATTTTGCATGACTGCACATGCCTGCTCAAGGAAGGCAGAGGGGAGGAAGAGAGAGAGAGAATTTGGAACTCAAAATCTTAAAAAACAAATGTTAAAAATTTTTATTTACATGCAACTGAGAAAAAAATAAAAATTAAACATTTCTTTAAAAAGTGGAGTTCATAAAGGGACAGGAAAACAAAAAAAACACTCCTATTACTACATTTTTAAGGTATAGAAGAAATTAGAGTCAAGGGAACAATATACAAAATAACTAAAGTAATTGATTTAGTATCAACAAGATGTAGCTATTTTATTCTTTGGGTAGAGCACTGGGCTGGGAGTCAGGAAGACCTGAGTTTAACCCAGCCTCAGACACTTACTAGCTGTGTGACCCTGGACAAGTCACATAACCTCTATTTGCCTTAATCCACTAAGAAGGAAAGGGCAAGCCACTTGAGTATTTTTGCCAAGAAAACCCCATAACGGGGTCATAAAGAGTAGGACATGACTGAACTACATAGCATCAACAAGGGAAAGCCACAAAATTCTGGTGAAACAAAACAGTTAATCCTCTCTGTTAACAATCAATAAACCGTTTTTCCCCCCCAAGATATTTATAGTGGTAGTTGTGAGGGAGATCTGTTTTAATGTTTGGGATATGTCTACCACAATAAAGATTAACTTATGATATTACTTTGATACTGGATTATTAATGGATCTGTGATCTATTCAATGTAATCAGTCCCTCCCATAATACAGGTTGTAGCTTATTCATGCCTTTCTCCTGTTAGTCCTTCAAAAGGTCCACCAAATATGCTGCTGCTTTAATTCTCTTAGCATTGTGTAACTACCAGTGGAACACATGGGCTGTCCATTGCTTTATTGCTACATAAAAAACCCATCCTCCTCTCTCCCCAACCCTCAGGCAAATGTCTCCCTGTTATCTTTTATGCTTTTTTATTGTGCAATTAATTCTTACTTGGTAGTGTGTTGTAGCCTACTCATAATCATAATGTGCATCTCCATTCCCCTTTGAGCAACCTTCAACTTTAATTCTTTGGAGACTCTGGTATCCCATAATTCACATGAGATTAATCAATCAATAAGCTTTTATTAAGCACTGACTGTGTAATGAGCATGCATTAGACATTGGGAATACAGACATAAAAGCGAGATAGTCCTCACCCTCGAGGAACTGACACTCTACCAGAGGGGTACAATATGTTTAAATATAAGTAAATACAGTATATATACAAAATAGTTACATAGTGATTTGGGGGAAGATGGGTTCCAACAACTGGAGGAAGTAGTAAAGACCATGAAAGAAGGTGGCTTTTGAGCTGAATTGTTCTGAGACAGGAAGGACTTGGGCCAATCCAGGGGCTCAGGCTTTGGAGAGGAATGAAATGAGATAATTGAAGAACAAATAACATTTGACAAAAAACTTAACAACAGCATAAGAAAAATAATCAGCAAGGACACAGTAGTAACTCATGTGGGTACAAATGCCCTGCATTTAGCACATCTACATTTACCACAGTCATGTGCTTGGTCAGCAAGGTGTATAAAGCCCGAGGTGCTCCTGACTTCTTGTGTACTGGGTTTTTAGACTTTAAATAACCAAGAATCTATTTCAAGAATTCAAGCCCTGGGGGTAGAGCCAAGATGGCAGCTGGAAAATAGGCACTCGCTTAAGCTCTCCCCCAAACACCTGTAAAAAATCACTCTAAACAAATTCTAAAGCTATAGAGCCCACAAAATACCAGAGGGAAACAAGTCTCCAGCCCAACATTGCCTGGATGGTTGCTGGGAAGGGTCTATCGCACCGTGCTAGAAGCGGAGTGCAGCCTGGTGTGGGCCATGCCAGGACAGACCAGGCCTGGAGTAGATCAGGTGGAGCAGGCCTCAGGGCCATAAATCAATGAGCTATGGCAGTTTCCAGACTTCTCAACCTACAAATGCCAAAGACAACTCAGCAGGTCAGTGGGAAAACTGATGGATCTGGGTGAGAGAAGTGCGCAGTCTGGCTCCAGCCCCAGGGATGGTGGAGGTGGTGCAGAGTCAGCAGCAGGAAGCTCCTGAGGCTGCTTCCAGAGCTCCAGCAACTGTTGCTTTCGGCCCCAGAACCACACCGTGGGAGAAATCAAGCAGCGGATTAGAGCGGGAGTGCAGGGAGTGCTTTGCTGGTGCAGAGGCAGGGTTCTCTTGCTCTGCCCTGCTTAGATCGGGGTTGTAGTCCTGGTTGGCAGTCTTTGGGGGAGGAGGAGTGCTGGTGTGGCAGAGCTTGCAGTGACTGTAGAGAGGGAGTCCTCCTGGTAGTTACACAGCAGAAAGAAGTGCCTGTACTCACAGACCAGAGCACATGCCAGGAGAGGAGTATCATACCACCTCAGCAATGCTAAACTCCCGAAGCTTGGGATGAAGCACTCTCCACTCTGAAAGCAGTTATACCCTGACCAAAAGCTCAAAAGTCAAGTAACTGGCTGGGTAAACGAGCAAGCAGTGTAAAAGGACTCAGACTCAGAGTATAGAATCTTTTATTGGTGACAAAGAAGGTCAAAACATACAGCCAGAAGAAGTTAACAAAGTCAAAGAGCCTACATCAAAAGCCTCCAAGAAAAATATGAATTGGTCTCAGGCCATGGAAGAGCTCAAAAAGGATTTGGAAAGCAAGTAAGAGAAGCAGAGGAAAAATTGGGAAGAGAAATGAGAGTGATACAAGAAAATTATGAAAAACAAGTCAACGACTTGCTAGAGGAGACCCCCCAAAATAATGAAAAAATAGACTAACCCAAATGGCAAAAGAGCTCCAAAAAGCCAATGAGAAGAGGACTGCCTTAAAAGGCAGAATTAGCCAAATAGAAAAGGAGGTCCAAAAGACCACTGAAGAAAATACCACATTAAAAATTAGAATGGAGCAAGTGGAAGGTAGTGACTTTATGAGAAATCAAGAAATTATAAAACAGAACCAAAGGAATGAAAAAATGGAAGACAATGTCAAATATCTCTTTGGAACACCCACTAACCTGGAGAATACATCCAGGAGAGATAGTTTAAAAATTATTGGACTACCTGAAAGCCATGATCAAAAAAAGAGCCTAGACATCACCTTTCAAGAAATTATCAAGGAAAACTGCCTTGATATTCTAGAACCAGAAAATAAAATAGAAATTGAAAGAATCCACTTGAAATCCTCTTGAAAAAGACCCCAAAAAGAAAACTCCTAGGAATATTGTAGCCAAATTCCAGAATTCCCAGGTCAAGGAGAAAATATTGCAAGCAGTCAGAAACAATTTGAGTATTGTGGAAACACAATCAGGATAATACAAAATCTAGCAGCTTCTACATTAAGGGATCAAAGGGCTTAGAATGATATTCCAGAGGTCAAAGGAGCTAGGATTAAAACCAAGAACCACCTACCCAGCAAAACTGAGTATAGTACTCCAGGGCAAAATATAGACTTTCAATAAAATTGAGGACTTTCAAGCATTCTTGATGAAAAGACCAGAGCTGAATAGAAAATCTGACTTTCAAATACAAGAGTCAAGAGAAGCATGAAAAGGCAAACAGGAAAAAGAAATCATAAGGGACTTAATAAAGTTAAACCATTTTGCTTACATTCCTACATGGAAAGATGATATTTGTAACTCATGAGACTTTTCTCAGTATTAGGGTAGCTGAAGGGAATATACATATATATAGACAGAGGGCACTGGGTGAGTTGAATATGAAGGGATGATATCTTAAAAAATATAAAATTGAGAGGTTTCTGGGAAGATGGCAGAGTAGGTCAGACAATTCCAGGCTCTCAAGATTTTCACCCACAAAAGAGTTAAGATAGCACCTTAGGGCAAACAAAGTGTGGGTGGAGACAAAGAAAAATAGGGGCATAACCTGGGTTTTCCTTGAATAGTTTGAGAAGATCTGAAGAACATCCCCAGGACTAGGTTTGTTCCTGGGAGGAGTAAACACCTCCAGGCTAGATTCTGTTTAACCACAAGCTGGGAAGCCACTTAAACAACTAGGGGCAAGCCCTGGGGATAGTTGGTCTAAGAGGCTGCCTTGCCCCCAGCCACTGGAACTTTTCACCCTGGGATAGTGAGGGGAGTTATGAGTTTGAGCCCAGGAAGACTGGGAGAACCTCTGCAGAGGAGGAATGCCCCACTCAGCTGTGTTTCAAGGAGTGGTGGGGGCAAGAAGGAAGGAACTAGCACACGCCCCATTGAGTGCAGAAGCAGTGGAGTAGAAAGCCTCTGGTTGTGGGCACTTACAGAAAGTTGGAGTTTTGGCTTTGGTTCCAGACTAGAGAAGAGATCTAAAGATCTGAGGCAAGAGGCACCAGTTCCCACACCCCAGGGCTAGAGGTACTACTACAAAAAAAAAAAATGCTCAGGCAAAGGAGAAAGAATCCAACCATAGAAACCTATTATGGGAATAGAGATGACCAGGGTTTATCTTCAGAGGAGGATATTGAAGTAAAGAAACCCCTAAAGAGCAACGTCAAAAAGAATTTATACAAGATCTTAAAAAAGACTTTAAAAATCAAATGACAGAGATGGAGGAAAAACTAAAAATAAAAAATAAAAATAATCCAAGAAAAACAAGAAGGTTATGAAAGGAAAATCAACCAATTAGAAAAGGAGATCCAGAATCTCAAGGAGGAAAAGACACCTTGAAAATTAGAATTTGGCAAAGTGAAGCCAGTGAAATTAGAAAAAAATCCATCGCACACCACTTAAAAGAGATCCTATGAGGAAAACTCATAGGAATATCATAGTCAAATTCCGGAACCCCCAGCTCAAGGATAAAATATTAAAAGCATCAAGACTAAAACAACTTAGATATGATGGCTCCACAATTAGAATTAAAGGACTGCAGGTCTTGGAACACAATATATTGAAGAGCAAAACACCTGGGGCTCCGGCCGAAAATATCATACCCTTCAAATTACATTATTATCTCAGACTTTCAAGATTTTGTTAAAAGAAATCCTCAACTGAATAGAAGATTCCACACAAGAACCAAGAGAAACAAGGTACACACCAAAGACTGACTATAAGGGATTCATAAGAACAGACTGCTTACTTTTTATATAACATAAAATGTAAAATGTATGTGTAACATTCTTATTAATAATTGTCAAGCTCATAAGAGGGGGACAAACCTGACTATGATATGAATTTAAAAAGTAAAACCATTTGGAAACAACTAAAAACTGTAACTATTTTATACAAAAGAGGTGCAAGAAGAAGAAAGGATACAGAGTATTTAGATGGGGGAGGACTGGCTGATAGTTCTGGTAAGCTACTTTCATCAGGAATGGGTTTAAGAGGGAACAATACATATATATTTAGAAGAGTATTAAAGTCTTCTAAATTTAGAAGAAATAAAATGGTAGGGGTTTAGTGTGGGGGGAGAGGACAAGGGAGGGAGTGGGATTTTTATAGGGGAGAATGAAGGAATAGGTAAAGGGTGTTTAGATTAATGGGAATGGGAGGATGGGGGAGGGATCCTTGGAGGGTGGAAGGCAAGTAATAGGATGACAGGGTGGTTGGTGGAGGAGGGGGGTAGGTAAGAAATAGGAAGGCAATATAGTGGGTAGAAGTAAAATAGAGGCAGAAAGGATAGGAAACAAAAGATATGTACAAACATAAAAAACAAAGATCAGGAGTAAATTATGTTTGGGAAAGTATGTGTCTATATATGCCTGTATATATGTATAAGTTTATGCATATATCTGTATGTCTATGTATATATCAAGAAATATCTAAATTATATTGTAGCCTTCTGGTGGGGGGGGGGGGTAGGGGAAAAAAAGAACAAAGTTAAAAAGTGCACAGCAGAGAACAAAAGAAAACACAAGGAAGCAAAGAAAAGACAGACCATTCTCAACACAAGGTGTATTATTTATCACACAGGCTTTCTTGAAATGAAAATTTGTTGTTACATATTTTGAACCCTCTCCTATGTTCTGCTATGCACATGACATACTTTTTTTTTCTTTCTTACTTTATATTTAAGTTTATGATATGTTTTTCTTTCTTTTCTCTATTTTGTATTTGTGTTTTGGTAAAATAAAATAAAAAGCTGTTTAAAAAAATTAAATTAAATTAAATTAAGGGGTGAGAGAGGAATATATTGGGACGAGAAAGGGAGAGATAGAATGGGATAAATTATGTTACATAAAAGTGGCAAGAAAAAGCAGTTATAATGGAAGGGAAGAGGGGAGAGGTGAAAGGGAATGAGTGAATCTTGCTCTCATCAGATTTGACTTAAGGAAGGAATAACATACACACTCTATTGAGTATCTTACCCTACAGGAAAGTAGAAGGGAAGAGATAAAAGTGGGGGAATGATAGAAGGGAGGGCAGATTGGGGGAGGAGATAATCAAAAGCAAACACTTTTGAAAAGAGATAGGGTCAAGGGAGAAAACTGAATAAAGGAGAACAGGATAGGATGGAAGGAAATATAGTTAGTCTTTCACAACATGACTATTATGGAAGTGTTTTGCGTAATGTATCATTATGTTGAATTGCTTGCCTTCTCAAGGAGGGTGGGTGGAGAGGGAAGAAGGGAGAGAATTTGGAACTCAAAGTTCTAAAAACAAATGCTCAGAAAAAAAGTTGTTTTTACATGCAACTGGGAAATAAGATATATAGGCAATGGGGTATAGAAATCTATCTTGCCCTTCAAGAAAATAAGGGTAAAGGGGATAAGGAGCTGGGAGTGAGGTGACAGAAGGGAGGGAAGACTGGGAAAAGGGGCAATCAGAATATATGCAATCTTGGGGTGGGGGGGAGGGTAGAAATAGGGAGAAAATTTGTAACTCAAAATCTTGTGGAAATCAATGTTGAAAACTAAAAATATTAAATAATAAAAAATACACTTAAAAATAACAACAACAAAAAAGAATTCGATCCCTAATTGTTTACTTGTTAGATCTCTGGATATGGGAAGACTCTATGATCAAACAAGACATAGAGAGTATTATGAGATGTAAAATGGATAATTTTGATCATATGACATTTAAAGGGTTTTGCACAAACAAAACTAATGCAACTAAGATGAGAAGGAAACCAGAAGGCTTGAGGGGAAAATTTTTATAGCAAGTATATCTGACAAAGGCCACATTTTTCAAATATTGAGTCAAATTTATAAAAATACAAATCATTCCCCAATTGACAAATGGTCAAAATATATGAACAGGCAGTTTTCAGATGAAGAAATCAAAGCCATCTATAGTCATAAGAAAAAATCCTCTAAATCACTATTGATTAAAGAAATGCAAATTAAAAGAGCCCTGAGGTATTACGTCACACCTATCAGATTGGCTGATGATAGAAAAGGAAAATGATAGATGTTGGAGATGTGGGAAAATTGGGACACTAATGCACTATTAGTGGAGTTGTGAACTGATCCAATCATTCTGGAGAACAATTTGGAGCTATGCCCAAAGGGCCATAAAACTATGCATACACTTTGATCTAAGAATACCACTACTAGGTCTGTATCCCAAAAATATTTATTTTAAAAAGGGGAGGGAGAAAAAATCTATTTGTACAGAAATATTTTTAGCAGCACTTTTTGTGGTGGCTAAGGATTGGGAAATTGAAGGAATGTCCATCAAATTGGGGAATGGCTGAACAAGTTGTGATATAGGATTGTAGTAGAATACTGTTGTGCCATAAGAAAGGATGAGTAGGGTACATAAACTGATGCAAAGTGAAGCGAGCAAAAGAAGGAGAACACTGCACACATTGCAGAAATATTGTACAATGAGCAGCACAGTGAAGCAATATTGTACAATGAGCAACTATGAATGACTTAGCTAGTCTCAGCAATACAGTGACTCAGGACAATTCCTGGACTAATGATCAAAAATCCTATCCATCTCCAGAGAAAGAACTTATTGAGTCTGAATGCAAATTGAAGCGTACTTTCTTAATTTTTTTTCAGGTTACTTTTTTTTGGTATGTGTTTTCTTTTACAACATGACTAATGTGGAGATATCCTTTAAATGTATAACCTGTATCAAATTGCTTGCTGTCTCAAGGAAGTGGGGAAGGGAAGGAGGAAAAAGATTTGGAACTCAAAATAAAAAAAAGTTAAAAATTGTTCTTACATGTAATCGTGCAAAATAAAATACTAAATTTTAAAAATACAATTTTAAAAAATAATTCTAGCCCTAGTTCCATAGGCCAGTTAAATATCAAGAATAGCTGCATTGCCTTTTAGGGGAAAAAAACTAGCCTAGTTTATGTAGGGTAGATGTTGCACCTATTCCATCCCGCCCCTTGAGGCAAAGTAGCTTTTAGGGGGATCCTGCATTTAAATGGATTTAGGGCCACCTCCCATTTACATGGCTTTAGGGCCATTACCTAAGAATCTTGACCTCTAGGATTCTAGAAACCTGGCATGAAGAGCCCTGGAGGAGCTAAGTGCAAGTAAAAGAAAACTAAAACAAAAAGACCTTAAAATGATGGCAAGCAACATACAGAGCCCCTTGAAAGAATACCAACGTGGCCATAGAGAATAAAACCCAGAAATCCCAGGCTTACCTACCCCCTTCAGAAAGACCAAATCTTGGATCTCCATCTAGTGCAGAGGTTCCCAGACTTAGTTGGCCTACTGCCCCCTTCTCAAAAAAGAAATTACTCAGTGTCCCCCTGGAAATCTACTTCTTTAACCCTTTAATGGTTTTTTTTTTAAATTTGCATCACTTCAAAAAAATATAAATTAAAAAAATGATGCATCTTAAATTTAATAACCTATTGTAAATTTGTGGGTTTTTTCCTGCATTGAAATTTTGATGATGCAATATTGCATCATCTAACCATATAGCATCATATTGTAAACAAGTCATTACACGCACATATTCCTGGCTGACGCATGCTGGACTTCCCAGCAAAGCAGGACACACGGCCTGCCAACACTTGCTTGTTAAGACCTGTTTGGCAGACTTGACCACTGATCTGTTATAACTTGAATTTTGTGTGTTTATTTGAAAAGTAATGTAATCACTCTGACTTTAACTGTCACACATCAGATGAAACATGTACTAATAGTTTCTCAAACTTTCCTTCTCTTCTTTCCTTATGCTTCCACTACGCCCTTAATTTTATTCAATGCCCCTAATTGCACCCGAGGCTACTACCACCCCCCTGGATTGCTCTAGCATCCCCCTGGGGATGGTATCAACCACTTTGGGTGCATATGGTATGTGATGCCAAATCTTTAAAGTTCACACTGGATAAAAGCAGGCCTATATCCTTACTGAATATTAAAAAGGGTCACAGTGCGCAGAAGTAGCACCAGGAATATCAATCCCAGAGCTTAGTATTATCACTCATAGCACAGCCACCAATTCTCATTACACATCAGTCACATGCAGTTAGTTAGCTAAGAGATGACTCCCCTGTTGCATGCAGACCATCCTAGTGCCAGGGTTTATACTGAGTCTTTGCCACCTATGCAGTTTCCCCAGCCCATCATCTAGAACTTTCCCCTTCCTGGGAGTCCTTTTGTGAGGGGGTTGGAAATGGGGAGAAATGATACCAAATATTTGTCAAATATTAAGAGACCTTTGTTAGGGTCTCTTCCATAGGATCTGGGTGGGTATGTGGAGGCAGCTGGGTACTATACTGGCAGAAATGTGGAGGAGTCTTATCAAATCTAGAGTATAGTAAGCAAAGACTCACTATGGGCATGCCTGTACTGTTGTCTCTGGTGGTTCTTGCATTTCTATACCCTTCAATGGGCACCTGCACTGACCTCTCTTCCAGGATCCCACATGCTGACACCGTCCCTCAGCCATGGCCAGAGTGATTCCACTGCTTCCCTCCTCCCAGAGCTCACTGTACTGCCCATTACCAGTGTCCAAAGGTCAAGGCATCACTGCACCTGGCTGGTCCATCAAATTGACAAGGTCAGGAATAACTATATGAAATGGTTTGGAGTTCTGACCACCTAGACAAAGGCTCAGGTTCCTTCTGTCGGTAGTCATCCTTTTCCAAAGAAGAGTCTTTCTTCTGTCCATCAGATCCTACTGAGGGATCCAGGGACTCCCAATCTCTTGAATTCATGAGATTGCCATCAAGAATAGAGTGTTTATCTTGGGATCGGAGCTCACCTATGCTCAGGAAAAGAAACATGAAGAAAAGGAGTTAGTTTAGTCTCAGGCTTGTTTAGGCCAGGACATGTATTCTAGTTGTCATGTGTGAGCTATTTCCTTTCTGCCAGGGTGGGAGAGGACACCCAGGGCCTGCACTGGAAGTCCCAGCAAGTTACACGCCACATGCTCCAGAGTAGGAATGGAAGTTGGTTCTCCTATGATGATACACCCGCCCCTCAGGAAATAAGCTAAGCTGCATTTGCACATTTGTCCATATCCCAATTCTGGACATTTATCCAGAGTCCCTGAGAAGCTCCAGCTTTGTTCTTTCAAGTGTCTCCCCTGGGGCCTTGAAGAGGTGTCTCAATGTGAGTTTGTAAGGGCCTCCTAAATGCATATAGACTTCCAAAGACAGTGTATTCAGTATAGTTTTAGATAATCTCAAAATTAACATTCTTCAGGGATGGCCCTAGCCCACCATAACTGGAAGACCTGGAGATCACAATCATCCCCCAATATAAAGTTATACAAATTAAATAATTTATAATATCTATTGTATTGAGTGTATGATTGTTAAAGGCTCAGAGCATAACATGTCTCTAGTCGATAAATACGTAGACTGTTTATTCCCTAATCCTAGGGAGTCAATGGGTGTTCTTTCCCTGTCCCATTGAGATTTATGATAATAGGCCAGAAGCCTTAGGTTGCAAGGGTCACACAAGGCATTGTCTTACCTAGGACTCCCACCTGCCTCCACATTGCTCTTCCCTCACTTTAAGGAGATCATTCAAGTCAGTTCCTTTTAGCTGTACCAAATGTTCTGGGCCAGGTCTGACTCAGGTTCCTCCAATGGTCTAGGATCAGAACAAAGTGAGACACTCACAGACCATATAACTTTTAACAAAAATGTTTGTCCAATGATAGCAGGGAGAAGATATTAATCAAGAATAGAAGACAGATTCAGCTGAATGCAGGTCTCATCTCCATGTATACCATGGTCAGTGGCCCACTTAGCCAGGGGTCTCAAGCATGGAGATCCAACTTCTTATGTATTGCATTTACTTATGCAATCAGGAAGCTACATTAATGGTCTGAATCTCAATCCTCTGATACAACTGAATCGTTTTAAAAAAAAAATAATTATTTTTAGTTTTCAACATTCACTTTTATAAGATTAATTTCCAAATTTTTTTCTCCCTCCCTCCCCTTCCTGAGCATGTGTGATCATATTAAATATATTTCCACGTTAGTCATGTTGTGAAAGAAGAATCAGAACAAAAGGGAAAAACCATGAAAAAGAAAAAAACAACAAAAGAGTGAAAATACAACGCTTTGATCTGCATTCAGATTCCATAGTTCTTTCTCTGTATGTGAATAGCATTTTCCATCATGAAGCTTTTGGAATTTAGATCATGATACAATTGAATCTTGAGGACAGTTTCATTTCCTTTTAGCCTTGCTTGATTGAGGGCAGATGCTGCTCCTACCACCTGAGCCTTAAGGGAGCCATTTTTCAAAAGATAAGGATGTGAACAATTTTCAAAAAATTTTCAAACCTAATGGCTCAAAGTCAGAGAAGAAATGCAAATTCAGAAATGAAAACTCTTGCAAATACTCATCAGGAACACTGCATTATGACCAAACATCCCACCAAATGTTTCTTTTTGGTTTTATATACAAAATGAAATTAAATCTGCCACCTTTTATCTTCAAGGAAAACCTCACCCATCCTGGCACTTTTGTCTTTTGGTTTAATTTGCATTTTGAGAATATAAAAACTGATGATGAAGTTCCTCCAGTAGTTTAAATTACATTTGTTAGGAAAGGGTCTCATATTTAGGGGATGAATATCTAAATTAGTGTTTATAGGCAGTCAAAAACCATGTGATTCTTAATACTCTTCTGTAGAAGCAAAGGGACTGAAGCGCCATTCTGTATTTTTATTTAACAGGTCGCCATGTCTGAAGCATTCCTAATCAAATAGCCTATTGATGATGAGTGGGGTGCTAGGTGGCACAGCAGGTACAGTATCAGGCCAAGTCAGGAAGACCGAAGTTCAAATCTGGCCTCACACAAGCTGCATGACCCTGGGCAAGTCATTTAACCTTGTTTACCTCAGTTTTCCTATCTGTAAAAATCAGCTGGAGAAGGAAATGGCAAACCACCCCAGCATCTTTGCCAAGAATACCCTAAATGGGGTCATGAAGAGTGGGATACGACTGAAAAGACAAACAATTGATGATGACCAACTCTGACTTAACTAGGGTCATCTTAATCTATTACTGGAATCATAATAAGTGTATGAACTAATTATGTTTTCAAAATCACAAAAATAAGGCTCATTCCTACCTAATAAAAATAAAATGTGCTTTAAACTTTTAATAGATAAACTGTTGGATGAGTCCAGAAGACCTGGGTACAAATTCTACCTACCATTGACACTTACTAGCTTATATAACCAGGGTAAGTCATTTAGCCTTTCTGTGACTGGCTCTTTACCTGTAAAATGGAGATAAACATAACTCTATTATCTATATAGTGGATAGTGTTGGACTTGGTGGGTTCAAGTCCCATCTCTCACATGATAGCTGTGACTTTGTGCAAGTACTTAACAGGCTGAGGTCTGTTTCTTCATCTGTAAGATAGGGGTAATAGTCCCTAATTCACAGGGCCTAACTCATTGTGAGGATCTCAAGGATGAAAAGTAACAATGTGCAGAAAGCATTTTGTACATATTTACTTGTGTGGGAGCTGCTGTTACTTAATCTTAAAGGCTTAAAAGGCTCAAATGAGAAAATATTTTGCAAGGACAATTACTTTTATTTTTAAATATACATTTTTTTTACATCCACCGAATAGTGATATTCATATATATGAACATGAACAGAAGAAATCGCTCACATAAGCTACAGCTACAAAACATGGAATTGTAAATGATTATGTCCCTAACTTGCATTTCTTATAGATCACTAAACCATCTCAAATGATACATACTTTGACTTTAACATAGCAATATCCACTTACTAGTTTTTCTGATCCTCTTGGGCTCTTTGTGTATCATACCAATTCATTGTTACCATTGTCCCTAATTGCACAGAATGCAAGCTCTTTGAGGGCAAAGGCTGTTTATTTGGGGGATTTATTATTTCCAGTACCTGACAGATAATAGGGACTTAATGATCTTTGTTGCCAACACCATAGTTTGACCTATTAGATTTCACTTTTCCCTTAAATATTTGCTGACCTCAGCAAATCAACTAGGGTTAATTTAATTCATTTTGTACACATTCTTGATCCTACAAAGTTGTCTGGGGGACTGGGGAGAATTAAATATCTTTTTATATGCCTCCCCCAGTACTTTGAACTAAAGAGTCTTAACCAAATCAATGTGTTATGACACATTGAAGAGCCTCCTAAATACTACATAAAGAGCCCCAAGCAACATATTCAACGCAATCCTCTTGAAAGACACACAATTAATGTTTAAGGAGAACCTAATCCTGCCATACAGCAGACGGGCCTGGAGATACAATCATCTCCAACACAACGTTTTGTAAATTCAATTCTTAAGAGATTCAACCACATTGACAAGTCTATAGTTGCTGAATGTATAGTTTACTTGGGAATCCCACTGGATTAGCTGGGGTTTCCACTTTGTACCATGGATAGGACTTGGGGTATTTGCTCAGAAGCATAGTAGCTACAGGTGCAAGGTTCCCAAAACTGGGCATCTGTTAACAGGTGCTCCCTATTTCTCCTCACTGCTCTTCTCCTACTTCAGCCACCATCAGGCCTGATTCTGCCTTCTCTGGTTATTCAGGTTTGAGAATGGAACAAAGTGAGACACTCATATACTATGTAACATTTAACAGATTAAGTTTACTTAATAAGAGCAAGGAAATATTTGCCAAGATCTATGTACGGACATAGGTACGTACATAGCACTGGTTCAGGTAGCTGCTGCTCACTACCACATTAACCATGACCATGATAGGCATGCCTAGTCAGAGAGGAGTACTGACTTACGTAGCCACAAGGATTCTGAAGACCAATTAAGTCTTAAGGAGGGTTTCACTGGCTTTTTAGAGAAAAAACAATCTAGCCCATGAAGAGCTGTTCATGGCATTTAAGATCCTACACAACTTGGCTTCACTCTACTTTTTCAGCCTTATTTTACACCACTCTATATTCCAGTTAAATTGGATTATATGCTATTCTCCAATCTTTAGCTCCCACCTCTATTCATTTACATACGCTAATTTCCATGTCTAAAATGGATTCTCCTCATATTCTTGCTGACTGATGACCTTAGATGCTATCAATACCATAGCACTTTCCCTTGCCATCCTACCCAGAAATGACAACTCCCTTTGATGTACTGGTTTGACCTCTTCTATATATATTTGTTTTATTATCTTCTGTACAGTCCTGTATTAAATTGTAAGCATAAAAAAAAAATTGTAAGCATAGTGCCTAGCACCAAGTAAGCACTTATACTTGCTGACCAATGGCAAGCTCCGTGAGCATGACTGGCTTTTTTTTCATCTTTGTATCCTGTACCTTATATCCTTGTTTCAACGTTTATGTTTCAGAAAGTGCTTACATAGATGAGAGATTAGGCCAAGAGGTCAGTAATTCCTAGTGGTCTTTTTAAACTATGAGCTTTTGGTATTTTCCCCTCCTTTAGATCCCTTACAATTGGATTTCCTCCATCATGGATCTCTTCTATGTAACTGATCCAATTCCTATGGCTTCCCGTGTGCCCCCCCCCCCATTTTTGTTCTCTTTAGTTCTATTTCTCCTTCTCCTATCATTTGGGGCTGGGATGGTAACTGTCCAAATATGGTTTTATTGTCCTTGATTGTGAAAAGCTTACTTTAAACACACACACATATTTTGGGGAGGGCATTTCATACTTAAATAATAACTTGGCTTACTAAGGATCTCTTGCCAACCTTACTTGAAACAGGTTTTACCCTCTAATGTTTCTCTGCTTTCTTTTGATTTGCATTACACTCAATAAATACACTTGCTTGGGAGTATTGGCATATAGTTTTTTACTTTGTTAATCCAAACCACATATAAACATCAAATGGCTCTTCAATTATTTAGATTTTACTTTTGTCCTTTTGTACTTATTCTTATCCAAATCTTGTGTATTTCTAGGTAAGTTAATGACCAAATAATTTGGTTATTAATTAGTATTTTTAAAAGGATGTTTCTTTCTTTGGATGTTTTCATTACTTTTAATACCAGAAAATAATATTCTTTTTGTGGGTTAACTTTGTATCCTGAGAAACTGACCAATTCAATTGTCCACACAAAGTTTTTGATTAAGATGGCTAGATTTCCTATTTAGATTTTCATGTTATCAGTGCTATCAGTGTTTAATAAGGTTAAGACAAAATTAATTGGCAAAAAAGCAATCTCAGAAAAATCCATTTATGATTTGATACTGCTAAACAAATGTAAAAACAATCTTAGGCTGATAATATGCATTTAGAAACTTAAACTTGTTGTACCCTATGGTACTCTACAGCTAAAGCACCATGCAGGATCTTCCTTTCTACTTCTAGGTTGAGATCAGAGCCCTTCTTCTAGGTAAGTTCACTGGGTTATGATACAATCTTCATTTGAAGCCAACTAGTTTCTGGCTCAGACTGTTACGTTTTGAGTAGGAGGCTGTACAATAACACTGTACAGACAACAGAGTTTGATACACTTAAGAACTCTGATCGATTAAATGATCAACCACAATTGCAGAAGACTGATGTTATCAGGTTACCTACCTCTTGACAGGTGATGGATATAAGATGTGAAATGTGATATAGATTTTTTAAGCATAACCAGTTTAAAATTTTGTTTTGCTTGACTGCTTATTTTCTGAGTTTTTCCTCCCAATTGGGGGAAGGAGAAAATAAATGTTTACCAACTGAAAAGACTAGTTGGAAAAAAAAGTAAAGTAAGAAAAGATGAGTGCACTGTCTGCTTTCCTTGTAGTCTGGTTCATTAATTATCCACTATTAATTTCCTCCTGTTGATCAGGGAGCCTAACTACAAGCAATAGACAGTTACATGAATAATATTTACAGACAACTCTCCCCTAATTCTGTAGAATGGCAAGTTACCCAGGCTCTTACCTCAAAGCAAAATAGTATTTTGTCTATTAACCTGCATGTGCTTTGAGTCATGAAGCCTCTCAAAAATCTTTCACCTTATACTGGTTCTTGATAAGGAACTCAGACCATACCTCACTTTATTTCTGAGAAAACTCTTTTGAGCTAATTTATTATAGCTAACTAAGCTTTCTTCGTCGTCTTTCTCAACCACAAAACATACTTACTAGTTTTATCTTTATAATTTCTAACCTCTGCTACTCCAAAAAAGAAGTCAATAGGTAAGCATTGCCTCTTGTCCAAACATATTTGTATCACTTCTGGTAGAGTTGTGCACTAAAAATACTATATTGGCTCCACTGAAACTTTTGTTTAGGTCTCAGTTTTCCTATCACATTCATTTATTTGTAATTGAAACACACAGGTTGTGGGTCTCCTTGGGGATAGTAAACTAAAGCTCTTGATTTCTTCATACCTGCCAAAGTTAACTTGTTTTTAATTGACCTATTCTCAAAACTTCAGCATTATTTAGAATGGATCCTAGAAAGTAATTTAGACATTGAAAAATGCTTCTGCGACATCTGAACAACCATGCAAACTTTCTAGTTCCAGGTACAACATGCACGTAGGAGTATTTGGTGAAATGATCCGTTTTCACTTCTTTCAAAAACTAAAAAAAAAAAAAAAAAAAAAAAAAAAAAAAAAATCAATGCAAACAAGTTCCGAAGGTTTGCTTGAACCTACATTTTCTAAATATGCAATACATATTGGTAACTTTTCTTCTAACACATTTAGAACAATCCTCACTTCTTAATTGCATCTGCTCATAGGCCACTCAACTCTTGTTTCTTACTAGTTAAGTGTTCTTTCTTGACCTAATGTCCCAAACCATCATGTAGTAAGTACACCTTTATACCCATGAACTGAGATATAGTGAGCAGCATGGTGCTTTGTGGCACCATGTAGGGGATCTGCTAGTCTGGTACTGCACTTCATTGCACAGCTCCAATTTCTGCCATTGTTTCAATAGTAAGGTGCTGTTCTAGAGTACAGAACTTGAGTCTTATAGTTTTACCACCTCGTTTCTTGTCTTGAATTACTATTCACAGTCCATCAGTCATCTGCTCTGACACAAAACTGAAGAAAAGGGTTGGTTCAATAAAATAAAGTTTACATGCATTGGTGGCATGGTAAAGCTCTAACTCTCAGCTACACTTGTTACTTACTTGACTCGTAAATTATGATTTCCTAGTAGGCCAATGTTGCTACTCATCTCTAAGCAAACAGCATCTTACTTGATGTTGGTTAGTTAATACTTAGCTCCATAGTCAAAGTCAGAATTTTTCAATGACAACCTACTTCAAAACTCAGAACTCCAATTTATGCATAGTTTCCACTGTAACTAAGCCCTCTAGATAAAAGACACTCAAGTCTCTGATAACTACTGATTACTTGTACAAGACTTCTCCCAAACCTTCCTGGTTAGTATCTGTATATAACACACAAAAGGCATTGGATGTAAAGAAGGCATATGTAAGGCAACTGACCAGATCTTTAAATTCTTCACATTTGTAGTACAATGACCTCCAAATGGCTCAATAATAAAAACGTCAGTGTAGTGGCTGGGGTTACAGTAGAGGTTTAGGACTTTTCAGGCCCTCACATCCGCCTCATGCCTGGATTCTTAATAATCTCATAAGTGTTGTCCTTGCCTTAAGTCTTTCTCTGCTCCAATACAACTTCCACATAGCTAGCATTAGCTTAATAGTCTAGCATTAACTTTTGTCTGCCATGTTACACTGTTGGTTTTCCCTGAGCTACAATTCCAACAAAACCACCAGATCTTTTCTCCAGGAATCATTGTTTTATCATACTTCCCCCATCTTATATTTGTATAGTTGAGTTCTGGAGCCCAAGAGTTTCAGTTTCTAGCCCAACTAGATTCAGAAGGACAAAATGGCTATGTGATATTCCATTGAGAAGAAGCGAATTCACATTTCCTGACTTTACAACTACTATGCTAGTTAACTTAAGTCATTGCAAAGAGGCATGATCTGGTAAAGCCCCACATATTATTCTGAGTAATAAAAAGGTAAAGTTTGGAACTCAAACTGTGATTTTGAAAATCCTTTTATAGCAAATGTATAGCATGCTTCACAAGTCAAAGGGAAACTTCCCACCCTTATATTGACAAAACTTAAAACATCTTAAATTTTATTGGTCAAAGCTGAAACTATTAAGATACAAACTTAAAGACATCATACTCAAACAAACTTGAGTGTGCTAACATAAACCTTTTGTGGGCTGAATTTACTGTACTCCTTTTGTAATTTTAGTTTCAATAACTTGCGAAAAATCTTGTTAGAATGTATACCTTAAGTAGAGAATAGGTATAATTTCAAAAGTCTAATATCTGTCTCTGACCCATTGCTACACAATTGGAACAATTTTAGTTTTCCTCCAAGTTACATTGTGGAATAAGTTAACTTGACTGCATATATAATATTAGATTAAGATGGTTTAAATTCACTTAATAAACACCTAGTTTCATTTCCAAGTATATAACCTATGGGGGGAGGGGGAAGGACAAAGTGGCAGCCTAAGAACTAAGACTGTACCCTCTTAGAAATCATTAATTTCTCACCAGTAATAATCATCCCAAAAAATTTAACCTCTTCCAAACTAATATTATTGTCAACAACACAATTTGACAAAAAGCTCTTCTCCACTAAAGCCCTCCTATGATCATGACACACGGTGACGATGGGTTATCAAAGGTCATTCCAGAAGAACACAAGATCAGGCAAATCCTACAAAGTTGGAAAGGTTTTAAGTTCAGACCTGGTGATGGACTGCACATTTGAACATCCAAGAACCAGCTTAGCTAAATTCAGAGAGACTCATAACCAGATTGGCCAAAGAACTCTCCATGACCAGGTCAGAGATGGAGAACACTCTCTACCATGGGGGGAGCAGATCTACAGATAGTCACAGATCCTATAAGCATTAGTATAGTAGCAGTTCTTTTCTTAACCTTTCAGAAATTAAAATTTCAACTATTCTTTCTTTATTCATATTCATTCAAATTAAGCAGCATTTTAAGGAAATTAGCTTTCAAGATGATGTCACTCAAATAAAACTTATCTAACAATGAAAATCAGCTAGGATTTTCCAAGTGAATGACAGAATATCTCCAAATCCCATTTAAGATTCTCACATGAATAAGGTTAAAAAAAAAAGTGAACCCAAACCAACAGATAGTTTGGAAGATTCTTCTCCTGACTTCTTCTCTCCTGCCAATATTGTAAGCAGGAAAATGCCACCTCCTCCCTTTCCCTGCCTCAGTTCACTTCAGGCCAAGTATCTCTAGACAAAGCCCAAAATAAGAAATTTATTGCCACCTTCGTAATTTTTACAAACAAATGAAATTTAAAGTTACTATTCCTGTCTAGAATTATATACTTACAAGTTCCCAAATCTCGTCTTACTGTGGGACAACTTCTTGTGGGATTGGTGCCACTTCCTTCCTTCCTCAGTTCTTCTGAAGCTAAACCTTCCTTCCACTCATTAATGAGTACAAGAGAGCCATACGTTGCCATCATATTTCATTTTCTTCCTTTAATCTTCATATAATTCTTTGAATTTCTGAAATCAATGCAAAACTGAGCATACAAGAATATATTTAAAAAAGACTATTTACTAAATCTTAATCATTAATGCCAACAGAAATGTCATATCACTCTGATGACTGCTAATTTTTTAAGAAAATAAGTTTTAATCATTTAACCCCTCTCCCTTAGCATGTTAATTAAACTATGTTTCTATACATCACCATTTCTTAAGTTTGTTGAGAATAAGTAAAGAAAACAGTTTATTTTAAACAAGAAGTTTATTTAAACAACAAGATGTTTGACTTGAAGGGAAAACTATCTAGGATCAATTTCTTTATAGTAATTTATCCCTACTGAGAGACAGAGATTGCCCTACATGTAACAGCTACGTACAAAAAAGTTATAAAATCGTCCTTGGTTTTACAATGATAAAAGAAAAACATTGAAATTATCCAATCAAACAAGGTATGCAAGGATTTTTTTGTGGGTTTTTTTTTTTGTTGTTAAACAGTGAGAGCAAAATAACTTACTGGAATATAAAGATAAAAGTTGAATGAGCATGCCACTAATGGAGAAAAGGGGTATTTTCACAGAACCAGTTTGTTTTTTCCCCTCCCCATCTCCATTTGATGTTGATCAAAACATACCATCGGCCATTTAGTTAAAAAAAAATACGCATTATGCCTGTGCACATACACCAGTTACTTTATGTACAATAAAGGAACGGGGGAAGGGAATCAAAGAAGAGAGAAAACTATACTGCAGTAGTCAGGATGTGGATGAACCAAATCTTGGTTTCTAATTGTGAATGTATTGTTTTTCTTGGGAGCACAGTTCTGGAGAAGAGTTGTAGATTCTTTTTAGTAAGCGCCTCCTGTCTGCTGCTGGAATACATCAATTGTATCTTCATCCTCCATTTCCAACTATATAGCATAAGAGAAAAAGAAAACTTTAGCTCTGCTTATATTATCCTTTAAACTTTTCAAATTTATAATATTGTGACCTGGTTGGTTGTTCTGAGAAGAGATTTATAGGCTCCCATTTAACCTAGATTTGCAAAATTATTCATCTTGGGAATCTTATTCCCAAATTTATTGTCAATCCATTGCTAACCTTAAACTTTTTCTTCTCCCTGTAGCAGATAGCTTTTAAAAAATCCTATAGCTAAACTGCCCATGATATTTGAAAATAGGATTGCTAAAAAAGTATACTATATTATAAATAGCTCTTCCAGATCTCTGGTCCTTAGACAAAATTGAAAACAGTCTTTCTCAAAACCTTGGGACATACACAAATTTTGTTCACTGAAAACACTGTTTTGGTTGAACTTCTGAAATGGCAACAGTTTCCCATCATTTAAAGATAGAATTACAACTCGCACTTATCGTAGGGATCATATACTGAGAAAAGTAGTCATTTTTTACCCTAAGTGTAAAACCAGTTACTATACACATTCAACCAAACATTGTACTACCAACAAAAGTACTGTATTATGTGATGTTACAATAATCATCTTTGCAAGGCATCTAAGAACTCAAGTCCACCAAAACTGAGGCTGGGGGCTAAGGCACTAAACAACTAATGAATATGATGAATAAAAGCAATTGATGAGGGGGTTGGAAGGTGGGAGGGAACACAAATACTTTGGGCCAAGTAATACCAAGGACTTGAGTCATCTTGTCTTTTCAGTTTATGGATTTATCTTACCTCTAAATCTTGTTTAGATTTGCAACTACCTATGTACAAAGGCTTATTAGCATGCTATAGAAACATCTCCAACGTGCAATTACAAAGCACAAAAATAGGAGGCAAAGTTAAAAAGTGGCATGAATACAATCTGACTTATTCACCATCTGACAGCATTTAAAACTATTTACAGATAATTATTGCACTGCAAAAAACACTGTAGAAATCTGACAGTGTACCTGAGATCCCATGTAGAGTTTTCATACCTCTTTCAAGGCTAGAGTATATCACTAATGATTGAGATGCTACTACTAAAGTAGAGGAATAAATTACATATTTTTTTCCTTCTATCAGAAGAATTTTGAGCAATTCCAAAAAGCACTACTATTCTTGAAGGCACAAGATAGCAAAAACCCTAATTGGTTGGAATGCATTTAAGTTTCAACACTTAAACATCCCTCACTTACTGAACTACTGGACTCGTTTTTGATAATTGGGTAGGTTTTATAGTAATCACAGGATTAAACATTTAAAATTCTGATTCCCAAGATATAATACAGCAGAAAGTTTAGGAAATTAAATATAGATACACTTTCTACCATTCTAATACTAAAGCTGTCACAGGTTATCAAATTTTAGAACTGAAATATTTTTATACCTTTAGGTGTGTTTCCTGGTATATAAGCACCCAATTTTCATTTTTCTTACAGAAGAGAATTCAGCTTCTCATGGCTAACATGATTTTCTTTTAAAACAAAATGTTTAGCAAAAACTAAAGATTCTAAAATATTCTTCCTTCAAACATCACTCAAAGGCATTCCACAGTCTTTAAGTTTAATCAACTACATTGCCATTACTTTAGTTTTTAAGTGGGTGAAAAAAGACATTTAGAATTAAAAAGATTCTAACCCAACCTTTTGCTATTAAACATACTGCACATATGTACAGCTCTCAAAAATAGGTAATTTAGGGAGCAGAGTGGTACTAAAACAAGTAGTTTCCACAGGAAAATGTCGACATGACTCCATAAAAGGACAAAGAGAAAACATTTTATTAAGTTCTCATGTGAAGAACATCGCCAATAAGCTGGAAAAGATACGAGTTCTACAGGAAGCCTTCTTTGATATCTCCAACTGCTAGGGCCCTCTCAAGCTACCTCCTATTTGAACTCCTATTTATTCTCTTTAGATTTATTTTGTATATAATGTTTCCCCTATAAGAATACACCCTTGCAGGGAGGGATTGTTTCATGCATTCTCTTTTTGTCTTCCGTACCTAGGACACAGAAGGCACTTAATAAATATTTACTGACAGATTTAAGAGGCTTATAGGTTAGTCAACTATTACTTCAAGGATTTATGAATTAATCAGCATGGAAACTCCTTCCACCAATGAAGCTCACAACTTCAAAATGGACTATCTTCAAGAATTTTTGTGGCCAAAAAATTCATTGCACATGTAATGCTGGCAGTCAACCAGTTGTGGAACAAGATTCACCTGGCCTCAGAGGTCAAGAAATACTTCAAGGAGGTAGGAGCACTTACACTTGGCCTTGAAGGAAATACCCACATAGATTTTGATTAGTGGATATGGGGGAAGAAAGTAACATGACAGGCATAGGTACAATCATGAGAAAAGGAGGCAGGGGCAGTCAAGTGTAAGGACAGTGAGTATATAAGTCAGCTGTCAGCCATCACCCTACAGCCTAAGGATAAAAATGCAGGTAGGAATCAGATTGTAGAAGGACAAAGCTTGAGCTTTATCTAGCAGGAACTGGCAAATGGCTCAGATGTTTTTTAGCAGTAGCCAGGCCCCACAATGAGAAACGCTATTGTACACAAAGGAGAAAACAGCAGGCTTAGGAATCAAGAAATTCGGGTTCAAGTTCAGATACTCACTACTTGTGTGAAGTAAGGAAAATCTGAACCTCTGGAGCTGGTTTTTTCACCTATAAAATGTTGATACTTATAGAACTGGCCTTCACAAGATTGTTGAAAACATTTTGTAAATCTTAAAATGCTATATAATGCAAGCTATTATTAACATGGTTAGAGGTGTGCATTAGGAAGATTACTCTGGCAGTGATGTGTTGGATAAATCAGTACAATGTTAGACATGGGTGCCTAGTTAGGTGACTTACAATAGGCCCAATGTTAAGTAATTGAGGGCCTGAATTATAGTGGTGGCAATAGAAATGGAGAGAAGATGGATGAAAGTTATTACAGAGATTTTGATAAAACTTGGTAATTGACCAGATACAAGGAACTGGAAGAAGAAATGAGTCAGAAGATGACTTTACAATAAGAATATGGGTGGCTGGGATTAAGTCAAAAAGAGAAGCTATTATAATCCAGGCATTGTTATAATTATTTCACTTTAATTCTTAAAAATTATATGAAACACGAATTTTAGAAATTATAATGGAGAAGCTTACCTGTGCAGGTGTGTCTGTTTCATTGATTGGTTGCCCATCAAATCGGAATCTGATCTGCCTCATTGACAAACCCTGAACAAAAGACAAAAGTATGTTACAATGTGACTACTATTTGTATGGCTATATGGAGCCCTGACCCTAACTTTAGATATATACAATACAGCTCAATTTATAGACTTGGGCCTCTAGATTTAACAACATACAAATATTTTGAGAATCAGTGCACAATAGCAAGCAAAGAGCTGGACTAGGTAGGTTTAAGTCACCCTAGTCTCTGACACACCAGTTATGTGACCATGGACAAGCTTTGCCCAGCCACAAGCAACTCTAAGTTCCAGAGCTAGTACCTGAATATATATCAACCCTTCACATCAATTTGAGAATATACACTACTAGGGTTCTAGTCTCATCTCTGCCACTGGTGATCTTTGATAAGGCACTTAACCTGTCTTGCTCTGTCTCCTCATCTGCAAAATGAACGAGTTGATGTATCTGATCTCTTAAAGCATTTTCTGATATCATTCACAATCGTTGAAGTTATCTAAAGTTGGTAATTTGCCTTTTAAATAAGGGTTATATGCCAAGGTGGCTTATATAGGAACCAGTATTAGTGATTTGTCTAATCATTGTATAAAATAGTTCCCTACTGGCTTTTAATTGATGGGGAGTTTAAAAAGCATGACAACTTTCTATCTAAAAACTAGTAGCAATTAAAGAAAAGGAAATCAATTAAGACAAGAACTTTAATTCAGTATATCCTATCATCCAGTAATGAAAGATAGCTATGGATCATGGAAGACCTCAGAAGACTCCAAAATTGAAAGCTCCCCAAACAGAAAGATATATGATAGATCCATACAGGCTAAAGCATGCAGCTAATGTTGATTTGTGCATGAGAAATAGGGTAGACATCATACAGAACACATAGCCAGAAAGTGAGGCCTTCTGTTCATGTTCCAAGAATGAGGGATGATGGATAGAATAAGAGCTACATTTATTCTATCTAAGTTGGGGGTGGGTTGGGAATTAATCCTGACAGATTATATTGGTCTCCCTCCACTGATACAAAAAACCAACTTCTCAGTAACATGTAGTCAAAAGTTCTCTGAGGCACAAACAGTTGCCAAAATCATAGAACTAGCAGATGGTCTTCATGATCTGGGGGCCTGTATTCTATCCAAAATACTGGACTCCTCTACACTGCAGTGGTATCTTCTAAATATAAAGAGAGACAGAAACAGACCTCTAGAACATAAGGTAGACTGATCTTTTATGGAAAAGCTACATTAACCAATCAAGAAGTATTTATTAAAAACCCATGTACTGGGGATACTAGGTATAAAAAGAAAAAAAATGAAAACAGCTCACAATATAATCCCTCAAATTTATACTATATGCAGGAGAGACAATATGTGCATATATTAAAAATATATACAAAGTTAACTTGAGGAGAAAACAATGAGGAAAAGTCTATATAATATGGTTGGAAAGGTAGGCTGTAGTCAGGCTACTGAGTGCTTTAAATGCCATAGAGAGGAGTTTGATATTTGACCATCATGATAATAAAGAGCCATCAGAGTTTATTGAGCAGGGCAGTCACATGGTCAGACTTCTGTTTTAGGTATTATCACTACAAAGAGATGTGTGGAAACGTCTAGATGGGAGAGAATAGATGTTAGGAGGTAATTATAATAATCCAAGTGAGAGGTAACAAAGGCCTGAAGTAGGACGGTAGCTGTGTAAGTATTAGGAAAGAGAAGTGATGTGAAAGATGTTTCAAAAACATACAGATTAAGGATCAAAAATTACAAAGACTGTGACTGAGGGATGGGAAGTTTGGTAAGGGAGATGGGTTTTCGAGGAAAGGGGAATTTCTTTGGTGATGTTGAGTTTGAGATCTGAATGAGGTACCCATTCAGTTTGCAACATCCAATAGTCAGTTGGTGACAACCACACAAAAGAAAAGGATGGAGGATTTATCATCTTCACCAATAGGACTATTTACTTCAGAGAGATCACAAATGCATCCAAAACAGTTATTTTGTTTATAATAAACTGAAACAGTAATAGATGACATTTATACAGTGCTTGAAGGTTTACAAAGTGCATAAAACATATATTCTCTCATTTGATCAACAGCTGCAAGATGTTATGCACATTTTACAGATGAAGTATCTGAGGCTCGAAGGCCAAACTATTTGCCTAGAGGTCTGCTACTGCCTTTGAGAACATATAAACTCCTATTTGGCTATTTAAGTCCTTCATGACTTGGCCCCAAACTTATCTTTCTGACACTACAGATTATTCTTTTTCCCATTCGCTATAGTCCAGCCAAACTGACCTTCCCTGTGCCTTGAAACTTAGCTCTCTCCAACGCTGGTAATGTACTCTCTCCTCACCTCCATTTCATAGACTGCTCTTCTTCCTTCAAAATGCAGCTCAAGAATACCTTTTATAAGAAGTCGTTCCTGATCTCCCTATGTATTAGTGGCTCTCCTACCTTGTATTTATTCTCTATGTCTTTTTATATATACGTCCCCCTTGCTGGAATATGAGCTCTTGGAGACCACTAACCCGACCTCTCCTGACTCTGAAAGGCTCAACTACAACACTTTACCTCTCAAAGTAATATGAGTGTCTATATGAACATCTTTGTTGCATCTGTCCTCTCTTGAATCCCTCTGCATATTATCAATTACACCCTGCCAAGCCTCAGCCTCCCACCATTTGCTGTCTTTGCTCCTCTACAAACACTGCTATATGAAAGTAGAGAAAATCATGCAACTGTTCTGACTGGATCTCCTACAAATTTGTTACACAACAACTGGGCCTTTGATGTTGCTAGGTAATCCTACAGCTCCCTTACCAACTAACCATCCCACTTTGCACAGTGGCTCTCCCAAACTTCCCAAGGCTCCCCACCTCTACCAGCTGAGATCCTTGCCTCATATTTTTCAGAAAAATCAGAGATTTGTTGAATTTTCTTTTCTCCCATCACTCAGATGCCTTCTACCATTTTCTCCTTCATCCCTATCTCATAAATAAGTGGCCTTACTCCTTTCCAAGGGGCAGCCCAGTGGACAGAACAGTGGGCCTGGAGTCAGGAAGACTCATTGTTCTGAGTTCACATCAGACCTCAGATACTTACTGTGTGACGACGGGTCACTTAACCCTGTTTGCCTTAGTTTCCTCAACTGTAAAAGGAGCTGGAGAAGGGAAATGACAAACCACTCCAGTACCTTTGTCAAGAAAACCCCAAATGGGGTCAAATTGAAACAACTAAACAACAAAAATTCCTTACCAAGGTTAACTCTTCCACTTGTTCAAGTGATCCCTTTCTCCTTCATCAGACTGCCCCCTCTGTCACCCCCATTCTATCACTTTTCATCAATCTCTCCCTCTCTACTGGCTCATTCCCTACTGCCTACAAACATGTCCATGTCTTCTCTATTCTGAAAAAAATAAAAAACACAAAACTCTCACTTGATCCTTCCATCCCTGCTAACTATGGTCCTATCTCTTCTATGCATTGTAGTTAAAACTCCTAGAAAAGGCCACTTACAAGTACCTCCAACTTTCTCTCTTCTCTTTTCTTAACCCCAAATCATTCCATTGAAACAGCTCTCTCCAAAGATATTAGTTGCCACAAGTCCAATAGCCTTTTCTCAACCTTCATTCTCCTTGACCTCTCTTATCCTTTGACACTGTCAATCACTCTCTTCTACTCAATAGTCTCTTCTATATCTCCAGGATGCTACTGTCTCCTAGTTCTCTGCCTATCAGACCTCTCCTTAATCTCTTTTGCTTGATCCTCATCCAGATCATGCCCTGTAACAGTAGTCTTGGGCCCTTTTCTCCTTTCACTTGGTGATCTCATCAGCTCCACTTGATTGAATTACCATCCCTAGGCTGATATGATCCTCAAATCTACCTAACCTGCTGACCTCCAATCTTGCATCTTCAACTGCCTTTGAGACATCTCAAACCAGATGTCCAGTAGACATCTTAACTTCAACATGACCAAAACAGAACTCATTCATTTTATTGCTAAAGCCTGTCCTGCCCTACTCCCTTTCCTTATAGTATGTGAAGTGTCTGAGGCCGCATTTGAACTCAGGTCCTCCTGATGCCAGAGCTCGTGCTGTAATCACTGCACCACCTAGCTGCCTCTTAAAAGTCAATTTTTTATAGAAAGCCTTTTGTAATGCCTCAATTCTAGTGCCTTTCCTTCGTTACTTATCCTGTATATAGCCTGCTTTGTATTTTGCGTGCTGTCTCCATTAGATTTTAAGCTTCTGGAGGGAAGGAACTGTCTTTTGCCTCTTTCTGTCCCTAACATTTTGGATGGTGCCCAGTATAGTAGGCTTTTAATAAATGTTTATTGATTGCAGAGATAAGTTCTGAGCATTATATTAATACTAATGAAATAAATCAAATTGGGGCACTAGGTTAGTCTAGCCTCTTGAGTAAGATGGAAGTTTCTAAAAACTCATTACAAGTAAATCCATTGTTTAAAATAGCCAATAAATTTATACAAATCCTCAAAATATAACCTTTTACTAAAATTTCTTCAATTATGTATAACTTAACTTTCTATCATTTTGAACAAATTCTATTCCTAATAAACACCATCACACTGGGGGGGGTGGGGGAGACACCCTTTTTTTAATAGGTTCATGGTGGAAATATTTACCTTTTTAAAAAATTTTTTTAGCAGGAAAGATCTACTTACCTGATTATCAACAATGTCTTCCAAAAGGAACCCTGTACATAATATTTTTGAGTTGTTGATGAATTCATTACATAAAAGGGGCCTCTTGTTTTTGTCAGTAGAAACCACTAATATGCTTCCAAATACTGTACTCAAATAATTTCATTCATTACTCTTTATATTTCCTCTTCTCTATTTATAATCTTTTGGGTAAAACATGCCTTTAAATTATCAGAACCTTCATATTTGGCTTTGCAGGGTTAAGTTGTTTTGATACCGCCAATGAGTTGAAAAAATGAAATAGATCACACAATCTGCACGCTTAATGCCAAATGCAAATACGTCCTAAAGTTCACTTCTAACACTTGTTTAAAAGAATGCTAAATTTAAGACCAGCATTCTGCAAAAAACAACAGACAAGTATAAAATGAGTAGGATGCCTGAAAATATTTAAAGTTCATCTTCCCTTTCACTAATACAAAAAATAACTCAAGTGTTAGCAAGTTATTTCATTTAATTTACTCCTTAGTATCATTAAGAATAAAAGGTAAAAGGACCTTAACATATAGGGTTGTTAAAAGGAATGCTTAACACATTTGAAACTTTACAAAATAGTATGTGATACAAATGAATATTCATCCTTTCAAATCTATTAAATATTAAAGACCACAGAACAACATAGGATGATGCCAGTACAATGTTAAAGATGTCATCTTGGTCTCCATTATCAAGTTTGTTGTTTTTGCCAGATTTGGTCTGAAAGCCAGTATATTCTCACCTGTCGTTCACAATAGGCTTTCATTAGTTTACTAAGTGGTGTGTGCCTCTTAATCTTAAATTGCACCACTGAACCATCTTGCCCTGCCACCTTCAAATTAATGTGGTCGTTGTTTTCAGTCTTGACTCCTTCCTGTTGAAAGAGAAAAATAAGGTGATATAGCTTAAGGATGTTAAAAAAAAAAACAAAACTCCTTTACCAGCATCAACCAACAATCTAAAGTTGTTTCAAAAAGCAACAAGTTTCACATTTTGATTTCTAAAACAGTAGGACTACATATGATATTGACTTTGAAACTAACAGGGGAGATGAGAAACTTGGTATCAATGAAATAACCATGAGTAACAAAAAATGAACCTATATATGCAAGAGATTTTAGAAAGAAGTCACACCCACCTCGGCAACATTTTATGTTTAAAAAACAATTAGCAGCATGACCATCTTTCTCTCCCTAAAAAGACAAGCTCTTTTCAGAAAAATCACACTGAAAACTATAAAACTTCCTTTATTAATTATCTACATTCAGTTTTACATCCGATTTCTGCGGTGGAATTTTCATATAGTTACGTATCTTTGACACGCATTTTTTCAATCTAGATGAAAGTTACCAAACCCAGTTTAACAATTTATTCAAAATAAATTTAAGAAATTCTCCCCGGATCCAAAGGGAAAACTTAATACTTGACAGTGTCTTAAAGGACCAAAAGACTTTTCTTCAGTACCCTCTTTTTTTTTTTGGCGGGGAGTGAGGTTTTTAATAGGGAGCGCATAAAGTTCTACTCTAAGCTTCCCTGTATCTTTGTGACCAACCTCAGATCAAAGACTCCCAGATCCGGAGGTGTAACGAGAAAAGGAAACTGAGGCCCAGGGAAGTTCATTGCTTTACTTGCCCAAGGTCCCGGAGGTATCCAAATCAAAGTCGGGATTTGAAACCCGGGGTCAAGCATTTGTTGAGTGCTTACTATGTGCCGGGGACTAAGCGCTCGTCTCTGCACTAGAATAGCTACCACTCTAACAGGGGAAGGACACCACGCAAATCAGCCAGCCCGTACAAGACATATACAATGTAAATCGAAGGCAGTCTCACTTTTTCCCCCATACCTTGCAGACGCCCGACTCTGGTTAGATCTATGGGAGCATTACTGTACTTAAACGAGCCCAGGAAGGTTATGGGTAGCACTCATGTTTTCAGGACACGGGGGGCAGAAGGGGGGAGCCTCTTGGCGCCTTAAAAGCTTCTTTTGAAAAGTTTACATTAAAAACACAGCCACGCCACCCATCGAGCCTGCTCGCCAGCCTCCCACCTCTCTCTTCCCCGCTGGAGGCTCCAGCATCATCCACATGGTCGCCGAGGGCTATGGGTTCCTCGGCCGAGTAAAAGGAGGGAAGGAGAGAGGGAGGCAGGAAGCCGCGCTCCCCCAGCCCTCCTCACCCAGGGGGATCCAGCCCCCGCCCGCAGGCCCAGCCCGCGCCCCCCAGGCCCCCGGGCCGGGAGGAGCGCGGGGACCCCGAGAAAGGAGCGGACGCTCCGAAACTCCGGGCCAGGCAAGGACCCGCCTCCAACCCGCGCCCGGAGAGGGCAGAACAGTCCCGGGGGCCAGGAGGGAAATCCCCGAGCTCCGCGGCGGCGGCTGCGAGGCCAGGCCGCGCGTTCCGCTCTCCCTCCGCGGCCCCGGCTCCGGCCCCAGGGGCGGCGGGGCCTCGTCCGGCGCGGGCCGAGGGAGGGAGGGAGGGGGGAGGAGGGAAAATGGCGCGGAAAGCCCGGGCCCAAGCCGGGGCGGCCGCAGCGCCGAGACCCCTGCCCGGCCCGCCTCCCTCCCCTCGCGCGCCGCCGGCCCCCTCCCCCGAAGCTGCCGCCGCGGGCTCCCTCACCTTCGGCTTTTCGTCGGCCATGGCGAGTCCCGCGGTCTCCTCAGCCGCCGCTTCACAAAAGAGGCACCAGGATGGTCCGCTCCAAGGGAACGGGGGGAGAAGCAGCAGCGGCAGGAGCAGGAGGAGGAGGAGGAGGAGGAAGATGATGGTGATGATGATGAGGAAGAGGAGGAGAAGAAAAAGGAGGAGGAGGAGGTGGAGGAGGAGAAGGAGGAGGAGGAGGACGAGGAGGAGGAGGAAGAGGAGGAGGAGGAGGAGGAGGAAGAGGAGGAGGAGGAGGAGGCAGCTGTGGAGGTACTATGGGCGCGCGCACGTTCTGCGCTCCCTCTCCCCCCTTGCGTGCGCGGGCACGAGCCGCCCGGGGCTCCCATTGGCTTTCGGCTCACGGGAGCGCGCAGCACTTACATAACCAGCCCCCTCCCCCCCTCCACCTTCTAAGCTCCCCAGGAGAGGCCTCTGCGCAGGGCTCGAGGCCGGGTAGGCGGGAAGAAACTCGGGCACGCGCACAGGGCCTGTCGCGGGGGCGCGCCTGGCCCTGGGCGGGGTTGTATTGTCCTAGTGATGGTGGTGGAGGAGAATCAAAATGGACTCCAGCTGTCTGGGTCCCTGGGAGCAGGCTGCCTGGCTCATAAGTCCTAGGTGGGGAGTGGAGACCGACAAGTGCAGGCCGGGGAGATAGAAAACTCTGGCAGGGGCCCCACCAGGGCACTGCCTCAGAGTGGTCCAAGGACAGCCCCGCTTGGCCTCCCCCAGTGCCAGGGTTGGAAACATCATGGCCCCATCCTTGCAATGCAGGCTGCCTTCACAGCTTGTTGCCCAGACTGCCATCATTCTGCCCCGTGGTCCAGGCACTCCCGGAGTGCGCAGCTGTGCCTGCTCCAGGCTGGTGCAATGCACCCTTCATCCTGGAAAGGATCATCCGTGAGGTCCCTTCCAGCCCAGAATCTCTGATCTCACGCAACAGCCATTGGTCATTTTTTAAAAAATGTTGCCTACTCTGTATGACTTCTTAGGCCCAGGGGTTTTTCTTCACCTTTCTTCCCTCCACCTTCATATTTCTGAAGTTCTTACAAAATGAAAAGGCCGCTGGGTAGAGAAGGAAGAGTGGAGTCAGGAGGCCTGTAGTTGAGTCTTGAGAAAGGACATTTGGTTAGATGGGTGATACTGAGCTAGTCACTTCACAGGTGATTTTCAGTTTGCTCATCTGTAAAAGTGGTGTCCTGATACTTTGTGCTATCCACCTCATCTATAGGATTGGAGGTCAAGGAGTTAAAAGGGACCTCAAAGGCCATCTCATTCAGTGATTAGATAGTACAAGGGCAAGAGTACTGTGTCCGGAGTCAGGAAGACCTGAGTTCAAATATGGCCTCGGACACTTACTAGCTGTGTGACCTTGGGCAAGTCACTTAATCTCTGTATGCCTCAGTTTCCTCACCTGTAAAGTGGGAATAATGATAGCAGTAATAGAATAATAATTCCTCCCAGAGTTGTTGTGAAGATTAAATGATATCATATTTGTAAAGCCAGTTTAGCGCAGTGCCTGACACATACACAGCAGGTGCTGTATAAATGCTAGCTATTATTATGATCTAACTTCTTTTGACAGATGAGGAAACTGAGGCCCAGGGAGGCTAAGTGATTTGCCCAAGGTCACACTGCTAGTAAGCAACAGAGGTGAGATTTGAACCCAGGCCTTCATGATCCTGTGGTTTTTTTTGTTTTCTGTTTACCAGTCTGCCTCCTCTCAGAGGGTTGTTATGTGTTGGTAAATTGTAAAGTGCTATAGAAATGTGATATATTATTATCATTTTCATCTTCAGATTTGAGTCAGATGGTAGCACCTCTGTGGTGTGGCTCAAGGCAGTGGGACTACTTCGGGCAAGTACAGGAAGGAAAACACAGCCATTCCTCTGGAAAAAGAACTAAAGCTGTATATAGACACAAAAAAAAAGTCTCTCTGGCCCCCAACAACCTGTGCTCCTAGCAGGGCTGCTTATATGCATTTTGATTTATCCTAAATATATTTAAGGAGCTAACGACTTCCTGGTCACCAGTTAACCTGAGGTTTGGGTTTAGTTGAGGTGATTTGCAAGTCAAACAACATCCTAAATAGCAGTTTAACACTGTCTGAGCCAGAGTGACCCTGTGGGCATAAACCCAGTACCTCTCAGATCGACCTCATGTTTCATTCTGGGAGAGCTGTTCTCAGTTGGGAGCAGGAGAGAAAGGGGAGGATAAGGAGAACCATGTACCTCTTGGGGAAAGGAAGTCGTGAGCCACTGGACCGGCCTCACCTCCCCTTTCCTTCCCCTCTTTGAGCAGAGCTGGATTGTCCTCCTTTAGGAAGAAGACTAGCAGAGCCTAGATTCCTTTATTTCTCTCTCAATATACTCCCAAAGCTTCAACTACAGACTCTGCAGGATCTCAAATTCATATCCAATCCAATGCAACAAGCAGTTAGTATGTGCAAGGTTCTCATCACCCAAGCTTAAGCCCTCATCACCTCTCACCAGCACTGTTTGCAACAGACTCTTCCTAATTGGTCGTTCTGCCTCCCATCTCTCTCCAATCCATCTTCCATACTTCCATACTGCTGCCAAACTGATGTTCCAAAGCACAGGTTTGACTGTGTCAACCCCATTGGCACCCTCTTCCCTCTAGAATAACACATTCTTCTGCTTGGCATTTAAAGCCCTTCACAATTTGGCTCCAGCCTACCATTCCAGATTTATTACACATTACTCACCTTCACACACTCTACATTCTAGCCAAACTAGGCTTCTTGCTGTTCTTCCATATCTTCTGCCTGAGTGACTATACAAAGGTATTCTCCATACCTGGAAAATACTCCCTTCTTACTTCTACCTCTTAGAATCCTTAGGATATTTCGAAGCTCAGCTCAAGCACCACTTCCTATATGATAAGGCCTTTCTTGATCACCCTAAAATTACTTCATATTTGTTATTTACTTATGGTGGGGTTGATCAGGGGAATTCCTTATCAATTTGATGAGTTCCCCCAGTCAAGCTGATGAAATTGTAGAAAAGTGACCCTTTGGGGACATCTGAGGGACAGAACTTCATAAGAGCATAATCATGCCACCTCGCACCTTTATGAGAGAACCAAAAGAACTCAAGATTTTTGTTGACTTGAGACTCAAGTGAACAGAATCTTGCTGGGGGAGCCATCAAGAGGAACTTATAGACCAGTTTTCTCACTTTCTCATGTGAACTTTCCCTCTTGAGAACAGATCTTTGTTAGGAGTGGGGCAGAGCTGGATAGTTTGTGCCCGCCTCCCCCAGCAGTTGTGGACACTTGCAGCAAAAGCATGTGGCAGAACCATGCGCTTCCATGAAACCTGAGAAAAAATATTCTGATAATATACTTTCTTAGCTCAATGGATGGTAGCTACCAGGGCAATGCCAGATTTCCTTTAAGAGGAAGGTGGTAGAGACTCAGCCTGAAAGAGTAGCTCATGGAAAATCTTTACGAACTCCAACTCCTGTGTAAAAGAGAAGGGATTTTGAATTCCCTGTGCAGCATAATTCTGGAATCTGGGATTCTAGCCAGAGAAAAGAGATTTCCAGGGCATTACTACCTATAGGAGTTGCTTTGTGGGTAAAACCAAACTTGAGGATTGCCCAGTTTGAGACTTCAAGGATTGGAATTTGGAGAATAAGGGTTGCTAAACTATGGCCCAAAGGCCAAATCTAGCCTGATCATTGTAGGGCCTACAAGCTAAGAATGAATTTTTTTTCTTTTAATGATTTTCCCAATTACATGTAAAAACAATTTTTAACATCCTTTTTAAAAAATTTGAGTTCCAAATTCTCTCCCTCCCCACTCTTGAGAAAGCAAGGAATTTGATATAGGTGCAGTCGTGCAAAACACATTTCCATATTAGTCATGTTGTGAAAGAAAACACAGGACGCCCCCTCCCCCCAAAAAAACCCTAAGAAAAATAAAGTAACAAAAGAATGCTTTGCTCTGCAATAGAACGTAAGCTTCTTGGGGACAGGTACTATTTTGATTTTGTCTCTGTGTTGCTAATGCCTGCCATTTAGTAAATGCTTATTGACTGAATGGATAAATGATGGCAAAGTGTTGGAGATGTGAAGATGAAATAATAAGAACAACGATCATGGCAGTAGCTAGCATTTATAAGGCCTTTTAAAGGTTTGCAAAGCACTTGACATAATTTTTTTTTTAAAGTCCCGGTTCTTAAGGACTATACACTCCTTGAGGACACGGACTATCTTTTGCCTTTTTTTTTTTCGTATTTTTTGTACTTAACACACTGCCTGACAGAGGAGGTGCCTAATAATTGCTAGTTGATTGACAGATTCAAGAAGGTTACGTTGTATTTGCACAATCTTTCTTCAGTTTTCAGACTATTATCTCTGACCTTCTATAAAAAATTTCCATAGTAATATCTCACCTCAAGCTTAACATACATGAAACAACTTAACATCTTTCCCTCTAAAACCTACTTCTTTTCTAACTTCATTATGTGTGTCACCAGCATTAACATCTAGTCTCCCATGTTGGAAAGCTTGGTATCTTCTTCCTTATATCACCTGTAGTCAGTTACCATGTATATTTTCACAGCATCTCTTACATCCATCCTCTCCTTTCTGTTTCTACCATTGTCATAGTATAGGCCTTTATTATCTGCCACAAGACTCTATCAATAGATTTCTTAGAATGTAAATTTCTTGAGAGCAAGGATAATTTTTTACCCTTATATCCTCAGTATTTAGCATAATGCCTGACACATAGTAAGTGCTTAATTAGGGCTAATCGATTGATTCATTCATAAGGTCATAAGGCCTTTATGATTGAGTCATAGCTGATTACCAGGCCTTTGTTTTTTTCTCCCATCACTCTTCCAACAGCTGCCAGACTAATTTTTCTTATGCTCAGATCTGGTCATGTCTCATTCATCGGCTTAATAATCTGTGATAGCGTCCCATAGCCTACTAAATAAATTCAAATCCTGGCTTTCAAGGCCTTCTATAAGCTGGTGCCACCATATCTTTCTAGTCATTACCCTGAACACAAGCTAAACTCTAGCCAAATTACTCTCTATCCCCTAAACATGCCCTTTACTCTTCTTATGCCTAGAATGTCCCCCTCTTTATCTATTAAATTCCAACCCATTTTTTAAAGCCCAACTTAAATACAGATTCCTCTATGAAGCCTTCCCTCACTTCCTACCACTACTCCCATAACAACTTTCTTCATGGGACTTTATTTTACGCTACTCGAGTACACTTATTATTATTAGATGATTTTACCTTATATGGGAAGATAGCTAACTTGGTGCTCTCAGGGTTTAACTATCATCTCTATGCATATGAGCTATGGCTAGGTGGTACAATGGATAGAGTGCTGGACCTAGGGTCAGGAAGATGTTTTCCTGAGTTCAAGTGTGACCTCCACACTTACTAGCTATGTGACCCTGAGCAAGTCACCTAACCCCGTTTGCTTCAATTTCTTCATCTGTAAAATGAGCTGGAGAAGGAAATGGCAAACCACTTTGCCAGGAAAACCCAAATGGGGTCACAAAGAGTCAGATGTGACTGAAAAACGACTCAACAACAACCATGCACACAATTCCCAAATCTATATATCCATTCCTCATCTCTCTCCTGAGCCCCAGTCTGGCATCCCTAGCTCCCTGCTGAACATTTCAGTGTAGTGTCCCATCAACATCTCAAACTCACCTTATCCAAATTTGAACTTACCATCTTTCCTTCTAAACCCACCCTTCCTCCTAACTTCTCTATATTTGTTTAGGGCAGGGCTGCCCAACCTTAGGTTTTTATTGAAACAGCAGGCAATATATTTTGATTTGCCATTTTAGTGAGAGCTCTGTGGTAGCTCGGCTTGGTTTACTAAAGCATTTATGTAAATTTCTTTGCTTGTAGGTGGGCCCCATAAATCACACTGCGGGCGGGCCACCTGCATTTTGGACAGACCCGGTCTAGGGTACACCATACTTCCGATCACCTAGGTTTGTAACCCAAGGGACACCCTCTCTTTACCCATCTCCCCCACTCCCATATAGCCAATCAATTGGGTAGTCTTCTGTCAACTTACACCACAAGCTCTATAGCACAAGATTTTATCACCTCTGACTTTGACTCTCTGTTGTAATAGCCTCCCAACTGGTTTCCCTGTGCCTTGTCTCCCCTCCCTCCAATCCATCTTCCACACAATTGCAAAACCGATATTACTAAAGCACAGGTCTGATTGTATCATTCTCAAAAAATACCAGTGGCTCCCCATTGCCTTTAAGATAAAGTATAAATTCCTGTTTGGTATGTAAAACTCTTCACAATATGGCTCCATTATAGCTCTCTGGCCTGATTACACATTACAACCTATCACACACTCCACCTCAAGTTAAACTGGCCTATTTGCTGTTCCATTTACATGATAATCTGTCTCCCACCTTTTGTTGTTTGTCCTTCATTTTTGGAGAGGACCAGTGACATCACCAGGCTATGTCTTGATTCACGTGTGAATTGGATTTAAGTGAGGCAGAGTTGCACAAAGTCTCCTACCTCCACCCCTTTGCACATTAGTCTTTCACATCTGTTACAGACTTTTTATTCATTCATTAATGTATTCATTTATTCATTCATTTTCATTTTGTGTGTATGTGTGGCGGGGGTGTTTTGTACCTATTGTTCTTACTACCCATTTTAGGAAAATACTTAATAAAAGTTAAGTAAGGCAGGTAGGTGGTGATGTGGAGAGAGTGCCTGGCCTTCTGGAATCAGGAAGACTCATCTTCCTGAGTTCAAATCTGACCTCAGACACTTACTATGTATGTGACCCTGAGCAAGTTACTTAACCCTATTTACCTCAGGTTCCTCGTCTGTAAAATAAGTCTACAAAAAAATGGTAAACCACTTCTATATCTTTGCTAAGAAAACCCCAAAAGGGGTCACTAAAAGTCAGACACTATTGAAAATGACTAAACAAAAGCAAAAAGCTGATTAAATCTGGCTGTCTGATTTGGGGAAAGCAGACCGCTGGAGGCTTATAAGCAATAGCATTAGAAAGACATCCCCCACTTCCTCAGAGTCCTCTAGAATCCAGAAGGGAGAAGTTGAAGCTGAGCTTTGAAGTCTAGCTGGCCAGTGTGAATAGGCATTTGGGAGAGTTGCTCCAGAACTTATGTTTCATGTGGATCCTCATCTGGGATAAATTTCTGGCCGTTGGCATTTGTGGGGACCCGCTGGAGAAATTCTTCATCCTGGACTCTTTTTATTGGACATCCTAATTTCCAGGATCCAGTAGAGAAAAATTAACACTTTTCGCTCTCTTTTTTTTATTTTAGATGCTATGGACAGTCTGGTTTCCAATGTGTTTTTTTACAAGTCAGACCAAAAAAGTTTTTTTAATAGCTTTCGCTTGTTCGAATGCTAATTTACTCGTGTCCATTGCATTACTCCATCAGTATGAATATTGCAGCTAATATGAGAAGTATAGGTTTTTCATCTCTAAAATACTAGGGCCTAGAAGGTCTCCTACAGCCAGTGTTGGTAAATGTTTGACAGTTGGCTGGCTGGTGGGAGGCAGCAAGGAATATTGGCCTGACACACTTTTAAGTTAAATCTGCATCATTAATATTTTCTCCATCAATTTCTTAAATCCAAACCACAACAACAACAATAATGAAGCCCTGGTTTGTACCACTTGCATCAGGATAACTGATAACTGTTCATTTTTTAAGAAAAAAAAAGACTGCTGGCCTGATTTGGGACATGGGTCCACATAGCTTGTCTGAGATGTCCATGAACTATAGCCCAAGGATATGATTTACATGTGACCAGAAATCCTGAGTAATCAACCCTAACAATTTAATCCCTTTTTGAAAGCACCACTCCTTTCTGAAGGTTTTTCTTCATGTTTTCTTTAAATGAATATGCTTGTCTTAGTAAGGGTGAATTAAAACTCCATTTGAATTGCTTTTGCTGTGGCAGGGATCTGTTAGAGAAATTTCAGGGTTCCTTTGGTATAAGGACTCAGAGGAAATTTGCCTAGACCTTCAAGGGGATCTTTTTTTTTTTTGGAAGGGGGGAAGGCAGGGCAATTGGCATTAAATGACTTGCCCAAGGTCACCCAACTAGTAATTGTGTTGTGTCTGAGGTCGGATTTGAGCTCACATCCTCTTGACTCCTTGGCTGGTGCTCTACTCACTGCACCACTTAGCTGCTGTGTCAAGGGGATCTTCTATGGTACAGGGATCCATAGAAAAAATTTGGTGTCCTTTGTGTAGCAAGGGACACTTAGATATTTTGTCCAGAGCCCAGCTAAATGGCATTATGTGCTAAAGGAATTGTGGAAGAATTTTCACCAAGGATAGTTTAGCTTCTCACGTGAAGGGTAAGAGAGTTGACCTCCAGTTGACCTCAGATCCCTAATCCTATGCAAAGTCAAGCCACTAGGCAAAGTATAGTCTGAGTGACCTTAATATTTTAACCTTGCTCAACCTTTGGGTACTGCCAAACAGCAGGAGAGGGAGAGGTCCCTTTTAGCTCAGTCTCGTTGTCTGAAAACTAATCCCATCACTTGAGGACTACTGCTTGTCACTTGAAAACTAATCTCATCTCCCACTGTAATGTAGGAACTGAGACTTATCCTACCTCCTCATTAAAACAACTTGAATTTGGCATCTGGTCCTACTCCAACTGTTTGATGCATTGGGGTGCCAATAAACTCCTTTTTGTCTTATTTCCTGAGTTTGCTTTTAATTGATCAGGGTGAGGCATGAACCAGGATTTTTCTTTGAAAACTTTGGTGACCATGAAGGGATCTTTTTCTCACACGGCTGTCACTGGGTGAGTTCACCGTTTAACACCACAGCCTACATTTAGACTTTTGTTTGATCATGGTTTGGAGTGAATTCCCTCAGTGGTTAGTCAGCCGTGAAGTGTTTTGAGAATTAAAACTCCTCAGACTCAGGAAGGATAAGGAGAAACAGGTCCTAAGCCCAAATTCTACTCTCTCTCTCATGCACGAAGATAAAGAAGTAGTACCACACAAAGAAGACAGTGGTGAGTAGCTGGTCTTACCTAACAGTAGGTCTCAAAGGGACAGAAAGGCAAGGAATACCAATGTTATTATGGGATCAGAACAGAGTAAACCTACTGCTGAGTCCCCATTAAGGAAGCTTGGGACAAGAGAAAGCTACCAGTTCAATCAGGAATGTCCAGAACCTAAGTAATAAAGCTCACTTTGGAGTGGACTCAATACTCAGATAATTGTGGAAAAACAAATTTGACAGATAAATACAGGGCTTTTGAACTTGAAATGTTAAGTGTTTTATTTGTATAATATTAAGCATGTAAGCCATGTCTGTGTTTTGTGTGTTGGTAAATGCAAATTGGCTTTTCTTGTTGCCTGATCAGCCAAAGGAAAAAAAGCAGAAAGAAAGGAAACCAGTCTCTCTCTGTCTCTCCTCTCTCCATTTCCAACTCTAGCCAAGTTGGGGAGGGCAGACAAAAGATTCAGATAAGAAGGAAGGGGAACTTTGTTCCCAGTCTGTAGAATTTTATAGCATTATAAATTAGAGACTAAAATTTGTAACTGAAATTTAATATCTTTACTGTAAAATTCCAAATGATAGTGACTGCTAAGGACATTGCAATGGATTTTGGAGGTTTGCAGATTAAGGTTAAGTGCAAACAATCTCTCTCCCCTTCCTGGAGGGCGATAGGGAAATTCAGAAGTGATTTCAAACTACTAGAGAATAAGCAGAACTGGAGTTAGTTTGAAATGATTTAACTGAATTTAATTGTTTAGGTAAAGTAGTAATTAAACCACTTAAATTGAAATAGACTATGAAGCTCCTGAAGTATAAAGTGATATTGTATAGAGAAATCTGTACAGGAGAGCTTCAGTGAAATGTTAGACTAAAATGTGATGAGATAACTTAAGAAGGCAGTGAAAGTAAAGAGAAATGAGGAATCAAAAATGTAAAATGGAAGGTTAGTTTAAATAATAGTTTTGGAGATTTGATTCCATTGAAATAGGACAGATTTGAGAAACTTTTAGAGAAATGGTTGTTAGCAATTTTAGATAGACAATGCTCTATCCTTGAAAAACCATTCCAGGAGCCAAGGAGAGGAATGGGAATGGGAGCCTGCCACATTAAATCCTTCCCTATTCTTCTTGGGCTTCTCCTGAAAACAGTGTGCCTTTGGGAAAATTGAGATTTTTGAATGTTAGCAATATTAATAATAAATCCAAATTTGATTTGGTCAAATTTGTCCTGAAACTAGAATCACAATGTGGTCTCATTTACAGTGAGATACAGTCTCGTATTAGGGTAATTTTGCTAAGTCAGAGCTTGATGCAAATTACAGTTGCTATTTGGAATTAAGGAAATAATCTGGAAAACGCATGGATCTGGAAAACCTGAGTTAAAATCCAGTCTCAGAAATGTATTAGTTGTGGGACCTTCAGCAAATGACTTCATCTCAGTCTTCCTAATCTGTAAGGGGGCTAAATAATAGCACCCACCTCCCAGGGTTGGTATGAGGATCAAATGACATAATAATTGTAAATGCCTTTAGTATAGTGCCTGGAACATGGTAAGCACTATGTAATGTTAGTAAATGTAAGGACTCTATATAGATCTTGAATACAATCAATATAGAATGCCAAAAGTAAGAAAATGAATGATTTTCTATGTAAGAAATGCATTTCACTGAATTGATATCCCTTATTGGTAATAAGTTTGTTTCATGTTTTAAACACATGGTGTTAGATGTATTATTACTGTGTTTCTAAAATTTTTCTTATATTGTATCTGAAATGCTGTTAGAAAAGTAACTTCTTTTTTAATCTGAATGCTGTTAGATTACAAATTGACCTGTTAAAAGAATGTGGTCGAGATGTTTGAAAACTGTTAAATATTTAATGGGGTATAATACTAATGGTGGGTAATAGTGGATAATATTAATAACTCACTGTTGGACAAAGGTCTCTTTAAGTTATCTTTATCTGGGAGGTTCCTTGGGACATTCTTTTTGGGCAAGGTCATAAGATCTTATCAGCCTTGCTGACAATGTGTTGTAAAATTCTAAAGTGCTGAAGTTTGAAAAACTAAGACAACACACAGCCCAAACAGGGAAATTTGCTTATAGTAAAGAGTATTATCTGTCTGTTATCTGAGATTATCTGGCTATCACTTGTGAAAATTATGAAATTGTATCTGTTAGTAAATAGTATGTGTTGAAGTTACCTCTCTGAACCAACTCAATAACAAGAGACTAAAGATTTTATTTTGCCTTACCAGTTAAGAGGCAATACGGATATCTGTTAATCTGGAATCTTACAGTGGCCAGATTCACTAAATATGTGAAGCTCCAGAATGTGGTTATTCTTAATTTATAAATGAAGGATAAGTGAAATGTCCTTATATGGGCTCATTGTTAACGGTTATTGAAACGTGAGAAAAATAATAATAACCTAGCCTCGAGCCGTGATTAGGAAAATTTTGCTATTTGAGGTGCTGGGGTTGTAATTTGAAATTGTTTTAAGTTTTGATTTCACGTATGATTGTCTGAATTGTCATGAAGCCAATAATCCACCATTCAAGGGGAATGCCATGAGTTGCCCAAAAGGAATGCAATCTGAGCACTGCTATAAGTGGATGTCTGTGTAATGGATGTCAGGTGGAAAGTTGAAGGGATGACCTTGTGTTTGGGGGAAAGTAGGAACCTCTTGATTCAGTTTCCCCATTGTATGATTTCCTTTCTGAATATACCCTTTTCTAAACAGAAAATTTCCCCTCTGGTTAATTCTGAGCCTGGCTTTTGATACCAAGTCCTTTTTCCTTTCATAGCAAATTTTTATAATCAGGGCAGGGGCGAACAGTTGAAGTTTTGCCATTATAATATTAAATCTATTAATTAATAAATTAATACTAAAATATCTTTGAGTTACTATAATAGGTTGCAAGTATGAAAAATCTTACTGTTTTCAACCTGAATTTGCACTCAATTCCAAACCCTAAGTAACTAAGTAAATGAATTCTTAAACTTGCCAGCTACTCGCTAATATGTATTCATGTATAAGATTAGGTTCTTGAATTATCTCATTCTTTTAAGGTGATATGGGGATAATATCTTCAAAAGTGGAGAATAACACAATGATGTAAAAGTTTTCTAATTAATTGGAATAGTAAATTTTGAAAAAACATCAGGATCAGACTTTTCTCTAAGAAATAGGATAGAGACACATACATACACAATTGGTTTCCAAATGTTTCAGGAACATTTGGAATAATATAGGACATATAGGCCTTGAGTATGTTTAGTAACAAGTTCTCAAAATTGTATTAAGGATTTTACATTAAAAATTGCATTGAAAATTGCAAAGAAAGTAAAATTATTTTACTATTTTGAAGTCTCTGTCTGATAATTATAAGAGATAGAAGGGCTCATTTTTCAAGTCAGACCCTCATGGATTTTTAAAAAATTTATTTTTAAGATAGTTTGTTTATGGCAGTGTCCATATCAGGTACAGGGTTTTAGGTGGATAGACACTGCAAGTGGTATTTTTACATACTGGAATTCTCTGGTTTGAGGTGAATTATGACTTCTTAATTTGGTGTTCTTATAGCTCTATTGTTAGTAGGATTAGATCTATTAGGTTTGAATTAGTTTTTACTACATGAGCTAGTTACTAGAAAAACAAACTTGTAAGATTGCATTAAATTGTACTGAGTCTTGTTACTGGCAGATTTTAGCAGAATTATGTAGGAATTGCTGCAAGTGACTTGGAACCAGAGAAACAGATCTACTAGGAGAATCTCCTTTCAGAGCTGCTCTGAGGATTCAGCCGATTCCAGAATGTCCAAGAGGAGGTGTTTTCAGGGACCAGACTACTACTTGGGACATCCGGGACTCAAGATGAAATGTCATTGTTATTATTCCATCCTTCCTTCTCATAGAGGACCAATGACATCACCATCACGAGGGTGTCAAAGTTTTCAGCCTCACTCACTCCTCCAGAGTCAGAGTCCGGTGGCAAGACAAAGGTCAAGACTACTGGGCATGGCCCAGGGTGCAGTTGGTGACCTTAGCCTTTCTAAATTAAGGTCTTTTCCAGGTCTCAGTGTGTCTGAGGTCATGCCCTTTCAATGACTAAGGGCTGGGTAAGAATTAAGACAAAAAATGGCCCAATTTATCAGCAGAAAGATATCAGTCTGGGAGGAAAAGATCCTTAGAGTTTCTGGCCAGAACAGAAAACATTTACTATTTATACAGTCATTCTAAACCATCAAAACTGCTTGGGCTGGGGCTATAATTGGCCATTCCATGAAAGCCAGAATGATATACTTTTAAAAGTCAAGTAGCTCCATTTAAAACACAATGGGCTTTTTAAAAGCCCCCCCTTTTTTTCAGAGCTATATTTCAAAAAATCAAAAATGAAACATTGAGTGTGGGTTACCATATTACAAAGAGACTTGATGTTCTTTAATATTGATCCTTGTTACTGTATTCAGGATTTTTTGTTTGTTTTATAATGTTTATATTTACTGAGTTTTGTAGGTGACCTGGTTGATATGTAAATCCCCCCCTCTCAAATTAGTACATGGTGAGCCTTCTAAGCGGTTAACCTTAGTTTGTATATAGAGCCTATTTAACAAGGTTTGAATCCTTAAAGGATATATGAGAATGTGACTCTGCTTAAATAAGTTTAACTTTTATGACATTGAAGGAAACATGGGATTGTAATTTATAAATGTAGTTAGTGCCAGAGAGGGGATTGTGCAAAGTCAGGCCATTGAGCAAAATATAGTCCAAGTGAACCCTATATTTTAATTTTGCTCAACCTTTGGGTACTGTGCTCAGCCAAACTGTAGCAGAGGGCAAGGCTGGCTCCCTTTAGACTAATGTGTACCTGAGAACTAATCTCATCTCCCAATGAAGCTGTAATAGGAAGCGCTGACATAACACTTATCCCACCTCATTAAAATTAGGAGCTCGCATTTGGAATTGTTCTTACCCTTATGTGTAAATTCTCCTACTGTAATTATTTTACTTGTGTCTATAAAAGCATGCCAGAGCTTGGATTTGGTCACTGAGCTGGCCCCACTGTAACTGCTCGATATCCTGGGCTGCCAATAAACTCCTTTTGGTCTTGTTTCTTGAGTTTGCCTTTAATCAACCAGGTAAGGCCTGAAACCTTTAACATTCCCTATGGAGAGAGGCCTACATACTCTTGAGATCTCCATAAAGATTAGGCTTTTCTTCTGAAAAAAGAAGTTTGCTTTTCTTTTCCTTTTGAAGTTGATTAACTATTAAACCTGGCCTGTGTGTGTTGGGGGCTAGAGGAATAAAGATTGGGATGAGGGTCCAGAGAAATAAACTACTAGAACTTTGTAAAATGGTATGTTTTTAAAAGTTGTAGCACCATGTATTTGGAAATATGGAAGAATGTCAACTACAAGATTTAACTGTGACATGGACTTTTTCAGAGGGCCAGGGACAAGGGAGGATTTAGGACTAGGGACTTGAGTGGATTTTCTGAGGACAGTGGAGGATGAGTACAAGTGTAATGCCTGAAATAGGGTGGTGTATTCCAGTGCCCCCACACTGTAACACCAGATACCGAATGACAGCGGTGGCCCCATCCAATGGATGTTGATCACCACCACCAGTAACTCAGTCCCTCGCCCAGGCCTGTAAAACACCCTCCTTCCTCTCTGCTAGCAGGTCCAGAGATGGGCCATCATCACACAGTTAGATTGTCTCAAGATCTCCAGTTACCCTTTGAGCTAATACCTGTAAGAAATGGGAGGAGGAGTTTTGTTTCCACAGAACTAAAGGTGTGCTTCCTCCCACCCCAGCTTTAGCAGAGACCAGGCCTCAAGGTCGGTCAGGTGAGAGGTCAGAGGCTTGTACCCATGGGGAATTAGAGAGGCCAAACCCACTTGAACCAGTTCAAGCTTATCTAGGGTCTGGTCTTGGTCAAGAATCCAGGCCTACTGATTTGCATAATTTGCATATGTTAAAGAGGGAAAGTAGGGGAAATAAAAGAATATAGTTTAATCCTAAACTAAGAAGGAAAATCTAATTAACTTTACTTTTGCTTCTGTATCCTTATTATCCTATCTTTATAAACTGTATAACCTAGGAAAACTATGTAAAAAAATAAGGATTATAAAGTAACCATAACTCTAGCAGGAGTGGAGGGAATAGTTACCCCTGCTCCTGCAGCTGTATCTGTGTGAGTGTTCCCGTGAGCACTACGCCGGCCCTCTCGAGGAGCATAATGAAATGCCTTCCTCTGCCTACTCTGGTCTTGAGTTCTTTGGGTGAGAATGGGCAAATCACATGGATTTTCCTAAGGTCAAGTGAAGGGAAGCAATAGGCAGCGGAAGCTTGTCCGGCTTACTCCTGGATCTTGTCTTGGGGTGTCCTGTGATCCCCACTGCGGTGTCAAGAGGGCTACCACTCCAGATTCCCTTGGGGAACCCTGTGGTCTGCACAGCCTTCTTAAGGGGACATTCTTAAGGGGACATCACTTGGGACTTCTGGCCCTGTCTCAGGAGCCTTGTGATCTCACCGCTGTTCTAAAGGGGCCATCACTTGGGTCCTCCTTAGGGTCTGACCCCTAGGAGGCCCTGTGATCCCCACAGACTAAGGGGTGGCTACCACTTGGTCTTCCTCTGGGAGTCCTGTCGTCTGTACAGCCTTCCCTAGGAATTATCACAGGGTTCTTCCTCAGGACTTCAGCCCTGCCTAGGAAGTCCCATGATCCCCAAAGCTGCATGTTCTCACAATTTGGGGAAGTTCAGTGATCCCCAAAACCACATTTCTCACACACCCAATTCCCCTACTCATCCATCACCAGCTCTTGAGCACCTATCCTGTGTTTCCTGTCTACACAACAAGTGACTCAGAACAAAGCTACTTTTTAGATCTTAAACATAACCATTTACTTAAGGTTAATACAATACTACCAATTTCTATTTTATTAAAGCAAATCTATAATAAAATGGAGCGTCATATGCCTGTCACCCCAGATCATACTGATCATAGTGGGCTCATGCTTCTAGGGACCTGGCAGGACACATGCGGGGGAGGGACACGACTTACAACTCGAGGCTGCAGCTTCAGGGCTTCTGGGCCGTTCAGGAATATCTGCACCACCAGGAGTGGCTTCTCTACTGTTGGCCTCTCTGTTTGTCTGTTACTCTTCATCACCCTTAGCTTGGGGAAGTCTTCTCCCTTTGAACACAACCTTGACTCTCTCAGCTACACACACCCTTAAAAGGGCATTAGAAAGTGTGGGCTCCCTGTGAACAGCGGTTCTCTGTGAGCCCGAGAACTGACAAGTTCAGCTAACTGTCTAGGCTGGACATCCAAGCCCAGGCAGTTATTCCCTCACCAGGACACTGTGAGTGGGGTTCACAGCCCCACGGCTCAGGTCTCTGACTCAAGGTGGCGCTAAAGAGACTAGAGCTCTAAGCCAATTAAATCATATCTCTCCAGCCAATCAAGAGTCTATCGGCTAAGGCTGTCTCCCAGCTGCCAGGGTTCCAAAGGAGCAGCTTTCTAGGCCACCTGCTGTGCCTTCCCATCTTTTGGGGTTCTTTCCAAGCCTCTGCCTTCTCTTGCCCTTCACCACTTGGTCATTGTAGAAGTTGTAGTTCAATGGCCTTTGGAATCTGAGCAGTGACTCGCTTTTTACTTAGAAAAAGTCACAAGTCCCCACATTTCGGCTATCAAACCCACTGTCCTTTGCCTTTTTAAAATATTTAATATTTTCCCCAATTGAATGTAAAAATTTTTAACATCCTTTTTTTACATTTCTGAGTTCCAAATTGTCACCTCCCTTCCCTTCATGTGCAGTCATGCAAAACTTATTTCCATGTTAGTCGTGTTGTAAAAGAAAACACAAACCAAGAAAAATAAAGAAAAAAATGTGTTGCAATCTGCATCGAGACTCCATCAGTTCTTTCCCTGGAGGTGGACAGCATTTTTACATAAGTCCTTCAGAATTGTCTTAGATCAATGTATTGCTGAGAATAGCTAAGCCATTCACAGTTCTTCATTGTACAATATTGCCTTCACTGTATACAATGTTCTGATTCTGCTCATTCCACTTTACATTAGTTCATGTAAATCTTTCTAGGTTTTTCTGAGATCCTGTTCATCGTTTCTTATACCATAATAGTGTTCCATCACAATGGTATTTAAAAACTTGTTCAACCATTCCCCAATAGATGGATGTCCTTTCAATTTCCCATTCTTTGCCACCAATAAAAGAGATGCTATAAATATTTTTGTACATATAGGTCCTTTTCCTTTTTGTTTGGTATCTCTTTGGGATACAAACCTAGGAGTGCTATTGCTAGATTAAAGGCTTGGTATGGTTTTATACCCTTTGGGCATAGTTCCAAATCCAGTCTTTCAATCATACCTCTGTCTCTAAATGTTTATATGGTTTCTCATTTTCTTAGTTTTACCTACTTTAGTCATAAAATATGTGTATGCAAATGAGATATAGTACCATGATGCTGCTTTTTAAGTCTTTTTTTTCCTCTGGTATCCCAAACACTTAGCACAGTACCTGGCACATAGTAGGTGCTTATTAAATGTTTATTGACTGACAGTCACATGTAATCAATTCCTGAGTCAACTTTCCTCTGAATTTGTATGTACTGGTGGGAGAAGGGGTTCACAGACTTTGGGAGTGAGGTGGGATGTTTTGAACCAATTATTCTTACACCATTTTAGTAAAATACCCTTTTCTAAAATCTAATTAAGTCTGGCTAACTGATTATCCTGTGGAGAAGCATATTGGTGGATATTTATGAGCAATAGCACTAGAAATGACCCCCCTTCCCCCACTTCCCCAAGATCTCCTAAAGCCTTGAGGGGCGAAGCAGTAGTGGTCTCCTCTGGGGTCCCAAGCTGTCAGTGCATATAAGGGTTAGGAGGATAGCTCCAGAGCTTTTACTATACCTGGAATATTTTCCTTCTAAAATGTCCCCTCTTAGAATTTCTGTCTCCTTTCAAGGCCCCACTCAAAGTGCCATCTTCAAAAGCTTTTTGTTGATTCCCTCTCCCATGACTGTATTTATTTTGTATGTAGCCCTGGACTGTCAAGACCAAGGATTACAAAGATTCAGACCTGCCCTTCCTGATCCCAGCTCCCTATGGGAGCTTTGAGGCCAGCTTCCAGCCAAGTATGATTGAGAACTAAAGGACTAACACTCTTGAGGATGTTGAGCTGGAGGTGATTACTTAGCAGACCTTTTAAAAGAAGAGATAGCTTCAGGCTGGGAATAGGGTAGGGGGTGGTTCTAAATGATATCATGTGACTCCTGTGAAGAGTGAGGAAGGATAGGTCCTTCTCTACTTTGGTATCATAGTACTCCTCCAACAACACTCCATGAATAGAGTATGGACTCAATTAATAAAGCTTTCTCCTGGGACTCCTGTCTGCCTTTGCCCTTTCTGTGGTTTTTCTTTCCTAATATTAAGAGAACTAGTATTTCAGGGTGGATGTGTACACAATTGGAAGTAACCTTGTGAATTCAAAAGGTCTGGAAGGTTTTTGTTGTTCAGTCATACCCAACTGTTCCTGATCCCATTTGGGGTTTTCTTGGCAAAGATACTGGAGTGGTTGGCAGTCTCCTCCACCTCATTTTACAGATGAGGAAACTGAAGTAAACAGGGTTAAGTGACTTGCCCAGGGTCAGTCACATAGTGTCTGAGGCCAGTTTTGAAATCAGGAAGACTCATCTTCCTGACCTCAGGCCTGGCACTCTACCTACTTTGCCACTTAGCCACTCAAGGTATTGTGCTGTAACAAATTAGTGGCAGGAGAAACTTCTTCATCAGATAGGATGGCCACCAACAAGAGAATTGACCCAAGTAGATATCTATTGGGAATTGTTTAAACAAAGTACTCAGCCAAGGTAAAATGTAAAATGCATAATTAGCAGTTCTGGAAACTGCTTAATGTTCTGATGAAATTTAAGTATCATCCTCACAGCATTTGTACCAATAGCTACAGGTTTTATTGCTGAGTTCTGTTCTGCTTATGTGTACTTGTATCTTTTAAAATATTTATCTTTTGTGTGTGTGTGTGTATAGGAATAAACTACCTGTCCCAAACCTGATTCATGTTGTATGCAGAGAACTATTTTTTTTTCCTTTTGGGTAACCTCTTAGGCTTGTGAGCTATAACCTAATTTACTGTAATTAAAAACTACTCCCTAGATTGCTGGGATAGGGGATTAAATGAGTTAATCAGTCTGAGAAACTAGAGCCCCCACTCACCTGAAAGACTTCCAGGACTGAACACCACCCAAACCACATGGCTAGGCATAGGGCAGGGAGGAATGAGTGCCCCAGCACCTTGTGCCCAGCTAAACCATCTATCGATTCTAGGCCAGGATTTAAAAAACAAAACAACTCAGTATTTAAAAAACAAAACTTCTGGTATGATAGGGAACCCTTGGGCTAGCCTGCTCTTGGGCATTTAGGACAGCTCAGTTTGACTTCAGTGGCCTTGAAGATTTCTGCTCAGCTTTAGGGTACTATCAAGGAAAGGCAAGAGCAAGATGTGGGCATATGAGAGTGGTGTAGTGACTGAGAGGACAAAGCAGAGGATTATAGGTTGTTGGGGACTAGGCCTGAGTATAGGCCAAACCAATACTTGTGCCAGTGAGAAGAAAGTTGTCAAGTGCTCCTCTGTTCCCTCTTCTTTCTTCTAGAGTTTAAATCTCCTTCCTTTTCTTCAGTCCCCCACCCCTCAGACCAGATGGGAGGAGGGTGGAAGAGGAGAAAGGGAGGATGACTGTTGTTGCAAGCCCCAAATATAGCCTTCTGTACTTTGTTTAATTGCTTGTCTTTGTTTCTGTTAGTTATTAAACTATCAATTAATGGTTTGAAGTTGAGAGAGGGGAAATGATCCAATGGGAGAAGAAATTTCCTTAGTTTTACTTCAATGTGAGAACCAAGTTGTGAGACTAAGAACATACTGAGTAGCCTGAAAAAAAAAACCTCACTTGATTTTTCTATCCCTGCTGTTTGAGCAGGCAGTCTATCTACAGGGTGTCCCTAAAGTCTGGACACATAGGAAAAAATGCATATTTTCAAGAAATGAAATGAATGAAATTTTCAACATTTTATTTAATTGGAATATTAACAGACCTTAGCCCCCTTTATTATTAACTTATTGACTTCTTTTTCTGGGGTATGCTAAAGGAGAAGGTGTACTCAATGAAAATCACAGATGCAACACACTTGATTGAACTCATAAAGAGTGAATGTGCTAAAATTGACAGCAATGTGGAGTTACTGCATTGAGTTCACGTGAATCTTGCAAAGCACATCAACCTTTGCATCACAAATGATGGAAATCATATTGAAGATGTCATTTGTTAATATTCCAATTAAATAAAATGTTGAAAATTTCAACAACATTTTAGTCACTTTTTTCATAATTCCAAAGTGTTTTCCAAAATGGTTGTACCAAGTCACAATTCTACCAATAATGTATTGATATGCTCACTCTTTCTTCAATGTTGACTATTACCATCTCTTGTCATCTTTGTAAATGTTCTGAATATGAGGTAAAACCTCAGAGTTGTTTTGATTTGCATTTCTCTTATTATTAGTGTTGTAGAACAATTTTTTCTTATTTTTGTTAATAGTTTCCAATTTTTTTTGAAAACTGTTCGTATCCTTTGACTTTCTATATTTATCCATTACAGACTGAGTTTTGGTCTTACACAGTTCTGATACTAGTCTAAATACCTTGGATATCAGACCATTATCTGAGAAATAGGATACAAAGATTTTTTTCCCCATCAACTGCTTCCCTTCTTATCTTAGTTGTACTCATTTTGTTCATGCAAAAGCTTTTCAATTTCTTGCAATCAAAATTATCTATTCCATATTTTGTAATCACTTCTATCCCTTTGGCTAATATTTAACACACATACCCCAGCCATTCCAATGAAAGGTATATATAATCTTCTCTTAAAATTTTCTTAATGCTATGAATTTTAACATTTATATCATATATTCCTTTTAGATTTTGGGGGGTATGTGATATAAGATGTTGATTTAAACAATTTCTGCCAAATTGCTTTCCTGTGTTCCTAGTAGTTCTTGTAAAAGAGAGTTCTTTCCTCCCTCCCTATATGTTTTGGGGTTTGTGGAATACTAGGTTATTGAGTTCAGCTATTTCTGATTCTTCCTACTCTGTTCCACTGATCAATTTTTTTATTTTTTTTATTTTTGGTGAGGCAATCGGGGTTAAGTGGCTTGCCCAGGGTCACAGCCAATAAGTGTCCTGAGGCTAGATTTGAACTCAGGTCCTACTGACTCCAGGGCCAGTGCTCTATACACTGTACCACCTAGTTGCCCCTTTTCTATTTTTTTTTTAAACCAGAACCAAATAACTCTTCTTGTGAAAAAAGGGTCCACCCTTCTCACCAACACAAACTACTGAACCGCTGCCACTAACTGGCAGGCAAGTTCAAAAGTCCCAAGAGTGGCAATGCTGCCCCCCAGACCACTAATTCTACTACTCACCTAACTTGGAAAACAAAATTCTTATTACTTTAGTTCTTGATATGATTAAATAGCTCAAATCCAAAATAGATGTGGTTTTATCAATAAAAATGACATTATAGAAGATGAATTACCATTTGTATGACTTGCAACTGCAACTTATGTGTTCTCAGATTTTCAGCTTTGCTTTTTTTTTTTTTAACTGCTTTTAGGTCTTTATAACTTCACCCTAAGAACCCGGTTACAACTTTTGTATCCACTTTTTATTATCTCTTAATAAACTGATGACCCAGTTAAGTTCCCTTCCTTTGTCTCCACATCTACAGGGTCACAGCTACATAGCTATACTCACCTTCACTCCAGCCTTGTACAATTTCTCCATTTTCCTCCAACCATCCGTTCTAACAATTTTCTTCACTCTTTAATTGTTCTATTTAACTTTTCTTAACTTATTTTGCCTGCTAACTGCCTTTTCCTTGCCATCTTGACTCTTAACTTTTAAAGTTCTGTTCCCTAATCTTGCATGATCCTTCTAAATCTTTTGTTTCCTGCCAAATTCTCTCCCCCTCCTAAATCCTCCCCTCTAAACCCTCCATATTTTCTTTCTTATTTAACTCAACTCCTTTTTTCTCCCACTTATTCTCCCATAGAAGTCCAAAATAGAAATGAGGTGGCAGATGGGAGGAACTGAATCAAGGGAACTGAAACAAAGGAGGATCTCAACCTAACAAAGGGATTGGGTTTTACTGAAGAGCAATTCCATAGGGGAAATAGTGCATGCCTACAGAGAAGCGGGAACTTCATTATGGGGGGAGTTGATACATTGAGAGAAAACCTTCTCTAAGAAAGTGTTGTGCCTCTAATATGACAAAAAAGGAAAAGGATAAATTTGGGGGGATTATGGGAAAACTGGGACAATAATGCACTGTTGCTAGAGTTGTGAACTGATCCAATTATTCTGGAAAGCCACTTAACTATGCCCAAAGGGCTATAAAACTACGAATGCCCTTTGATCCAGCAATAGCACTGCTACGTCTATATCCCAAAGAGATTTTTTAAAAAGGGGCAGAGAGGACCTATTTGTACAAAAATATTTATGGTAGCTCTTTTTGTGTTGGCTAAGAATTGGAAACTGAGGGGATGCCCATCAACTGGGGAATAGCTTGAACAAGCTGTGGTATATGATTGTGAAGGAATATCATTGTGCTATAAGAAACGACAAGCAGAATGATTTCAGAAAAACCTGGAAGGATTTATGTGAACTGATACAAAGTGAAATGGGCAGAACCAGGAGAACATTGTAGAGCTATATCGTATAATGAAGAATTGTGAATGACATAAGCTATTCTCAGCAATACAATTATCCAACACAATCCCAAAGGACTTGTGATAAAGCATGCTATCCACCTCCAGAGAAAGAACTGATATGATCTGAACACAGACTGAAGCATACTACCTTTTCTCTTCCTTTTTCTTTTGTTCAAGTCTTATACAAAATAACTAATATGGAAATGTTTTACATAATTGCACATGTATAACCTATATTCAAATTGCTTACCATCTCAAGGAGGGGGGAGGTGAGGGAGGAAGAAATAGAATTTGGAACTCAGAACTTAAACCAAATGTTAAAAATTATTTTAACATAATTGTCAAAAAATTAAGTAATGATAAAAAATAGGAAAGTGTTGTGCCTCTATAGACAACACCATGGACTGGAAGAAGGAATATGGAAGTTACTACTGATAGCTGGTACCCAGATGAGTGGTAGGAATATGGACCCAAAGATGGACCCCACTGTAGAGGAGAAAAATCATGGAGAGATCCAGGAATAGAACTGGATGACATAAATTGGGACACAGGATAATTTCTACCATGTGGTATTGTTTTTTATCAAGCATTATTCCCCTCACAAAATGATACTTAAAAAAAATTAAGAACAGCTGGAAAAGGGGATATCTATAGATTTATAAAGGCAGTAACATAAATGTGTTATAAGATGGAGGTCAAACCTAATATCTCAGAAGATTTAACCCACAATGATAAACTATGAGTCCAAAAGAATGAAGAAGAAACATGCAACTCATCTCCCTACAGAGAGATGATGAACTTAAGTTGTAGAAAGAAAAAAAATTAAACATGGCTAATATAAGAATTTGTTTTGCCTAACCATGCCAATTGCAGGATTCATTTATTATTATTTTTATTTGTTCAGTGAGGAGGAAAGTACTGGGAGAGTGGATTAATTTTTTTAAAAAACTTGTTACTTAAAAAAAATAATTTTTTAAAAGTTCAATCAGCCAAAATTAAAAGATTTAACCCCATACAGGATACAAAGAAATTAAAGAAGATATGATCATGTATACCATGATTCAATGAAAAAAATTTCAAGATGGACTGGAAGGGAAGAAAATAAATGAAAAGAATAAAGCAAAAAAAAATTTAAAAAAAATAGAAAATTCACATATAAGAACTTGATGGAGAGGAGGGGACACCTTATTATTTAATATTTTTAGTTTTCAACATTGATTTCCACGAGATTTTGAGCTACGAATTTTCTCCCCATTTCTGCCCTCACCCCCACCCCAAGATGGCATATATTCTGATTGCCCCTTTCCCTGGTCTGCCCTCTCTTCTGTCACCTCACTCCCTGCCCACCCCCACCCCACCACCCCACATCATCTTTCCCATTACTTTCTTGTATGGCAAGATAGATTTCTATACTCCATTGCCTGTACATCTTATTTCCCAGTTGCATGCAAAAACAGTTTTTAACATTTGTTTTTAGAAATTTGAGTTCCAAATTCTCTCCCTTCTTCCCTCCCCACCCACCCCCCTTGAGAAGGCAAGCAATTCAACATAGATCACACATGTATCCTTATGCAAGACACATCCATGACAGTCATGTTGTAAAAGACTAACTATATTTCCCTCTGTCCTATTCCTGTCCCTCTTTATTCAATTTTCTCCTTTGACCCTGTCCCTTTTCAAAAGTGTTTCCTTTTGATTACCTCCTCCTCTGATCTGCCTTCCCTTCTATCATCTCCCCTCTCTCATCCTCTTCCCTGCTACTTTCCTGTAGGGTAAGATACACAATTGAGTATGTATGTTATTCCCTTCTGAAGTCAAATCTGATGAGAGCAAGATTTACTAATTCCCTTTCACCTACCCCCTCTTCCCTTCTGATAGAACTGCTTTTTCTTGCCAATTTTATGTAAGATGATTTACCCCATTCTATCTCTCCCTTTCTTCTCCCAATATATTCCTCTCTCACCTGTTAATTTTATTCATTTTTTTAGATATCATCACTTCATATTCAACTCACCTTGTGCCCTCTGTCTATATGTATGTATATTGCCTTCAATTGCCCTAATACTGAGAAGGGTTTCATGAGTTACAAATATCATCTTTCCATGTAGGAATGTAAACGAAACAGTTCAACTTTAGTAAGTCCCTTATGATTTCTCCTTCCTGTTTACCTTTTTGTGCTTCTCTTGATTCTTGTATTTGAAAGTTAAATTTTCTATTCAGCTCTGGTCTTTTCACTGAGAAAGCTTGAAAGTCCTCTATTTTATTGAAAATCCATATTTTGCCCTGGAGTATATTATACTCAGTTTTGCTGGGTAGGTGATTCTTGGTTTTAATTCTAGCTCCTTTGACCTCTGGAATATCATATTCCAAGCCTTTTGATCCCTTAATGTAGAAGCTGCTAGATCTTGTTATCCTGATTGTGTTTCCACAATACTCAAAATTGTTTCTTTCTGGCTGCTTGCAGTATTTTCTCCTTGACCTGGGAACTCTGGAATTTGGCTTTAATATTCCTAGGAGTTTTCTTTCTGGGATCTTTTTTCATGAGGCTATTGGTAGATTCTTTCAATTTCTATTTTACCCTCTAGTTCTAGAATATCAGGACAGTTTTCCTTGATAATTTCTTGAAAGATGATATCTAGGCTCTTTTTTTGATCATGACTTTCAGGTAGTCCAATAATTTTTAAATTATCTCTCCTGGATCTATTTTCCAGGTCAGTGGTTTTTCCAATGAGACATTTCACACTGTCTTCTATTTTTTCATTCCTTTGGTTCTGTTTTATAATTTCTTGATTTCTCATAAAGTCACTAGCTTCCATTTGCTCCCTTCTAATTTTTATGGTAGTATTTTCTTCAGTGGTCTTTTGGACCTCCTTTTCCATTTGGCTAATTATGCCTTTCAAGGCATTCTTCTCCTCATTGACTTTTTGGAGCCCTTTTGCTATTTGGGTTAGTCTATTTTTTAAGGGGTTATTTTCTTCATCAGTTTTTTGGATCTCCTTTAGCAAGTTGTTGACTTGTTTTTCATGATTTTCTTGTATCACTCCCATTTCTCTTCCCAATTTTTCCTCTACGTCTCTTACTTACTTTTCCAAATGCTTTTTGAGCTCTTCCATGGCCTGAGACCAAGTCATATTTTTCTTGGAGGCTTTTGCTGTAGGCTCTTTGACTTTGTTGACTTCTTCTGGCTGTATGTTTTAATCTTCTTTGGTCTAAGTCTGAGTCCTTTTACTCTGCCTGCTGCTCATGTTCCCAGTTAACTACTTGACCCTTGAGCTTTTGGTCAGGTTATGACTGCCTCAAAAGTGGAGAGTGCTTTGTCCCAAGCTTCAGGGGCCTTACACTGCTGTTTTCAGAGCTACTTCTAAGCCACCACAAGCTCTGCCACACCAGTGCTCCTTCTCCCCCAAGAACTGCCAACCAGGACCGCAACCCAGATCCAAGCAGAGCAAAGCAGAACTCTGCCTCTCCCTGCACTCCCGCTCTGATCCACTGCTTGATTCCTCCCTCCGGGTGGGCCAGGGACTCTGGAAGCAGCTGCAGCTGGAGCTCCAAAAGCAGGCGCTGGAGCTTCCTGCTTCTGCTGCAGGGCCACCTCCAGTTTCCCTGGGGCTGGGGCTGGATTGCACACTTCTCTTACTGAGATCCAGCAGTTTTCCCACTGACCTGCTCTGTGGTCTTTGGCGTTTATGGGTTGAGAAGTCTGGTAACTGCTACAGCTGTGATTCCTGGCCCTGAGGGCCTGCTCCCTGGATCTCCTCCCGGGTTTGTCCTGGCCCTTCCACAATGGGCTGCACTCCACTCCCAGCATGGTGCAATAGGCCCTTCCCAGTGACCATCCAGGCCATCCTGAGCTGGAGACCTGCTTCCCTCTGTTCTTTTGTGGGTTCCGTAGCTCTAGAATTTGTTCAGAGCCATTTTTTACAGGTGTTTGGAAGGATTTGAGAGAGAGCTTAAGTGAGTCCCTGTTTTCCAGCCTCCGTCTTGGCCCTGTGCCCCCGAGGAGACATTTTAAACTAGCCCTTTAACTAAGGAGAAAGAGAAAGGAAGAAAAGGGGGGAGAAAGAGATAACTAACTAAAAACAAAAAAAATAAATAAATCTACTTTAAGTAAAAGTCCATTACATCTTTTTTAAAATTTATTTTTAGTTTTCAACATTCATTTCTACAAGATTTTGAGTTACAAATTTTCTCCCCATCTCTACCCTCCCCTCACCCCAAGATGGCATGTATTCTGATTGCCCCTTTCCCCAGTCTGCCCTCCACTCCCTCCTCTGCCCCGCCCCTCCACTCCTGCCACCCCCTGCCCTTATCCCCTTCCACCTTACTTTCTTGTAAGGCAAGATAGATTTCTATACCCCATTGCCTGTATATCTTATTTCCCAGGTGCATGTAAAAACAATTTTTTTTAAATTTGATTTTAGAATTTTGAGTTCCAAATTCTCTCCCTTCTTCCCTCCCCACCCACCCTCCTTGAGAAGGCAAGCAATTCAATATAAGTTATACATGTATCATTATGCAAAACACTTCCAGAATACTCATGTTGTGAAAGACTAGATATATTTCCCTTTATCCTATTCCTGTCCCCCTTTATTTAATTTTCTCCTTTGACCCTGTCCCATTTCAAAAGTGTTTGCTTTTGACTACCTCCTCCCCCAATATGCCCTCCCTTCTATCATTCCCCTTCCCCCTCATCCCCTTCCCCCCTACTTTCCTGCAGGGTAAGATACCTAATTCAGTGTGTATGTTATTCCCTCCTTAAGCCAAATCTGATGAGAGCAAGATTCACTCATTCCCTTTCACTTACCCCTCTTCCTTTCCATTACAAGAGCTTTTTTTTGCCACTTTTATGTGAGATAATACCCCATTCTATCTCCCTTTCTCCTTCTCCCAATATATTCCTCTCAAAGTCCATTACATCTTAAAGATACAGATAGTAAGTCCTTGCCCAAGTAGTTGGAGTCTTTAAGTTTATTAAACACTAAGTTACTAGGTTTCTTTGCCTATGAATATCATATACCTGATGTTTCACTGTCTATCCCTGTATTTTTCAGCCAATACCAAACTATTTTGATGATTACTACTTTGTAGTATAGTTTGAGATCTGGTAATATTAGGTTCCCTTTCTTCTCACTTTTTAAATTATTTCCCTTGAGATTTTTGACCTTTGTTCCTGCAGATAAATTTTGTTTTCATTTTCCCCCCTAGTTCTATAAAATAATCCTTTGGTAGTTTGATTGGTATGGCACTAAATACATTAATTAATTAATTAATTAAGGTAGCATTGTCATTTTTATCATATTCCTTTGGCCTGTCCAAGAGCAATTACTATTTTTCCAATTACTGAGTTATGTCTTTATTTCTGTAAACCTGTAATTCTCAAAGTTTGGTCCAGGCACTCTCAGGGGTTTGAAAGACCCTTTCCGCGTATCTGTAAGGTCAAAGCTATTTTCATAATAATAGATATTTAAGCTTCGAATACAGAAAATATTCACAGATGTAATCCTCATTAACAGAAGGTTTTTGGGCATCTTCAGTAATTTTTAAATATATAAAGGGGTCCTGAGACCAAAAAGGTTGCTACTATAAACAGTATTTTATAGTTGTATTCATATATTTCTTATGTGTATCTTAGTAGGTAGTCTCCCAAATATTTTAATACATTCTGCAGTTATTTTAAATGGAGTTTCTCTTTTGTGAAAGCATACTAAAAACCTCTTTTTGGTTTCTCTAGAAATGTTAAATACTATTTCTCCAAACTAAAACCCTTTCCAGACTTATCCTTTTGGGAAAGTGAGAAGAAAAATGGCTAGGACCTTTCTTTGAAAACGAATAAAGGTGATCACCCAATTTAACTCTTGTCTGGACTGGATGATTAACTTCCTGCCCAACTGGAGCAAGTGGCTTTTTGATCCACCCCTAGACGGTGTCTTCTCTTTTGAAATTTAAGGTTAAGATCTTGATCACTGGAGGAACTTTTTTTCAACTCTTAGGTCATGCTCTAAAGTAATTGTCCGGTTCTTAACTGTGATGATGAAGCATGGTTACATTAGCTAATTTGAGATCATTGATGATCACAGAACAGGAAAACTTGTCGTGAACTTCACAGGCAGATTAAACAAGTGTGGTGTAATCAGCCCCAGATTTGATATCCAATTGAAAGACCTGGAAAAGTGGCAGAATAATCTGCTATCATCCCGTCAGTTTGTGTTTACTGTGCTTAATATCTCAGCTGGACCATGAGGAAGTAAGGCAAAAACACACAGGAGGAAAAATCCTGGGATTCTTTTTCTAAGGGTGTCAAACATACATACAAATAAAATGCTACAATGGACAAAAAAAAATGAGGCAAAATTTTTGGTTGAGAGGGTGGAGGGAGGGGAAGCTATGGGAGTTTTGAGGAAGGATGAAAAAGGTTTAGAAAAGCTGCTGTGAATCAAAACAACTCTTAGATACCACATCTCTCCTGTCAGACTGGCTAAAATAACAAAACAGGAAATTGATAAATGCTGGAGAGGATGTAGGAAAATTGGAACATTGTTGCATTGCTGGTGGAGTTGTGAGATGATCCAGCCATTTTGGAGAGTAATTTGGGACTATGCCCAAAGGGCCACAGGAATGTTCATACCCTTTGACCCAGCAATACCACTTCTAGGGTTGTATCCCAAAGAAATCACACAAGCGGGAAAAGGACCCATATGTACAAGGATATTTATAGCGGCTCTTTTTGTGGTAGCCAAGAATTGGAAATCAAAGGGATGCACATCAATTGGGGAATGGCTGAACAAGCTGTGGTATATGAAGGTAATGGAATACTATTGTGCCATAAAAAATGGGGATGATACAGACTTCATAACAACCTGGAAAAACCTACACGACATAATGCTGAGTGAGTGGAGCAGAGCCAGGAGAACACTGTACACAACCACAGATATATGGATTCCGTGAGGACCAACCCTGACAGACTTCGCTCTTCTCAGCAACACAAGATGCAAGGACAACTCCAAAGGACTCACGATGGAGAATGCTATCTACATCCAGAGAAAAAACTATGAAGTTTGAATGCAAATTGAGGCATACTTCATGCTCGCCTTTTTCTCATCTCTTCTGTTTTTGTTTTTGGGGTTTTTTTTTGTTTGTTTGTTTTGGTTCTGTTTCTTCTTTCTCATGACTCATTCCATTGGTCATAATTCTTCTCCGCAACTTGACTAGTGTATAAATTAATTCAATGCGAAGTTATTCGTGGTAGTTATATGAGATTCCATGCCATCTTGGGGAGGGAGGGGGGAGGGAGGGGAGAAAATCTGGAACTCAAAATTATATAGAACCGTCTGTTGTAAACTAAAAATAAAAATAAATATTTAAAAAAAAAGCTGCTGTGGTGAATGGGATAGTCAATTAGAAAGGTGTAAAAGGATTACCTTGCTGTAATGAGGGTCCAGCCATGATGATGTGACACATATTTGTAGTGGACCCAGTCAGCGTAGTTTTGTTATTTTCTCCAGCTTCACGTAGAAAGAGTTGAGTAGAGTGAAAGCATTGGATAGGAAGAGTATTTCTAAGGCTGGGATGTGTCAGGACAAAATATTTGATAAGATAAAGGATCAAGAGACTCCAGAGAAAAGTACAGTGGCTCACCAAGGGCTCAGGATGTGAAAACGAGGAAAATGTAGCCAATTCAGGGGTGATGGCGTGGGAAAGAACTAAGGAGTTGTGGGACTGGAAGCCATTTTCTGAGAACTCTTTCTTCTCTCCTCTTCCTCATCTTACTCACATCACTCAGATTCTTCTGCAATACCTCCTCCTTCAATCCTGTCTCACATGAAGAGAAGATCTTCCTCCTTACCAAAACAAACCCTTCTACCTACACAAGTGATCCCATCTTCTTCAGCAGATTGCCTCTTCTATCATCCCCACTCTTTCACTTATCTTTAATCTCTCCCTATTAACTGGCAGCTTCCCTACTTCCTACAAACATGCCTCTCTCTCCTATTCTCCAAAAACTTTCATTTCATCCATCCATCCATCTCCAATACCTATCATTCTATATCTCTCCTCCCTTTTGTGGCTAACCTCCTTGAGAAGACTGTTTACAATCTAGTCTTCCACTTCCTTTCCTCTCACTCCCTTAACTTGAGTTAAAGTTAAGTTAATCTGTTTTCTGACTTTGTCATTGAACTGAAATTACTCTTTCCAAAGTTACCAATGATTTTGCATTGCCAGATCTAGCCTTTTTCTCAGACCTCATCTTTCTTGAACTCTCTGTAGCCTTTGACACAATTTTCTACTTGATAGTGTCTTCTTTCTAGGTTTCTGTGATACTATTTAGTCCTGGTTCTTCTCTTACTTATCTAGCCACTCCTCAGTATCCTTTGCTAGATCTTTGTCCAGATAATACCCAATGATGATAGATGTCCCACAAAGTTCTGTCCTGGGTTCTCTTCTCTTCTCCCTCTAATCTATTTTGCTTAATGGTCTTATCAACTCCTATGAATTCATACTTCAAAAGATTATCAAGGAAAACTGCCTAGATATCTTAGAGCCAGAGGACAAAGTAGAAATCAACAGAATCTATCAATCATCTCCTGAAAGAAATCCCCAAATGAAAACTACCAAGAATTTTGTAGCCAAAATCCAGAACTCCCAGGTCAAGCAGAAGATACTGAAGTTAGCCAGAAAGAAATAATTCAAATACCATTGAGCCTCAGTCAGGAACACAAGATTTAGTAACCATGAACAAAAAGGAATGGAGGGCTTGGAATATGACATTTTGGAAGACAAAGGATCTATTATTACAACCAAAAATAACCTACCCAGCAAAATTGAGTATAATCCTACAGGGGAAGAAATGGATATTTAATGAAATAGAGGACTTTCAAGCATTTCTGATGATAAGACCAGAACTGAATAGAAAATTTGACTCAACACAAGACTCAAGCATAAAAAGGCAAATGTGAGTGAGATTCATAAGGCACTAAAAAGAGATTAAACTATTTACATTCTTATATGGGCAGATGATACATGAAACTCTGAACTTTATTATCCCCAGAAGTTTTAGAGGGAATCTAATTAGACAGAGAGCTGCGATTCTGTTTTGATCTTCTCAAAAGGAGAATGAAAGTGAGCTGAAGAGTAATGCACTGGGAGAGGTAGGAAGAGAGAGGAAGAATGGGGAAACATCTCATAAATGAGTCACACAAGGAAGAGTGTATACAGTGGAGGGATGTGGGGGGAGGGCAGAGCTCAGGGGTGATTCTGTTTTGCTGATCTCAAAAGGAGAATGAAAGTGAGCTGAAGATGAATGCATTGGGAGAGGTTGGAAGGGAGAGGAAGAATGGGGAAAATTATCTCATAAATGAGTCATACAAGGAAGAGTGTATACAGTGGAGGGATACGGAGGGAGGGCAGGCACCACTTGAACCTTACTCTCATCTGAATTGGTTCAAGGAGAGAAAAATACACCTACGCACATAGTTGGGTACAGGAATTTATGTTATTCAATAAGGAAGTAGGAGGAAAAGGGAGGGGTTAAGAGAAACGAGGGGAGACTAAGAGGAAAGGTTGGATAAGGGAGGCAGTGGTCAGAAACAAAACAGACTCTTAAAAAGGGGACAGGGTTAAAAAAAAAAGAAGGATAAAAATAAGAGAATAGAATGGAGGGAAATATGCAGTTAGCAAATATAACTATGAATATGAATGTTATGAACTCACCCATAAAATGGAAGAGGGATAGATAGCTGAATGGATGAGGACCTAGAATCCAACAATATGTTTACAAGAAACATTAGAAAAAGAAAGGTATACATAGAGTTAATATAATGCTTAACTGAAGTAAAAAAAGACAGGGGTAGCAATTATCATCTCAGATAAAAAGCAAGCAAAAATGAATTAAAAGTGATAAAAAGAAAAACTACACCATACCTAAAAGGTGCTGTAGACAACGAATATCAATACCAAACATAAATGCATCAAATGACATAGCACCTAAATTCTTAAAGGAAATTTTAAATGAGTTATAGGAGAAAAATACAGTAAAACTACAATAGTGTAGAACTTCAATTTACGCCTCTTAGATACATGTAAATATAAACCTAAAATAAACAAGAAATAAGCTAAAGAGATGAATAGAATTGTAGAAACCTTAGAGATAACAAATCTCTGGGGAATATTAAATAGAAATAGAAACCTTTGCCAAAACTGAGAATCTGCACAAAAATGTCACAAACAAATGCAGAAAAGCAGAAATGTCAAAATGTATATTTTCCTGACCATAATATAATAAAACTTAAATTCAGTGAAGGAACTTAGAAACATAGATTGAAAATTAATTAGACACTAATTAATTTTAAAGGGTGGGTGGCTCAAATAATAAATCATTGAAAGCAGTACTTAGAGGGAAAATATCTCTAAAGACTTATATAAATAAAGGAGAGAAAGAGCAAATCAATGAATTGGGCATTCAAGTTTAAAAAAAAGAAAATAAATTAACTCCCCCAATTAAATGCCAAAATAGAAATCCTGAAAATCAAAGGAGAGATGAACAAATGAAAAAACAAAGCCATTAAACAAATAAATAACACTAGGAGATGGTGTTTGTGGGAAAAACTATAAAATAGATAAGCCATGGCTAATTTGATTTTAAAAAAGAAAGAAGAAAACCAAATTACCAGTATGAAAAATTAAAAAGGTGACTTTACAACCAATGAAAATGAAATAAAAGCAATTATTAGCTACATGCCAATAAAATGGACAATCTTAATGAAATGGATGAATACTTACAAAAATATAAACTGCCCAGATTAATAGAACAGGAAATAGATTACTTAAATGACACCAGGACTAGATGGACTTATAAGTAAATTCTACCAAACATTTAAAGAACAATTAATTTTAATACTACAGAAACTGATGGGGGAAAAAGTAAAGAAAGAGTTCTATCAAATTCCTTCTAGAACATAAATATAGTCTTGTTACCTAAACTAGGGAGAGTCAAGAGACAAAAAGGAAACTATTGACTAATTTCCCTAATGAATACTGATCCAAACTTTTTTTTTGTCTCTTATTTTTTTCTCAATTAAATGTGGATTCTTTCCATTTCTATTTTACCCTCTGGCTCTAGAATATCAGGGCAGTTTTCCTTGATAATTTATTGAAAGATGATGTCTAGGCTCTTTTTTTTGATCATGGCTTTCAGGTAGTCCAGTAATTTTTAAGTTATCTCTCCTGGATCTATTCTCCAGGTCAGTGGTTTTTCCAATGAGATATTTCACATTGTCTTCCATTGTTTCATTCCTTTGATTCTGTTTTATAATATCTTGATTTCTCATAAAGTCGCTAGCTTCCATTTGCTCCAATCTAATTTTTAAAGCAGTATTTTCTTCAGTGGTCTTTTGGACCTCCTTTTCCATTTGGTTAATTCTGACTTTCTAGGCATTTTTCTCCTTTTGGAGCTTTTTTGGGGGAGGGGGGGGCTTTTTGGAGCTCTTTTGCCATTTGAGTTAGTCTATTTTTTAAGATGTTATTTTCTTCATTATTTTTTTTTGGATCTCCTTTAGCAAGTCATTGACTTAATTTTCATGGTTTTCTCTCATCACTCTTATTTCTCTTCCCAATTTTTCCTCTACTTCCCTTACTTGCTTTTCCAAATGCTTTTTGAGCTCTTCCATGGCCTGAAACCAATCCATATTTTTCTTGGAGGCTTTTGATGTAGGCTCTTTGACTTTCTTGACTTCTTCTGTCTGTATGTTTTGATCTTATTTGTCACCAAAAAAAAGATTCTAGAGTCTGAGTCTGAGTCTGTGTCCTTTTTCCCTGCCTAGCCATGTTCCCAGCCAACTACTTGACCTTTGAGCTTTTTGTCAGGATATGACTACTTATAGAATAGAGAGTGCTTTGTCCCAAGCTTTAGGGGCTGTGCTGCTGTTTCCAGAGCTACTTCTACTCCATTGTCACTGCAAGCTCTGCGACAGCAGTGCACCCTCCTCCGCCAAGAACCGCCAACCAGGATTGCGACCCAATCCAAGCAGGGCAAAGCAAGCCCTGCACTCCTGCTCTAGTCTGCCACTTGATTCTTCCCACCATGTGAGCCAGGGACTCCAGAAGCAGCTGACGCTGGAGCTCTGGAAGCAGCCACAGGAGCTTCCTGATGATGCTGCCACCACCGCTGCACTAACTCCATCACCCCCAGGGCTAGGGACGGACTGCTTTCTAACCCAATCTAGCAGTTTTCCCACTAACCTACTCTGTGGTCTTTGGCGTTTGTGGGTTGAGAAGTCTAGTAACTGCCACAACTCAATGATTCATGGCCCTAAGTCCTGCTCAGGGCCGACTCCCAGTCTGGTCTGTCCTGGCGTGGCCCAAAATGGGCTGCACTCTGCTCCCAGCACCATGCAATAGACCCTTCCCAGCGACCATCCAGGCCATCCTGGGCTGGAGACCTACTTCCCTCTGCTATTTCGTGGGTTTCGCAGCTCTAGAATCTGTTCAGAGTCATTTTTTACAGGTGTTTGGAGGGATTTGGGGGAGAGCTTAAGCAAGTCCTTGCTTTCCAGCTGCCATCTTGGCTCTGCCCCCTTAGCATTTCTATATATTACAAGGAAAAAAAAACAACAGGAAGATATAGAAAGGTAAGTTCCATTTAAAATAATCACAGACAGGATAAAATACACTGCCAAGACACACACCAGAACTCTATGAACACAATTACAAAACATTTTTTACACAAATAACAACAGATCTAATAACTAGAAAAACTGCAATTGTTTATGGGTAGACCAAACCAATATAATAAAAATGACAATACTACCTAAATGAATTACTCATTCAATGTCATACCAATAAAAAGTACCAATTAACTACTTTATGAAGCTGGAAAAGTAATAAAATTAATCTGGAGGAACAAAAGTTCAAGAATATTAGGGGAATTTTTTTAATGGGAAGGAAGGGGACCTAGAAGTACCAGATCTCAAAACTATACTACAAAGCTGTCATCATCAAAAAAAAAAATTGGAGCTGGCTAAGAAATAGAGAGGCTGATCAGTGAAACAGATTAGGTACATAATATACAGAAGCAAATAAGCACAGTAACCTAATGTTTGATAAACTCAAAGATCTCAGCTATTGAAGCAAGAATGCAATATCTGATAAAAACTGCTGAAAAAATTCAAAAGCAGTCTAGCAGAAATTAGGCCTAGACCAACATCTCATGCCATATACCAAGATAAACTCAAAATGGGTTCATGACTTAGACATAAAAGGTGTTATCATAAACAAATTAGTGGAACATGAAAGAAATTACCTGACATAGATGGGGAAGAGTTTGTGACCAGACAAGAGATATAGAGGATCACAGGAGGTAAAATGGATAATTTTGATTACATAAAATTAAAAAGTTTTTGCACAAACAAAAACAATACAGCTAAAATTAGAAGAAAAGCTGAAACATGGGGAAAGATTTTTGTAGCAAGTTTTTCTGATGAAGGTCTCATTTGTAAAATATATAGAAAACTAAGTCAAATGTACAAGAATATAAGTCATTCCCCATTTAATAAATGGTCAAAGAATAAGAATAGGCAATTTTTAGAAGAAGAAATTAAAGCTCTCAATAGCTATGTGAAAATATGTTCTGTCACCAATAATTAGAGAAATGAAAATGAAAACAACTTAGTTACCATCTCATATCTGTAAGACTGACTAAGATAACAAAAAAGGAAAATAATAAATGCTGGAGGTATGTGGGAAAATAAGTACACATGTACTATTGGTAAAACTGTGAACTAGTCCAACCATTCTGGAAAACAATTTGGAACTATTCCCCAAAGTTATTAAACTGTGAAAATACATTGACCCAGTGATACCACTACTACTTTGTAACAAATAAGTGGAGTCAAGTAAAACCAATTCACACAGTCTAAAAATATATGTCTATTTCTTCATCTCCATCAACTCTCTGACAGGATGTGAATAACACACTTCATCAAGGGTCCTCTGGAGACATATTTTGTTATTAAATTGATCAGACTTCTTAAGACTTTTAAAATTGTTTTTTATGCTATCTATACTCTTTAAACTAAACTAGAGATTCCACTATAAGGCATATGCCTCAAGGAGACCAATAACAAAACTAAAAGCTCCATATACACCAAAATCTTTATGGTAGCACTTTTGGGGGTAGTAAAGAACATGAAACAAAGTTCATTGATTGGGGAATGGCTACCAAAATTGTTGTTACATGAATGTAATGAAATATTTGTGTGCTATAAGAAATGATATACATGAGGAATGCAGAGAGACATGGGAAGACATATGAACTGATGAGAAATAAAGTAACCAGAAAAAAACATTCACAATAACTATAATAATGTAAAAGGACATAACAACAACAAAATAATCAAAACCTAATGCTGCAGAATAATGACCAAGTTTGGCCCCAAAGAAGATATATTAGAAGACATCTCTTCTTACTTTTTCACAAGGTGATGGTCCATGGGCATGGAACACTACATATGTTAGACTTTTAATATATATTGGTTAGTTTTGAAGAACTTTTTCTCTCTTCCTCTTCTTTTATTCCTTAACATAAGGGATGGCCCTCTAGAAAGAATCAGGATGAGAGATACAATGGAAAAAATAAATTAGGTAAAAAATCAATAAAATTTATATTAGAAAACTAATTGTATCAGTATCTATAAGAATGTATCTTTTTTAGACCTTGGCAAAGTAGATAGTCATAAGGGGTAAGAGACAGAGATAACGAGATATAAGGATGAGGGTCTTTCAAATGTAATTGAAGAAGGAGATGGCAAACTACTCCAGTATCTTTGCCAAGGAAACCACAAATGGTTTGACAGGACTGAAATGAACGAACAACAACAAATTACCTTGAAGGGGTCTGAGGCTTTGAGTGGTTCAGTTGAATATGAAGAAGTAAGGAGAGACAATGAATTTGAATTTATATTAGAGACTTCCTCACCACCTTCCCACCAGTTACTAATTTTCATAGATCAATGAAAAACCTGGAAAATATAATGAATGGTCACCATAAGTTACAGCAAGATCCCTCATCAGGGGACTCTAGCTCTGAACCAGGAAGAGTTGACAAGCTTTACTTCTCCTGCCCTCCTTGCCCCCTGCCTAGAAGGTGACAAACCTTATAGCTAAAGCCCTGAGGTACCAGAACTGGAGAGGCTTCTGCCACTTCTAGGATCTCTATACCTTTTGAAATAGCTCAGTATCATCACTAGGTATGAATTTAGCCCATTGAAGTCCCCCACTGAAGCACAGGCCCAGGGAATCCAGAAGATCAACCCATCCAGCAGAGATGTAATATCTAGTGAAGAGCTAACCCAGTAGCTGAATGACTTGCCCAGCATAGTCTAGTCTGGCAGCAGATGGACCTATCCAGCAGATATGTCATACCCTGTAAAGAGCAAGCCCAACTGAGACACTCATCCAGCTGAAATACCATGCCCTACAAGGAGTAAGCCCAAATGAGCAATGGAATGCATTCCATTCCATTCATCACAGACCCTGGCATCATGCCTTGTATTGAAGTAAAACACAGCTCTCTAGAAACAAAAAGGGTCACCACGGACCTATATTTTCCGATTTGTGAGTTCTCTTGTTCACCGTGTTCCCTACATGTTGTATCACTGCCATTGTACTTTACATTTGTGCTTACTTTCCCACCCTGAATCTGTGTGTTTGTGGGAGATATCATGCCAATTTTTTTTCTTTGGGGGAGGGTTGCTTTTAACTACTGTTAATGACATGATATTGATATAATACCTTGGATAGTGATATAATACCTATGAAATTGATAACATACCTATGATATTGATATACCTTTTTTAAGACCTAATTGAGTTTACTGACATTATTAATGGGAAGCACACCAATGAGGGCTTGTGAGCTATAGGGTTGGAAGTCATCACCCACAGGGTTATCCATAGAACCCACCTCTGAGTGCATGTACAAGTTAGGAGTGAACACGGATGAGGTGCAACACATTCAAACAAAAAAATAATTCCATATGATATGAACAGTTTGAAGAAATAGGAAAAGAGGGCAGCTAGGTAGTACAGTGGATAGAGCACCCACCCTGGAGTCAGGAGAACCTGAATTCAAATCTGACCTCAGACATTTACTAGCTATGTGACCCTGGACAAGTCACTTAACCCCTATTGCCTCTAAAAAAAATGAAAGAAAGAAAGAAAGGGAGGGAGGGAGGGAGGAAGGAAGGAAAGAAAAAAAGAAAGAAAGAAAGAAAGAAAAAACAGAAGAGATCCTACCACACCTCTTCTATGACACAAATTTAATTCACATACCTAAACTGTGGAGAGATAAAGCTGAGAAAGAAAAGTATAAAACAGTGTCCATAATGAATATCAATGTAAAAATATTGAATAAAATATTAACAAAGAGGCTACAGAAATATATTTAAAAGAAGGGTTTAGGCAGATTGTATTTATACTAGGTATGTAGGGTTATTTCAATAGCAGGAATCCCCTTCCACAAATCATATGATTATACCAATAAATGGAGAAAATGCTTTTGACAAAATAAAACATCCACTTCTTAAAAAAATAATAAGCATTGGACTAAATGGACTTTTCCATAATGTCATAAATAATATTTATCTAAAACCAAGAGCCAACATTATATGAAATGGAAAACCCCCAGAGACCTTTCTAGTAAGATCAGAGGTAATAATTACAATTATAATAAAATCTGGCATTCACATAGTACTTTAGGGTTTGCAAAGTGTTGTATAGGCATTATCTCATTTAATCCTCACAAGCTTGTGAGATGGGTGTTATATTATCCTCATTTTATAGATGAGACACTGAGGCTCAGGGTGGTTAAATGACTTTTCCAGGGTAATGTAACTAGTAAGTAATAGAGGTAGAGTTTGAATCTCTCTCTTTCCAAGGTCAGCAATCTATCTACTATACCGTATACTACCTCTCATTAAAAAAAAAAAAGCAAATCTGTTTGTTATCATTCATGTTATTTGATATAGTACTAGAAATTCTAGCTAGAGCAAGAAGATCAGAAAAGAAACATGAGGGAATTAGCACAAACTAGGAGGGATACACACACACATACAGCACAAACTAAGATTTTATGTATATATATACATACACATACATACATATACATATACACACATGTATACATATACATGTGTATGTGGGTATATATGTGTGAGAGATGATGGCTCACACAGAGGACCTAAAGAGACCACTAAAATTAATTTTAATAATTTCAGCAATATGTAGTTGGATATAACATAAATCTACACATGTTATCAATCTTTCTGCATATTAACAATAAAACCCAGCAGGAAGAGATAGAAAAAGTGATTCCATTCAAAATAATTGCAGAATATATAAAATATTTGGGACTTCACCTACCAAAAGACATAAGAATTGTGTGTGTGTGTGTGTGTGTAAGTAACTTTTATAAAAGACTCTTTATAGAGATAAAGACAGTTCTAAGTATTTTGAGAAATGTTTATTGTTTATCATTGGATCATACCAATGCAATAAAAAGGCCAATACTACCTAAATGAATTTACTTATTAAGTGCTTTTACTTTTTACTTAAGAAGAAGTATTTGACTTGGTAGAAGAAAACAGCTATTTAGATGCTTTTTTATAACATGTTTATATGATTATATATCATATATTCATGTCATAATCATCTAGGATTTCTTAGAAATATAACAACAGAAATAACACTATTCAATGTCCATTTGATAATAAATATAAAGCATAAAACAGGGAGATATGTGCTCATCAAAAATATTTAACACTGTTTTGGAGGAGATCCAAGGCAAAGTGCAGGTCAAGAAGAGAGTTCTTGTGAATGGTAAAGTCCTCCAGATATTCTTTTTTTTTGTGGATGACATTGTGTTGATGGCATCAAGTCCAAACCTGTTGCAGACCCTGAAAAGAGATCACTCAAAGGAACTTAGCCTTTTCTTCTACACAGGAGAGACCAGATGGAAGAAGAATGTCTGTTGTCCATATTTCAATATGTGTCTAAATGAACACCTTATAATTTTCCCAAAAGTATGTATAATGGGGATACAGTACAGATGGACAATGAGCTAGTCTCAAAGTTGAAAAGGAGAGTCGGCTGGATGGATTTTGGGAAATTGAGAAGCACTTTTACTGCTCAAATTGTGCTCCTATGAGATGCTCGAGAATTTTTATGGGACATTTGGGAGGCGATCGAGTACTGCGCCATGGGTGCTTTGAGACTCTTGTGCAAGACACTAGGATAGGCACTTGAACAAATAGTGCCTCCCACAACAGTAAAAGTCCATCTTTTCAAACCAGACATTTTGCCAGTGTTGCTGTATAGCAGTGAAACCTAGAAAATTCTCTGGCTTTAATGCCCTTCAAAACCTGGAAAGTAGCTTTCCTACCTTTCCAGTTTTCTTACATTTATTCCTCTCCACATAACTACAATCCAGGGATGCCGGCCTTCTGGCTTGTCCTCATATGACCCTCCACCTCCCAGCTCCATGACTTTTCAAAGGCTGTCCCCCATGGAATGCTTTCCCTCTTCATCTCCACCTCCAGGCTTCCTTCAAGATTCAGTTCAAATCTTAGAGACACCATTCTCAGTTCCCCTTCTATCCTCCCCACTACTGAAACCTCATCTCTGAGATCTCCTCTCATTTGTATTGTAAATGGTTAATATGTATGGAGTTGTTAACACGTTGTCTCCCCAAATGGAATGTGAACCTCTGGATGGCAGTAACTATGTTTTTGTATCCTTGGTGCTCAGGACGGTGCCTGGCACACAATAAGAATTTAAATGTGTGTTGACTCACTGACTTTAAAGTAACTCTCATAACTGGCAAAGGTAGTCAAAAATGAAATGACAAAAATTGGAGGAACTATGGGAAAATAAGTACATTAATATACTGATGGCGAAGCTATGAGTTGGTACAGCCATTCTGAAAAGCAATTTGGAACTACGCCACAAAAGTCGCTAAACTGTGGAAACTACTACTACTATATCTAAGGAGATTTAAAAGAGAGAGAGAGAGAGAAGAAAACTCATATGTACAGCATTATTTATATCAGGTCTTTCTGTAGTAGCAAACAGCTGGAAACTGAGGGGGTGACCATTTGTTGGGGAATAGATAAACAAATTAAGGGATTTTTTGCTGTTGTTCCGTCATTCGGTCATGTCTGACTCTTTGTAATCTCATGAACCACAGCACATCAAGCCCTTCTACCCTCCACTATCTCTCAAAATATGTCCAGGTCTGTGTTCAGTGTTTCCATGATATTATCTATCCGTCTCATCCTTTGCCATCCTCTTTTCCTTTCCTCTTCAATCTTTTCCAACATCAGGGTCTTTTCCAATGACTAAATGATGGTATCTGAATATAATTGAAAATTTGGGGGCTGTAAAAAAATGACCAAAGGGATGGTTTCAAAGAAACTGGGGAAAATCTGCTATGACCTGATACAGAGTGAAATGAGCAGAACCAGAATAATTTATACAACAACATTATTAAAAAAAAAAACAAAAAACCAACAACTTTGAACAACTTGAGAACTCTGATCAAGGTAATGGCAAACTTTGATTCCAGAGGATTGATGATGAAACAAACTACCCACCTCTTGATAGGGAGGTGATGACCTCCAGATGAAGACTAAGTCACATATTTTTGGACACAGTCAATATGGAAACTTGTTTTATTTGACTATTCATGTCTGTTCAAAAAGATTTTTCCCCCCAGTAGGAAGTAGGGAGAGTAAGCGTTGATAGGTAGAGAGTAACTTAAAAAAAAAAAAGAGGGGCATTGAATTTTTTTTAAATGCAGAGAACAAAAGAAAGGCCAGAAAGAAACAGACAAGTAGGACAACTTTGAAAGCTGTAAGTTGAACTTATATATTTAAAAAGAAAAGTCAGATATAGGTAACAGATCTGAAGTTCCATTACAATCTGCAGTTTCTATTCTATGTATATAGAAATGTCCACTGTGCCAGGCTTGGCTCACAGAGCCTGCCAGCCTTGCCCTTGAGCCATGAGCCTGATGAGCCTCCCTGCAGTTCCTATTCATGGCAGCAGCCATGCCAGATACTCACCAAGGTGCAATACATGATGCGGCTATTGCTTAAGCTCCATATCTGTGTTTTCCTGAGTTTATGGATGAGTGCTTGAGGAGTACTACATGTGGTATTAGTTATCCTGATTATAAGAGAGAACTACCTCCCTCAACCAATATATAAATACAATATATAAAGTATCTCTCTTCTTGGCCTTCAAACAAGTATTAATAGGCTTGATAATTGTTGGCAAGGATTTTTTTTTTGCTTTCTTTGGCATGCAAACTCTAAGCATCTGACAGGGGGGTCAAGGAAATAAGATATATGCATGAGCGATGGTTTCCTTCCTAAGTAAATACGACTGAGAACCAGTTGTATGTCAATAGGTACTTATGAGATAATGTTAGATTCTGGTCCAAGCTGGAATCTGAACACCTTCCATCCATGTGCCAGCTTGTTCAAATTCTTGACAATGAAATGAAGCTCAATATGCATATGGATTCAATCCCACATCATTGATCACAGCCCCATCTTTCAGCCCTGAAAATTCTTTTGTATTAATTAATTTTTGAAAGACCATCAATTAATACTAATGAAGGCTTGTACTGAAGTAGGCAAGCTCTACAAACCAGGTGCTTTATTTGCAGTCTTGTTGTATTTTTTGGAAAATTTCAATTCAAGATAGTCTTTCAATGTTGACGTGATTTGGAATAACGCACATCCATGGAGTTTAATAATGCTATATATTTAAAATTTTTTAAATGTTTGATCTGCATTATTGGTATTTCCTCTATCATTTTTCTTTTTTTTAAAAAAAATACTATATATTTTAAAGGGTTAATTCAGTCAGCTAATTGTTTTAAAAGGCAGGCATTACTATTTGTAATTTTACTTCATAGTCATGTTTGGGGAAAATAGTGGCAAGCTAAGTCAATATCTAATTTTTTCCTTGAAATATGTCTGTTAAATTTGTTGTGATTTTATATGAATTTATGTTCTTTTTTATTTTAAAATGGATATTTTGGGGAAATTGCTGACATTTCCAAGTACTTTACAAGAATCTGTCAACCATCTCTAATTTAGCTATTTCCCATTTGTATGGTTTTCAAAATACTGAAAATTGTGAAGAGTGCCTTATACTATATTATAGAAAAATCTTGAATGCAATATTATTTTTTTGACTACAGAAAAAGTACTAAAATACCAAATGCTTTTAAAATCCTGTTATTTTGCTAAAGTGTCTTGCTTTGATCAGTCTAATGATTTGATTAACTGGGCCTTTCTACCTATCCTAAATATAAAACAAAGCAAATTTAAGTTAAAAAAAAAAGTTTTCATGGGGGTTGGGGATGTCTGTTGTATTTGGTATTTGTTAAGTTCAGAACAAAAATGAATTTTTTTAAACTGCTGGGAACACTGTCTCCAGTTATGCCATCTGGCACAAATTAAGTTTAGATCATAGCATACCATATACCACAAGAAGTTCCAAATGGATACATGACCTAGATATAAAAGGTCTTATCATAAACAAATTAGAAGAGAATAGAAGAAATGTTTTGTGGCATGAGCAATATCCTAACTGCTCCCCCAATGTAAATTTGCCTAGTTTTTCCTTAAAAGCTTTTGAGGCTCTGCTTGAGACTTGATTGATTCAAGGAATTAAAGACTCAAACGGTTCATATTATTTCCTCATCTTCTGAGTACAAACCAGCCACAGGAAGCTCTAGAGGTGTTAGGATGCTTGGTTGGTTGGTAGATCATGATGGATGGATAACTCAGGCAAGGAAATCTTACTCAGCTGAATCAACCCAAGGTGTCCTCAGTGTTTATGCTTGTTGATTATCCTTCTTCTATAGCTAAGTAAATCTCCTTTTTGTTAATTGTTAAATGATCTTTGAGTGTCTCATTTTGTTCCAATATAGAATCTAAAATAGTAGGGGAGTCACCTGAGGCAGGTCCTGCTGAAAACACCTTTGAGAATGAGAAGAACACTTCCTCACCATGGGATAGAGAAGATCAGAGATAATGGAAAACCTTTTGTACAAATTAAATCAATGCAGTTTGTTGGAAAAGAAATAGGTTATCTGGGAAAACATTTTTATTTCAAATTCCTCTGATAAAGGTCTGCTCTCCAAGATATGTAGGGAAATGATTGAAATATAAGAACAAGGGGGTGGAGCCAAGATGGCAGTTGGAAATATAAGAACAAGAACCATTTTCTAGTAGATAGGTGATCAGAGGACATGAATAGACAATTCTCAAAATAATAAAAGCAAGCTATCGAAAGCCATATTAAATGCTCCAATTTACTTATTTTCTTCAGTATTTTTGTGCCTCTTTTACCAAGTTATTAATTCCCTTTTTATAGTTTTCTTGTATCACTTTCATTTCTTTTCCCTCTACCACTCATCTCTTTCTTTAACTCTTCCAGGAATTCTTAGTGGGCTTGGGTCCAACTAGCATTGTTTCTTTGAGGCTTTGTTTGTAGCTGTTTACCCATTGTTGCCATCTTCTGAGTTTGTCTTAATCTTCCCTGCCACTATAGTAGCTTCTTATGGTCAAATACTTTTTGTTGTTGTTGTTTTTCATTTTTCCAGCCTACTTCTTGATTTTGAACTTTATGTTAAAGTTGGGTTCTACTTACCTGGGAATGGAAAAATACTGTCCCACATTTTAGGTTTTCTCATGCTGCTGTTTTCAGTGATAGTTCTGGGAGTCTGCAAGTTTTCAGTGTTTCCAAGGTTGTATGATTCCTGGAGCGGTGTGGTCACTGATCTCCTGGTCTGTACTCTGGTCTTTACCCAGGAAGGGAACTACTCCCCTGCAGTTGCAAATGCTAGTCCTCCTCTTGGCCCCTGCTCTCTTGTGACCCACCACCAGCATTCATCTCTCTCCTATAATTTCGATCCAGAACTATGGATGGGAAATTGCCAATCAGCACCAGCTATAATCTTTTTCTGACCAGTTGCCTGATCCCCTTACTATCTCTGGCTCTGAGAGCTCCTGAAGCTGCTGCAGCCACTGTTCCCATTACTACTACTGCATGTGTATACTCCAGACAGGTCTCTACCACAATGTAAAAATGTCTCCTGCTGACCTCCTCAGCTTTCTTAGGTTAGAAAAATGTCTTATTCTGACCTTCTGTTGGCTCTGCCGCTCCAAATTTTGATTTGAGGTTTTATTTTAAAGTTGTTTGGAGGGGAATGTTGAGAGAGTTCATCTGGGTGGCCTCTGATTCACCATCTTGGCTCCACCTCTCCAGTTTACTTATGATGATAAATATAAGTTAGAGAAAGTTTGAGCTTCTGTCTCACGACCATCAGATTGGCAAAGATGATCAAAAAGGAAAATGCCAATTGTTGGAAGGGCTATGGGAGGACAGGTACATTAATAAAGTATTAGTGGAGCTGTAAAGTGGACAAGTTATTTTGGAAAGCAATTTGGAAACATAGCCAAAATATCACTAAATTGTGCATACCCTTTGTCCCAGCAATACCACTATATAGCATATAGCCCAAAAAGATCAAAGAAAGAGGATATACATATATATATATATAGACACAAGCATTTTTTGTTTTGGAAAGAATTGGAAACTAAGGAGGGTACCTGAAAATTGGGGAACAGCTAAATAAATTATTGTTTACAGTAGGATTGTAATGGAATATTGTCATGCTGTAAGAATTAATGAAGAGGGGTAGGGAACAGAATTAACATTTATAAAGAGCCTATTATGCACCAGGCACTGAGTTATTGTTGCTGTTTGTCCTTGGTTCTCAAAGAGGACCTTGGCATCAGGGAAGTGATGCCACGACATGCAAGCGAATTGGATTTAAGTGAGGGAGGGCTGGGCAAGGTCACCAGCCTCACTTTCTCCTCTGGAGCCATCTGGGTCCAGTGGTGAGATATAGATCAGGATGACTGGAGATGGCCCTGGATGCAGTGGGAGACCTTGGCCTTTTTAAGCTAAGGTCTTTAACAGGTCTGTTTGACTGAAGCCCATTCAGTGATTAAGACTAGGTAAGAAATGAAGCAGAGAATATCTTCTTTACCTAGTCAAAAAAAAAAATCAATCTGGGAGGGGAAGACTCTCAGGGTTTCTGGCCTAAACAGAAACAATTGCTATTTACATTCACTCTGAGCCAATCAGGGCCCAAACCAAGTGGGGCTTAGCCTGGGACTATTGTTGGCCAATCAATGAGAGCCAGAGTGATTTGGGTTTAAGGTGTGGTCCTTAAGAAAAAATAAGGTTTCAGCATCAAAATTTACATTCCTTTGGTAGAATACCTGCAGGTAAGGGCATGATACCCTATGTAGACAGAAGGAAAAGAAAAGAAAAGAAAGAGGAGAGGAGAGGAGAGAAAAAGAAAAGAAAATGAGCTGTTGCCTAACTGGCCAGGTCTGAGGCAATTCCTCTTTCAACTCACAGAGGTTGTTCTTCGTCCTTTTCAAAGAGGACAATGACATCAAGGAGATGATGCTATGACATGCAAGTGAATTGGATTTAAGTCAGGGAGGGCTGTGCAAAGTCACAAGCCTCACTTTCTCCTTTGGAGCCATCAGGGTCCAGTGGAGATAGAGATCAGGACTAAGTGTTTGTGGGAGACATAAAGGCACTGAGCTAAATGCTTTGCAAATTTTATTTCATTTGATCCTCATCACAACCCTGGGAGGTAGAAATAGGTTAAATGACTTGCCCAGGGTCACTCAGCAAATAAGTGTCTGAAGCTGAATTTGAATTCCGATCTTCTTGACTCCAATCCCAACACTCTGTGTACTATGGTGCCATCTAGCCACCTCATGAAAAGAATGGATTTAAAAGAAACCTGGCAGTTAGATGGCACAGTGGATATAATACCACGTCTGGAGTCAGGAAGACCTGAATTCTATCCTCAGACACTTACTAGCTGTGTGATCCTGGACAAATCACTTCACCTTGTTTGCCTCAGTTTCCTCAGCTGCAAAATGAGCAGGAGAAGGAAATGACAAACCAGTCTAGTATCTTTGCCAAGAAAACCTCAAATGGGGTCATAAAGAGTCAGACACAACTGAAATGACTGAACAACAATAACAATAGCAAAAGAAACTTAGGAAGACTGTGAGCTAATGCTGAATGAAGTGAGCAGAACTAGAAGAACAACTTACACAATGACTATCACATTGTAGAGGCACCTCAGTTCTATTCCATCTCCCCAGCTGAGTGGACGAGGGATAAAACCATGGTAGCAGATATGATTCCTGATTGTTGGAGAGAATGTCAATGCATGACAAAGCTACTTCAGGGAGAGATGTACATGGTTCCAGACACTCTACGGGAGAGAGACACATGGAGAGATTTTGGAAGCAAAAGATGTGTAGAAAAAGTCAAAATATCGTGCCCTTATAGAGACTTTGGAGAGAAAATTTCCCCTTGGGTGGTTGGGCTGAGATTTTATTTTGCTCCCTTCTGGTGAGTTTATTCATACGTGCATATTTTCTGATGTATTCTAATCTGCTATATTCTGATATATTCCTGGTATAGTCTAATGTGGCAAACTCTGATTTCTGCTTGTTGTTTGCTAGGATAAATGAGTTTATCCATCACTCTCTATTTATGATCGTCCTGTGTGTAACGAGGGATACCTTTCTCCTTAAGACTGACCATGAAAGTGGTGTTTGTTGTGAACCCCTAGAAAAGCAATATTTGAGGGGTTAAGATAGGCATAATTCTAATGGAACACCCCTTGGGGATGGGGGGGGGGAAACAAGTACTTAGCCATGGCCCTTGTCTGGATCCCCTCAAGAAGAAAACAAAAAATTAGTCTCTCTTGAAGAGTTAGCCAAATCACAGAAAAATCTGTCCATGACACCCACAAGTCACATTTTGTTTACTTAACAGTATTTTTAAAATTTTTTTCCAATTACATGTAAAGATAGTTTTCAGCATTCACCTTTGTAAGATTTTGAGCTCCAAATTTTTTCCCTCCCTCACCTCATTTCCCCTTCCCAAACATAGCAAGCGGTCTGATATAGATTATACATGTGCAATCATATTAAACATATTTCCACATTAGTCATGGTGTAAAACAGAACAAAAGGAAAAAACCATGAGAAAGAAAAAAAAAACAAGAAAAAATTGAAAACAGTATGCTTCAATCTATATTCAGACTCCATAGTTCTTTCTATGGATGTGGATAGCATTTTCCACCACAAGTCTTTTGGAATTGTCTTAGATTACTGCATTGCTGACAAGAGCTAAATCTATCATAGTTGATCATCACACAATGTTGCTATTACTGTGTATAATGTTCTCCTGGTTCTGCTCACTTCACCCAGCATCAGTTCATGTAAGTCTTTCCAGGTTTTTCTGAAATCTGCCTGCTCATCATTTATTATAGAACAGTAGTATTCCATCACATTCATATACCTCAACTTCTTCAGCCATTCCCCAATTGATGAGCATCCCCTTAATCTCAAATTCCTTGCCACCACAAAAAGAATTGTTATAAATATTTTTGTACACGTGTATCCTTTTCCTATTTTTATGATCTGTTTGGGATACAGACCTAGTAATGATATTTAAGGATCAAAGGGTATGCACTTATAGCCTTTTGGGCATAGTTCCAAATTGCTCTCTGGCATGGTTGGATCAGTTCACAACTCCACCAACAAAGCATTAGTGTTCCAATTCTCCCACATCTTCTCCAACATTTATCATTTACCTTTTCTGTTACATTAGCCAATCTTATAGGTATGAGGTGGTACCTCAGGGTTGTTTTAATTTGCATTTCTTTAATCAATAGTGATTTAGAGCATGTTTTCATATGACTATAGATATAGCTTTAATTTCTTCATCTGAAAGTACCCATTAATATCCTTTGACCATTTATTAACTGGGGAATGACACAAGTCACATTTTAATCAATTCATGTGGACACACATATTTGACATTGGCACATATACACAAATTACCATAGGTCTAGCAGCTGTCCCTTAAACCCTAAGGGTCCTGAAGAGCCCTAAGGGAGGTGTGAATTGTAAGTCACCAGGTCTTCAGTCTGCGGGTGCCAGAAAACAACAGTTACACATGGGTGGTGCGGTAGGGGTAGGGGCCTCCTTAGAGGTTGTTGTGGATGGTGACTGTGTGATAGGGGTAGAGAGCCAAGCTGGATGCCACTAGTTGTCTGAGGGTACTGCTGTTTCCAGGGCTCATATATTTAGAACAATCTGAATATCTGAATGAAAAAATTAGTAATACATGTTCATGGTGAGATGTAGCTCTGGGATTTTTTCCAGTTCTAATTTAATAGATTTTGAAAGATACATGAAGCAGAGGGTAACTGCTAGACAAAGGTTTGGGAAAAGCCAAAATTCATCCTCCACATAGTTTATAGTAGTCCTCTGAATGTCAGCTTCTCTGAAGTTCGAAAAGGGAGGGAATTCCTATTTCTGGTTCTATTATTTTCCTTTTTTAAAAAAAATATTCAATTCAAAGCATTTTTTCCTCCCTCCCACCTCCCTGCCCCTACCAAAAAAAAGAAAAACAAAAATAAACCCATTATAGCAAATATACATAGTCCAAAAAATATGTCTTAGACAAATCCCTGAGACCATTACATCTTTATCGGGAAGTGGGTAGCATGTTTCATCGATATTCATATGGCATCATGGTTGGTCATTATACTGATCAGAGTTCTTAAATCTTTCAAAGTTGTTTGTCTTTACATCATGGTTATTATCATGTAGATTACTTGCCTGGTTTTGCTCACTTCACTTTGTATCAACTCATACAGATCTTCCCAGATTTCTCTAAAACTGTGACTGTCATCATTTATAATATTCCATTACATTCGTATACCATAATTTGTTCAGTCATTCCCCAATAGATGGGCACTCCCTCAATTTCTAGTTCTTTGCCACTACAGAAAGTGATGCTATAAATGTTTTTGTACATATATGGGTCCTTTTTCTCTTTCTTTGCTCTCATTTGCATTCTCATTTCTTTGCTCTCACTACTAGGTTACAGACCTAGTAGTGATATGGCTAAGACAAAGGGTATGCACAGATTAACATTTGAGCCTAGCTCCAAATTGCTTTCCAGTGGCTAGACCACTTCACAATTCCACCAACAATGCATTAGTGTGCCCGTTGTCCGACAACTCTCCCAATATTTGTCATTTTCCTTTTTTGTTAAATTTGTCAATCTGTTGGGTATGAGGTTAATAGCTCAGATTTGCTTTAATTTCTAATTCTCTAATTGTTGGTTATATGTGACATTTTTAAAAATATGGTTGTTGACAGTTTGGATTTCTTCCTCTGAAAACTGCCTGTTCATTTCTTTTGACCATTTATCAAAATTAAGGAATGGTACTTATTCTTATAAAATCCTACTTCTTTCCCAGAGCCCTCTCATGTGTCCAACATTATAATTTTGAAAGGGTTTATTGATTTTATTCAGCTCCTCTGTATTCAAAATGAACAGAAACTAATTGAATTGAAATATGCAATGTTGTATCTGCCTATGCCAAGCTGAAATTGGGAACTTAGAGAAAAATACGATGAACCTGAAAAAGAACGTCCTGGATCTCCAGGTTTAGCTGCCTTCCTATTTCTTTTTTCTGAACATTGGTTCAGAGTCTACATTTCCTGAGAACAAGCATTCCAAGTCATAGAGATTACCTTTTGAGTAATTCTGAATTTGAGTTTTATTTACTTACATATTATATACATATGCTACTATACTAATAATTATGTACATTATAAAACTAACAAAAATATAAAGATGAAATATTTGATCCTTGAGTAAACATAGGGAATCATTAGTTTATTGGGTAGAGGAGTGACATGGTTGAAGGTAGCCTTTAAGATTATTAATTTCATAGGCTTGTATAGAATGAATCAGAATGTGGAAAGATGAGATAGGAGGACCAATTAGGAGACTATATATTGCAACAGCCTAGGTGATGAATGATGAGAACCTGAATGAGTATATTGGCTGTGTGAGTGGTGAGAAGGGGACAGACGCAAGAGATGTTGCAAAAGTAGAAACATCAAGATTTTGGCAGCTGATTGTATATTTGGGGTGAAAGAGAATAGTAGCTGCTCAAACTGAGGTTATAAACCTGGATGAGTGGAAGGATTGTGATGTCCTTGACAGGAAGTTTGCAAAAGGAATGAATTTCAAAGATTCCAACTATCAAGGCAAGAACTCACTATTCAACAAAAACAGTTGGGAAAACTGGAATGCAGTCTAGCAGCCAGTAAGTCAATAAGCATTTATTAAGTACCTCTTGTGTGCCAGGCACTGTGCTAAGCCCTGGGGATACAAAAAGAGGCAAAAGATAGTCCCTAGGAGCTCACAATATAACGGGGGAAACAACAAACAAATATGTACAAACAATACATACAGGGTCAAAAGGAAATAATGACCAAGGGAAGCCGCTGTATCGATAATGTATTTTTGCTTACTTTGAAGATCTTCCCCATCCATTAATAGGCCCATGTGACCTGCTTATGTCACAGGAAGCCTAAGTTAACATGTAGTGGGAAGAGCTTGCTGAATGAGTAGAACAGCAAAGGGTGGAGCAGGAAGAAAGGAGAAGTCAGAGAAGTTAGAGCTGAGGGAGAGAGAGGCAGCAGGCAGCTAGCTGTGAGTGTTTGTTTCTGGGAAGGCCCCCGGGGAGGGGGGGTGGCTTTGGATGGAGTTGTTCTCTGTGGTGATAATGTGTTCAAATTTCTTTGTTGCTATGATGGATTCGGTTTACTGGTGTGGGGATTTGGCTTTCTGGTGTCTGAATAAATGTTTTGCTTCTGTCTTCTATATGGAGAGTCTGTTATATTTTGTGATTCAGAACCACGCCAGCATATTCATAGTAATAGCAACCACTGTGAATATTGTCTTGGCAATACATTTGGCATCAGGAACAGGATTTCAAGGTATAAAATCTCCATTTAGAGGCAGAAGGGCTTTAGAGGAAGAAATGGGTATCCCAGGATAGGAGGATTTATCTTATTCCTCTCTTGCAAGGGAATGGGCTAAAGGCACTGGACCCTATGAAAACTGGGAACAGAAGCTACAGAAGGGAGAACCTAGAGATTTGGAAAGATGTTTGAAAGGAATTCAAATTAAACCAGGGAAAGAATTTCAAGGAGTGTACAGAAGAGGCTGGATTTTACTAACAGGTTACTATATCACATGTAAAAGCACGGACAAACTGTTGAAGGAGAAAGCTCAGATGGTTCGGGAATTGGCTAGCTTGCATCGGAATCTTTCTGTGCCACAGCATTCTGGCTCTTCTTCAGAAGAGTAAGATGGGGGCTCTCGGATTGTAGAACAAATTACTATTTGGGAGTTGACTGGTTTGCATGAGATCATGCTGTTGTTCATTTAGCTAAGAAAAAAAAAAGCAAAAAAGAAAGTGCATTCAACTCTGGCACAGACTGAGCCTAGTTGCCGCGATGATGAGTGCCAGAAGACTGCATGGACAGAAAATGAAACAATATTAGATAAGGCTCAGGCAGAAGGATGTCTAATACTACGAAGAAAGCAGAAGAACCAGAGAGGCAACAAAGTGTTCTGAGAGATACTTGAGGATTTTACTCAGCAGGAGGTCATAAATATTTTGAGTCCATCCACACAAAGGATAAGAGATGGTGAGAATCAGTGATGAAGGGGCCACAGGAGTATGGGTAGATAGTGTGGATTGCTTGAAATTCATAGGTATTAGTCAGAATCCTTTTGTACAGCAAGCTTTTAGGGATTACCATATGCAAGGAGGTAACAAGATGATTAATCTGTTAGTTTTAGCAGCAGATGGATGTAGTAAGGAGTATCCTACTGACTCTATGTGGCCCAGCGCAGATAGGCCTTGGTATTCACTTAGGGACTATATGAGAAAGTTAAAGGAGGAGGTAACGAAGACTGCAATTATGATGGGAAAGGCAGATGCATACTATGATATCCCCTTAGGAGTTTCTCATAGAAATAGCATAGATTATAAGCACCTAGTTCTGACTCTACTAACCGGGGAGGTAGGGTACCCTCTTTTGGAAGTGCTGTATAAGATTTCACAGTTAAGTGATTTAGGGGACTGGGGAAAAGATAAATTTCCTCCAGAGAGAAGAGTGAATATCCAGTAGATTCAAAGTCAGAATAGATTGACAAGAAGAAAATTGTTTACTGCTCTATTGAGAGCAGGGGTAGATTTTGGAAGAATAGATGCTATTCCAACTAATGAACTATAAAAAATGCACTGAGAAAAGGGGGCTTAATAGTAGATGGAATAGAGAAGTAAGAACTGCCCCTACAGATCCTACTGAATCCTTGTATCCAAGTGTGTCACAGCTTCAGGGAGAATAGAAAATAGGCCAAGCCCCAGCTCAGATTAAAGAAATACACAGATGGGATTAATCCCATATTAATCTGACAATATATTGGAAAAATGAATTAAATACTGTAACTAGGGCATTAATAGATACTGGGGCAAAGGCCTCCCTTACACATGGAAACCCTGATAAGTTTAAACATGGAACTCCTATTACAATCATAGGACTGGGAGGGGCTGAAATATCAGCCAGGCAAGTTAAACTAATGATTAAAATTGGACAATTATTTAAGAAAGAATATACTGTGGTAATTGTACCCAATCCTGAATACATCATTAGAATAGATATATTTGGGGGGAAGAGCCAAGATGGCAGCTGGAAAACAGGGGCTTGCATGAGCTCCCCACCAGGTCTCTCCAAAAACCTATAAAAATGGCTCTGAACAAATTCTAGAACTGCAGAACCCACAAAATAGCAGAGGGAAGCAGGGCTCCAGCCCAGGACAGCCTGGATGGTCGCTGGGTAAGGTCTATCGTGCACGGAGCTGGGAGCGGAGAGGAGAGCAGAGCCCAGTGTGGGCAGTGGCAGGACCAACCAGACCAGGAGCCCGGTGGAACAGGCCCTAGCAACCTGAATCAGTGAGCTGTGGCAGTTACCAGACTTCTCAACCCACAAACACCAAAGACAATAGAGAAGGTTAGTGGGAAAAGCTGCGGGGGACAGAGTGAAAAGAGTTCGCAGTTCAGCCACCGCCCCAAGGACAGCAGGGGTGGTGCAGCTACAGAACTACAGCTGCAGTTGCTTCTGGCCCCAGGCCCACCTGGTGGGAAGAGTTAAGTGGTGGATCAGAGCACGAGTGCACAGCCTGCTTAAGATCTGAGTCGAGTCCAGGTTGGTAGTTCTTGGGGAAGGAGGAGTGCTGGTGTGGCAGAGCTGGCTGTATAGAAATAGCTTTGAAAACCACAACACATCCCCTCAAGCTTGGAACAAAGTACTCTTTATTCTACAAGCAGTCATACCCCAACAAAAAACTCAAAGATCAAGTAAGTTGGCTGGGAACATGGCCAAGCAGCAAAAATGCACTAAGATTCAATCTCAGACTTTGGAATCTTTCTTTGGTGACAAAGAAGACCAAAGCATACAGCCAGAAGAAGTCAACAAAGTCAAAGAGCCTATATCAAAAGCTGCCAAGAAAAACATGAACTGGTCTCAGGCCATGGAAGACCTCAAAAAGGATTTGGAAAACCAAATTAGAGAAGTAGAGGAAAATTTGGGAAGAGAAATGAGAAGGATGAGAGAAAACCATGAAAAACAAGTCAATGACTTGCTAAAGGAGACCCCCAAAAATACTGAAAAAAATATTGAAGAAAACAACACCTTAAAAAATAGACTAACTTAAATGGCAAAAGAGCTCCAAAAAGCCAATGAGGAGAAGAATGCCTTGAAAGGCAGAATTAGCTAAATGGAAAAGGAGGTCCAAAAGACCACTGAAGAAAATACTACCTTAAAAATTAGATTGGAGCAAGTGGAAGCTAGTGACTTTATGAGAAATCAAGATATTATAAAACAGAACCAAAAGAATGAAAAAGTGGAAAACAATGTGAAATATCTCATTGGAAAAACCACTGACCTGGAAAATAGATCCAGGAGAGAGAATTTAAAAATTATTGGACTACCTGAAAGCCATGATCAAAAAAAGAGCCTAGATATCATCTTTCGAGAAATAATCAAGGAGAACTGCCCTGATATTCTAGAGCCACAGGGCAAAATAGAAATTGAAAGAATCCATCGATCGCCTCCTCAAATAGATCCCAAAAAGAAACTCCTAGGAATATTGTTGACAAATTCCAGAGCTCCCAGATCAAGGAGAAAATATTGCAAGCAGCCAGAAAGAAACAATTTGAGTATTGTGGAAAAACAATCAGAATAATACAAGATCTAGCAGCTTCTACATTAAGAGATCGAAGGACTTGGAATATGATATTCCGGAGGTCAATGGAGCTAGGATTAAAACCAAGAATCACCTACTCAGCAAAACTGAGTATCATGCTCCAAGGCAAAATATTGACTTTCCATAAAATAGAGGACTTTCAAGCTTTCTTAGTGAAAAGACCAGAGCTGAATAGAAAATTTGACTTTCAAACACAAGAATCAAGAGAAGCATGTAAAGATAAACAAGAAAGAGAAATCACAAGAGACTTACTAAAGTTGAACTGGAAAGATGATATGTATGATTCATGAGACCTCAGTATTAGGGTAGCTGAAAGGAATATGCATATATATACATATATATATGTATATATATATATGTGTGTGTGTGTGTGTGTATACATATATATGTGTGTGTGTGCATGCGCGCGTGTGTGTGTGTGTTTATGTAGGTGTATATACATATATATAGACAGAGGGCACAGGGTGAGTCAAATCTGAAGGGATGATATCTAAAAAAAAATCAAATTAAGGGATGAGAGAGGAACATATTGAGAGAGGGAGAAAGGGAGAGATAGAATGGGGTAAATTATCTCGCATAAAAGTGACAAGGAAAAGCGGTTCTGTAGGAAGGGAAGAGGGGCAGGTGAGGGGGAATGAGTGAATCTTGCTCTCATTGGATTTGACCTGAGGAGGGAATACCATACACACTCAATTGGGTATCTTACCCCAAAGGAAAGAAGGAGGAAGAAGATAAAAAAGGGGGGATGATATAAGGGAGGGCAGATGGGGGAGAGGGTAATCAAAAACAAACACTTTCAAAAAGGAACAGGGTCAAGGGAGAAAATTCAATAAAGGGGGATAGGTTAGGAATGAGCAAAACATAGTTAGTCTTTCACAACATGAGTATTGTGGAAGGGTTTTGCATAATGATACACATGTGGCCTATGTTGAATTGCTTGCCTTCTTAGGGAGGGTCTGGGGGGAGGGAGGAGGGGAGAGAATTTGGAGCTCAAAGTTTTAAAAACAGACATTCAAAAACAAAAAAAAAGTTTTTGCATGCAACTAGGAAATAAGATACACAGGCAATTGGGCATAGAAATTTATCTTGCCCTACAAGAGAAGAAGGGAAAAGGGGATCGGAGGGGAGTGGGGTGACAGAAGGGAGGGCTGACTGGGGAACATGGCAACCAGAATATATGCCATCTTGGAGTGGGTGGGAGGGTAGAAATGGGGAGAAAATTCATAATTCAAACTCTTGTGAAAATCAATGCTGGAAACTAAATATATTAAATAAATAAAATAAACATATATTTAATTGTCAGGTCAAAAAAAAAAGAATAGATATATTTAAAGTTATGACCCTAAATTTACCTGAGGGGAGATATCAATTTGCAGTAAGGAAGATAGGAATTAATATAGTTTTACTGGGAAAAATAAAAATGGACCCAATCACTTTACCTGAATCTTCTGAAGTAATTACTTTAAAGCAATATAGTGTGCCAGGTGGGCAAGATGAAATTACCAATACTATAAAGGAATATGTTGAGGCAGGAGTGTTGGTCCCTACAAGCACTCGATGGAATCATCCTGTCAAATGGGATGTGGAGAGTGACAGTGGATTATAGATAAATGAATAAGGTGACTCCTCCCTTGTATACTGCTGTTCCAGATACTGTTACCTTAATAGAAAGAATCCAGAAATATGATGGGACTTGGTACGCAGTTATTGATTTAACCAATGCTTTCTTTACTATCCCAATAGATTCTAAACAATACGGCTAGTTTGCTTTCATGTGGCAGGGAAGACAATATAATTTTACCAGCCTTCCACAAGAATATCTGCATAGCCTCACTATTTGTCACAGGATTGTGGCTGAATATTTGGATGAATTAAAGCTACCTAAATGTACTTAGCTACTACATAGATGATATTATGATACAAAGAAAAGATGTAAAAGAAGCGGAGAAGAATTTGACACTTTTAATTAAGAATATGAAAAGCAAAGGGTGGGAAATTTACCCTGCAAAGATTCAAGAGCCAGCTCAAACCATAAAATTTTGGGGTATACAATGGAATAAGGGTCTGCAAGAGATTCTTTCACAAACTCGACAAAAGATTCAGGATTTCCCTATCCCTATGAATAAGAAAGAGGCCCAAAAGTTTATAGGACTATTTGGATATTTGAGGCACCACATTCCACATCTAGGACAGATTTTGAAACTCTTATATAAAGTTACTAGGAAAAAATATGAATTTGTTTGGGGACTTGAGCAGAGTAAAGCTTTTGAAGAAGCCAGGGATGCTATACAATTGGCCCTAGATTTATGGCCTATGCAAAGTGGACCGGTGGAATTACAAGTGACTGTATAGGATGAACATGCAAATTGGAGTTTATGGCAAAAACAACAAGGCCAAAATGTACCCTTAGGATTTTGGTCTAGGAAACTTCCTTCATCTGGATTTCAATACACCCCTTTTGAAAAGCAGTTGTTAGTTGCATATCGGGCTTTGGTAGAGATTGAATAACTGACTCTGGGCCATGAAGTAATATTAAGGCCTGGAATCCCAATTATGACTTGGGTAATGAGTACCCCAGCTTCTCACAGAATTGGACATGCACAAGAGGCTAGCATAATTAAATGGAAATGGTATATCCAAAATAGATATAAAGCAGGCAAAAGCGGAGTTTCTCTTCTACATGAATCTATATCAAACAGAGACACTGAAATGATAAACCCCCTGAAGCAAGGCAACAGTTGGTACAGTCCTTGGTAAAATGGAATGAGGGATTAACTGAAAAACAAAAGAAGCATGCATGATTTACTGATGGGACAGCAAAATATTGGGCCATAAAAGACACTGGAAAGCCGTAGCCTATATCCCATGTATTAGGCGGACTTTGGAGTGTACTGGGACAGGTAGAAGTGGTCAGTATGCTGAATTTATGGCAGCACATCAAGCTATTAAACAGAGGAGGACAGTGTCATATATTCACTGATTCATGGGTGGTAGCTAATGGGTTAGCTACACGGATGCCCTTGTGGAAAAATCAAAATTGGGAAATTCATAGCAAGCAAGTCTGGGGCAAAGAATTATGGGAAGATATATGGGACATGTCTTTGGTTACTAATTTGTCAGTTTTTCATGTAGATGCTCACATGGACCTCACCACACCAGAACGTGAGTACAAGTCACATGCTGATCGACTAGCAAAGATTGCTATTCAACATGTTGGTCTACTCTGACACCAGCTGATGATCTGGTACTAGCAAAATGGGTCCATCAAATGGCCAGCCATTTAGGGTTCCACAAACCATTGGGCACAAGATTGAGGTATTAGTATCTCTCATTCATTGTTAAAACAAGTAGCAGAAGAATGTTATATATGTCAATTGGAAAAGAAATGAACTATCCCTAGAGTACTAACTGGAGAGATAGCAAGGGGAAAAGTTCCAGCCCAAATTTGGCTGATAGATTATATTGGACCACTACCCCAAGATAAAAGGATGTAAATTTATATGTACTCTTGTTGATACCTATTCAGGTGTACTAGTCCTCATAAGAATGCAACTCAGAAGAACACCTGTAAAACTCTAGATATCATAAGTCTATATTATGAAACCCCAATGCAGATTCAAAGTGACAATGGGTCACATTTCAAAGGTAATGAAATGAAGAGATATTGTGTATTCAGCAATAGAAAATGGATATATCATGTTCCATATTATCTACAAGCATCTGGGTTAATTGAAAGAACTAATAGATTACCAAAAGAACAGTTAAGGAAGTTAAGTTCTAATAATTCGTATCAACATTGGAAGGACAATTTGTTCACTGCTTTACATAATTTGAATTAGACCATTGGGAGAAAGTACACCTCTAGCCAGAATGATGATCCCAAATCTGCAAATTAGAAAACAGCAAACACATAAGATCCCAAATATCGAGTATTAGACAGTGAGGCAAAATGTCCCAGCTCCATATCCAGGAACACCTGGTTCAGAAGAATATGATTTACATTGTTTGGAGAACTTTTGGTTGGATAAAAAAGAAATAAGAAAAATCTCTACTGGAATATGTATGAGAATCCTGAAGAATCATTTTGGATGGATGTTACCTAAATCAGAATTAGCAGCTCAAGGAATACATGTATTGGCTGGAGTGACAGATTCTAATTATCAAGGAGAAATTATTGTGACATTCAAAATTTGGGCGAAGAACCCATATAGTTTTGTAAAAATGATAGAATATTTCAAATGATTATTATTCCCTGTGAAACAATACCCCTTGTGAAAACCGACCCTCTGTTCAGTTAAGGTTCAGATTCAGATTTGCACTGGCAATAAAACACACTCCTGAGAGATCATGGTTTTTATTGAAAGACAGGGAAGATACTCTAACAAACACAATTAACACAACAAAGACAAAGACACAAACAACATAGATTCATCACCTCTGGGGAACTCCAGCACTTAATCCTCTCAAAGCTGAGCCGGTTCCTGGTTTATACAGCCCTGCTCAATCAAAGCCCAAGAGGGAAACTGATCCCAGGAAGCTTCTTCTCCATAGTGAGATCCCACTAGCTTGTTCCACGTGGGGACTTTTATAGCTTCCTGAACAAGGAGGACCTACTGCTAACTGTCCCGGATGTTCCCCTCCAGAAGAGGCAGCCACTCCCCTTGGGAGGGGAAGATCTTGTCAATCATTTTGTTTTTGAGAATTGGCTAGGTCCTCAAGAAGCAGTTTCGGAATTTCCTGTCCTTTGTCTTAAGAGTTACCTGTTCTTTGTTTGGGCCTATCTCCTAGTGTATTCCATTGAGAGGATGTCTGAGAGGTTAATGTCTGATTCTTTATTCCAAGCTGGAAACTCTAAAGATCTTGCAGGAGCTGGGGGGTGGGGGGGAGGAAGAAAAGCCAGGCTTACAGTATAATATGGAAGATCTTCTATAATGATTTATCTTTCATCCTCCTTCCAAAATAACTAGCAGAGAAACTGAAGGGTTTGGTTCTACTGATAGAATAAAATTGGGAATTAAAGTATAGGTAAAACAGAAGTCAGATGATGTTCCAAAGGCTGCAGAAATTACAGCACATGGGAAGGATAATACTGTAACTGTTGTTTATTCGGGAGATGATTACCAAATTGTACCCTTAACTCATATATTATACCGTGAATGAGACTATGATAATGGATTCATGGACTCCAGAAACACAGTTGACCCTATACCTACCCTGCTTCTGGTGATTGTCTCCTTGTTTCTTTTTGGCTTTTTGTCTGTCAAATTTGTTTCCTAGATTTGTTTCCTGCAGGCTTAGTACCCTCTACCTACAGATGCCTGATTGCTTAAGCCGGGTATCACCCTCTGCTCACGACTGTGATGTGTCACCCCTGGACCTGTCATTGACCAAGTTCTGGATGCCAGCTAAAGAGCTGACCTCTTGAATGGGACTCTTGCCCTCTCAGGGCAAGGACAGCTCTATGTACAATTTCAGCAGGAAGTAGCTATCGAGGACAAGACCTTCACCCCTTAGCCCAAGATTTTGAGCCCCATTCATTGGAGGGGGGAATGATGATATCGTTTACGTGCTTATTTTGTGTTATGCCTGTTATATTGTTGTAAAGTTCTATTGATACCAGTTGCCACATGACCTATGTAATGGATAAGAAAGATCTTGGGGCTGAATGTATTGATAATATATTTTTGCTTAATTTGAAAATCTTCCCCATCCATTAATAGGCCCATGTGACCTGCTTATGTCACAGGAAGCCTAAGTAACATGTAGTGGGAAGGGCTTGCTGAATGAGTGGAACAGCAAAGGGTGGAGCAGGAAGGAAGTTGGCCGGAGCTGAGGGAGAGAGAGGCAACAGGCAGCTAGCTGTGAGTGTTGGTTTGTGGGAAGGCCCCAGCAGGGGGGGATGGCTTTGGATGGAGTTGTTCTCTGTAGTGATAATGTGTTTAAATTTCTTTGTTGCTATGATGGATTCAGTTTACTGGTGTGGGGATTTGGCTTTCTGGTGTCTGAATAAATGTTTTGCTTCTGTCTTCTATATGGAGAGTCTGTTATATTTTGTGATTCAGAACCACACCAGCATATTCATAGTAATAGCAACCACTGTTTATATTGCCTTGGTTATACAGTCACGAGAATTAAGGGTTGGGAAGGGTGGCATAAACTAGGTATAGATTAAGATCTCATACTATATACCAAGATAAGCCTCAAAAGGAGACATGACTTAGACATACAGGGTGATAAATTAGATGAGTTAGGAAATTAGGAGTTAGGAAGAAATTACCTGTCAGATCTATGGATAGGAGAAGAGTTCAAGACCAGACAAGAGAGAGAAAATATCACAGAAGGTAAAATGAATAATTTTGAGTCAATAAAATTAAAAACTTTTTGCACAAATAAAACTAATACAGCTAAAATTAGAAGAGAAGCTGCAAGATGGAGAAAAATTTTTGTAGTAAGTTTCTACGAAAAAGTTCTCATTCTGAGATATATACGGAATTGAGTCAAATGTATGAGAATAAGAGCCATTCGCCAATTGATAATGGTCAAAGGATATAAACAGGTAGTTTTCAGAGGAAAAACCCAAGCTATCAATAGCCATATTAAAAAAAACTCTAAATCTCTAATAATTAGAGAAATGTAAATTAAAACAACTCTGAAGTAATATCCCACACCTATCAGATTGGCAATGTTAATGAAAAAGGGAAAATGACAAATGCTGCAGAGGCTGTGGAACAACAGGTACATTAATGCACTGCTGGTGGAGCTGTGAAGTGGCCCAGCCATTCTGGAAAGCAATTTAGAACTATGCCAAATCCTTTTTTCACTTACTTTATTCTTTTTCATGTTTTTTTTTCTTTTGATGTTTCTTTTTTCACAACTGTGACTAACATGGAAATAAGTTTTACATGATAGCACATGTATAACCTATATCAAATTGTCTACCATTTTAGGAAAAGGGGAGAGAAAGGAAAGAGAAAAATTTGGAACTCAAAATCTTGTAAAAATGAATGCTAAAAATTGTTTTGACATGTAATTGGAGAAAAAATACTATTTAAATTAAAAAAAAACTATGCCCAAAAGCTAATTAAACTGTGCATACCCTTTGACCCATAGATACTGCTACTAGGTCTATCTATATCCCAAAGAAATCAAAGAAATAGGAAAAGAGCTATACATACAAAATATTTTTATTTTATTTTAGTAGTAGCAAAAAAACTGGAAACTAAGGAAGTGCCCATCAATTTGGAGATGTCTAAACAAATTATGGTATATTAATTATGGTATATTAATGAAATGGATAATCAGTGAGGGATGGTTTGAGAAGCCTGTGAAGACCTTTACGAACCGATACAGAATGAAGTGAAGAGAACCAGGAGAATGATATATACAATAATAACATTAGTAAAGAGAAACAACTTTGAAAGATTGATCAACTATGATCTCAAAGGACTCGTGATGAAACATGCTAGCTAGACAGACTCAAGATGAAGAATACTTACATTTTCAGATACAATTAATGTGGAACTTTGCAGGGGGGCGGGGCTTGACTGCACCTGTTTGTTACAATTTTTTTCTCATTAGGGAGGGAGTAGAAGGGGAATATAGAATTTAAATAACAAACAGAGTCGGCGGTTTGAACAAGACCTAGACGGAACTGGGGGGCCGGCGAGATAGGAGATGCGGCGCCTCGAGAAGCCGAAGATGGCAGTTAACGTGTATTCAACTTCAGTAACTAGTGATAATTTGAGTCGACATGATATGCTGGCCTGGATCAATGAATCTCTGCAGTTGACTTTGACAAAGATTGAACACTTATGTTCAGGTGCTGCCTATTGTCAGTTTATGGACATGCTTTTCCCTGGTTCCATTGCTCTAAAGAAAGTGAAGTTTCAAGCAAAACTGGAACATGAATACATTCAGAACTTCAAGATCCTACAAGCAGGTTTTAAGAGAATGGGTGTTGACAAAATAATTCCTGTGGACAAATTAGTGAAAGGAAAATTTCAGGACAATTTTGAATTTGTTCAATGGTTCAAGAAATTTTTTGATGCAAACTATGATGGGAAAGACTATGACCCTGTAGCAGCTTGACAAGGCCAAGAAACAGCAGTAGCCCCCTCCCTCATGACTCCAGTTTTGAATAAGCACTGGTTCCAGTGGTGCAGCTCCACAGAGGCCCATTTCTACACCGAGAACTACGGCACCTTCCAAGACAGGCCCTGGCATGGTCAGAAAGAATCCAGGTATGGGAAATGGAGATGATGAGTCAGCAGAATTAATCCAACAGATCAATGTATTGAAACTCACTGTTGAAGACTTGGAGAAAGAGAGAGACTTCTACTTTCGAAAGCTAAGGAATACTGAATTGATCTGTCAGGAAAATGAAGGGGAAAGTGATCCAGTGTTGCAGAGGATTGTGGAGATTCTCTATGCCACAGATGAAGGCTTTGTGATACCTGACGAAGGGGGACCACAAGAGGAGCAAGAAGAGTATTAATAACCCTTGTACTGTACCAGTAGAGCAGCAACATCTGAATTCTTCACCCCAAATCATGTGCTTAACTGTAAAACACTCCCTTTTATTATTTTTAGAGGACTCACTCACTGGTTTCTTTTCATAAGCAAAAAGTACCTCTTCTTAAAGTGCACTTTGCAGAAGTTTCACTCCTTTTCCAATGGGTTTTGAGTTAGGAGTTTTTATCTTGTGGCAGAGCAGTATTAACATCTAGCTGGTTCACTTAGGGAACAAAGAGGCAGACCTTGAGAACTCACTATTTGGTTTCTGGTAAACACACTGCTATCTGAAAAAGTTGTTTTTATGTAACATACTGAAAATGGAAACTTAAAATAGAGCAATGTGAGGACAGCTCACAGAATGGATTAGCTAATGTGAAATCTCAGCATAGAACTAAATAAATGCCTTAAGAGTATTTAAAAATGTTTCCATATATCAAATTATAAAATGTATGACAGCACAATATGTGCTACATATTGTGGTTAGAAAGAACCTAACCTCATACATGACTGTCTGAGAAGCCCTGTGGTGCTCTTTTAGTACTTACAGGTGTAAAAATTGATCAAAATGCAAAATAAAGAAATTTATTCTAGAAATAACAAACAGAGTCACTGAGGCATCTTTTTCTTTTTAATGCAGACAATAGAAGGAAAATTAGAACTACAGACAAGCATGACAGCTTTTGAAAGATACAGACTGAATTTACTGTATCCTTAAAAAGAAAAGCAAGCTATACATAATAGAAATCTATAGTTTCATGTACAATTCTCTTTTTCTGCTCTATATATGTTAATTTTACTTGGTTTTATTAGATTCAGAATAAAAATAAACTATTTTTAAAAATTTTAACAATTAAAGAAAAGCTTTTTTGTACAGTTGTGACAATGAGAAGAAAACACATAATATTTCTTCTATATTTGTAGTTTTTTTAGCAAAAAAGTTGTTTATTTTCTTAGTGATAATAAGAAAATGGAGTGAATTCATTTTACAACATAAATTTGTTTTTGAAACTTGTCTATTTGGTGGAATCTTTTCTTTTAAATGCTTACTACTCTGTGTAATCTACATTTGTCCCACCCACAGAGTCATTACCATGAAAACTAGGTATCTTTCTGGCAAGGCAGGTAGATTCCCCAGAGTTCCTGAGGTTCTGGTGGTCTGTGCTTGATCCTGAGTGGATTTCTGAGAAGAAGCCAAGCTGCTGAAGGAGAGGAAGTGCTATGTAAGACTGATGGAAGATCGGGATGAGGCATCTCATGGACTCCAGATAATTCTAGCATGGAGCTGGCAACGGTTGAAGCAATTATGAGAGCCAAAACTGAGCTGCTGATCAGGCATGAAATGTGAGAGGTGAAAAGGTCACAGCCAACCCTGGAGCCTGTAAGGAGCATCAGCCTAATTAACAGCATCTTTCTTTCCCCTATCCTTTGTTCCTGTTGGGGGAAGCCATTTTGCATTCATTTGCTGCTTTTCTCCTTGTTCCTTCCTGGCAGTTCGTCCAAGTAACCAACGTTGGGGAATTTCAACTTCCCTAACTATTTACTTTCATATCTATGCTGTTTTAATTATTATAATAATAATTACATTTTTATTAGAATAATCATCTTATTATGAAACTTAATGCCATAAGCTCTGATAGTGCTTATTAAATGCATAGATTGAGAGTGAGGAAGATAGGGAGAGAACCAAATCCTTTAAAGGGATGAGAGATAATTTATCCCCTAAATGGAACCTGGGAGAAAAGGGGCAGAGGTAAAGGCAGAATGCCTGTGCAATTGATTATCAATGTATTAGAGATTATTTGAACCCTAGACATATTTTTCTTTTTAATACATTTTATTTATTTTGTTAAATGTTTTCCATTTATGTGCAAAAAAAGTTTATAACATTCATTTTTTAAAAGTTGAGTTCCAAATTCTCTCCCTTCCTCCAACTGCTCCCCCCTCGAGAAAGCTAGCAATTTGATATCCATTATATATGTGAAGTCATGCAAAACATATTTCCATATTAGCCATGTTGCAAAAGAAAATGCAGACAAAAAAAAACCCACAAGAAAAAAAAAACTTAAAAAAGTTTCCTTCCATTGGCATTCAGAATTTATCAGTTCTCTCTCTGGAGGTGGATAGCATTTTTCATTGTGGGTCCTTTGGAATTGTGTTGGATCATCGTCTTGATCAGAGTAGTTATGAGCTAAGTCTTTCACAGTTGATCATCCTTACAATATTGCTGTTACTGTGTACAATGTGCTGGTTCTGTTCACTTCACTTTGCATCAATTCATATATGACTTTCCAGGTTTTTCTGAAAGCATCTTGCTTGTCATTTCTTATAGCCTAATAGCATTCCATCACAGTCATATACTATAACTTGTTTAGCTATTTCCCAATTGATGGGCATCCCCTCAATTTCCAATTCTTTGCCACCACAACAAGAGCTCCTCTAAATATTTTTGTATGAATAGTGAGCCTTGGATTTATTCTATTTCCTTTCGTATGAACCAAAACCACAAAAAATAAAACAAAACAAAACCCTGCAAACCAAAAAGCTGCACTTTACAACACAGTAAAAACAGAAATAAAAATAAAAATAAAAAAGGCTTCGGTGGTCAATTCCTTTCCATTGGGCAGCATGCAATAGTATTGTAGGCTATTTTGGGGGAGAATTGTTGGGGAGTGACTTTGCACATGTTTTATTTCTTGAACCTATCCTGCTTTTATCATATACATGGCACACCTTTAGTAACGCCATAGCTGATTAGTTGTCATTGTTTGGAGACAGCTCCTAGCTTCTCTCATACTCTCCCCTCTTCTAGTTAAACCAAAACAAATCAATACAAGACCCTCAAATTCATACTTTGAGTCTGAAATATAGGGCTTTTTATTTTTAAAAGGTTGAGCTATCAATAATAAATTTTCAAAGTAATATTTTTAAAACATGTGTGGTATGGGATGGTGACCATAGTTGTTATTTGCTCCTCACCATACTACTGGCTCATTACCTACATAGGCTAATGGGTATAAAACATTCTCGACTGAGAAATTGTAATGAAAGAATGTATAATTTTCCCAATTCTCCCTAAATTTTTTTTAAGCCTTGAGTCCCCAGCCAGAAACATACTTACTTTGGCAAAATTATATAATATTGAACCTATCCCCTCTTCTCTGAGGATCTTTCTCTATGAACTTCTTCCTTTCTCCAAATGAAATTTTAATAATAAGCACACCTAGACTAGCAAATGCCTATGATTAACACTAAAAACACTTAAAACAGAGAAAGCAAATGGAGTTTCCATACCTATAGGAAAAGTTTTCAGCCTCTTATTAGGGAGCTCAGTAGGAAAAAGGAAGCACAGAATTATTGCCTTGGGTAATTTATTTGGGGATATTTCAGCAATATATCATCTGTCTTGAACTTCTTCATGCCTAATCCTAGAATTCTGGCCCTGATCTTTGTGGTTGCAGCCTCTCCCAATTTCCAGCTCTTTCTTAATTCCTTGGGGCATCTCACAGTCTCTCCTTCTCCAGCTCCGGATATCTTCAGCATATCTCATCAGGTCAAGGACTGGGTTTCTTTGTGAATGTGACTGTTTCTCCAATAACAAGTTCATTGTCCTTTAAAGTTCATCCACAGCATGGCCAATGATTATTCATCCAATGGCATTTTTCCCTTTGCAGTCAGAGAGGTGTTCATATTTCATAAAGGGATAACAAAGTGTTAATATTTTATTTTCCATGATTATATCTTATGAGTGCCTTACCTAAGCTGGGGAGAAAATGAAATCTTCCCTCTCTTACAAATGTTTTCCAGTTTAAAAATACTTGCCCTGAAAATGAAATAAAAGAAAATAAAGACCTAGTTATTGATCATTTGACTAGACTATAGAAAAATTATCATTTTGTTGTAAAAATCTAGATATTTTAAAACCTGAATGGAAAATGAACTCATTTGTTATAGACAAATATAATATCTTTGATTTTACTCTATTCAAATAGGAATGGTTAATTAGACTTGTCTTGTGCTATTACAGCAGAATAAGCATTTGAACCTGAAAAAAATCTTAAGTTTCAGTTATAAATGAATAAAGGGATCTTTACATTGTCGCACAAATAATAAAAATTGTACTATTCTTTTTTTTGAGGGGGGAAGGCAGGGCAATTGGGGTTAAGCGACTTGCCCAAGGTCAGACAGCTAATAAGTTTGTCAAGTGTCTGAGGCCATATTTGAACTCAGGTCCTCCTGACTCCAGGACCGGTGCTCTACTCACTGCGCCACCTAGCGGCCCCAAATTGTACTATTCTTAATTGTATAAAACGAGGTTTCCCACTGTAGTTATTATAAAAACAATCTCAATCTCAATGAGTGGCTGAAAAGAATCACAGCTAGTAGCACTACGTTGTGAGAGACTGTACTTCAAAACAATCCCACCAAAAAATCTTGGCATCAAGTTTATTTGATAAAGATCTGGAAATCAAGATATAGAGGGAATCAACACAAACACACAAAAATGAGAGTCATTCCCCGATACATAAATGATCAAAAGATATGAACGGGTAGTTCTTCAAAGAAGAAATGCAAGTTGTCAACTATCATGTGAAAATATGGTCCAAATCACTGATAAGAGAAATATAGATAAAATAACCCTAAGGTTCTACCCCACATCCATTTTACTGACAAAGAGGAAAATGAGAGTTGATAGAAGGCTATTGTGAGGATGGAAGGCTGTCCCTGGAATTGTGAATTGTCTTCAACATTTTGAAAAAAATATTTGGAATTGTACCCAAAAAGCAATTAAATTGTGTATACCCTTAGAGCCAACAATACCACTTAACTGGTATATGCCATTATGAGATCAAAGATAAAGGGAAAATATCTTATATACACAAATATTTATAACTGTTTTCATTGCAGCAAAGAACCAGAATCAAGGGCGTGCCCATCAATTGAGGAATGACTAAACAAATGAAAGTATGTGAACGTAACAGAATATTTAATTCCACTGTAAGACCATGAATGACAGACCCAAAGAAACCTAGAAAGGCTTGTATGAATTGATGTAGCATGATGTAAGCAAAACCAGATGAACAATTTATACAATGCTCACTAGTGGTCAGGGAAGGTCCCTGACAACTACTCCAGGGCTTCTTGAAGAAGAGGACCACCAGCAATAGGATGAACCCAAATCCTTGGCTTGGCTTCCCAGAAGACGTAGACTTAGAGGAAGATAGTGCAGAGTGAAGGTGAAAGGTAAAATGCCTTGTCCATAGCCTAGCAAACTGCTTTGAGTTTAGATTGTTTTAAGTATTAACCTCCTGGCACAGTATGGCAGTAATTAGCATTGCTCCTTATTTAATTTGTTTCTGTCAATGTGCTGTATTTAGCCTTTCTTTTGGGTGTATGAAATAAATACCCCTTCCATATTGTATATAGAATAGCTTTTTAATTTCCCTTTTTGGAGAGATCTTAGGCATGAGCCAAAACCTGATCTTTAAGTAGCTTTCCCCAGAGGTGTCTGTGCTAGGGGGCATAATGAGCTAAAGTGGGTAAGAAAAAGAAGTCTAATCTTTCTTTTAGAGTCACTAGGGTTCTTCCAAGACTAAACTCAGTCCAGAACATGTACATAGACAGGTCTATAGCCAAGAGGAGACGTTCGGTAGAGAAAGGAGGGGGCCTCAGTGCCTCTTGCTGGCTTGAGTCCAGCGGTGTCTTAGCGTTCCGCAAATAAGAACATGTTAATTTGTGGTTTTCTCTAAGTCCATATGCAGCCCAGGGATCCGTTCTATTCGAGTTTGATACTACTGATCGTGAGTCATTCAGAGCTAGGTCTGACAAACAATTTCTGTGCCCCGTTTTGGTTGCAAGCTTGTTGTGAATTCACAGCACACAACTAGCTAACACATCAACCGAGACAGACATTACAGGCAGTGTTCCATACCCATAATCTTCCACCTCAGCAAAGAGGAGAGGAAGGTGAATTTTCTCATCACTTTTCTTGAGCTGTTGGGCTAAACTTGGTCATTATAACTACGATACACTTAAGTTGCTAGGTTGGTTTTTTGTTGTTATTTTCCTTCCCATTTGCCTTTTTAGGAATCATTGTGTGTATTTGTTTTCCAGCCTCTGTTTATTTGCTTGACATTTTTTCATATAAATCTTCCTATGTTTCTGTTTTTTCCCCCATAACTCGAGATACTTCATATTCATGAGCTACAGCTATTTAGCTACTTTTCATCGATGGGTGTCTATATGGGATCACTCTTCTCACAAGCACAGATTCCAGGGGGAAATCGGCGCTTGAATTCAGACGGCACATGTGACAGAATCAAAGCTCTTGGGAATTCTTTTGCCTCAGTCTGAAAGATGTTCCCCTTAGCTTTTCTTCTTTGTGAAGCCTGGAACCTTCCTTTCCTCATCATGCTCAGTCTGATCTTGCTTCCCAAGGCAGACACTGTCACCGGCTGATCCGGGTACACTTCAAGGACACCATTGGGAAGATGGGAAGTACAAAATCCTCCACTCTTCCAATCCAAGTGGGACTAGGGGCAGGAGGAAACTGAGGCCAGGGCGCTCTCTGCTCTTCCCTGGACTCCAAAAGATTCTCTGGAGTATAGCTGGAACGCTCTCTCTTCTTCATTTCTTGATACTTGAATCTCTCAGGCATAAACTGGCTCAACATTTTAAAGTAAGTTTCCTCAGTCAATCAAAACATATTTCTTGCTATATTTGGAGAGATGTCCAGGCCTTCTTCACACCTAGTTAACAAATGAAATGTGTTCCCACCTGTTAAATGTAATAGGGGTATAGCATCTTATTACTTACTTTAGGTGGGGATGGAGAGAGTTGATTGATTTATTCAAATGTTTATTTATTTATTCAAATTATTTATTGACACCCCCACACACACACACTTTCACTCTGCTCTTCACTAAGAGGCCCCTCAGCTCTCAGCACTCCGGAGAATGTGGACTGGATTCACTGCTAGAAGAGCTAGACCGAATAAAACAAGGGTCAGGCTCTTTTTATGGAATTCTTTTGGCTCTTCGCCCTCACCCTAGAAGAGCACCTGGAAAAATTACTTAAAGTCTAGGTTTACTGAAATTCTAGTATGAGGAAAAACACCCTATTGGGCCTGGTTTCTCCCCAAAGAGGGCAAAGTAAAAAGGCACTCAAGGTAGAATGTTGATGAGATCGTTTCCTCTACACAAAAGAAAGGCTAAAAACAAAAGGCTCACCAGTGTCCATAGAGGAAATACTTAAGGAGGCAGCAGTAATAATAATACACGGGGCACTTCAATGTTTGCAAAGCTCAGTACAAACATTATCTCCTTTTACCCTCACAACAACCCTGGGAGGTTGGTGCTCTTTATTATTGCCACTTTACAGATGAGGAAGCAGAGGCAGGTAACAGTTAAGTGACTTGCCCAGGGTGAGGAAGTTTGTAAGGGTCTGAGGCCACTTTTGAACTCAAGACTTCCTGAGTTCCCAGAGTTCTCTCCACTGTGTCCACCTAGCTCCCTCAGTGCTGCTGTTATGTTCTCCTGTGAGATTTAAAATGAACAAAACATAAAGCATTTTATGGGTCTGCTGAATAGACATTTTCTTTTTCTCTGAGGCTCTGCCCTTTTCAAACAAGTCTTTCCAGGTCCATTCCTTTTTTTTTTTTTTTTTTTTTTTGCAGGGAGGAAGGCAGAGCAATTGGGGTTAAGCGACTTGCCCGAGGTCACACAGCTAGTGAGTATGTCAAGTGTCTGAGGTCAGATTTGAACTCAGGTCCTCCTGACTTCCAGGTCCACTTCTACTGACAAGTCAGGCCAGGGCTTTGGGAGTCATTCTCTGATGCAGAAACTCCTGCTGCAGGTTAGCTCAGACTGAGATGTACATTCAGTATGATTTCTCAGACTCTTGAACCTAGACAAGATCGCCTTGGAGGCAGGACATGTACATTTTGGGAAAATGGAAAAACCAGTCAGAGACCCCAAGGCCAATTTTAGCTGGCCTCATTGCCAGGTATTAGTGAAGAGGTTAAAGGGAAAGTGATGATGGTAGGGAACCATACGTTTTTAGGGGTGCTCGTGACCCCAAAATACCGACCCGCCGGGTCCTGCCAAAAGAATTCGACTCAAGCCTTCTCAGCCAAGGGAAAAGACAAAGTTTATTAGGGATTCACTATAATGGGTTGTCTTAAGAAACCCCACCCTTCATGACACCAAGCAGGCCAGATTCAATCTAAACTGAGCTAGATTGAATTTTAGCACCTTCATGGAGGCCAGATGGAGATAATATACACAAAGACTGAAGGAGGGATTGAGGGGTGGTCGGGGTGACTAGAGGAGGGCTTTAGGGAGGGTCTTGAGGAGGAGTCTAAGGAGGACGAGATGAGGTCAGACTTCAGGAACCAAGAGAATGGAATTAAGGGTGGGAAGTAGCTGAAGGCATGGATATTGATAGTATCAAGGGTGGGAAGTAGCTGGACAATAAAGGGCAAGACTAGGTAGAGATTTGGGCCTAATGATAATGTAAGGCTTATGGCCTTAGTGAATGCCAGATCTAGTTGTAAGATTCAAGGACAGTTCAAAGGGGTTCCCAGAGACTGTGCCCTCATCCTTAGCAGATATAATGTTGTCAGGGCTGATGAAAGGGTGCTACCCTTCTTTTTCCCTTCAGGGGTAGCCTAGAGAGGAAAAGCTACCTCAGCAGAGGTGAAGGGAAAGAGAGACAGAGAGCAAAATTCCTCCCTTTACAAGGTCCTCCTGGCTTAGCGGCCAGTCCTAGCTGATCGAGGTTTGATGAAGCCTTTCCTACTTTCAACTACTGAGGAGTGAGAAACCACGAGTTTGCTTTGCCATTCCAAAAAGGCAGATCTAGAGATGAGCACATTTTCCTAGAAGTGATAAGAGATGCACCCCCATCACATTACAAGAAGTTTAGCTTTGGCCATAACATCCTGCGAATCCCCTTCTGATCCCCATGTACCTTCACAATTTTTAAAAGAATATTATTGTAGATGCTGTTTTCTAAGTGAATAAAGTCACTCATGGTGTGTTTAGTGATCAGATTTATTAGAGATGTCACTCATATCCTGCTTTGGGGTTGGGGACCTCTTTCCCACCAAGGGCTCCCAACTCTGGGCTCATTATGCTCCCAGCCCAGAGTTCTACTCTGGGGAAAATCTCTTAAACAAAGCCTAGTTTTGGCTCTTGTCTAGGTTCTGCTCAGAAGGGATTAGTTGGACTCCTTCTAGAAAAGTATGCAATATATGAAGTAGATTATATACAGAACCACGATTTATTTCCTCCACAACAAAAGAAATGCTTAAAACACAAAAGACTCATAAGCATATGACATATCATTGGTCATATCACTTATGACCAATGGAATGAATCTTGAGAAAGAAGAAACAAAATAAAAAAAAAAAAACCAAAGACAAAAACAAAAGAGAAAAAAAAATTTTCACCTCAACCTATGCTGTCTGAGCAACTCACGCATGGTCCATATCTTTGGGCCAGCCAGCCACGCCTGCCTCCAGACTCCTAGAAGTGGTTTTGTTCTCCAAAAAGCTTATGACTATAAGAAGAACTTCCGACGGGAATATCAGTACCCAGACCTCTCAATGACTGGACTGCTCTAGTTCAGTGGGTGGCAGATAGGTGGCTTCTCCAGCTCATTTTACAAAGGTCACACAGCTAGTAAGTGTCTAAGAACAGATTTGAACTTAGGAAGGTGAGTCTCCCTGAATCAGGCCCAGCACGCTATCTACTGTGCCACCTAGCTGTTCCTCAACAGCAACAAAAATAACGTTTCAAGAAAAATAAAGTGAGTACATTGTTTTGGGGAATTTGCATGCTCCCTGGGACAACTGGAAGGACTTTAATTTAAAACCGGCGCTAGGTGTAAGCAGTACAGTTTGGACCTGGAGTCAGGAAGATCTGAGTTCAAATTCAGCCTCAGAAATGTAAAAGCTGCGTGACCCTAAGCAAGTCACTGAACCTGTTTGCCGAGGTTTCTTCTTCTCTAAAATGGGGATAAAAATAGCACCTACCTCCCAGGATCAAATGAGATGATATCTGTACAGTGCTTATGCTTCCATATCACTGCACGTGATATGTAAACGTTAGCTACTACTACTTTTATTACTACCATCATCATCTTCATCACTGAAGAATTAGCTTCTATTACGTAGCAGTGTTTCCCCGAAACAAGCAGAGAAGTCCCAGGATGGGGCGGGCTCCCGCTCTGCGTAGCTAACCAGCACGGAGAGCTCCAGCTCGCCAGACTGGCGGGACTGATACGCAGTCCAGACTGCCTCTCCGCCCATGGCCGCAAGGGGGCGCAGCCTGCTCACAGATCCCCTGCTTTCTAAACCCAGCAAGGACCCGACTGAAAAACTCTCCCGCCACCTCCGGGGGGGCGTTTCCCCGCCTCGGCGCCGGGCTGCCGCAGTTATGCCTGGTGTCAGGGAGACTGATGGAGGCACCGACTTGATGCTTCAGGGTCGGCGATTTCGGAGGGGCGGCTCCCAAGCCCGGAAGAGAGAGCTGCCCGTAAGGGTTGCTAGTGTGAGCATGCGCACGTGTGCGCTCAAAACCCGAGGGTCCTGACAGGCACTTCCGCGGCCAGCCGAGCTCTGGAGCGAGGTCCTTCGTAGGCGCGAGATCCGGGGTCTGGGTGCTGGTGGCGGCCCTGGAGCCCCTGGCGCTTGCGTTGACCGAACCGGCAACATGGAGGAATTGGACGGCGAACCCACGCTCACGGTAGGGTCCTGCCGAGGGGCTGGCAGGGCCGGGGGCCGGCCACGGGTGGCCTGGGTGCTTTCCCGCCTTCCGGCGGAGGTCGCTGCCCCGCCCCTCAAGGGGTCAGGGCCCAGCTCGGGCGCGCGCCCGGCCTGGCGGAGGCATGTCGCGAGAGTCGCGGGGCTGCCTTCCTTTGTCTCCCGCTGGCGCCTCGGCCACGCCCACGCACGTGGGTGTTCCTCCCTCCTGCGCCCTGGGCGGGCCTCCCACCCTCCGCCCACCGCACCGGAGAAACCGAACTCGGCTTTTCCCGGGGCGTCCTGGGCGGTTCTCTAGGTTGTCCCCTTAGCTGCGTAGTGCGGTGAGCAGAGTGTTGGCCGAGGAGTGAGGAGGACCCGGGTTCGAGTACGGCCTCGGCCACTTCCCATTTCTGTGACCCTGATCGAGTCACTAAAATGGGGATAATGTCAGTCAAATGGGGGTAGTGACATCGCCTGCTTTGCAGGGCTGGGGTGAGGATCTAGTGCCATAGTATTTTTAAAGCGCTTTGCAAACCCTTGGCAAGTCGCTTCACTTATGTGCGCCTCACTTTCTTCAGCCGTAAAAGGGGGATAATGACGGCACCAGCCTCTCAGGGTTGTGAGGATCGTAGGAGAGATTTGTAAAAGTGCTTGGTACAAAGTAGATGCTGTATAAATCCTTACTCCCTTTTCCCTCCCCGTTCTTCTCCATAGTGAGTACTATGTGTATTAGCTATTATTAATACTGCTATTTAAATGATAACTATAGTCAACATCATTATTATTAGCAGTAGTCGCTAATAACAATTACATCGATGCATTTGATATATAATTATACCATAATATCAATTATAGTAGTGCGAATGACTAATATGGAAATATTTGACCTAATTGTACATATAGAACCTATAAATGATTGCCTACTGCCTCAGGGAGGGGGGAGGGGAGAGATGGAATTTGGAACTCAAACTTTAAATAAAAATGTCAAAAAGTATAGTAATGTGGCATAGTGAGAGGTCTGGGTTTAGTAAACAGCTTTTTTTTTTAAAGCCCTTGCATTCCCAATATTTATACTTGTAGTAGGTGATTAATAAATGTTTGTTGAATTAAAATTCTGCCTCTGACACACTTGATTGTGAGATCCTGAGCAACTCATTTAATTGTTTTGTCCCTCAGGCAACTCCCCAAGGCTTAAAATTAAAACAGAGTTGTGGTTGCATTGCATTGGTGGAGGGGAGGGTCCTAGAATTAGACATTTAGAACTGGAGTGCTTGCCTTTTATAACATAATTGTACCATCTTCCCACAGGTCCCCTCCACACTTTTGTTAACTGCATTGCAGCCACCAGCTCTGGGGCTTCTCCCTGCTAAACCAGACGACTCCTCTTAAGCCTGGTCATTCAGAGTAGTTTTATTTAGTCTTAGTATAGAAATGTGGCATAATTGGTACAGAGAAAATCAGAAATGTTTTCAGAGTGCCTGTGGAAAATACTGGAGACACCCTTGTCTCCACTGACTTTTCCCTTGTGCTTTGGTTAAAGCCACCTTAAACTCAGATTCAACCCAGCTACCAGGACCAGGTTTTTGTTTAGTGCTGCACTGAACATCTGATAATTATGCAATCAGTGACTTTAAGGTGGGCTGGTAGTATATTGTCACCTTGCAAGCTTTCCCAGGTACTTTCTTATTTTAGAGTGAGCCAGCCAATCTGGGACCTCATCCTGTTTTCCTCATTATATTTTCTGAGCTGTTGGCCTTACCCTTCTGCTGAAGCTAGCCATACTTCACATCCTCAGGTCTTTGCCATTCTGTTTCTCTAAGAAAGAGGATGTGTGGGTTGAACTAGATGGTCTCGAAGGTCCCTCCAGTTAATGGATTCTGTAAACCACTGCCGGAGCTAATTAGGCAGAAAAAAGGATATACTTAGGAAGGAGTGCATGTTGTTATTTCTATAAGTAGTAGTATAATAAAGCAGCATTTAAAAAAAAACTGCCATGCCCTACATAAATACCAGCTGATGTCTGCAGAGTGCATGACAATCTTGAAATGACTGAAATAATACTACTTAAGATTAATACTTATTTTTTTAACTGTATCTTATTGATGCTTTTTGTCTTTGCACCAGTCATTTCCCTCCCTGTCTAGATTGCACCCTGCTCTGGTTCATATTCAACATTAGCCCCTTAACTGTGGGTATACTTGCTTGCTGACCTCAGCAGTTCTCATGAGTTTAATTATCATGTCTGTACAAATGATTCCTAAATTCTATATATCCTGCCTTGGTCTCTCCCCAGCATTGCTCATTTATCTCTGTTGGATATTTCAAACTAGGTTGCCTGTAGACATCTTAAACTCAACTTGTCCAAAACTGAACTCATTTTCTTTTCCCTCACCCTCACCCAAGTTCAGTTCTTAGGAGCTTCACTATTTCTGTTACTCACCATCTTCCTTCTAGGCACTCAGATTCGCAATCGTGGTGTTATCTTTAAGTGCTTGTTCTCTCTTATCACACATAGAGACAGTTAGTTGGCATGTCCATGACATCCTTTGCATCTGACCTGTTCTTCCTATTCACATAACCACCAATGTAACTCAAGCTTGCATCCCCTTTCACTGCCATAGCCTCTTAATTGGTCTTCTTACACAGCTACCAAAAGGGATTTTCCGAAAAGTGCAGATTATACCACATTATAGTCCTGCTCAGTGAACTCCAGAGGTTCCCTATCACTTCTAAGGTCAAAAATAAGCTCCTCTTTCTAGCTTTTAAAGGCCTTACAAGAGGTCCTCAAACTACCTTTCCAACGTTATTATTATGCATTACTCCCCTTTTTACACTTTATGGTCCAGTTCAAGCTGACTTCTTGTTGTCCCCCTTCCTTTCTGTGCCTTTGCACTGGCCGCTGCCTTTCTTTCAAAACTCTTCTCAAGTGACATTTTCTACATGAAGCTTTTTCTTAACCCTCCCACCCAATTGCTTTGTATTTATTTTATGTGTATTATATGTGTGTGCATATATATATATTGTAATATATATGTAATATACACGTTTGTAGAATATAAATATATACGTGTGTACATCTATATCTGTACGTTATCTCTTCTGATTGTGTGTTAACTCCTTGAAGGCAGAAATTGTTTCATCTTTTGTCTTTTTATCCCCAGTGCCTGGCACATCATGATAGGTACTTAACAAATACTTACTAATTTTTTAAAATTATTTTTAAATTTATTTAATTTATTTAATATATTTGGTTTTCAGCATTGATTTTCACAAGAGTTTGAATTACAAATTTTCTCCCCATTTCTACCCTCCCTCCCACTCCAAGATGGCATATATTCTGGTTGCCCCATTCCCCAGTCAGCCCTTGCTTCTGTCACCCCACTCCCCTCCCATCCCCTTTTCCCTTCCTTTCTTGTAGGGCAAGATAAATTTCTATGCCCCATTGCCTGTGTATCTTATTTCCTAGTTGCATGCAAAAACTTTTTTTTTAACATCTGCTTTTAAAACTTTGTGTTCCAAATTCTCTCCCCTCTTCCCTCCCTAAGAAGGCAAGCAGTTCAACATAGGCCACATGTGTATCATTATGCAAAACCCTTCCACGATGCTCATGTTGTGAAATACTAACTATATTTTGCTCCTTCCTATCCTGTCCCCCTTTATTCAATTTTCTCCCTTAACCTGTCCCTTTTCGAAAGTGTTTGTTTTTGATTACCTCCTCCCCCATCTGCCCTCCCTTCTATCGTCCCCCCTTTTTTATCTCCTTCCTCCTCTCCTGTGGGGTAAGATACCCAATTGAGTGTGTATGTTATTCCCTCCTCAGGTCTAATCTGATGAGAGCAAGATTCACTCATTCCCCCTCACCTGCCGCCTCTTCCCTTCCTACAGAACTGCTTTTTCTTGCCACTTTTATGGAAGATAATTTGCCCCATTCTATCTCTCCCTTTCTCCCTCTCTCCATATTTTCCTCTCTTGTCCCTTAATTTGATTTTATTTTTTCGATATCATCCCTTCATATTCAACTCACCCTGTGCCTTCTGTCTATATATGTATATATACACATACATATATACATACATACACATACATATACACATGTATATGTATACATACACACACACACACACACACACACACACACACACATATATATATATATATATATATATATATATATATATATATATATATATATATATATATATGCATATTCCCTTTAGCTACCCTAATACTGAGGTCTCATAAATTATACACATCGTCTTTCCATGTAGGAATGTAAACAAAACAGTTCAACTTTAGTAAGTCCCTCATGATTTCTCTTTCTTGTTTACCTTTTTATGCTTCTCTTGATTCTTGTGTTTGAAAGTCACATTTTCTATTCAGCTCTGGTCTTTTCACTAAGAAAGCTTGAAAGTTCTCTATTTTATTGAAAGTCAATATTTTGCCTTGGAGCATGATACTCAGTTTTGCTGGGTAGGTGATTCTGGGTTTCAAACCTAGCTCCATTGACCTCAGGAATATTGTATTCCAAGCCCTTCAGTCCCTTAATGTAGAAGCTGCTAGATCTTGTGTTATTCTGATTGTGTTTCCACAATACTCAAATTATTTCTTTCTGGCTGCTTGTAGTATTTTCTCCTTGATCTGGGAGCTCTGGAATTTGGCGACAATATTCCTAGGAGTTTCTTTTTTGGGATCTATTTGAGGAGGCAATCTGTGGATTCTTTCAATTTCTATTTTATCCTCTGGCTCTAGAATATCAGGGCAGTTCTCCTTGATAATTTCTTGAAAGATGATATCTAGGCTCTTTTTTTGATCATGGCTTTCAGGTAGTCCAGTAATTTTTAAATTCTCTCTCCTGGATCTATTTTCCAGGTCAGTGGTTTTTCCAAGGAGATGTTTCACATTGTCTTCCATTTTTTCATTCCTTTGGTTCTGTTTTATAATATCTTGATTTCTCATAAAGTCACTAGCTTCCACTTGCTCCAGTCTCATTTTTAAGGTAGTATTTTCTTCAGTGGTCTTTTGGACCTCCTTTTCCATTTGGCTAATTCTGCCTTTCAAGGCGTTCTTCTCCTCATTGGCTTTTTGGAGCTCTTTTGCCATTTGAATTAGTCTATTTTTTAAGGCTTTGTTTTCTTCTGTATTTTTGGGGGTCTCCTTTAGCAAGTCATTGACTTGTTTTTCATGGTTTTCTCACATCATTCTCATTTCTCTTCCCAATTTTTCCTCTACTTCTCTAACTTGGTTTTCCAAATCCTTTTTGAGGTCTTCCATGGCCTGAGACCAGTTCACGTTTTTCTTGGAGGCTTTTGATGTAGGCTCTTTGACTTTGCTGACTTCTTCTGGCTGTACATTTTGGTCTTCTTTGCTACCAAAGAAAGATTCCAAAGTCTGAGACTGAATCTGAGTGCGTTTTTGCTGCCTGGCCATGTTCCCAGCCAACTTACTTGACTTGAATTTTTTGTCGGGGTATGACTGCTTGTAGAGTAAAGTGTACTTTGTTCCAAGCTTGAGGGAATGTGTTGTGGTTTTCAGAGCTATTTCTATACAGCCAGCTCTGCCACACCAGCATTCCACCTTCCTCAAGAACCACCAACCTGGACCTGACTCAGATCTTAAGCAGGCTCTGCACTCCTGCCCTGATCTGCCACTTAATTCTTCCCACCAGGTGGGCCTGGGGCCAGAAGCAACTGCAGCTGTAGTTCTGTAGCTGCACCACCTCTGCTGTCCCTGGGGCGGTGGCCGAACTGCGAACTCCAATCACTCTGTCCCCTGCAGCTTTCCCACTAACCTTCTCTGTTGTCTTTGGTGTTTGTGGGTTGAGAAGTCTGGTAACTGCCACAGCTCACTGATTGAGGGTGCTAGGGCCTGTTCCACCCGGCTCCTGGTCTGGTTGGTCCAGGTGCAACCCACGCTGGGTTCTGCTCCTTTCTGCTCCCAGCTCCGTGCGCGATAGACCTTACCCAGCAACCATCCAGGCTGTCCTAGGCTGGAGCCCTGCTTCCCTCTGCTATTTTGTGGGTTCTGCAGTTCTAGAATTTGTTCAGAGCCGTTTTTAATAGGTTTTTGGAGGGACCTGGCAGGGAGCTCACGCAAAGTCCCTGCTTTCCAGCCACCATCCCAAAAACTTATTAATTGACAAAACTAGTTAGGCAAAGCATCCAATACAGATACACTTTGTATGGCATTGTATACCAGTGTTGTCAAACTCAAATGGAAATAGGGGCCATTCACCCATATATTAGAATCCCTGTGGACTACATATTGACTTTGGTCATTTCTTACAATTCTTCTCACTTTTCTCTGACCCCATTTCTTACTGCATAGTAATTAACTGCATTCATATAGCATAGTTTTTTAGCCATTCCCCAGTCAATGGGTACTCATTTTGTTGGGAAGTCTTTGCTCCCACAGTCACTTTTCCAACATAAGTCCATAGTGAAATCCCAAGTGCTGAACTTATAATGACACCAATAGTGTATTAATATTCCTCTCTGCCCATAGACATTCAACGTTGACTGTTCACATCTTGTGTCATCTTTGCCAATTTTCTGGGTGAAGTAAAACCTCAGCATTGTTTTAATTTGTATTTTTTGCTATTGGTGATTCAGAGTGTGTTTTGATGTGGTCATTTGTGGTTTACAAATCTTTTGAAGATTTCATATCCTTTGCCAGCTTTTTTTGTTGACATGAGTATCACAGATAATGGGAGGAGCATAGTTTCCAAAGAATTGAACTTTTTAGTTATCCAGAGGGCAGTGGAATGATGCATGCCAGGCTATGACATGTTACAAATAAAGAGAAGTAGCATAAAGGAGGTCATTAGAGAGATATATGACCAGAAGGGGAGGGGGAGCAAGGATCACTAATGCCCACAGACATTTATGGAAATATCAGGTATCTAGAGGGATTGGAAGGCCTGCAGAGGATTTGTGGGAGGATATGGATAAGAATCACACAGGATGAGAAGGTGTGGTGTACCGCAGCAATGCCAGTGAGATTACAGATTCATCCAAGTTTTATTTTAGGTACAAGGTAACAAACTAGTCTGATGTGATAATAGCTGACATTTATATGGTGTTTTAAGATTTACGAAGTCCTTTGAATACATTCTCAATGGATCCTCATGATAACCCTGTGAGGTATATATTGTACAGGTAGGATGATACCCACTTTGCAGATAAGAAAACCAAGGCTCAGAGAAGTTGAATGACCAGGTAATCCATGGTCACAGAACTAGTCAGCAAAGGCAAAATACATTAAATAAAGTGTATTTTAAAATCCAAAAACCATTCTTAGCTCATGGGCTGTACAAAAACAGGCGACAGTCCAGAGTTTGCTGACCCCTGCACTATAGCATGGCAACAGCCTTTAATGAAATGTGTGATTCTTAAATTGTCAAAAGTTGATTGTATTTGCCTCATTTAGTATAAAATCCAACAATATCAGTTGTCCATATCCAAAGATGATGCTACTGACTATCAGTTTGTATTCTGAGTTGTTTACTTATGGGCAGTATGGGTTTTAGTTGTAACACTCCTCTTAACTATTTGCATTTGTGTGACGGGGTGCTCTGTTTAGGGGCACAGTCTGTCACTGTGGAACAAAACAACTGAAGTTGTGTTTATTTGTGTTTATTACAAGGGGATTGGTTCAGTGACTTGGCTTATATGACTCCCTAACCAGCCACCTTGGTAGAGTACCACATTTATACAGGCACTTAAGAAGTATTTTTGATTGCTTATTACTGATTTTAGGATTGTGTAAACAAATCATTTGAAACTTTGAGACTTCAGGTTTTTTTCATCAAGGAGAGTTTGACAGTTATCATGTTTTCCTTCTTTCTAGTTGATTCCAGGGATAAATTCCAAGAAGAGGCAAATGTGTTTTGACTGGGGACCTGGGGAGATGCTGGTGTGTGAAACTTTGTTCAAAAAAAAAGGTAATTAATTCTTACTTTCTTTTTGTGCAGATTCCCCTGGGCAGCCTGTATTGGTGTGTCTGTATTGTTAGGGATCTTGACCAGCTGGGGCATGAGGAATTTGCACTCACTTCTGGCTGTTTTAAATTTTGGAAGCTTATATATAGTTCTGTAGACTTGGTCATGATTGAGAATCTCATGAAGCCTGAATAACATCTAGTTTAGAATAACTGTCAGTGTGATAGATCTTCCTGGTCTGAGGATGAGCATGTTTCCTGCCTACTCTTTAATTAATTCAACAGGAGCTTTTATTTTTTCTTTTTTCTCTACCCACTAAGTGAAGTAAGAGTGAAACTGTGTTTCACTCTCCTTAACAGCTGCTCTTGATAGAATGACACTTTCAAGATGCTTTGGCTAGCTCTTCTTTTCTATTTACAGGGTTAAATAGATTGAATAATGTTTTACTTTTATGAGATATCAAGGGCTAATTGCTGGCAGCATGGCCAGAGATGTCTTTATTAGGAAGAATGCATCCTTTTATTTTTGTTCTTATGAACACCATCAGCTGTTGAAGATGGGTCCAGTGTATTCAGTGAAGATTTTTTTCAGCAGTAGCATGATGAACTTTAAAAAAAGCTCTTGTGAATGTTACTGCACTGCTTGCTGCCCCTTCAGCTGGGAAATCTTGCTGCTTTTTAGAGATTTTCTTATTTTTGAGGGAACTTTATTAAAATACATAGTTTCTTCCTTTATTGCAAGAAGCATATTAGGTCTAATGAAAGACTTATTTGTGAGATTTAGGGTAAATTATCTGTTTTTCAGTTTGACTCTTTCTTGGCAGCTTTTTTTCTTAATTTCCTAGTTTAAAATATTTATTCCTTTTGTTATATCCCTAGCAGGAACTCTCTTGCAAAGCAGGTCTTCAGCCACCACATTAGTGGGGATCCACTTAGGAGAACCTTATAGAAAATATGTCCAGATGGCACTTTTATATGTTTAACAGAAAAACTTGTCAGCACTTCTAGTGTGTTAGGTACTAGGTGGGAACACAAGAGTCTGTGCTCCATGGTTATTTTTGTTTTCTGTTATACTTATTGAAATTCTAGTTCATGCAAACCACCGAACACCAATACAACCTGTTGTAGAAATTGTTCCTGTGTAAGAAAATTATGTAGACATGTGGTTTCTATTTTCAAGATCATCATGAAACATTGGTTGCATTTGCTGATAAGACACTAAGTAGTCAACTTTTCTGTCATCTCTATGGAGGGTGTGTGTATGTGCTGTTACAAGTATTACAAAAATTATCTATTTAGAGCACATTATTACTTTGGCAACAGATTTACTTTTGTTAACTGTTTTGTACAAACTAATACTAGATGTAAAGCCTTTAATCACATACTAGCTTATTGAGGATTGAGAGAGATAGCACATTGAAAGTTGAGAGGGTGTGCTGTGCAGTCGTGGTAGATTACAGGTTTACCATGAATGATTTATATGTAGATCGTTGATAAGTGGCTGTACTCTTCTATCTACTGTTTTGGGTTTCTTTCGTGGGACCAGCAGCAAATTAATAAAACTGTAATAGTTAAATAGAGGCAGGGCGGTATAGTGGATAGAAAACTGGCCTTGAAGCCAGCCAGGAAGAGCAGGGTGGGTTCAGGTTCTTCCTCTGATGCATATTGGCTGTGTGACCCTGGGCAAACCATTGAACTTCAGTGTCCCAGATAGCTCTGTTAGACTCTAAGTTATAGAGGTGTAGGCATGCGTTGGCTTTTGTTAAAACATTTCTCCTCCTTTCCCCCAGTCTCTGATAATGAGGTGGCCCTTCTTTTGTCAAGGTCCTTCTTGTCGAGACTAAGGGAATGTCTTTCTACAGATGTTCCCTATACAATTGAAATCACGGGTTCAATGTCTAGCCCTATAGTTAGATATTAAATTTAATTATGTAGGTTTTAGGAGAGAGTATCTTTATTTTGTTCCATTTCAGAAAAAGAAGAGAAGGTGCTGGGCTGCCCTTTCATCTATATAGTCCAGAAAGATATAGATGTTTACTCTCGGATCCTACGGAAGCTCTTCAATGAGTCCCACAGCATCTTTGTGGGGCTCCAGAGGATTGAGGAAGAATCGGCAGGAAAGTCCAGGAAAGCTCAGTAAGTAGCACCTCATATTATCTAACTCTGAAGTAGCTAGTGCCTATATAATACCCATTTTGCAGATGAAAAACCCTAGACTCAGGTTAAGTGACTTCCCTGGGGTTACACAGAGTCAGAGTTGGGACTCTAACTCGAGTTCTCTTTCCATTATGCCATGTTAACTCTCTGAAAAGCCAAAAGAAATAACTCCCAACTGATTTGGCAAGTTGAACTTGTTGTAATGGATAGTAAGATCTCACAAGCTCAAGTTTTCTTGGACTTTGAGAAATGTACATTATCTAAAAAAAAAAGACTATCTTAGTAGGATGTCCCCAATTACTTGTGCATTACCTCAGACCATCTTTTTCTAAGGGTTAATTACTTAGTTGGGGCTGTGTTGGGAGAATGGAAATTTAGTCACAAAAGAGATCAGTTCTTTAAAGTGTGTTTTTTGGCTATAACTGTCTCTTAACAAGGGAACGGAAAACTAGGACGGACGCAGCCATTGGCCTTATATTGTGTTGAGGTTAGTTACCACATGGTGCCAGTAATGAGGGTGATTCGCTGTTAGGCCTTTTAGGTACTTTTACATAGAAAAATGGCTAGAGATATACCCTGTCCAGCCTTCTTATAAATAGTCAGCATTGGTCTCAGGGGTCTCAACAAGATGGATCAATGGAATCCATCACCACAACTGGGAAATAACTTAAAATTATTATCCTATTACGTGTGCTGCTCTTGTATCACTTGTACAACTCATCCTGTGGACTTTGAATCAAATTTCCCTGATTCTTTTTTGGGGGTTGAGAGGAGGCGTGGGGTGAAGGAAGAGGGAAATAACAAGGAATTGGATTTTGCTGTGGTTTTTTTTTAAACATCCATGTCATTTAAAAAATGTTTGTTTTGACCTGGCAGACACTTCCTAACCAACACCCAAACAAGTCTCTCACAGAATATATTTTTTAAAAACAGTTAAGCAAAATTCCCTATATTTATAATTGAAACTGATAATATGTGTCACTTTACATTTTGTAGTTTACTATTTAGTAACAGAAATTTGGTAACAACATTGTTGATTTTATTTGACCTAACTTTTTAATTTATTTTTTCATTTACGTTGTTATACCTTCATTTATTCTTTGGCCTCTGCTTTCTTCATATACACTTTACACGAATCTTTGCTGAATGTTATTTTTTAAAAAATTTTCCCAATTGTATGTGAAAACAGTTTTTACATTTGTTTTTTAAAATTTTGAGTTCCAGATTCTTTCCCTCTCCCTTTCCTGATCCCTCCATGAGACAGTAAGCAATTTGATATAGGTTATACATGTGCAGTCCTGCAAAACATTTCCATATTAGTCATTTTATGAAAGAAAATACAGACCAAAAAAAAACCACGAAAAAAATAAAGAAAGTAAAAAATAGTATGCTTTGATCTCATTAGACTCCATCAGTTCTTTCTCTAGAGGGGGATAGCATCTTTTTTTAAGTCTTCTGAGGTTTTTCTGAGAGCATCCTGCTCATCATTTCTTATAGCACAGTTGTATTCCATTACAATCATACACCACATCTTTTTCAGCTATGCCCCAATTGATGGGCATCTCCTCAATTTCCAACTGAATGCTTTTTTTAAAAAGGCCTTTTTATTCTTTACAGATTGGTTCGAGTGAGTAAAAACTATCGGTCAGTTATAAGGGCCTGCATGGAAGAAATGCATCAAGTAGCAAGTAAGTTATTTTGTGATGGAATTTGAAATATTTTTAGACCAATATGAAATTACTTTTGTTATAGCATCTCTCTTTTTCTCCTCAAGCCTCTGATAATGAGGCCAACCCTTCTATTATTTGTGCCCTTGATTTCATTACCATCCTTTTCCACCAACTTGCCCCCTTATAATCATCCTTTCTTTCTCTAATTTCAAACTCTCCTTACCCACTGGTTCCTTCTCTACTGCCTTCACATGTACCCAAGTCACCCCATCTTTAAAAAAGCTTCGCTAGATCCTTCCATCCCCTCTAACTATCTTTCCTTCATTTCTCAGCAAAACTTATAGAAATAGCTGTTGGCACTCCTTGCCTCCACTTCCTCTCACTACAGCCCTTTGTATCTGGCTTTATTCAACTGAAACATCTCTTTCTAGTTACCAGCAATCTCTTAATTGCCAAATCTGATGGTTCATTCCTCAGTCTTCGCCTTCTTTGGCCTCTCTGCTGCATTTGATACCACTGACAACCTCCTCCTAGTGGGTGTGTGCTCCTCTTTGCTCACTGCTTCCTTTTGGTTCTTCTCCTATTTGTTTGAGCTCTCCTTAATCTCCTTGATTGGCTCATCATCTATATTGTGCATGCTACAAGGGGGTATTCCCCAAGTCTCTGTCCTAGGCATTTTTCTGTCCCTACAGACTCTCTCTCAGTGACCTCTTTACTTCCCATGAGTTTAGCTATCATTACTTAGATCTGGAAATTCAGTCTCAGTGTTTTTCCTGAGTTTCAGTCCCATATCACCAATTGCCTACTGGATATTTCAGACTGAATGTCCCAGGGACATTTCAAACTTAACATCTAAAACAACCCATTATCTTTTTCTTCAAACTCAGACTTCCTGTTTCTGTTAGAAGCACCACTATTCTTAGAGTCTTCAAGTTTGCAACTTCAGTTTATCCTCAATTCCTCATTTTCCCTCATTCCACATATCCATAGTCAGTTTCCAGATCTTATCATTTCTCCCTCCATAATATCTTTGCGCTTGACTCCTTCTCTACTCACAGGAACCTCTCTCTCTCTCTCTCTCTCTCTCTCTCTCTCTCTCTCTCTCTCTCTCTCTCTCTCTCCCCCCCCTCCCCCCCCCTCCCTCTCTCCCCCTCCTCCCCCCCCCCTCCCTCTCTCCCCCTCTTTCCCTCCCTCCCCCCCCCCACCTCTTCTCTCCTCTCTTTCTTTCTCTCTTTCTCTCTCTTGTCAGGACAATTGGGGTTGAGTGACTTGCCCTGGGTCATACAGCTAGTACGTGTCTGAGACCTGATTTAAACTCAGGATCTACTGACTCTAAGGCTGGTACTGTAACCACTGAGCAACCAACCGTTCCATTTTATACGCTTATCTTTGGCAGTCATGGACTACTACCTCCTCTTCCAGGCATACATGTCCTTGGTGACTTCTTTTATGTCAGTTCTTGCATGCTAGCCATTATTAGTGCTATGATAAAACTTACTTAACTCCCTCTCTCCCCCATTATGTTTTTTTAATCACATTTTATTTTATTTTTACAAAAACTTGTCTTCTCTTCCTCCCATCTTCCTTCTTCCTCTCATTGAGAAAGCAAAAAACCAAAACAAAACCCTGTAACAAACATATATAATCAGGCAAAACAGATTGCTGCAAATTTGGCCATGTGAAGTTTTTTTTTAAAAGTCCCAATCTGCATCCTGAATCCGTCAACTCTGTCAGAAGTTTTGAATAGCATGTTTTATCATGAGTCCTCTAGAGTTGATGGTTAGTCATTGTGCTGATCTTAAGTTTTTCAAAGTTGCTTTTCTTTACAAAATTGTTATTATTGTATAAATTAGGCTTCTGGTTCTGCTCACCTAAGTCTCCAACAGTTCATACACAACAATTCAGGTTTCTCTGAAACCATGCCCTTCATCATTTTTTATAATACAACAGTATTCTGTCATATTGATATACCATACTTTGTCCAGCCATTCCCCAATTTAATGGACATGCCCTCAGTTTCCAGTTCTTTACCATTACAAAAAAAGCTGCAATAAATTTTTTTCTACACATGGGTCCTTTTCCTTTTTCTTTGATCTCTTTAGGAAATAGACTTTTGAGTCACCTGAAATTTTTATTCTTCTGAGATAATGATGTAAAAACCAATAAAATAATCAAAAGAAAAAATTATAGATTCTGCTAATAGCAAGGTCAGAGAGAAATCCTATAACAAGTTTCAAGGGAAAATAGTAAAATTGTGCTCATTGAAAATATTTTTGTTTGTTTTTGTCAGTTGCTGCTCAAGATCCAGTCTGTGGTCATCAGTATAGTAGTCAGGTACAGTTGCATCTATTATGTCTATATCAATAACTTTTTTAAATAATATTTTATTTTTTTCCACAATTACATGTTAAAACAATATTTTACATTTTTTTAAGTTTTGAGCTCCAAATTCTATCCCTCCTTTCCCTTCCTCTTCCCTGAGATGGCAAGCAATCTGATATGGATTATACATATGTAATCATGTAAAACATTTCCATATTAATCATTTTGTACAAGAAGGGAAGGAAGATAGGAAGATAGTATGCTTTAGTCTGTATTCAGACAATATCAGTTCTTTCTCTGGAGGCAGATAGCATGTTCCATCATGAGACCTTTGGGATTGTTTTGAACCACTGTATTGCTGAGAATACCTAAGTCATTCATAGCTCTTCATCTTGTAATATTGCTGTTACTGTGTACAGTGTTCTGGTTCTGCTCATTTCATGTAAGTCTTTCCAGGTTTTTCTGAAATCATCCTGCTTGTCATTTCTTATAGCACAGTAATATTCCATTATAATCATATACCACAACTTGTTAAGCTATTCTCCAATTGATGGGCATCCCCTCAATTTCCAATTCTTAGCCACCACAGAAAGAGCTGCTATAAATATTTTTGTACAAGTAGTCTCCCCCCCGCCCACTTTTGTAAAAATCTCTTTGGGATGCAGACCTAGCAGTAGCACTGCTGGGTATGCAGTTTTTTAGTCCTTTGGGCAAAGTTCCATATTGCTCTCCAGAATGACTGGGTCAGTTCACAACCCCAGCAGCAGTGCATCAGTGCCCCAGTTTTCCCACATCCCCTCCAACATTTATCATTTTCCTTTTTTGCCATATTAGCCAAACTGATAAGTCAAGGATATCAGTTATCAAAAAAAATGTAAAGGAAGGTGTTCTAACTGCATTAGATCTCAAACTGTATTATATAGCAGTAATTATTAAAACAGTCTGGTACTGGCTAAGAAATAGAGTGATGAATCAGTGGAACAGATTAGGTACACAGTACATTAAAGTGAATGACCATAGTAATCTAGTGTTTGATAAATCCAAAGATCCAAGCTTTTGGGGCAGAAACTCATTATTTGACAAAAACTGTTGGAAAAACAGGAAAACAGTATGACAGAAACTAAGTATAGATCAACATCTCAACCCGTATATCAAGATAAGGTCAGAATGGGTACATGACTTACATATAAAGTGTGATACCATGAGCAGATTAGGAGAGCATTTTCAAACAGAAATCAATGCTGTCTGTAATCACTTGGGACAAAGCTCTGCCATCTCTAATGGTCATAGTTGTTGGCTGGCCATTCTTCCTAACTCTATTGTAAGATCCTTGAGAGCAGAGATTGTCTTATACTTGCTTCCCTGTCTCAGAAAAAGGTTTTGCACATAATAAGACTCAAGAAATATTTTTGATTGATTCTTAATCATCCAGTGGAAACATTCATCCTAAATTTGCCAGATGGATGTAGCTGCTACCCGGGATTGAGAGCTGGGTTCTTAGATCGCAGCCATATAGTTAGTATGGTGTTAGCATTTTCACCTATTTTTAGATGTTATTTTAATAAAATGTCTGAGTCTGAAGCTGGGAACTGAAATACAAGTGTTCTGCTTTCCCCTTTCTCCAGTGATTAGAGAGCTTACCCTCTCTGGAACAAGAAGATTAATTTGCAGCTTATTTTATCTTAATAGTGACCTTGTTATTTTCTGTCCTGCATGCTGTGCCAGACTTCAGCAGAACATTTATTTTCTCATGCAAAAGCTGTGACACCAGTTGGTTTTCTGCCCGCTTTGTAGCTCGATCCCTGCTCTGCTCCGTTATCACCACAGAGTGGTTCTTCTCGATTCAAGTCTGTTCTTGATCTTTCCCTTAGGTTTCTATTCTTTCTGCAATGGAACTGATTTGGAACCTTTGTGAAATCCTCTTTATTGAAGTAGCCCCAGGTGAGAACAATTTGATGTTTACATGGTCTTCAAAGTATTTAAAGGTCATTGCTCTTCCCCGCCTTTACTTTCTTGTTGTTTCTATCTGTTTTGTAGGATTTCTTGCCTAAATTACTGTTCTCATCTTTCATCCTTTTCAAGGATGCTTAAAGGCAGGGACTTTCACTTTGTCCCTAGTGCCTTGTACAGTGTCTTTCACATAACGTACATTGTTGATCTTGTGGGTGAATTTCATCAGCCTCACCATCAGAAGCACTTAAATATCCAAAGGTGTGTGATATTCTGCATAGCGTTGAATGAGAAGAGTAGTAATGGCACCATTAAGACATTCCAGGAGATTAAATCATCGGGTAGATTCTCTCTTTACTCATTTGAAAGCATATCCTTCTGTCTCATATTTTTCATAGAATGTTTTCTATTGCCTTCACATGTATTTGTGTCTGTGTCTTGTCCCTCTTGTTCGAGTATAGGCTGGTAGGTAGGGGACTGTTGTGAATTTTCATCTTGCATCCCTCATTCCTAGTATCATGCTCTGCACACACAAAGCACTTAATAATGTATGTTGAATTGAATTCAGGTTGAAATCCAGAGAATTTTGAAGATTTTCTTACAATTAAGTGGAAAGAAGGGAGATTAACTCTGGGAATTCGATCCTTGGAATCATCGTTGCTTGTCGTGATAAATTGTTAAGGGTGCAAAATTGTGTTGCTTAGGGTGAGGATAACTATGAAGCTGCAAAGGGCTAATTGATATTTCATTTTGTGGCTGGGGCATTAGTTATAGTGGCCCACATCTATATATAATACTGGCCATGGCCATTAATTTGATAGCAAGAGTCAGGAAGTAGGGGCTATGGATGTATAGGTGCCAGTTTCAGTTCTGCCTCTGGCACAGTACATTTTCAGGGAGCTACTTATTATAACCAAGGATATGCCATTAATATTAATTGATAATTCCTCATAACCAGCCTCTGTTCCTTAGCTTATGCATCCCTAATGTGTGAAAATGAAAGTTACGACAGGAAACTTGAGGATTAATATGTGACTCTAGTCTTTGCTCCCAGCTGGCCCTCTACTCCTTCACCTCCTTGACTGGGTTCGACTGCACGTGTGCGAGATGGACAGTTTGTCTGCAGATGTTCTTGGTAGTGAAAATCCAAACAAACACGAGAACTTCTGGGATTTGGTGAGAACCGAATACAAGTGGGGCCCCTCTTCAAAATGTTGGTACCAGGTGCTCTCGGGTGGGTTTGCAAGCCAAATGCCATTTCCTGTGGGTAGTTAAGATGACCAGTTGAAGTCATTACTGTAGAAATATTTTTCATCCTTTCTGTCCTGTCCCAGGGAAAATAACAGTAACTCACATTTAGAAAGCGCTTTAAGGCTATAAAAGGATTTCCTCACAACATCTCTGAGAGGTAGTTTGAATGTTATCATTTTTCTTTTCCCCCTCTCATTGCCTGCCTAGATATTGTGGGTTGAGAAAGACAGAGTAGTACAGAAAAACCCACCATAGATGACAGACACCCTTCTCCCTTACCCTCCCTTCAAACCATTTCACTGAACTAGAGCTGCCCAAAATGCATCCAGCCAGTGGGAAAACCAGCCACCATAGGGAGTGCCTCAGCCCTTTTCTTCCCTTCATAGCCCACCCCTTCTTAAGACCTATCAGGGTCACTAGGCAGCAGGAAGACCACCACCACTGGAGGCATCTTTTCCCCTTGTCTTCCCTTTGTCCCCTCCCTTGACTTCAAGCCAGTCAGAACTTATCTGACTGGCTGCAGTAGGGAAGATCCTTCCCCCTTGCCATCTTTTCTCTCTGTCCCTGGCTCCCAGCTACCCCTCCAGGTTACTTGATGGCTCATATCACTCAGATCAGATGAGAGTCACCAACTGTTCTTATAGTTGAGATGAAAAACTCACCAGACCTTCTATCTGTTTTACCATTTCTTTTCTGATATCCTGCAGTCTTTAATATGTCTTGTCTCTGTGCCCTTCAGACCCCCTGATCCTGTCATCTGACCTCAGGACCCCCTGAGCCTTGTCATTTGTTAGCTGCTTCACTCTTGGGAACTTTTTTATGTTTTGTGTTCCCCAGTTAAGAGTGTGAGTTCCTTAAGGGCAGGGAGTTGGCACATAGTATTTAATATCTTTGAATACCAATATTTCTTCATTCGTTTTACAGATGAGGATTTCCCATGATGATGTAACTAGGAAATATTAGAGGCATAATGGGAACATAAATCCAGTATTCTGTCCACTATCCCATGCTGTCTTTGGAGAGAGCACATTTTTGATGTATAGTCAGTGAAGATCAACTGAAAGGAATTTGTAGTTAAATTTAGAATGTTGTTGCAAAGAAGTTCCCTACCTCTAAGGCCAGTTCCAAATCTTATTAAGTCCTGCTGCCCAAGGCCTAATTAGGTGGTAGCAGGGAAGTTCTCTAACCACAGTGGATAATGCAGGCCTTTTCTAGTGGTCGCCAGGGGAGTTGTGAAGACCTTTGCTAAGGTGTGATACTGGATCTGGAATTAGAGGATCTGGGTCTAAATCCCAGTTCTATTAATAGCTTTATGACATTGAGCAAACCACTTAAAAGCCCTTTGGGCCTTGGTTTCCTTACCTATAAGTGGAGAGAAATTGAATAAGACATGATCTCTAAAAGAATCCTATGAGCCTATGCTTATTCCTGAACCTCTCTTAGTTCAGAAAAATCTTGCCAGGGATGAAACCCATTTGGGACAATAGGTGAGCATTGGTCTGCTTTCTTTTGGTTACTGGAAGATAATTAAGAATTGATTCTGTTTTAAAAACTGGAATTTGGCAAAGGGGTTAGTATCTGCCCACAGGACCTAGGGGTGGTTCCTGATCCTTTGTTGGTGTAAAGCGATTCCTGTGAGGTAAGGGAAAAGTCTCTGTTAGACTATAGAAGTAGATGCTTTGGATTCCTGGAGCTAAAAACTTTGTTTAGAGAGATAGTGTCCTCAACTCGGAACTAGCAGTGGGAACTCTGGCCCCCTGGCTTCCCTGTAGATAGATGGGTTTGGGGTCTTTTGCAGGCAACTCTCTTCGTGCTGCAGGGCCGCCTGGATGAGGCACGGCAGATGCTGTCCAAAGAAGCTGATGCTAACCCTGCTTCAGCCAGCATGTGCAGAGTCTTGGGGGACCTGATGAGGACAATGCCTATTCTCAGCGTATGTAGGAATAGCCTCATTACTGTGCAACATGTCCATATCAAGGAACCAACCAAATGGGGCTGTGGGAAAATTACTTTTTAAAAAGTTGTATTAATGCTTTTTCACGTTGTTTTCATTTCCCAGTGATGCTCCTTCCCCCTCCTGTACAGTAGAACCCTCCCTCACTAGTAAAACAAATCACTACATTGGCTGTGTATCTGGTAACTTTACCCATAATCTGCCTAGAAGTGGAAGGAGACCTATGAAGTCCTGACTGGTCTATGTTGTGATCAGAATCCTGAAACTTTTCAGGGTTGTTTTCCTTTACATTGCGGTCATTGTATAAATGGTTCACCTGGTTTTGCTTACAGTTCGTAGAAACACAAATTTTTCTGACTTCTTCATATTTGTCATTTCTTTCAACAATGATATTCCCTCATGTACATGCACCAGTTTTTCCCAGTCTGTGGCCATCTATTTTGTTTACAGTTCTTTACTACTACAAAAAGTGCTGCTATAAATATTTTTGTACATAAAAGATCTTTATCTTTTTTTAACCTATTTTGGATAGATGCCTAATAGTGTTATTGCTGGTCCAAAGGGGGGAGGAAGGGGACGTTTCATAGTGAACCCTCTCCCTCTGTAGCCTGGCAACACGCAGACGTTGACAGAACTGGAGCTGAAATGGCAGCACTGGCATGAGGAATGCGAGCGACACCTTCAGGATGGCACCTTTGCTTCTAACCCCCACTTGGAGTCCCTCTGTAAGGTGTGTGAGCATTGAGGCTGGGGAGACTGTCAGTGGACTTGTGGACCAGGGGTTCTTCCCCTCCTTTAGGGGTCTGGGGAAATCTATGGACACATCCTGAAAATAATGTTCCTAAAAGTATAAAATAAATATATGGGACAACAGAGGAAAACAGTTATACTGGAAAACATCTAAATATCTTTAAAAACAACTTCACAGTCCTCTGGTTAAGAACCTCTGCTCTGCCTGGTTAGGCCCAGCAATAAAAGTCGAGCCCTGTCCTGTCCGAGGAGGAGCTATCCCAAGGGAGATATGCATATGCCTTTGTCCTGGGGGTGAGAACTTGTGCTAAGGGGAATGGACTGTGCTGCACTCCGCCCTCCCTGAGCTGACCGAAGCCTCTTCCCTTAGATCATGCTAGGAGATGACAGTGCTTTACTGGAGCATAGGGGACTTCTCAGTAACTGGTATCATTTTCTGGTGTCTCGGCTCCTCTACTCGCACCCCACAGTGAAACCCATTGAACTACACTTCTATGCCCAGGTAAGTCTGAGGTCACCACCTCGGTGGTGGGAGGCGCCTGTGTTCTGGAAAAAAAAAATCACTTCCCCTCTTCCCTTATCAGATCTTGCCTTGTAACAAAGAACAAAAAAAGCATCTGATACAGAAACCTTGTGTTAACGTTTCTCTGTAATATTCTATTCCAATAGATGCCCAGTCTCCACTGTGAAAGAGGGGGTGTGTTTCACTATACCTACTGCAGGACATTTGTTAGTTTTTCTGTTACTCAACAATTCAACTTCATTTAATGTCTACTTTTTTCATTCATTTCATTCATCAGTTCACACAAATCTTTTTATTTCTCTGAATATTTCACATTAATCATTTCGTAAAATGGTGGGTTTTTTTTTTTTCAATTCTCCCCTAATCATTGGGCACTGACTTTGTTTCCAGTTCTTTCCTATCGTAGAGAGTACTCTTAGGGATATTTTGGCATCCGTTGGACCTTCACTGGGGTATATGCCCAGGGAAGAGATTACTAGGTATGGACTATTTAGTCAGTTCTCCTGTGTAATTCCCACTTGAATTCCAGAAGGTTACATCACCTCACAGCTCTATCAACAGTACATTATTGGGGTAGTTGGATGGCACAGTGGATAGAGCACCGGCTTGGAGTTAGGAGGACCTGCATTCAAATCCAGCCCCAGACACTTGCTAGCTGTGTGGTCCTGGGCAAATCACTTCATCCCCATTGCCTCAAAAAACCCAAAACAAAACAGTGCACTGTCATGCCTGTCTTCCCACAGCCCCTTCAACATTAATTGTTCTTATCAGTTTTCATTTCTACCAACTTGTGGGGAGTGAGGTGAAACCTCAAGAGTTATTTTATGTTTCTCTTACTGTTAGTGATTTAGAGTATTTTTTTTGGTGGTGTTTAGTTTGCAAAACTTATTTTGAAGTATGTTAATATCCTTTGATCACTTGTATATTGAGGGATGGCTCTTGTTGTTGTCAGTTCCCAGCATATCTTGGGTATCAGACTTTTGTTGGTGGTGTTCCCTCTTTGTTGATTTTATTAGAATAAAGCTTTTAAATTTTATATAATGAAAATTTACCATTTTGTCCTTATAGAATTTTCTCTATTCTTTGTTTTATTAAGAATCATTCCCTATCCATAGTTGAAAAAGGTACCTGATCTTGTTCTCTTGTAATTTTTTTATGAGTGACCTTTTAGATTTAGGTCATACCATAAATGTTGGCCTAATCCTAATTTCTGATAAACTTCCTTCCAGTTTCCCGGCAGTTCTTTTCAAAAAAAGGAATAGATTCCAAGGTGATCTAATGAGGTCCTCTTTGGGTAGATCCCATCACCTTTCCCTGGGGTTCCCAACTTTGTACCTTCATTTTGCCTTTCCCCAAGAACCTTTATCCACTCTTGTAATTGAGTTCTTATCTTGCCACAGTCCAGCCTAGATCTCTTTCTTGGAGGGGATAGTAGTCCAGAACCCCTGGACAACATTTTGATGGCAGCCTTTGAATTTGACATTCATCAAGTCATCAAGGAGTGCAGGTAGGAACCTCTCTGGTCTTCTCTGTGTACCTCACCTCTTGCCAATGTCTCTCCCTCTCAAGTAAGTCATGCCCCTATCTAGCTGCAGGTGATGATCACTTTTCCTTGAAAAGGGGGCAGTCTTCCTGACGGGCAGATATAAATAGAGCTACTGTAGGTCCCTAGCTGTTCATATTACATCCAAGAGAGTAGGAAACACCTCATAAGAAAAAGCTGCCCATGTTGATATTGTTTTCAGATCTCTTCTAAACCCATCTTCCTTTTTGCATTGACATCTGCCTCTACAGCATTGCCCTGAGCAACTGGTGGTTTGTTGCTCACTTGACAGACTTACTTGATCACTGCAAGCTTCTCCATTCTCACAACCTCTAGTAAGTATGGCAGATGGTGGTGGCAGGGAGTGGGCAACTTGTATGATGCTCCCTAGAGAAGGGGTGAATTGAATAAGCAAGATAGAAGTGCAGAGTCTGACTGAGAGTTAGAACCTAAACAGGAGAAAGGCGTTGGTTGCTAATAATCTCATGGTAAGTTTTATTTCAGTTTTGGTTCCAATATGCGAGAATTCCTTCTGCTTGAATATGCATCAGGACTGTTTGCTCATCATAGGTAGGAATACCTGGGAAGGCTTGGGAGTTTTCTGGTAAAATTGGGGGAGGGGTGGCTTGGACATGCAACCAGCTACCTACTAGCAACAGGGGCATAGGACATTTATCTCAGTTGCTAGTGCCTAGTTTGCCCAGAATAGCAGTTGGACCCACCCTGGGTTGCCCTGTACCCTTCTTCCTTTGGGGATTTTGTTTTCAGCCTGTGGCAGCTAGGTGTGGATTACTTTGACCATTGTCCAGAGCTGGGCAGGGTTTACCTGGAGCTACATATTGAGCGGATTCCCCTAAACACAGAGCAGAAGGCACTCAAAGTACTTCGGATCTGTGAGAGGAGGCAGATGACTGAACAAGGTAAGGCGGGCCCTATTCTTGACTGCTTGTATTCTGTGTTGAAGTCAGTGAGCCATTGTACTTGTCACTACTACTGTATGCCAAAATCAGGGTGAGGATTAAGTAGCTGGAGGAGGTCTCTTCACTGTCAGTCTATACCAGCTAGATAACGAAAAAATATGGGGAGTGCAGAAGAGTTAGTTATCTACTACAAATGCTGACATGCTTACGAGCTAGAATGAATCAGGGAATAGGATTACTAGAAAACACTCTACCTCTGTTTAAACAGTCCTTATTTTCATGGGAATTGTATCTGGTAGCCCCAGCTGTAGTCTCTGTAGCATGACCTAACAGATAAGAATGCATTGGAGTCACAAAGATGTAGGGTCCAATTCCATTTCTAACCCTAGCTGTGGGTCCTGGACTGGTTCTTTAACTGCTGTAGGCCTCACTTCCCTTGAGGAAGCAGTGTGCTATATTTTGGGTTAAAATTCTGCCTTTGCCATTTACTATCCCTCTGACCTTGGGCAAGTCACCTAACATTTCCTCATCAAATGAGATAGACTGATTGTGTAGTTCTTTCCAGCTCTATCTCCAAACAAAATTGTAAAGATTTCCTCCTTCCTCTCTCTCTCATGCCCCCTTTTTCTCCCTCTAAAGGATTTAATCTAAACTTAGATGTTGAATGATAAAACCTTAAGGTACTACTATCTTTTCCTTTGTTAAAAGGAGAGTCAAGACTAAATAGTGCTCAAGACCCAAAGTACTGAAATCTGTTAGATGTGATTTGAGGCACCATTCCAGGAGAGGGAGACATTCTGGGGCCTATGGGGTCCTGCTGTTGCTCCTTGAAATCCAACATTTGGCAGCCACCTCCTAAGGACAATTCTGTGATATTGGATACTTGTGGGCAGGGCAGTGAGGTGACTGTGGCACTGAAGATTTCCAGTCCTGTCTTTGAAGTTCTATACTTAGCTGGAGTGAACATGTGGAGTATAGTGGGAGGGTAAGTCATGAAGAAGTGGGATAGGAAGTGCCCTGGTAGATGTGGAGAGGCCGGTCTAGAATCTGCTTTTATCTTCTTCCTTTTGGAAAGTTCGAAGCATCTGTAAGATCCTTGCCATGAAAGCTGTCTGCAATAACCGCCTGGGCTCTGCCTTGTCCTGGAGTATCCGAGCCAAAGATGCAGCTTTTGCCACCCTTGTCTCAGATAGGTGGGTTTGGGCAGGGTTTTCATCCTCATTCTTACAGTCGGCTGGAGGGAGGTTTTACCAACTTTTCTTCGGTCTTAATAGAATGGGAAAGTACCTGCTGCCCTTGACTTCACCCAGGGTATTTCTCTGTAGGTTCTTAAAAGATTACTGTGAACGGGGCAGTTTCTCAGACTTGGATCTCATCGACAACCTGGGCCCGGCTATGATGCTTAGTGATCGTCTGACTTTCCTAGGTATCTGCCTCTCAGGGGTTGCTCATCATGCCCAGAAGAGGGTACAGATCATGTCTCCGTCAGTCTGCCTGGGCCTGGGAGACCAGGGCCATCCTCTACTGCAGTAAAACATGTTAGGATCTTGGCGCTACCTCACTGCTTCACATAGTGGCCATTTGGGGTGGGGGTAGGGGCAGGACAGGGAGTAGGCAAGGCTGAGGATGTTCTTTTATATTAGTAGAACCCGTGGTTTTCCTGAATCCAAGGCCCCATTGTTATTTGTCATCAATCTGAGTTTCTCTCTCTTGAATCAATAGGAAAGTACCGTGAGTTTCACCGGCTGTATGGGGAAAAGCGCTTTGCTGATGCTGCTTCACTGTTGCTGTCACTGATGACATCCCAAATTGCTCCTCGATCCTTCTGGATGACACTACTGACTGATGCCCTTCCTCTACTAGAACAGAAACAGGTGTCAGCCCACAATAGTCTTTCCCTCTCTGTGGATTTTGGCACTTAGGAATTGATACCACACAATCCAATAATTGTAATTTGTCAGGTTATACTCTTTTTAAAAAATCTCTACCTTCTTCCAGGACTTAACCAACTAGTTACAGACTAGGTTGTTTACTATTTTTTAAACTGGTTTGACTAGTGAGGGCATCTCTGGAGCCGAAACCCTGCCTTTGAATTATTAACAGAGCTCCAAGCGTGGGGGTCTGGGGGAGTGTGAATTTAGGAGCTGTGAGCTCCCATGTTCTGCTGATCGTACCTATTTACTTTTGAGAATTATAGCCTTGGCCTATGCTAGAGCTTTATGCGTAGTCCTTGGTCAAGTAATGTAATCCACCTCCTTCCCCCAACTCCCAATCCTTCCTTAGGTCATCTTTTCTGCTGAGCAAACCTATGAGTTGATGCAGTGCCTAGAGGACCTGACGATAGGAAGACCAGAGCCCAGAGATCTTGAGGGCCAGAGACCCCAGGTACTTGGGTCCCAGTCAAAGTGGGAGGCTTGCACATTGGGTGAGGCAGGGGCTATGCCTAACACACTGTGCTTCTAGGAGGATGATATCGAGACAACCAAAGTGGAAATGCTGAGGCTTGCTCTTGCACGAAACCTTGCACGGGCGATTGTGAAAGAGGGAACCTTGGAAGGCTCGTGAAAGGGCCAGAGAAGCTGCCAGGACTTTGTAGGGCAGTGTATGTTTTTCTAAAAATAAATGCTTTCTTTTACAAATAAAAGGACCTTTCTGTATTCAATCAGGAAAGATGGTGTGAGCTAGGAAAGTGAGAAGATGCAATTTGATTTTCACATGTCCTGGCATAACTCTGGCCTCAGACTCCACTTTTGACAGGAATATAGCTGTACCTAGCCAGGAACACTTGTTTTCTCCTGTACATACATACTGAGTTTATACCTTAAAGCTTCCAAGTGGAGTCAAACCCTACAGAAAATGTTTATTTGACATGCAGCAAAACCAGTGCATTTCGAGACAGTTCATATATAGTTCAGCTGCAACCTCAACATACAAACGAGTTACATTCATTAGGTTCAGTGCCCGAAGCTTCTACATCACCACACAGTTAGACTGTCTTCACGGGGCACCACGGCCATCAGGAAAGCTTGTGTTCCTTAGCTGTAGTTTAATGATTCACATATATATCTGAAGCAGGGAAACCTGCTTTCTAAATGGGCATATAGGAGCTACATTGAGCTTTAATGTTGGCTGGGAAAGAACAGAAGGGATGTAGTTGGCTTCTTTCTTCCCACCTTTGCAGAAAGGTAGCTATAAAGCCCTCTTACAGGCAGGGCCAGTTGGCTGGTAGGTGAAGTTGGCTCTTAGGAACCACTCCTTTCATCAGCTTCTTCCTCCAGACCTACTGTCTTGCTGATGGTGCCAAGGAGGGAGGAGAGGCCAGGCAGCCACTTGTAGCTTTGGACATGGACAAAGCCTAGTGCAATTTGCTTATGTTATTACTAATTCTATACATCCAAGTGTGCTACAGAGTGTTCGTAGAAGCATTCTTCAAGAAGCCTGAGCGGCAGGATAGGGAGGCAGTTCTTTATTCTGCACTAAGCAGGGAGAAGAGGTATCATTTCTATACCAGTTCACTGGCCCAAGCTTTGAACTAGCACATGTTCCCCTACCCCCTGCACTGGGGGAACATTGGTTGCCTTATCTTCCCATGTACTATCTAGTTAGTTCTCTTGTTGTACTTGTAGCACATAGCCAGAAAACACCTGAACTATATGAAGAAAGACAGTTCATCACCCTTGTTAACATTTCCTATCCACTTCCAGCCTATAATACTGAGAGAGGAAGCAGTTGTGGGGTTTTGGCCCAAATACCTCCTGTGCCAAGAGTCTTTGGTGGTGGTGACAAACCAGGTGCTAATTAAGTACAGGAGATCTGGGAAAATGTACAGGCAGAGCTCCCCTCATCATTGTAGTGAAGAAACTGATCCAGGCCAGATATTGCTTAGGAGAAGAGAGAACCATCCACCTTGACCGTTGGCTGTGCCTTGTCCCTCAGCTGTATCGTTAATTCAAGTTGTTAAAGTACAAGGGGGGAAAAAGTGTGTGTGTGGGGAGGGGTGGTTCTGTTCAAGACCAAGAAGTGGCCAGCTTAGCACTGCCCATTTTCCATGTTCCAAAGTAAAACTCTAAGCTCTGTTGTCAGGCCACAGAAACAAAGCAGGACTGCACCAGGGTGCACATGTGGTCCTCTTCCTTTCTGGTGCAGCTGGCAGCATCCCTTGTCTCCTTGGCAGAGATCACAGCTGTCCTGATAGGTCATAGGTTCCCCCACTGGTCCACTGGGGGAAACTGGTCCACTTCACCCACCTCTGTGCTGAGCTGATCCCCAAGGGCAAAGGTCAGCTTGTAACGCAGCCTTACCTTCTCCTAGAGGAGGGACAGAGTAAGTGAGTAACAGCATGCAAAACTCAGTCTCAGGCATTGCTATTTTAATATCATACTAGGAATATCTGATGTCCTTTTTCTTATTGGAGGCAGTTAGGAGGAGCCTTAAGCAGTCAAACATAGCTCTCATTGCCTCAGTACTTTAGGTATGGCTCTTAAACTGGAGCATAGGATTGTCACATTCTGTAGATTAAGGGTTCTTAACTTGGGTTAAGGTTAACTTTCTTGATAAGTACATTTAAATAGAATTGGTGTCCTTTTTAATCCTACTTTATGTATTTAAAAACATTCTGAGGAACAAAATGATGACAAACATGTTCTAGGCAGACCTCCTGGTTTTGCTCAACTCACCTTCAATGGGTTGGCCAGCAACATAACCTGGGTTATGGCTGCAGGTGGCTGGATAGGGTTGAATGGAGATAGTTCTATCCCTGAGGGAGGCTGCAGCTTCACCTTCATGGACTAAAAAGTAGAAGAAAACCACTGACAGTGGGAGAGCTAGCCAGCAGGAGGTGGGGATGACACACCAGTCACACAAAGAGGAAAGGAATCCAGCTACATGGTATTTATGTGGAGGGAAGTTAAAACTCGAAGCATCGAAGAGAAGCAAATTCTGTCTCCCAGACGATGGCCCAAGAAATATTCCCTCTTCAGGAGGGGAAGGGGAAGAGGCAGCCCAGGGCTAGTACAAATGCCAAAGTACCTTGGGCACTGCTGCCTGAAGCACAATGCTCTTGACAGGCAGTGGAGCTGTGTTCAGCATGGACACCACGACCACCAGCACATCGGGCCGCCCAGGTGGGCACTCCTTGGCAAAATGAAAGAGGATGCGGAAGCCGTTTTTGTCATAGGCTGTCACTGGAAGGGCACTGCCTAGAGGGGAGAAAAAGAATACAGTCAAGTTTGGAGAGCTAAGGCATGATGCCTTGATCTTCCTCCCACATTGGGAAAGACTTCAAAAGGGAAAGTTCAACAGGCACTGCCCACAGCAGGAGAGAAATGTCCCAGATCCTTTTCTCAGTAAAAAAACTCTTAGCCTTTTTCCACCTCAAAGTGCCCAAGCCCCAGCTGCCAAGATACCTACTTGGTTTGATAGATTCCAATGGGACGTGGACATTGGTCAGGGAGAGCTCGTTTCCCTTCATGGGGCTCCCCTGCTGGAATGGCAGTGGTTGGAACAAAGGGCTACTGGGCCCAGCAGGAAAGGAGACAGGTGGCCCCACTGGAGTGTTGCTGGGGATGATCGGGGAGGTGACCCCAGGGAGGAAGCTGGATGAGACGGGTTTCACCAAGCCTGATGTCCTGGGCAAGGAAAAGAAGGTGCCAGAGGTGCCTAGTTCACTACTTAGGAGACTATGGCATGATTTTCCCAACCCCTGATAGGGTCCCTCCTACCCTCTGCCATTCTCTAGTTCTAAGATCTGAACCAGACCATCCAAACTGAAACTGGACCATCCCTCCTCATTCCCACACTAGCTCCTCCCCAGAATGCCAAAGATCAGCCCCCAATTCCTCTACCAATCTTGCTCCCTCTGTTAAGGAACCTTTTACCACCACCACTCCCCCTCCTCTCCCCTGCCCAATTCATTACCCTTTGGTCTCTTCCAGAAGCTGGTTGAGAACATCCAACTGGTGCAGGGAACTATCACCCACAGCTGAGTTGAGGTACCCGGGGGCTGGCGGCCCCACCTTTTGGGGTGTAGCCGTGGCCAGTCCCATGGAGAACAAGAATGAGCCTGTGTTGGGGGCAGGGACGCTGGCCTTGGTAGCGGGAGCCGTAAAGGGAGGAGGCAGTGGGGCTGGGGAGCTGTTCAAGGGCTGTGTAGAGGACTGGAGGAAAGGGCTGCCCTGGGAGTTGCAGACAATAGTCAACAGCTTTGGGCTGAAAAATCCTACATTTGACTTTATTGTGCCACAAAATGATGGGACGTGGGACCCCTGGGCATTTCGGGGGCACAATTTATACCCTCCATGCCCTTCCCCTAGTGATGGTACTTTACTTTCGTAAATTTCCCCCAAAACTGGGATATCCCCAAGGGCAGGTCCCAGGTTCTTTCCACTCTCGCTCCAGATTATGCTTAGAATAAGGTTCCAAAGTGAACATTCAATAGGGGATGTTAGTTTTCTCCTACACTACTTGAAACCAGCTAGTGAAGCAGGGCTCTCAGTGGCTTCCCCATCACCTGCCACCCAGGGTATGTTCTCCTCCTACCTGGTACAGGTTCCACTGACTATTCCCTGTTGACTCTTTGGGAGCAGCACTAGGGGCTGGGTCAGCGAGGCCTGAAACACACAGAATAGTTGGAAGTTGGGAAAAAGCACTGGATAAAATTGCCTAGGAGCCTCAAATCCAGCTTAATTCATGGTAAGGTTTAAGACCTCACCTCATCCTGAAACCCAGCCGAAGGCTCTCACCATCAGTCAGGTGTTAAGATGGTGAGAACAGCCTCCAGAGTGGGCAGACAGCACTTTGAGAGGCCACTGGGGGAGGGGCGCAGGAGAACAACACATTCAGAAACTCCAGATCCTCCCTTGGCAGCACTCTAAAAGCTATGTGCTGTGATAACAGTGTCTTACAGTTAGGCTCTCCTAAATCTAACCTGTTGTAATTCATGTGGTGAGAGAAAATCTCTTTATTCCATATATCATTACTGATCACAATACGGCTGTCCTCCATCAGCTGTTCATTTCTTTCCAGGGCCCTCTCCTCAAACGTTTTACCTAAGCATAACAGCTCTTCATCCAACAGGGAGAGAGAGTTGGTCACGCCGCTGGTCCCAGAGGAAGCTTCAGCCTGACTAGACAAGCAGCTTCGTGGAGGGGGTGGAAGGATAGGGATGTCTGAGGAGGGTGGGGTAGGCTGTGGGGCCAGCACCAGGGGTGGGCTGCTAGATGTATCCAATTCGGCAAGATCAATCAGAGTGTTGAGGTTACTGGAGGGGTTGCTTCCTGAATGGAGAGTAGAAAAGGGTGGTGAAGATGATTATAACGGTTATAAGAGAACTCTAAGGCTAACACTTGCAGACTCCAGACCAGCACCAGTGTGGCTTGCTGAGGTTATAGGGAAAAGTAGGAGTGGAGAAGGCAGGTTCCAACAGGTTCATTTGTTCTCTATCTCTCAAAGGTAATTTAAATTAAATTAAATCAAAGGTGTTTTTCCTCAGTTATCTCACTGTCTTTGGAAGTCCCAGCTGAATCTTTGTGTTCTCCTGATCCCACATGGCAATTTGTAAATCACAGATGGATTTGGATTATGAAATCAAGGCAGGGCTGGAGGAAGAAAGCCACTAGGATTTTGAGAACCAGTTATTTACCTTCCGGGGCAGATATGGCTAGGGAAGCCACCTCACCATTAATGACCTGTCCTTCGATAATTTTTTTATAGGAGTTGATAACCCTTGAAAGATTGTCGCTGGCTTGCAGGATGTCTCCTGGAATAGAGAAGAGAGTACCACCGAGTTAATGCCTCCCCTGTAAATACGCAAACTCTTGGGGTTCTCTGTTGACCATCTCCTCTTACTTCTCACTCACCTAAGCTGCTATCATTGTCTTCTGTCTCACTGGCCAATTTAAACAATGTTCTCCTCTTGGTTTCACATTGATCATACAGCTCCTAGGAGAGATCAATTCACAATCACAGAACCTACAGCTAGAAGGAACCTTAAAAATCTAGTCCAACCCACTTGCTTTTAGAGACGGGGAAATTAAGAAACAGAGAAGTTATTTTTCCAAGGTGGGGCTGGGGAGCTGTTCAAGGGCTGTGTAGAGGACTGGAGGAAAGGGCTGCCCTGGGAGTTGCAGACAATAGTCAACAGCTTTGGGCTGAAAAATCCTACATTTGACTTTATTGTGCCACAAAATGATGGGACGTGGGACCCCTGGGCATTTCGGGGGCACAATTTATACCCTCCATGCCCTTCCCCTAGTGATGGTACTTTACTTTCATAAATTTCCCCCAAAACTGGGATATCGCCAAGGGCAGGACCCAGGTTCTTTCCACTCTCGCTCTAGATTATGCTTAGAATAAGGTTCCAAAGTGAACATTCAATAATAATAATAATAAGCTGCTGGTTAATAACTGAACTAGAACTAGGATCCATTTCTTTTAATTCCCAGACTATTGTGCCTTCTACTGAACTACCTGCCTAATGTTGCTAAGCTTTGGTACTGAAAAATATTTGTAGTACCTGAATATCGATGGACTACACTGTTCAGGAGTGTGGGAAAGAGTCCGTCACTGGCTCCATGACCAAGACTTGTTTTAGATTTAAAAGGGACCCAGGTCACAATGTGAGCATAAGAGTCATCAAATATCCCTGGACTGGCTGATTCTCTTGCCTTCAATCAGAAATACCCCATGATTTTTAGTCCATCTACTAAGAGTGCTTACCTTCATGAGCTCTTTATCTGCCTCTGATGAGTCCTCCTTACTGTAATGAACCAGCATCTCATTGAGAAGTTTCACATTGTTGTTGACTTCCTCTAGAGTGTGCAGTCGTTTGGTCACTTTCTGGATTCTAGCTTCATCCTGAATCAAGAAAGGATGGAGAGAGATTTTTTTTTTTTAAACTCCAGTCACCAGTGACTTAAATTTATTTAAAAAAAAATTTATTGAGGCAGCTAGGTGGCGCAGTGAGTAGAGCACCAGCCTTGGAGTCAGGAGGACCTGAGTTCAAATCCGGCCTCAGAAACCTGACACACTTACTAGCTGTGTGACCTTGGGCAAGTCACTTAACCCCAATTGCCCTGCCTTCTCCCCTCCAAAAAAAAATTTATTTTGCTTTTACAATACCTCTATTTCCCACTGTATCCATTCCCTCCCAGAAAGCCATCTGTTAGAATAAAAAAACCAATAAGTGAAACTAACACATCAACCAAGTCCTTTGATTAATATATAGTGTTCCCCACCCATAGAATCCCCCAGCTCCACAGGGAAGGGAGAGGGGGGTTCTCATTTTTCTTCTTTGATCCAAGATTGGTCATAATTTTACAGCATTCAGTTTACATTTTTTTTGTTCTTCTGTTCACTTACAATGTTGTAAAATGCAAATAAAAACACTCCCAAAATAATTGGCAAAGAGGACAGAAGAAGACATAATGCTGAAGGATGAGTTGTGAAGAGGCAGGCAAACTATAGATAATAAAAAATAATAATAATAAAATTAATTATAGAAAGAAAAAGATAAGCACACTAATACACTATTTCTGGAGGTATGAACATTCTGGAAAGCAATTTGGAATTATGCTAAGAAATCAACTAATTGTCCCTATCCTTTCATCCAGAGTTCCTATTGCTAGGCATGAGCCCCAAGGAGATCAATGATAAAAAGAAAGGTCCCACATGTACCTAAATACTTATTTTTTTTTGCAGGAGGGAAGGATGGGCAATTGGGGTTAAGTGACTTGCCCAAGGTCACACAGCTAGTACATGTGTCAAGTGTCTGAGGTCACATTTGAACTCAGGTCCTCCTGACTCCAGGGCCGGTGCTCTACTCACCGCGCCACCTAGTTGCCTCGACCAAAATACTTATAACAGTACTTTTTGTTGTGCAAAAACCTAAAAACAAAGTAGATGCCTACTGACTGGCGCACTGCTAAACAAATTATGGTACATGAAAGTAAAAAACGCTACAATTCTATAAGAAACAAGTACAGAGAACTGTAGGAACTAGACAGACAGGAAGTGATGCAAAGTGAAGTACACAGAACCATGAAAGTTACCAACAATGTAAGTGAAAGGAACAACAAGAATCTCCCATGCAGGGATCCCCCGACCTCAGGGCAGGACGCCCGCTACGGTTATGGCAGGAAAGGCTCCGCAGCCTCTGCCCTCTCCTTGGACAGTGGAGGACTTCACCTCTAAAGGGCCTGGTTCCGTATGAGTTTGGGTGCCTGCTTCCCTAATTCCGCCCTCTCCAGATACAAGAACATTAATCTTTCCCATCCACAAGGACCTCCCTCAAGGCCACACCATCCGCACGGCATCAAGGACAAACAAGCGAGGTGCGCTGAGGGGGAGGCAGACTGCTGCCCAAGCTCACCTCCTTCACCATGGACTTGATGAGCTTGTTGGCCTCCTGGAGGTCATCTGGATTCTTGCTCTTCAACAGCTTGGCTAAGAGCTGGAAGAAGAGGATGTCGAAGATGAGGCCGCCCTGCGCTCCATGCGCTCGAGCGACTCTGGTACTTGATCCCTTTTTCCTTAATCAAAGGAACTGTTCTGTGAAATCTGGATTCAGTTAAAGGGCCGCACTTGAGGACCTAGAGGGCCACATGTGGCCCCAGGACCGCAGGCTCCCCACCCCTGCCTTAGCCATCCCTGACTCTGGATTGCCAGGATTCTCGTATTCACACTGTGCCTTACCTTGGATTTCTCCTCATCATCAAATACAGGATTCTTAGGACGAGGTGGTGGGGAGGGGATGAGCGTCCGATCCATAGGAATCAGGGGGTCAGACTGCACAATCCCTGCAACAAGAGCCAAAGAATGAGGGGGTTCACTGATACCAAGGGCAACAACTTCTTTCCTTCCCCTCATTAAAAGTAGGAACATCATCCCTGAGAATCAGACCAACAAGGACAGTTAATGGTACAGAGAATACTTCTCTTCATTTTTGTTTTTTTGGTTTTTGGAGGGGGGAAGGCAGGACAATTGGGGTTAAGTGACTTGCCCAAGGTCACACAGCTAGTAAGTGTGTCAAGTGTCTGAGCTTGGATTTGAACTCAGGTCCTCCTGACTCCAGGGCCAGTGCTCTACTCACTGCGCCACCTAGCTGCCCCTCAGAGACTAATCCTCACATCACACCCTGGTGGGGATGACTACAACTGCTTCAATAACCTAAGTTCTTTCAAATAATAGTAGTAATTCACAAAAGCCAGGTGAGGTCTTATTTACCTCTATTTTACATAAGATGTAACTGAGAGCCTGAGGAATTAAGAAGTGACCGACCAGGACTAGAGCCAGAAAGCGCCAGAGATGGGGGCTCTAACCCAGTTTCCTGATTCCAAGAGCTGTGTTCTTTCCCATCCCCCTGCACTGCCCACACTACCTCTTTAAGGCAATATAAGGAAGTCTCAGGACAAAGGATCTGGGTCAGGGGTGAGGAACCTGCAGGCTCAAGGCCACATATTAATAAAAGGATTTGTTCTGTGAAGTTTGGATTCAGTCAAAGGGCCACGCTTGAGGACCTAGGAGACCACATGTGGCCTTGAGGCTGCAGGTTCCCCACCCCGGATCTGGGTGATGTTCTAAGCCCCTTCACTCTGCTGAGACTCAACTTCCTACTACCTTCTTGGGAGGAAGAGGGAAAGTGAATGCGATGAGACACTCACCCTGTCTCTTAAGCATCTGGTAAGCATCCTTGATTTTGGACTCCTCTGGCAGGGCCACTGTCCAGCTGTACAGCAGCTCGATGACTTTGGCTTTCACCTTCTCTGAGATCCTGTCCCCCAAGTACTGAGAGTAAAAATGAGACAGGAAAATCTAGAAACTGCATTCTGAAGGCAGGATAAGTGGTAAGGCTCTCTTTACTGTAATGAACTGGTTGCTAATTATCTCTAGTCCTCAAGCCTACCAGAAGACAGCAGGTTTTAAAGGTATGTGTGAGAGAAAGAGGAGGAGGGATAAGAGAAGAAACTACCTGTGGCATATCTGTATCAATCTGGGATACAGCCTGTGGTTAGGCAGGGGCCGGGAGTTCTTGTCACTGCATTTCCATGCATAATCTGCCAGAAACACAACTGCATTTTATCTTGAAGGAGTTAAAGGGAATTTCTTTAGTAAGTGATAATGGGTCCCAAAGGCCCCTCATGGCAGCGTTCGAAGCTAAGTGACACTGACTCAACAGGACCTAACCCAGAAGACCATCGTGTGAAGGGGAATACCCAATCAGGTATTTTATGAGTCACACGAATAACAACCGATGCCTGCTAAAACCCAGGAATCTAGAGGTACCATGCCTGTTAAACAGGAACACTTATCCTCTCACACATTTTTTAGCTTCAACTGGGGATTAAATAGAAAAAGATTGTCTCTAGGCTCCACAAAGTCCTTATTCTCAACTGGAAGAAAACAGAGGAACCTTGTTTCATGGAGGAGATAATGGTTGTTTAGGCAAAGCTGATAAAGCAGGGGATAGGGAAAGTACACAAAGGATGTTACTAAGAGGTACGACAACCAACTGCTAACTGACCTTGGGAGAGACGACTTTGATTAACTCATTCAAAAAACGGAACTTCCCCACTTCATTATGAAACCTCCTCCCGCAGTTCTTCATACATGCTTCCAGCACCTGTGGCCAGGTGAGAGAGAGGTGTGAATGGGGACCAAGGGGGAGGCACAGCTAGAAAGAAGTTTGTGTACAAAAGATTTGGGGTTTTTAGTAGACTGCCAATTCTCTACAACTCAACAGTGCAACAAAACGTCCAAAAAGCCAACACGATGATAAGTGACATTTAGGGAGTAAATAGCCCTGTGACTTCCTCTGTAGTGTAATCAAGAAAACGGCTCCTGAATGAGGGAGGTGACAGTCTCACTAGATTCGGCAGACCACCTCAACTGATGTTGAGTTTATTTATAAACATATTAGGATTGACATTCACAAACTGGAACAAGTTGATTGAGTATAGGATAACCAGGATAATGAAGGGTCTAGAAACCATGAAGTCATATGAGAAAGAGATTTAACTTAACAAGAATTTAATAGGTACCTATTATGTGCAAAGCACTGTGCAAGGCGATGAGGAGAAAGAGAGAAAACTGAAGGGCACCTAGGAGATGGGCCTTTGGGAGAAGGGGCACTTGGGCTTATAGCCCTGAAGAGAGTGTGGGAATATGAGAGTGGGAGGTGAGGAGGGAGTGAATTCCAGACATGCAGACTGGAGGTGGAAGGCTGAGTTTGAGGAACAGCCAATTTGGTTGGAAAGCAGAGGAAATGATGAGGCCTATGAAATGTGTGGAAAATCAGGTGGAAACCAGATTGTGAGAGCCTTTTTTGTCAGATGAGTAGTTTATATTTTATCACAGAGGTAGGAGGGTATCCCTGAAGATTTGTGAGTGGCAAAGTGATATACGGGGATCAGTTAGACTGGAGATATTCAGCCTAAAGACAGACATCATATCTCTCTTCAAGCACAGTGCCTTGCACAAAGTAGGCGCTAAAATACTGTTTAGCCCCAGAAGGCCGAACTAGAACCACTGTAGGGAAGCTGGAGAGGAGTATTTAGGCTTGTAGAGTGGGCTGTCGTGGCAGATAGCGACCCTTCTTCCCCGAAGGTCTTCAAATGAAGGTTGGATGACCACTCATTGGGGGTGTTGTCGAAGGAATTACTGTTGAAGTAAAGACTGGACTAAATGACCCGAATGGGAATAGTAACAGCCCCTACCTCCCAAGGTTGTTGTGAGGCTCCAATGAGATGACATTGTGAAACACCTAGTGCGGGGCCTGGCGCACAGTAGGTGCTATATGGATCTTAGCTCCCACTGCTACTACTATCGTTCCTCCCGATTTGCAGATTCTGTAATTCTACGTGCCCTGAAAGACCTACATAAAATCTCCTGTGGCAAGACAGCAGGGAAAACCCAAATCTAGATCGATTTGGTTCAAGAAGCATTTCTTATGTGCTGGACTGAGAATGCAAAGGCAAAATAAGCATTTCCTGACACTGAGGAGATTATCTTCTTCACGATATATTTTTCTAATTCAATTTAGTAGATCACAATGATCCACAGCAACACATTTTTTCCAAAAAAAAGCAAGCTTTTAGGCCCTAAGCTCTGAGAACCCCCATGAATGGCATTAGATAAGCATAGAGAGAAATAAATGCTCACCCTGGCCATCACACCCCACCAAACAAGAAGCCCTCGCTTTAGTAAACTTGCAGTTTTGGAAAAAAAGAAAAAAATGCTACCTACCGTTAAGGCTTGGACTGCCTCCCATTCCTGTGGGGACTGGATTTTGTGAGCCAGCAGCCGGACAGCAATCTGAGGCCTGAAAAACATAAGCGCCCCACACTGCTGATCATGATTAAACCATAAATCCCTCGCTAACTTTCCTGAACCAAAGCCTTTGATTTTCTTAAATAAGAGATCTAGTTCTTAGCTACCTATGTACCCTCCACAGTTTTGGGACTCACCCTTCAAGCTCCTTGTTGATCTGATCACAGAAGCCAATGATATACTCCCAGTCCTCCTGGCGGTTGGAAGGATTGGTGGCTTTATCTTTGTACAAAAAGAAAAAGGAAAATTTTTATGATAAGTACAAGGGTAGAAGAGAAATAATATCTTAAGTAGGTGAGATTCCATCTCTGGCTGCTGCTAAGCTTCCAAACTCCCTTCCTAACAACTATATCAGCATAATTTCATCAGACCAGTCAGTCAATTAATGATGTCATTTTGAACACTATATGCAGTTTTCTGATAGGTGCACTGGAGAGTTACAAAGGAAAAATAAAATTTTATTTGCCTTCATGGTACTTATTGTCTAATAGGAAAAATACAATAAAACACTTGTCTAAAATATAAGTGATTAAAGTACAAACGTATGTACACCATAAACACAAATGTACAAACTAAAGATGAATATACATTTGAAAATACAGCTATGCAGAGATGTATAAAATACGAAGTCAAAGGGGAGACAGAAGGAGTTGAGGCTGGAAGGTGTTTACTGAAGCCAGGTGGCACTACTTGAATGATTCAGCCTTTAAAAAGTCAGTCTCTAAAAATCAACCATCTCAGGAGAGGCTGACTGAAAATAGTAGAAAGAAGGAGAGAATCAAAGAAGTTCTGAAGTGGGTTTCCCCTAGAATGTCACCTATAGAGCAGCATGGTATGGTAGAATGGAAAGAACTCTGGGGTTGATGGCAGAAGACGAGTTCCAGTTCTGACATTTCACTTCAACATTTGTCAATGCCATGCCAGGCACTGTCCTAGGTACTTGGGCCACAAAGATAAAAATAGAGCCTAGCCTGCCGGGGTAGCAGGGACACTGCCTATTGGTGTCACTCTGGGTAAATTGCAGGACTGTAGATGTAGAACTAAAGAGATCTCAGAAGTCACTGAATCCAACCTCCTCGTTTTTCAGATGAGCAAACTAAAGCCCAGAGAGTTTAAGTGACTTGCCATGAGTCGCACAGCTGACGAGTATCTGAGGTAGGATTCAAATTCAGGTTTCCCTGACTCCAGGTTATTTAACTATGACTCAGTTTTATTATCTGTAAAGCGGGGATAATGATAGTTCCTATCTCACAGTGAGGAAGACACTTTGAAATATCTACAAGTTAATGTCAGAGCCTTATAGGAAAGTATTGGTTCAAGTCTCCACAATCACCAGACACTAAAGCAAGTCCCTGCCATAGAGGTCAACAATGTTGAAGGATGTCAAGTTTCTAAATGAGAGATTCCCATAATCTCTGATTTGATTTTTCCTTTTCCTGTTACCCTGAAGGTGATGACTCCAACAGCAACAGCAGTACCCAGCTGAGGCATTTTGTTAAATATTTTCAAAGCTTTTAGTCTTATACTCCACCTGGAATCAGATCTTGATTCTGCCTGAACACACTCCAAAGCTGTGTGCTAAATGTGGAATCTAAGGTTTGGAAAGCATATGTCAGACTGCAGAGGAATAGCCTTTGAAAGCATCCTCACTTTCTCATGCCAGACCTCTACAGGTGCCAAGAATAGAAAAATGAGACTGTGAGAGATATTGAAAAATCTCCTCAACTGAACATTTTTTTGGAGGGGGGAAGGCTGGGCAATTGGGGTTCAGTGACTTGCCCAAGGTCAGCTAGTAAGTGTGTCAAGAGTCTGAGGGCAGATATGAACTCAGGCCCCCCTGATTCCAAGGCCAGTGCTCTACCCACTGTGCCACCTAGCTGCCCCAACTGAACATTTTTAACCTCTAACATAGATTTCTTTATTTCCTTCCCCTGCTCCCCCACTCTAAGTATTCTTTGTTCTGATTACCAAACCCTAAGTGTGATCCCTACTTCTTGGTTTAGGAAAAGCTGTAGTTCTGGGATATTTTTAAGTCACTGGACAAGAAATTTTTGTATGGTATTTATGGATACCCCAAATTTTAGCATTCTGTCTGGTAACATTCTTCTTTTAAACCATTAGGGCAAAATCCTGATGGTCTGGGCTGATATTTTGAAATAAACTGAAAAGAACTGCTTATCCTCTACACTGAAAAAAAAAAAGCAGGACCTTCTTCAAAGTGTTAGACCGATGGGGAAGTGAAATTAACTTCCTAAATTGCTTAATAACAAAAACAAAGAATCACAGAAATGAAAGGGCCATTAGAGCTTATCCAGTCCAATCTACTCAATACACAAATGACTGGAATTTATTCTCCAAAGTGATCTGCTGATTGCTAACCTGGACAGTAACCCTGAGTCTCTCCCAGAGGTGCTGTTTGATATCATTAACTTGGCGGGGGTGGTAGAATCCCTTTCAGCTAAGATGCCCAAAGTTCTATCATGACAAAGACCACTTAGGATCAGTGTATAATAGATTTGAGGAGCCACCCAAACTGCTATTATCACTTTATAAACAGACCATCAGTCCTATTGCCAGCATACTCCAAAGGATCTGTGACCATACTGATGTGGCTGTCTCTCCAAGGACGCAGATCACTACCATTCATACCTGTCCATCCTCAATGACTCTTGTCCATGTCTTCTAACAAGTCTGCCCGCCAGGAGGGTTCATCCAATATGCAAATCATGGCATACTACAGTCTGAAGAATTAACCATAAGTACCACTCAGTGGGCAATGGGAAGGCACATAGCGTGAGCAAGTGACAACACATAATGAACAAGGAACGACAAAGAAAAGCCAGAGACGAGAATGTCAAAGAAACCTATGATCAGAGAAGAAGACAAGTTGGTCGTAAGTGAAAGCGAGGGATAAATTCTGGACAGCCTCTGTGCTCCATTGATAGACTCTTGATGTCAGGATAAAATACAAAGCACACAGCAAATTTTAAATTAGAATGATTTCTGCACCACCATCAAAAGTAATGGACATTTACTAAGTATCTACTAGATTAAGCGGTATTCTTCCTAAACCTGGAAACTGTCACATCTTTGGAAGACTCCAATAAGACTCTCACTTGGGTTCCCACCTTTCCTGAAATCCTCCAGGACCCCTACCTTTTGCCTTGTTTGATAAACAGGCCATCTTATCAATACAAAATTATTCACAGCTGTTCTATTGTAACAGAAAAACAAATGTAAACAAAGTAGATGTCCAACAATTGGAGACAGCCCAGGACCCTGAGCCCCAGAACATTGGAAAGAGCAGTGCCCAAACCACTTGACTGCTTCTAGCCCATCCACCACAGCCATCCAGTAGAAAAATCATTGTGGAAAACAAGCCCATCTTGCACATTATCACCTGCAACAACAGCTGACCAACTGCCACCAACGGGTTGATAAGCACAAGAGCCCTGGGGGTGGGAACACCCTGACCATCAGATCTGCTTCCAGATTGACTGTCACAGTCATTAATCCAGGGTATGGAGACAGGGTGAGCAAACCCCACCAACTGCCATTCACAGGGTAAACAAATTGTAAGTAAGGTGGATTTGTGTGTGTGAAGTGGATTTTTGTTATTCTCAGAGTTCAGTCTCCCAGGATCCACAGCCACAACAATCTCTTATTCCAGGTATTAGATATGAGTGCTTATGATCACAGTTCAAAACATCTTCACCACACTTGTGCAGCACTATAGAATGATAAATAATATAAACATTTGTGCTTGAATTGTAAACATCCACTGCAGTGGATGCAGTGAGATATAGGGATGATGTAAACTTGTGAGGCTATTGCTGGCAATATGCCTTCTTTGTCTGCTGCCCCATAAAGCAGGTGGGCACTAGTCAAAGAATGGAGAACCCTTAGGGTTGAATGCACAAGCTGGAATGCTGTGTGTGCCTTGACTGGCCCCCATCAAGGCTTGGGGGGAATCTGCGTTTGCCTCAACTGGCCCCCATTGAGGCTTGAGAGGATTTAGGGGAGGGCACAAGCTGTGCCTGTCTTGACTGACCCCATCAAGACTTAGGGGTAGCAACCTCCTTCTCACCAGCCCCTGTGATAACAGTAATTAGGGAATGCTGTAGGAATTGGTGCTCAGCAACCCTCTTGTGAGATGACTAGCCTAGAATAAAGTAAGATTATTAACCCCTTCGAAGCTATCTTTCCTGTCTGACCAGATCAAGAGTGAACCTGTGCTAGCAGCTATCCTGTGTGTCAGTGTTACACAAACCAACCCAGCTGAAGCAAGAAGGCACCCTAAAGAAGAGAAAGGATACAACACGTGCCAAGCAAGTCAAATCACTACAATCACCTCCTCCTCTCAGAGAACCCAAGAGCCCACTGCCTTCAGCCATCATCCTGGGAGCAGCCCTCTGTGGTGATGCGGCCTGGCAACCGCTGAAGACCCACAAAAAAAAGTTCTTGTTACCTAAGTCTTGGGCACTGTCAAATGTTTCAGTATCAGAAACTGATATGATTTTATCATGGAGATAACATTAAAGAAGTATTACCATCTGCTTTGTCAATACACTCTAAAGACTATGGGACCTTCCATGTGACCTGCAGCTGAAACTTTCTACATGTGTTGTCTCCATTAGAATGTGACCTCCCTGAGAGCAGGAGCAGTCTCATTTTTCCTTGTGCATTCCCAGCACTTAGCAGTGCTTTGCACATAATGAGCCTTTAATAAATGATTCATTCATTCATTCATAGAATAGCTTTCCAGAAGGCATTTAAAGAAACAGGCCAATGAGTCAAGAACATGAATTGAACACACACTGTACCATGTTACCTGTGTTGGGCTTCAACCTCTATTGCCAGACTTATTACATATTACCCTTCTCTTCCGACACATACACTTCATGTTCCCGTTAAATAGGCTTACTTGGCTGTTCTCTGCACATGACCCATCTGAGCCTTGGCCCTCAGCCTTCTTGAATCCCAAATTGTCTTCTGAGCACAGCCTGAGGCCTATTGCCTATATGAGGCAGTGAGCCTCCCCAGTTGTTTGTAGCCTCCTCACCTAAAATCGCTTGAAGTTTACTTTGTACACGCCTTGTACTTACTCATCTGTACACATGTTGCTTTCCCAAAAGAACTTCTGCTCCCTGACCTGAGAACTAGGACTGTTTTGCATTTTTGTCTGTATCTCTAACACATGGCATTTAGTAGGTATGTAATAAATGCTTGGTGATTTAAGGTATGCTAATAAAATGGAGTATTACGAGATAAAAACAGTAAATATGAAATAGGCAAGGAAACATGTAACGGCCTAAATTAGAGGGAGCAAAGCAAAAGCAGCTATACGAGAACTGTACATAGATGGATTACAGCCAGAGCCACAAGTAGAACTGCAGGCAGATCTGGATGGAGGCAGAAAAGAAAAGCATTTCCTCAGCTTCTCAGTTTCTACGGTCCTGACTTGTTAAAAGGTAAGACCTTTATGTGAGATTTTGCCCACTGTTTTGTATGTTTATTTTTGTTGATTTATGATGAGATTTTTAAAAATTATCAACCTCTCTTGCAATTCAGATCTGCAACATGCCTACACACATGCACAAAAGGGCCCCATTTCTAAATGCCTTCTGTCTTGTTTCCAAGGATCCAAGACTGAATCGTTAAAATCAATTTAAGAGTAAATCTGAGACCCTCTGTCCTCCTTTGCCCCTCCTCACAAATACAGTTTCCTTAACCAAGCACATACCAGCTCTGTTCTGCAGCTCCTTCAATTGAACACTACCCCGCTTCTATTTCACTTCTCTGACTCACAGACTCCATCTATTTTCAGATCTCTTCTCAAAGCCTCATTCTCTTCTGTATCTGCATTTAGACATTTCCTATGATCATTTCAGTTTAGTTATATCACTAACTTTGGTGGTCTTTGGGGCCTTAGCCATACTATAAAGAGCAGAAAGGACACATTTATAAGAGCCTAGGAGCAGCCCTTGCCATCAGCCTACTTACTATCTAATAACTAAGAACAGTCCAAAAGTGATAAGCCTCGTTTCCTGCTCAAACTACTCAGGATGCTGCACAACAAATGATTTAGAACTAAGCAGAGGGAAAGATACAGACTATACTATATTAATACTAGGTATTGTGGAGTATAAATTCGTTGAGAACAATGAACTTAAAATCTTTTGTGAAAAATAATACCAATACCTACGAAATAATTAGCATACGATAAACAACTAAATTATATAGCAAGAAAATTCAACCTATTATCCTCTCATAAAACAAAAATCTCTCCTGATTTCTAATTTCTCTTAGTAATAGCACCACAGTTCCAGTCACCTTAGACTGAAACCTGGATCCTCACTCTTCCTCTTTACTTACGTCCATTCCAAACCCTGGGGTAGGCCTACACAAGGCATGCTAACAGGAAGTTGAGAAGACCAGCCTCACTAGAGCAGAGAGCTTGGAAATAGTGAGAAATATTAAGTAGGGTAGAGTCATATCATAAAGAGCCTTCACAGCCATCTAGGGGAATGGAAATTTAAGACAGCCAAAAAAATACAACAAATAGTAACATGATTAAAAAATCAGCGTACAGGCTGAGATGTGGAATGGAATGGCTAGTCTGGCTGAAGTGTAGAGCATGTGAAAGGGGAGGAGGGAAGAGGAGTGATAAGAAATGAGCTTAGAAAGTCTGGTGAGAGCCAGACTGGAGAGGGCTTTCAAGCTCAAGCTAAGTAATTCCATTTTATGGAAGAAGAAATATGGGCAACTGAAGGTTTTTAAGCACAGAGCTAGGGTAGTGACATCAGAGGCTTGGTTGCTGTGAAGATAATGTATTTATATCAATAGGGCTCTCCTCCACCAGGAAAGCCCAGCGGATCTAGGCGTGAGGCTCAGAATCCTCATCATCATGATCACTGCATCTGCAGAGTCATTTTACTTGTCCATGTGACAACAAACACTTAAACACCTATCATCACCTACCACTGTGCCTGGCACATATGGCTTGATAAATACTTGTGGAATTGCAAGGCACTATGACCAGGAAGCTAGGCAGACTCAAGTGGACCTGTAATCACACTGGTCTGTACATTCCTCCTAACGTAGCTCAGTTCACAACCCATCCACACTGATTCATCCTAACGATGTCCTTCCTTAAGATTGCCACCGGAGGCCCATACAACAAGCTAGAATCCTGCCTTGCCTTCTCCTGACAACTCAAAGATATCAGTGGAATATTCAGCCTGGCCATCTGTCATTCCTCACCCTTGACACACGACCAGCCTATCTTCCCTTCTTATCACACATTCTCTTATAAACCCTTTGATTCCTATTCTTTGAAGCCCCTCATTGTTCATATGTTGCAGCCCATTCATACCCACACATTCTTCTCCACTGTCCTGTGTGATAAGTAATTTTTAGTTATTCGGAGACTGTAGAGGTGTCTTTTAGTTATATAACATTAAAAGAAGATTGATATTAAAAAGATGAGCCTCGGGGCAGCTAGGTGGCGCAGAGAGTAGAGCACTGGCCCTGGAGTCAGGAGGACCTGAGTTCAAATGTGGCCTCAGACACTTGACACATGTACTAGCTGTGTGACCTTCGGCAAGTCACTCAACCCCAACTGCCCTGCCTTCCGCCTCAAAAAAAAAAAAAGATGAGCCTTCATTTCCAGAAGTCTGAGGTCATTAAAGAAGTCTTGTAATTTCATAAAGGCAACCCAGCCCATTCTCTTCCTCCTGTTTGATTCAGTGAGCGTTTGTACTATCTGTCCCAGAAACAGATACAAATGGATAAGGTCAGGGGCAGCTAGGGCAGCACAGTAAATAGAGTACTGGTCCTGGAGTCAGGAGGACCTGAGTTCAAATTTGACTTCAGACACTCACTAGCTCTGTGACCCTGGGCAAGTCACTGTCTCAAAAAAAAAAAATAATTGCCAAATGGATAAGATCTACAGGTTGGTCCCAACAGCATGTCATAATATGAACAAGAGATCCTTTATTCGTCGGTCTTTCCTTTATGGATGGTCAGGGGAAACTCTTCTGAATGGTGACAGAGCTTTGCTAGGAGCTCTCTGCAATATCCCAGGGCTTGACACAACCAGTGTGTGTTCATAGGAGCATGTGAAGCACCTCACCCACTCAAGGGAATCCCTCTCCAACTGCTGGAAAGCTATCCTCCACAATCCTGTGTTAAGATCAATGTATCCCTGAACAGTTCTTTCTGCTGTTGTAGTATTCAAGACATTTTGAATAATGATTTTGGAAGTATGGATGGAAGACAACCTTTAAAGATATATTTAGCTCTACTAAATCAATTGCTTTTCATAGTCAACAAACACTAAACACAACAGGATCTACATTTTTCAATGAACTAAGATGGCAAAGATGTGCTGTCCACTGTAGAATAGTACTAGCAAAAGTCTGATCATTCCCCACCAATACCCTTAACAAGAAGGCCTTTGATTTGTGCACAGAGTAAGCATACATGTCAGAAGTTGCTGATGCTCTCTAGGTCAGATTTTTTTCATAGTAAGATCTGAGATTTTGTTTCCATTTGGTATCTTCCTCTCCATTAGATGTCAATCCCTCAATGACTTCACAATTGGAAGCTGTGAAAAACGGAAGTTTCCTCTACATACGCTTGGTCCACTTCTGCTTATTTTTCCAACTTTGTCTCTTCAGGGCCATATCTACCTCCCTTATAAACATTTCTGAATCTATGCTGTTACTGTATAAGTATGGGGGCTCTACTGTCCCTGATGGTGCAAGTTTGTTATAAAAATCTTGGCAGATCTTTTTTCAGCCGGGAAACAGGAAGGGAGAGAAAGAAGGGAGGGAAGGAGTCCTTGCTTTCAAAGTTTACATTCTACTGGAATATTCTTCTCTTAGGGCTCAAGTTTCTTGTTTGGATTTCAGTTTTCCAGTTTTTTAATCAGTCCTCTATATTTCATTTCAATACCTATATTAGCTCCCTTCTTCCTGCTACATTGAACACATATCGTCCTGCTCAGCTGTGAAGGCAGCAGGGGGCTTTAAAAATGCCTCATCAGCATTCTGGGAGCATTAGACCTGCTGAAATGTCCACAGAGCAAACCAAGCTTCTTAGAAAACAGACCCATCTATCAAGAAGGCATAACTATCAGCCTGCAGCCAGCATCAGCTCTGCAAATGCACTTTCTGCTGCTTTCTTTTCATTCAAGATGAAAGAAGCCACCAGCTTACAGAAGTCACATATTTCCATAAGAAGGTGGCATTTAGACCCAGGTCCCCAGACTTCAGAACCCTAGTCTTTCCACTGTATTATATTGTCCAAATAATGTAGACAAATGTGCTTTTCCCCTTGAATTGTCTGAATAACTGCCTAAATTTTCCACTTCAACTTGTAGATTTATATACTAGCCCTGGTGTGCCCTGAAAATAGTAACTGGTTGCTTTCTATAGCAAAATATTCCTTTTGTAAAATCAATACCATTTTGACAAATCTAAAACATCAAAAGGTCCACAATGTGTAATTCTATTATATTTAAACGAATCCTCTAAGTGGTCAGCAAATGTTTTTCGGCTGCCTGCTCTTAAGACAAAGGATATTTTAAGAAATGCCAAGATGCTATTATCATTTCTTTAAATAGTTACACTTACCCGCGGAGAAAGAAATAGTGATAAGACACTTGGAAACTCAATTTTTGGATTCTCTATCCACTTCACTATTTACTTGATGAATATTTGTCTCCTCGTTTCTAATTTGGTACCCACTTTTCTGGGAATAAATAATTTTTCTTTAAAAAAAAAATTTAATTACCAATGACAACCTAGAGCACAGCAGCTGAATCCCCTCTGAAAGAGAGATCTTTTAGCAGGGCTATGTCTAGATGTCATTCTTCTGTGGAAGAGTTTGTCCTCATGGACAACCTGCCCAACATCTGCTGGAACTCCTAAAGACAGAACCAGAGCCACCGGTGGATTGTGCCGGTGGCAAAGTCGGTACGGTACTTACTAAATCCTTCAGAGGTTCCCTGATCCCCACTAAAGGAAATATAAAATCCTGACTGCACTCCCTTTAGTAAACTGTATAATCTAACTTTAAGCTATCCAATCTTACCTCATACTACATCCCTTTCACGTATTTTATAGGAGTTAAGATGCACTATTCTGTTCCCAGCCCCACACTTCTAATTCTATCTATCCCATAGCTCACATACCAAAAAACATGCAAAACAAAATTATTTATGCTTCAAGCTCTCTTCTCTTCCTTCAAGGAAGGAAGATGCTCTTCTCCTCCATAAACTCTTCTCTGATTCCCCTAGGTGAAAGTGACATCTACTGCCTCCAATTAATCAGCGCATCTCTCCTTTGCTCAACAACAGGAACTGTGTCACAGCTATCTTTGTATCCCTGGTACTTTGCCTGCATTATACCTCTACTGAAATGAACCCTCATATCCTATCTGCTAAAAAAAAAAAAAAAACCCAAAGTTTCAGAATTTCGTTCCTCGCAAGAACACAGGAAGAATACACCCGTCATATCCCATTCCTGACGCTTACTACCCGTGTGACCTTGGGCAAGTCCATTCATGGCCCCGGCCTCAGTTTCCTCATTTATGAATGAGAGAATTTCCACAGACGGCCCGAGGTCCCTTCCGGCTCTAAATCTACCATCCTGTGGTCTAGCAAGGGTGCGCAGGAATTACGGCGTTTAGGAAGGAAGACGCCGACACTTTTCGTGGCTCTACCCCAGGTCCGGCGAGCGTGGTTCCCTACCCAGAAATGATGGTGAACGGGAGCCTCCAATGAAGATGCTGTCACCGTCCGGGTGAATAAATACCCAGTCCCGGGAAGCCTGACAGGCCAGGCTCTAGTCTTCCTTCCAGAAGAAAACCCTGCACTTCTCCCTTTGGGCACTCGCTCGGAGTCAATCCCTTTCGAGATTCTTTTCCAGATACTCTCGTTTAAATTTTCTTTTGTGTCCGGGGAATGCCGTATGCGTACGCGCCCGTGTATCCCTGGGAGGTCTCTGGGAGAAGGGGCTGCGTGTCTACACGGGATAGGGATGTATGGGAGTGCCTGGGATAAAGACAGGTGTGTGCGTCTCTGGGATAGGGGCGTGTGTCGCCGGGGATGGAGAAGGGTGTGTGTGCGCCCCCTGTCTCCCCTCGCTCCCCCGGGGGGCACCGGCCGGAACGGGGCGGGCCTTAGAGGCCGCCGGACAGCTCCTGAAGCCATCGGGGCCCGGAGCGGTGCCGGGGCAGCCAGGCCCAGAAGGGACGTGGGGGGGGGGGCCACGAACGCGGGGAGGGGGTGGGGCTGGCGGACCCTCCAACTTGACAGCGACAAGCTGCCAGGGACCCCGGGGGGCCGGGGTGGGGCCGCAGTTACTCACTCAGCCAGGACTCCAGGCTCTCCCCTTCGGCTTCCGCCATATTGCAGCCTCCCGGCCTGGGAGCGCCAAACTCGCGAGAGTCACCGGAAAAACAGCAGGGAGAGGGGAGGTAAAAGGACAAGGGGAGCGCGCGGGATCTGACTGATCGGATCCCCCGCCCTTCCGGGAGCTGGGCGGGGCCGGAGCGCTGAGGGGTCCCCCTCCCCTCCGGGGATAGGCGGGGCCAAGGCCCCGGGTGGTCTCCGTCCTTCCGGGAGCTGGGCGGGGCCAAGACTTCCAGTGGGCCCCAGTCCTTCCGGAAGCTGGGCGGGGCCATGGCTCCCGGTGGTCCCCAGTCCTTCTGGGAGTTGGGTGGGGCCAAAAAGTGGTTTCACCCTTTCCTCGGAAGGTGGGCGGGGCCAGGGAAAACTGCATCTGATTTTGGCGACTGGGAAATCTGGCGTGGGTTGGTGAAGGGCCTGGATGGCGGAAGCGCCCTTTGGGTGCCCCCGAATCTTGTGTCTAAATGCTCCCCAAACATGTTCTCTTCCTAGTCCGCCTCTCCCCTAAACCACTGCAGTAACCTCCGAAGTGGTCTCTCCTCACTCTAATCTCACCTTTCTCCAAACCATCCACTCTCAGTCATTTTCCTAAAACACACCTCTGAGGCAGTCACTCTGGAGCTCAAGAGTGTTCTGGAGCTCCCCATTGTATCTGGAATAATATGCAAACTCCTCGATTTGGCTTTTTAAAAGCCATTTGTAAGTTGGCCCCCTTTCCAGGCTTATACTTGCACTGAGTTACAGGGCTAGTATCAAATCCTACTTGCTGTTTGTCCTTGTCAAAGAGGACCATCACTACAGGGAGGTGATGCAGGGACATGCAAGTGAATTGGGTTTACGTGAGGCAGGGCTGTGCAAAATCACCAGCCTCACTTTCTCCTCCAGGGCCATCTGGATCTAGCGACCAGTTATGAATCAGAAAGACTGGAGATGGCCCTGGATGCCATGGGAGACTTTGGCCTTTTCAAGCTAAGGTCTTTAACAGGTCTCAGTTTGAATGATGCAGCACCCTTTCAGTGATTAGGGCTTACTAATGTGTGAGGTAAATAAAATGTGAAGACTTCACAGGGAAGATATGTTTATATCTGCTGGCTCAGCCTCTGGGAAAGCTTACCCTGAAACTTTTTGTTCTTTCTTCTGGTTCTGTTTTAAAGATTTGCTCAGTAAGAGTAGGGTCACTGTGACTTGCTTTCCTTTACTGTAAAAGTACTATAGAAGAATGGAGAGGGTCTCCCCCTCCCCTTATCCTATTCTCAGTCTTTAGATTTATAGATGTCACCTCATTTGTAATCATTAAGGGAATGGGAATTGGAGTTTCTGTGCCTCGATTTCCCGATTCTTTGTCTAGCTTTCCTGCTCAGATTGTAAGCCCACCTCCCAGCCAATGGTGAGCAGGGTCAGAGGTGGGTGGAAATTCTCTTGTGTTAGGTATAATTATTGGTGCTTTGCCCCTTGTGAAGCACCTCCTTTGCTGGTTCTGCTCTGTGCTAGCAGAGGACACCCTATTCTCAAGAATGGAATAAAATTTATTTCTGTTCCCACCCTGAGATGGTTCCTTTTTATAAATTAACTTTTAATTGTTGAGGGTCTTTCATCCCACACACTAAGAAAAGAGGCAAAGAATGGCCACTTTAAAAAAAAAATAGATCTGGGAGGGGAAGACCCTCAGGGTTTCTGGCTTAAACAGAAACAATTGTTATTTACATTCATACTGAGTCAATCAGGGCCCAAACTGTGACCAAGTAGGGTTTGGCCAGGGATCTATTGCTGTTGGATCAATAAGAGCCAGAGTGATTTTGATGAGGTTTAGAATTGGTAGAGTGTGAAAGAACTCACTTAGACCTCTGTAACCATTGGGAACTTTATTGATGCAAAGGCTGTACTAGCATTCTCCTAGCAAGAAAGCTAAGTGAGACCCCCGATACTTGGGGGAGTTCTAGGTTCCAGAAGGGTGATGTAGTTTTAGAGGTTTTTATGGGAATTAAAGATTAAAGACAGAACAGGATGAGGGAGACAAAGGAAATTCTTTTTGGTTTAAGGATTTAAGGACAGAGCAGGAGGACTCAGGTTAGACATTAAAAGACAGGATAAGGGACACAAAAGCAATTCTTTTGGTACAGGTTCAAGATGAGGAGGAAATGACTTCAGGGTGCCTTCAGGTTACAGAATAAACTACAGACTTTACAAAGTAATGGAAAAGCAACCCTTAATATTATTTTTGACCCTTAAGGATCTGCATCATATCCCCACTCAACCACTAGGCAGGAGAAATCTTTCAGAAAAGGGGTGAAGATCATTTTCTTTTTTGATCGCTTTTCTGGCTGGTCACATCCTGGTCTTATCTCCTATCCCACTTCCTGCTAGCTCCATGTGTGAGGTAAATAAAATGTGAAGACTTCACAGAGAAGATATGTATAAATATATGTATGTGTAATATATGTGTGTGTGTGTGTGTGTGTGATACAGATTTATATTAAAAACAGCGGCATCTCAAGGAGAAAGTAGAAAGGAAAATGTATTACGATCCCGCGGGAAACGGCAACTCCAGGCACTTCTCGGTGTCAGAGCGCACTGGACACAGAAAATTGGGGTGTTTATATAGGTCCCGAACCGCAATTCCCCCTCCCAACCTCCTTCCTCTCAGCTTGAAGATGTAAGCTTTGAGGGTACAATCTGGACACGATAAATCTATCCCAGTGCCAATGGCAAAGAACAAATAGTATGGTTATTTTTGACAAGCAGGTGATGGACATAACCTTCCCACCATTCTTATCCCATTCTCCCATCAATCGGAAGTGATAAATCTATCTTAATGACAATGACAATGAACAAATGGTTTGGTTATCTGTGACAGGCAGAAGCCAGTTGTTGGTTACCTCATCTTCACATCTGTGGCAGACTAGCCTTTCCCACCACCCTTGCTTCTGCATCTTCACATCTGTGACGAATATCCCTTACATTTTGTCTCCCATCATTCATACATAACTGGTCTTGCACGTCTGCATTGCACCTGGCTTTCCGGCTTTTCATCCATTCTTCTTCTGAGCTGAGGGTCCCTTATCCTGGGGTCAATGCACAGGAGGTGAGCGTTCTGTGTCCTATCGTCATTCTCAGAGGATTTTATGGTTGCTGATTTATTCACCTCAACACTTCTTTCTTTCAGGCCTCTCACCATTAGGTAAATATACAGGATGTGAGCATCCTGTGTCCTATTCTTGACCTCAGGGGCCTTTCGGTCACTAGCTTAGCTTACAGAAGGGAAAATATCTGAGTAGAGAAATGGAACTTATTTCTATTTATCTAATTTGTTCCCTTTTATGAGAGGTCTTCACTTGTTCCACACATGTATATTGAGAAATGTTTAAAAATCAAGAAATAGGGAAATGAAACAAATTCTGAGGTCGTGAGAGTCTGATGGCCTAGCTTCTGGGAAAGTTTACCCTGAAACTTTTTGTTCTTTCTTCTGGTTCTCGTTTAAAGATTTGCTCAGTAAGAATAAGGTCACTGTGACCTGCTTTCCTTTACTGTAAAAAATACTGTAAGAGAACGGAGAGGGTCTCGCCTTCCCCTTATCCTATTCTCGTTCTTTAGATTTATAGATGTCACCTCAGCTGTAATCATTAACTAAGGGAATGGGAATTGGAGTTTCTGTGCCTCAATTTCCCGGTTCTTTGTCTAGCTTTCCTGCTCAGATTGTAAGCCCACCTCCCAGCCAATGGTGAGAAGGGTCAGAGGTGGGCGGGAATTCTCTTTTGTTAGGTATAATTATTGGTGCTTTGCCCCTTGTAAAACGCCTTCCTTGCTAGATCTGTTCTGGCAGAGGATGCCCTATTCTCGAGAATTGAATAAAATTTATTTCTGTTCCCATTCTGAGATGGCTCCTTATTATAAATCTAATTGGTGAGGGTCTTTCATCCCACACACTCCATCTGCCTTGAGCCCTCTTTTTACCTCATCAATTTGGGGTTAAGGAGGTCTTTAAGAGAAAAAAGTAATAATGTTTCAGAGATTAAAATTTATATTCTCTTTGGCCAGAGCACCCATAGGTAAGGGTGTGATACCCTATGTGAAGAGAGAAGAAAGATGAGAGAAAGAAAGGAGAAAGAAAAAGAAAGGAAAGAAAGAAAGAGAAAAAGAAAGTCCAACTAATTATTTTCTGAACTCCTACAGCTTTTTGCACAGGATGTGTTCTGCTCCATGCCAGGAACACAATCCCTTTTCAGCTCTGTCTTTTATAGGAAGCCCTTTCTTTTTTTAATTTTTAATTTATTTTTAGTTTTCAACATTCACTCTTCACCCCGCATCAATTCATGTAAGTCTTTCCAGATTTTTTTGAAATCTGCCTGCTTATCATTTCTTATAGAACAATAGTATTCTATCACATTTATATACCACAACTTGTTCAGCCATTCCTCAATTGATGGGCATCCCCTCAATTTCCAATTCTTTGCCACCACAAAAATAGCTACTATAAATATTTTTGTACATGTGGGTCCTTTTCCCTTTTTTATGATCTTTTTGGAATACAGACCCAGTAGTGGTATTGCTGGATCAAAGGGTATGCATAATTTTATGGCCCTTTGGGGATAGTTCCAAATGGTTCTCCAGAATGGTTGCATCAGTTCACAACTCCACCAACAATTCATTAGTGTTCCAATTTTCCCACATCACCAACATTTATCATTTTCTTGTTTTGTAATGTTGGCCAGTCTGATAGGAAGCCCCTTTTAATCTTTCTAGTTACTAATACTCTCTCTCCCTCCTCTAATTACCTTGCATACTCTCTCACTCCCACCACCACTTCCAATGGAGGGTAGGTCAAGATGGGAAAGGGCTATTTGTCTGTGTAGCCCAAGAGCATATTGCAGTGCTTGCTTGCCACAAAGCTAGATAAAAACAGGGACCAAGGCTAGGACCTCTTATTTAATTGGTATAGGGAACTCCCAAGGGAGCAAACTCAAGTCCCTAGACCAGTTCAAGTTCTCTGAAACTTATAATTTTAGAACATTGCTCTTTAAAAAGCAACAAAACTTGGTTAAATCAGTCAACAAGCATTTATTAAGCACCTACTATGTGCTAGACATAGGCTAGATACAAAAAGGGGCAAAGGGGTCACTGGCCTCAAGGAGCTCCCATTTTAATGAGGGAGATAACATACATGCATACATACGTATATGTATGTATATATATACACATATATGTACATACATATATGTATGTATATGTATATATATATCAAGCTAACTGTAAAATAAGTAGGAAATAATTAACAAAGGGAAGGCACTAGAATTAAGAGGGTTGGAAAAGGCTTTCTGTAGAAGATAGGATTTTAGTTATGACTAGAAGGAAGCCAGGGAAGTCAGGAGGCAGAGATAAGGAGGGAGAGTATCCAGGCATGGGAGACAGCCAGTGGAAATACCCAGAGCCCAAATATGGAGTGTCTTGTTCATGGGACAGCAAGCAGGTCAAGGGCACGGGATGGAAGGGTACAGACACATGCTGAAGAGTAAAGTATAAGAAGAGTGGAAAGTCAGGAAGGGGCTAGGTTATAAAGGACTTTGAATGCCAAACAGAGCTATAGCTAAGGGCCCTCCAGCTTGTAACGTGGATGCTGAGACTTTGTTAAACTCTGGTAACTATGTATTGGGATTTGAATCAGACAAGGTCTGTCTGTTGATGTTTGTAATTTGTTTGTATTTGTTCTAAACTTCAGGGTGCTGGCTTTTTCCCCTGAACTAAGTGAATGATATTTGTATGCTGAATTAAAGTAAGCTTGTCAACCCCTTCACATAGCTTTCCTTAGTTAAGCAGATCAAAAGAACCTGTGCTTTTACAGTGTGTTGGCAGCTTTGTGGGTGCTGGTTGTGGGTGGATCTTACACCCCCACAGAAGCTACTAGCTGGATTGTTGAAACACTAGCAGGTATTTTACCCAGAGTTCACTGGGAAACATCCCAAGTGGGGGCTACATGGAGGTATGGTTTTAGGCCTGAAACATCACTAAGTCAACTTAACTGTCAGGGCTGACTGGGAAATAGCACCAGGCTGATTCCGTCAATATCTTGTTAGACAAGATAAGTATAAGAGAGTATACATATGTCTAGGTCTAGCATGCATATGATAGGTTAGTGAGTAGTAAATATCTCTATGACCCAGCACACAGCCAGCTCAGTCAGTACACAGCTGGTTCAAACTAATAAATTCTATAGGTGCAGCTGGCCACTGTATCAGGAAGAGAGATAAACGGATTGCTAGGGCATGCTGTCCCATTTTGCTAGAGAGAAACTGCTAGGGACAGTGTTCTGAGGCTAGGGAGAGATGTGATTTTGGAATTGGATGTGATTTTGGAACTGGGGTCCAAGCACCCAGCACCCAAACAGAGGCTAGGGAGAAATGTGATGTTAGAATTAGGGTCCAAGCACAGGCACCCAAGCACCCCAACAGTTAGAGGGCATAATCTGGAGAAGGATACAGCAAAGGAGACAGAAAAGGAGTGGTCAGATAGGTAAGAGGAGAACCAGGAGAGAGTGGTGTCTGGAAAACCTAAAGAAATAGGAAGAGTATCCAGGAGAGATAAATCGACAGTGTCAAAAGTCCTGGAGAATAGGAATAGAAAAAAAAAAAAAACGCTGGATTTTGCAACTAAGAGATCACCAGCAATGGTTTCTGTGCAATGATGAGGGCAGAAGTGGAGTTTTAAAGGATTAGAATGGTTCCAGCCAAATGGAAATTAGCAGTGAGAATTACTATGATTCAACCACTTTCCAGGATTCACAGTAATTGGATGTGTGCACAGACAAGCTAGGTACAGGATAAACAGGAAATAATTAATGGAGGGAAGGCACTGGAATGAAGAGGGGTCAAGAAAGCTTCTAGTATCCAGTAGAAGATAAAGGTGAGATTTTAGCAGGGATTTGAAGAAAGCCAGGAGGCAAAGATGGGACTGCACTGGGGCATAGGAGACAGCCAGGGGAAACGCTTGGAGGAAGGAGATTTTTGTCCCAACAAAGAAACCAATGTCACTAGAGCAAGGGGGGGAGGGAGGGAAATTGGAGAGAGTTAAGGTGGGAGGGGGCCATGCTATGATTTGACTAGACTCCCACATCTCCGTAGTCTGGAGATGGTCTCCCTAACCACTAAGCTCCACTGGCTTCTAATAAACCCTCGTCGGATTGGATGATTGCACTTAATTGGATTTTCCGACAGCATGCCAGACTGGGGGGAGGGGTGGGACGCAGGTAGGATGAAACATCGCGAGATTCCGCAAATCCGCTCAGGCGAGCAGGCGGCCAGCCCTGCCCGGCTTGGAGGGGTCCTGGAGCCAGCCAGGATGGCTTCCCCCGTGGTGAGCTCTGCGCGCTCCCTCTGGAGCCTGGGGCCCGGTGTGCGGAGAACTCTCCGGGCTCTGCCGGGGTGAGAGCACCCGCGTCGGGGGAGGCGGGGCGGAGGGTGAGCAGACCGTCAGTCTGGGCCCGTCGGCGGCGCTGGGCAGCGGGTCCCTCAGGGACCTGCCCCGAGCTGGGGCGGAGGGGGAGGGGGTGGGCCAGGAGGGGAGGATCTTCCGATCGCCATCCCAGCCCCGTTGCAGCGGCCCTGCCCGGGGGCAGGTAGGGCCCCGGCTTCACCTGGGGGCGAGAGCAGGCTGGGACTTTGGGGATTACACGGGCCACCCTCTCCCCTTCCCCCCTTTACAGGTAAGGAAACCGAGGGGGAGGTGACTTGTCCAGGGTCACACAGCTGCCTCGTAGCTTTAGCTACTAGCAGGCGCTGCATCCGCTTGTGCTGGAGCTGAGAGCTGGGGAGGGCGTTCAGCGAGGTAATTTGTGTAAAGCGTGCACAGTGCCCCGCACAGCGTAGGCACTGCTTAAAGAAATGGATACTTCTGTTTACCCCCTGTACACTGCGCCTAGCCTAATTAATGCCTGGCACATAGTAGGCGTTATATAAATGCTAGCTGTTATTATTAGGAAAGCGGACACTTCTGTTTACCCCCTGTACACTGCGCCTAGCCTAATGCCTGGCACATAGTAGGTGTCATATAAATGCTAGCTGTTATTATTAGGAAAGCGGACACTTCTGTTTACCCCCTGTACACTGCACTTAGCCTAATGCCTGGTACATAGTAGGCGTTATATAAATGCTAGCTATTATTATTAGGAAAGCGGACACTTCTGTTTACCCCCTGTACACTGCGCTTAGCCTAATGCCTGGTACATAGTAGGCGTCATATAAATGCTAGCTGTTATTATTAGGAAAGCGGATACTTATGTTTACCCCCTGTACACTGCACCTAGCCTAATGCCTGGTACATAGTAGGCGAAAATATAAATGCTAGCTGTTATTATTAGGAAAGCAGACACTTCTGTTTACCCCCGTACACTGCGCTTAGCCTAATGCCTGGTACATAGTAGGCGTTATATAAATGCTAGCTATTATTATTAGGAAAGCGGACACTTCTGTTTACCCCCTGTACACTGCGCCTAGCCTAATGCCTGGCACATAATAGGCGTTATATAAATGCTAGCTGTTATTATTAGGAAAGCGGACACTTCTGTTTACCCCCTGTACACTGCACTTAGCCTAATGCCTGGTACATAGTAGGCGTTATATAAATGCTAGCTATTATTATTAGGAAAGCGGACACTTCTGTTTACCCCCTGTACACTGCGCTTAGCCTAATGCCTGGTACATAGTAGGCGTCATATAAATGCTAGCTGTTATTATTAGGAAAGCGGATACTTCTGTTTACCCCCTGTACACTGCGCTTAGCCTAATGCCTGGTACATAGTAGGCGTTATATAAATGCTAGCTATTATTATTAGGAAAGCGGACACTTCTGTTTACCCCCTGTACACTGCGCCTAGCCTAATTAATGCCTGGTACATAGTAGGCGTTATATAAATGCTAGCTATTATTAGGAAAGCGGACACTTCTGTTTACCCCCTGTACACTGCACCTAGCCTAATGCCTGGCACATAGTAGGCGTCATATAAATGCTAGCTGTTATTATTAGGAAAGCGGACACTTCTGTTTACCCCCTGTACACTGCGCTTAGCCTAATGCCTGGCACATAGTAGGCATCATATAAATGCTAGCTATTATTATTAGGAAAGCGGACACTTCTGTTTACCCCCTGTACACTGTGCCTAGCCTAATGCCTGGTACATAGTAGGCGTTATATAAATGCTAGCTATTATTATTAGGAAAGCGGACACTTCTGTTTACCCCCTGTACACTGCGCTTAGCCTAATGCCTGGTACGTAGTAGGCGTTATATAAATGCTAGCTATTATTATTAGGAAAGTGTACACTTCTGTTTACCCCCGTACACTGCGCTTAGCCTAATGCCTGGCACATAGTAGGCATCATATAAATGCTAGCTATTAGGAAAGCGGATACTTCTGTTTACCCCCTGTACACTGTGCCTAGCCTAATGCCTGGCACATAGTAGGCATTATATAAACGCTAGCTGTCATTATTAGGAAAGTGGAAACTTTTCTGTTTGCTCCTGGAAACCAGGCTCAGCATGGTCCCTGGCACGTAATAGGTGTTTAGCACAGTTCCTGGTGCATAGTAGGTGCTATCTAGACGCTTGTTTCTTTCCTCGTAGCAGCAGCAGCAGCTAGCTTTCATAGTGCATCCTCAGGGTTTGCAAAGAGCTTTACACAGACTATCTTTCGAGCCTCACAACCCTGGGATGGAGGTGTTTTATTTTTCTGGTTTTACTGTTGAGGAAACAGCCGCAAACAAGTTTAGTGACTTAAGTAGAGTCACAGCTAGAAAGCTGGTGACCGAGGCCGGAGTTGAATTTGTCTGATGAGTCCAGGGCCAGAGCTCTCTGAGATGCAGGCTGCTCCCTCAAAGCCTCAGATCATCCTCCCAGACCCCACCCCTCAGTGATCTTATCTGCCGGACTGTGAGATTGATGCTGTGGCCTCAACTCCAGGGAACCCCAGCTGGATGAAACACTGTTGGTGGAGCTGAGTGAACAGAAGCTTGACTGGGATCTCGGGACCACACAGATCTAAGGCACCTGTAATGATTCTTTGATTCTCTGAGAGGCCAGGAACCCTCCCCGACCCATGGCCCTAGGGGTGGGGGTGGGGTGTCATAGAATCATAAATTGAGAGTTTAAAGGACCTTGGAGGCCATTTCTGTGCTTGTTACATAGAAAGCATTTAAATGCTTATTTACTGGTTAACCAATGTAGACCACCCTCCTCACTTTACAGATGAGGAAACTGAGGCCCTGGGAGGTTAAATTACTTGCCCAAGGCTACACACAGAGAGAGGCAGCAGATGCAGGATTTGAACCCAGCTTTGGTTACCGATCTTGTTTGTGTTGTGGGGGTGGGGGAAGCAGCCTCTGCTCCTAGAAGGGATTGATGGCTCTCCTTGTTACTAGGGGATTATTTAGTTTATTTTAGTGAGGTGGCTTCACTAGAAAGCCAGACTTTCTTCTGCTTAAATTCAGGTGGGTAAGTTGGCCTCACATCTGGTCTCCTGGGCCTCATGAAGGCAAGTTAAACCAAAAAGCCAAGCTAAATTGGCGTCAGCCCCATCTGCCCCATCCTGCTATGTGTCTGATCTTGGCCAAGTTACTCCCCTTCTCTGGTCCTCCTCTCCTCACCTGTAAAATAAGGGATTTGGACTCAATGAAAGTTAGTCATTTTCAGCTCTAATTCCTTCAATCTTACGACTTCTTGTCCCCAACCTTCCCCCTCCAGATTGACACAGGTGAGATGGAGCCGCTATGATGCTAATTACAAAGAACCCCAACTTGATAAGAACTACTACCTTAAGCCCTTGGAGGAGCTGACTGAAGAGGAGAAGTTTGAGCGGGATCTCAAAACCACACAGATCTTCAAAGCTCCCCCACCATCAAAGACAAGCTCTTTGTTTGAGGACCCAGTGATCAGGTTAGCCCCACATGGTGCTTTCTTCTGCCCATGGGCAATGACCATCTTTAGTCTAAAATTTAGGAGCCTACTGTGTACTCTTAGAGACCTGAACATTTTGCTTTTTTTCTTGAAGTAAATTCACCAACATGATGATGAAAGGAGGAAACAAAATACTGGCCAGATCCCTGATGACTGAGGTAAGGGTGACATTCCCTATCCCTCATCTCCTCCTCTGTCCCTTTTTACCCTTGACTCCCTTAGCTCAGCCCCAGAGGAAACCAATCAGTGTACTTGGCACTGGGGTGTGGGAAAGGGGAAAGGAGGAGTCAGGGGCCAAGTCCACAGCAACCAGGGCTTTTACCGGAATAGAATGAACTGAGCATTCAATCCAGAGCATCTTTAGAAAAGGACTTTAAGTTGGCACTCCTCCAAGAGGGGAGAGGGATCTGTAGGGTAAAGGAGAAGAGGAAGGGGAGGCTGCAGTGAGGTGGAGAAGCCCCAATAAAATGACAGGGAGTTTTCAGCTAAGCTAGACTAATTAACCCTTTGGGGGAATTTCCAAAGGTTTCACTCATTGTATTTCTATTGCAGACTCTGGAAACCCTCAAGAGAAAGCAATTTAAAAAATACCATGAAGCCAAAGCTGAGGAGCGGGAGGCCATTGAATGCAACCCCTACACCATCTTCCACCAGGCCCTAGAGAACTGTCAGCCTGTCCTTGGCGTGGTCAGCGTCCTTAAAGGTGGCCGCTTCTACCAGGTGAGCAGGATGGAGTTGGGTGGCCTCATGGCTGCCTCGTGGTCTTGCATGATTCAAAGCTCTTCAAAGGCAGCCATGGTCAATCGTTTGTACCATTTTGTGTGTCCACATACTGAGTAGTGGTAGGGAGGTAGATATCTAGTTCTTATTTTCAAAAAGCTTATAGTCTAAAACAAGACGGATAGTTTACATTACTCCAGTGGTTGGGAGGGGGCGGGTTTGATGCTGCTGTCACCGTTCTCCATAGTTCATCATTGTAGGGTTTGTTCAAACTTGCCCTTTAATGGGGGGTTCCTTGAACACAGCACTCTGGGCTTTTGTATAGGTGGTCCATACACCTGGGATGTTCTTCCCATTCATCTCTGCTCCTTAGGATCTATAGCCCCCTCCAAGCTCAGCTCCAGAGCACTCTCCCAGGGAGCCCCTCCCCCAACTTACTTTGTATATGGTTTGTATTTCCTTAGGTGACAGGCGTATAGATTGTTGCCACCCAGTAGCATGCTAACTCAAGGGTAGAGACTATCTTTTTTTGTATCCCCAATACTAGCACTGTAGTTGGTATATAAAAGGCACTTAATGCTTGTTGAGTGAATATTAGACAGGACCTTTCTGCTGCTTTCCCTTCTCTTGGCTCAGGCATTCCTCCGGGGCTTCACCTGTGGCAGGCCTAGCTCCGTCTGGAGCATCTTCTCTTATCTCACCACTCCCTCCCACTTCCTCAAAATAGGTCCCAGCCCCTCTGACTGACAAGCGCCGGCGATTCTTGGCCATGAAATGGATGATTCAAGAATGCCGGGAGAAGAAGCACCGGCATATGCTGATGCCAGAAAAGCTGTCTCATGAGCTACTGGAAGCCTTCCACAACCAAGGCCCTGTGATCAAGAGGAAGCATGACCTGCACAAGATGGCGGAGGCTAACCGAGCCTTTGCCCACTACCGATGGTGGTAGAGGGTAGGAAGGCCTAAGCCACGCAGTGAGACTCTGGTGCCAGTGGTCAGCCTCCTGCCCTTTATTGGGGAGGCCAGCAGGCTTCAAATTGAGGAGTGGTTAGAGCTTAGAATGTATGGGGGAGGCATGTGAGTAGCGAATTACTCAAGCTGTGCCATCCTCTTGGCATGCCCCCCCCCATCCCATTTTCTTCATGCAAAGAACACAACATTGGCTCCACAGATGAGCTCAGCAAAGCTAGTTTCCTTTGCCTCAATTCCAGCTGAACCTTTGGATTTTGGAAAAAAGCAGCAGCATTCGCTTTAGAAAAGGTTTACTAGAAAAGTCCTACACTGGTTCATAATAAATTACTTATGGATGTGTGTATATATATATTTTTAAATCCCACACTGAACCAGTGTTTTGGTCAGCAGCTCATTAAAATTTGTCTGGATAAAATACCCAAGTCATTTTTGTACAAAAGTTATAAAAAGCAATAAGCCCGGTTTCTAGCACTACTTGTGCTCTGGTGCCTTAGCCTCTTTACCTGGCACAGCCCGTTGGCTTTGGAAGCCTCCCTTTCATTCAGGTAGTTCAAAGACCCGGCCCCAGTTCTGTCATCTGACTCTTAAATTCTCCCTTCCATGCTTTGCCCTCTCAAGAGCTCAAAGCATCCTTCTAACCACCGAGTCCTCATTTTACAAATCCAGAAACTGAGGCATCAAGGGAGAAGATGCACTTATGGTTGCACAGTGCAAGAATGGTAGAGTTGCCCTTCACTACCCAGTTCCACTACAGGGGTGGGGAAATGGGCTGAAAGTCTGTTGGGGAGCAACATCCTATCACTTAATTGAGGCAGTAGATTGTTAGTGCATCAGACCTGGAATTAGGAAGCCCTGGATTTGAATGCTGTTTCAGACACTTTTAACTTCCCCGGGCCTCGGTTTTCTTATCGATAAAATGAGGGGGTGAGCTCATTGTTTTCTGAGGTTCTTCCTAGCTCTTCCATGAAGTACAATAGAATAGGTGGTGTGCTGCCCTGCCCCTCACCTCTCTGGATAAGTTAAAAGATCAAAAGTGCTTGACAGGAAGAAAGTAGCTGAGGGCAGGACTACTGTAAGCCCAAAGCTATCCCCTAGTAGTAGAAAAGTCAGAAGAGAAAACCCTGGGGATGTAAGTTCGGGTGTGTGAGCCCGAGTTGGGTGTCGTCTTGGTGAGAGTGACAGGCGTAGATACAAGCCTTCCGGAAGGTGCTGGTGAGGCCCTGAGGTTGGGCCAGCCTAGTCTGAAACCTCACTGTAGTAATATTTCTGGGCAGCGGGGGTGGTCCTCCAGCCAGCAGCCCTGAACTCAATGAGCTCCAGCAGCAGGAGCTGGGACAGGGAGCTGAGCCCGTCCTGGAGCAGAAAGCCATCACGCAGCAGCCCGAACAGCTCATCCATCCTCTGCCCATTCATCTTCTCCAGCTGCTCTCCAATTCGATGCAGTTGTAACACGAGGCAGTCCACCTGAAGGAATTGGGGAGGGATTCCCCCTGCTCTTTCATATCCCAGTCCCTCTTTTCCCTCCCTCTCCCCCAGGTACTAATTTCATTTCTAGGACCCTGTGATCTCTTATTTCATCCTTGCTCCCCTGGACAGGGCTCTTCCCCTTCTTGTAAGACTTATTCTCCTTAGTTGGGCTGCCCCTACTCCTCTTTCTAGTTTCCCAACCCTCCTCCCCCCACTCCATTTAGTGGCTTTCTGCCCTTCGTGGGTTGTGACTCTGGTAACAACCTTTTAGCAGAGCTTTTAGACAGCTGCCCCAGGGAACAAGTTGCAAAGCCCCTGGCAGCAAAGCATTGGCTTCCTGAAAGGAACCAAACATTCTCCCCACTCTCTTAGCAGCTCTGGCATCGACTACTTCCTTTCCCCCTCACCTAGGCTGGGGGGAGGTACCCACCTCTTCCTCCTTGTGCAAGCTGTCAGGCTGTGCCAGTCGAAAAAGACAGTCATAGACAGGGTTGACCAACGCCATCATAGGCATGTTGTTCACCTGATGGAGGAGGAACCCAAAGCACTGGAGTTAGTAGGGAGGAGAGAACATCCTGCTCCCCACATCCACTAAGAACACTCCTAAGCCAGAAGGACATAGGTAGAGACTGGCATGAGGTACACTTGGCAGAAGCTCATGAGACCACTGGGATATCAAGTTTTAGGAAAAGAACTCTTGGTGCCACAAACTCGGGGCTACATAACCTCAGTAAGTAATGAAGCCTCTGTGCATAATCAGCCCTTTATTGGGCTGAGGCAGTAGCAGCAGCCCCTGCCCTGAAAACTAAGCTTAGTGGCTTGGTTTGAGGGTGGGGGGACACAGGGACATAGGAAGTGGGAGATTCTCACTGGCCTCACCCTCAGGTAGTCAAAGATGTTGCAGATGAAGGTGACATAGCAGACCCAGCCCTGCAGGGATCGGGCTCGCAGCTGCTCCCGGGCCTGGTATTCCTGCTGCAGCCGATTGAGGAGGCCCCGGCGGAAGACGCTCTGGCTGGCTTGCTTGCTCTCTGCCTGTGGCCCAGGGAAGGTGGGGTAAGCCCAGATGTACATGGGGGCTGGCTTCTTCCAGGATGTCTGCCGCTGAAAGCCTCCCTTCCCTGGTTTTCCCTCTGCTCCTGGAAGACTCCATCTGCCCCTACCCTGACACTTGGGCTGGAAGCTTTGTGGTCTCAGGACAGAAAGGTTTCCCCAAGGGGCCTTTCGAAGCTTCTTTCCTGTCTTCCCTCCGCTAGCCTGGAGGCAGTTGCCTGTTCTTAGCACCTCCTGGGGGGGGGGCACTCCCTCAGCCCCCAACTGTCCCAGGTCCCCTCCCCCACCCCAAGACCTGAATGATGGTGTAGCAAATGCGTCCGGCTTCCTTGCTGAACATACAGTCTTTCAGGGATTGGTCCACAATCACATTGGCCACTTTCTCCAAATCCACAGCACCAGGTTCTAGGGATGAGGGTAAGAGAGGTAGTCCACAGACAGAGGTGCTCTTCCTGTCTATACCGTTACCCTCCTTTAGTGCTTCTGCCCAAGAGTCCTGGCACAGGACAACTGCTGAGTGCCCCCGTGCATAGAGTGCAGGATTTGGAGTTTGAATCTTGCCTCAGAAACCAGCTGGGTCACCCTGGCAAATTACTTAACCTCTCTGTGCCTCAGTTTCCTTATCCATACAATGAGGATCCTAATAACATGTACCTCGAAGGGTTGTTGTGAGATAACCCGTTAAGCATTTTGTGAACTTTAAAGTGTTCTAAATGTTAGTTGTGGTAGACACGCTAGCTACACACTGCCTCTTCAGGATATGAGGCACTGGACATTCTTCATTGAAGGTCTGTTTTAGGGAACAGATACGAAGAAGGAGACCCAAGGAGAGCTGGTGATATTCTAGCAAGAGCCACAAGTAAGACTGTAAATGCTTCCAGAGCAGAGGCGCCTCTCTCTTTTATCTACCAGGGTTCTGGCTCACTTAGTGAGCCGATAAAAAAAAATTCAGATTCCTTTGGCACGAGCGCTACTTCCACTGGTGAAAAACACCACTTTCCTTTGACTTGGGCGTTGGCTTTCTAGGTAGTGTAGTTCTATGTATTAGCCCATGTTACAAGCTCATACAGATCTGCTTCTTGGCTGGCCCTTGGACAGACACACAACCCCTCTCCATATCCATCTGGCCTTCTTCAGAGAGCTCACACTGTGTTAGCATTAACTGTTGACATGAGAGTTCTTTTCACAAGGAATCAGAGGGGGATTTACTGGATTATAAGGCACATTTCCCCCCCAGCCAAATACTGGCCTAAATTGCTCTATTATCTTATTTGATGAATCCCTTATGAAAAGCAGAGTGCTTTGAAATGCATACTTCAGTCTTGGGGGTCACACCTGAGAAACTGAGGTAGGGAATACTTGGCACAAGACCTGCTCACTTCAAGATTATGTGATTTAGAGGCAGCTAGGGAGTAGATAGAGCACTGGCTCTGAAGTCAGGAGGACTTGAATTCAAATCCAGCCTCAGATCCTAGCTGTGTGACCCTGGGCAAGTCACATAAAAGATTATGTGATTTCATCCAAGTAGGTACTTCTCTCTAAAGCAGATCACAACACCTTTAGGCTTTATTTTTATGTAGTATGTAATGCATAGTAGGCATTTATTAGCTGTTGAATTTTGTAAGGTTTTGAGTTGCTATGACCAAAAAAGTAAGCCCCTGGTGGCCAACCCTCTCCAAATCAGACAGCCAAGCATTTATTAAGTGCCTATGATGTGCCAGACACTGGGGTTAGAAAGACAAATGAAATGGTCCCTGCCCAAAAGAACTTTCTGTTCTATCAGACTTAGTCGGTGGTCTGGGCTCTTCTGGGATGACCATTAAAGAAACTATGGTCACCTCCATGTCACAAGGAAGCACTGGAGGAAAACTTGTAGTGGAGGCTCAAGATGTATCCATTTTAAATTATCATTCTCTGCTTTCCAATTCAAGATCTTGAATCTTTTTATTCACTAATAAGTAGAGAATGAATTAAACCGATGAAATTATCTGCCTAGGTCCGATTTCTTTGCAAATGTGATTAATACAGATGATAGGTATGCTCTGGCACCAACTGCCCAACCCCTGCTCCAGCTCATGGTCCGCCCCATTCCTTCTCACCTTTGAGGGCAGTCTTCAGTAACCTCTGGGTCTCTGCATCAAAGGACTGGATTTCATACTCTTCACGGCCTGGCTCACCCATGACTGCCCAACCCACCCCCAGCAACAGCTGGGGGGCAGGGTTAGTTGGCAACACCTGGAGGGGTGGTAAGGAGAGAGGGGGATGGTCACAGGATCAATCAGTCACCAAGCATCATTAAATGCCTACTATGCGTTAGGCACTGCGCTTGGTGCAGGAGATACAAGTACAAAGAATGAAATAACCTATGATCACAGCTGTAATGGGGAGGGGCAATGAGGAGATACAAGTACAAAGAATGAAATAACCTATGATCACAGCTGTAATGGGGAGGGGCAAAGACATATAGAGCATAAATATAAAATTAACATACATACAGGAAGTAATTAAATACCAGGTAGTCTGGAAAGGAAGGCACTAACATTTGGGGGGAATCAGAAAAGGCTTAATGATTTTGAATCATGAATTTAGAGGGGGCCCTTAGAAACCATCAAGGCCAACCTCAAGTTACAGATGTGGAAAGTGAGGCATTGTTTACAAGGGGTTAAAAGATTTGCCCAGGGTTACACAGCTAGTAAGTAGCAGAGACAGGATTTAAATCCCAGCCTTCCTGACTGGAAGTCCAGTTCCATAATACAGTACACCATGCTTCAGCTGAAGACCGCCGCCCGCCCCCTTTCCTGGGGTGAACAGAAACAAAGTTGCTCGACCCTCGAAGGGAGGCAGTGTTAAAAAAAAAAAACCAACAACCCAGCTTGGTTCCTATGCTTTCCTGGAACCTAGGGACACAGTGACCACCTAGCAGAGATTGGGCAAGGGTAATAATCACTTTTGGAAGCCCCCATCTACTATTTCTTAAAAGAGTTTAAAAATTTTAGGATGAATTAAGATAATCCTCCAATTTTGGGAAGGTAGAGCTCATTCCTGCTCAATGCTAGGATATTTGGGGGCGGGGCTCACACCCCTGATGGACTGGGCAGGTGGTTATCTAGGCTGATACCTGAAACTCCCCCTCAGCCTGGGAGCTCCGCCCAAGCCCAAGTCACACTCAGCGCACCCCAAACCACAGAGCTCAGCACAATTCCAAGCTTCTTATTCCTAGGAGGGAACCTGGCAGGGGAAAAGGGCTTCTGCTTAGAAGCATCAACTTTTCAGGCTTCCCGTGATAGGACTCCACAGGATCCGTCCCCCCGAGATCTGAGAGGCCTTTCCCCAAACGCCCACCTACCCTCCATCAGTCCTCCCACACTCACTGTGCCAGAGGGCCTGGTGGCGGATCCCCTACAAAAGATCCACCGCCTCCCTTTTACTTGCATGGGGCCAATCTAAGTGCAGGAAACTTCTCTGTGGTCACTTGCGCCCCAAATGCTAGCCCCTCAACCCCAGACTGGCTCTCCTCCCGTCCCTAGTATCAAACACCAGGCTCTACTTCCAAACAGGTCTGGTTCCTGGGGCGCCATCCTGTGCCTGGGCACTACTGCTTTGGAGTGCGGGGGCGGGGGGGAAAGACTACGGCCAGGGAAGGTGAGGCTTCCAGTTCGGGGCTCCTGCTCTGGCTAGCTCCCCCAATCTCTAGCCTTCGGGGTTTCCGTTCCCCAAGCCCCTCCAGGGCGGGTTTGCCGACTCACCCCCAACCCCCTCCTCTCTATCCCCCCAGCACAACTGGTCCCGAGGCACAGCTGGAAAGGCGCGCGGAAGCAGCGCAGGCGGCCGGACACGGATCCAGGGCAGGTCCGCGGGCGCTCGTCGGCGCCACCACCCACCTGCCGAGGCGAGGCCGTCCCTATCTCCCCGCCGCCCTCGGACGCCGGATCAGCAAGGACATGGTGCGCTCCCTCGGCGGCCCGGGCTGCTGCCAGCCACCAGCTTGACCCAGCCTCTCCGCTTAGGTCATTTCCGAACGCGCCTGGAGAGCTCCGCGGACCTAGCGCAGGGCGAGCGGGGCGGAGCCAGGGCCCCAAAGGCGCCTCGCCAGCGCCGTCTGCCGGCCCCGGGGTCCGTGCGTCCTAACCCCGGGATGCTGCGGGGACAGGTTGGCTCCGGAGTGGCCGTAGACTTCGGTCTAACCTGGGGCACTGAAGCTCTTAATTGGCCCAGAGCACCTTACTGGCCCTGCCCTCCCAGCCTAATTAAAAACAAAAACGACCTGGGCTCAACAGTAGCAGTGAGCCCCGAGAGGGGGCCTCGTTTTCCTGGGGGAAGGGGAGATACATCCGGCTCCTCGGCCTGGTGGGAGAAATCTGCCAAGGGAGTACCCTGCAGAACCCCGAACTTCTAGCCACGTGTCTTTTCTCCAGGGTTCTGGCTGCGGACATAGAACCTGGAACCTGGGAGACAGGAGGATTATCCATGTGGATTATCAGGAGGCTGGCAGAGAACCCGTCTGGTGGTAATAGCCTGGTTAGTCCAAGGAGGGAGGAGGAGTTACAATCACTGCCATTATCTAACCATCGAGGACGGCCCTGGTCTCAGGAGGGCGGGCTGTATATGGAAGGTGCAAGTGGCCGTGGTCCCTCCTTCGAACCCCGGTCACCGTATCAGACGCCATCTGCCGCTGGAGTTCACTCTCAGCAGTTTCCAAATAACTGAAGGAAACGCTATGTTACAGGTTGGTGAGAAAAAGCTTTGCTCCTCAGCCCAGTTCATGAACCCTCCGGAGCCACCTCTGCCCGGATCTAGTCCAACCCCTTCAGGGTAATTCCTGATAGTTGGGGGTTTCTGAAGCCCTCCGGGGCCTAAATCCTTACCCTTGGCCCCAGCATCTTGATTGGTATACAGGGAGTCTCAAAAATCTCAGTGCAATTTTAAGCTTTAGTGGATTAAAAACTGCTCTAAGACTTTTGGGATACCCCGTATGTTGCACAGGGAACTTCACCATTCCCTAAGGCTGGATCTTCTTCCAGTGCTCGTCTGGGTTCGACAACTTTATAGTTGTTTGTCTCTGCATAAGCCATAGTTTGAGAGGTGGAAGGGACCTTTGGGACCTTCAGATCCAAACTATATATACAGGCACATATATGTATACACACGTATGTGTGTATATATACATACACACCCAGATACAGACATATCTATACATACACAGATATACACATACATATATTTATATATCCAAACCTCACGTATATATAGTCTCACTACCAATCTCCCAGGTTTGTTGGAAAGAAAAGGGCCCATGGTCTGCAGGTCTACAAAGTACTACATACATGTGAACTATAATTATGTAGAAAAGTGCTTTGTTTACTACTCAAACAAGGCCCTTCATTAGCTTAACTCTAGGCCGGAGGAGAATGTAGATGGCTATGCCTCTTGCCAGCAGCCCAGACAACAAGAAAAGCCTGACGGCAGATGATGATGTTTCTTTTTAAGAGGGAGAGAGAGGGGGGCTAAGCTTTTTTTTTTTTTTTGAGTCATTAGGAAGGAGAGTAGAGACTGGGATTTTTTTTAGCAAAAAGCAAAAACTTAAACAGAACAAAGTTGGTGAGAATAGAATTTTACTGCGTTTGAGCACAGATGCCTTGACTTTTTGGAAGTATATAAAATACATTCAGGGAGCTGCCTTCCCAGCAGCCCCAAAGAGGCAAAGCCTTGCGTGCCATGATATGAAGGCTTTCTACATCAGCTTCTGTTCACTCACATAACAGCATCCAAGGTACAGGAAAAGGTTTTCTGGAAAGTAAAGTTTCCCACCCTTCAACACTGCTGAGTGTGTTGCTGTCACAAGCCTGAGACATAGATTTCATAAAACAGAAATTATAAATTGGTTATTAAAGACCACTCTGTGAACTGTTGTCCCCCAAGGTTTGAGGGTATTAAGGTCAGTGCATATTCTGCAGCTGGGAAGAATTGGTACCTCAGAGGCAGCACCAGGGACAACTAAGACCCCTTTCCCAGGATCTGCAGATCAAGGCAACCTTTCTGGCTCCCTCTAATTTAAAACCCCAGTATTGAGGGAAAAAAAAACCAAAATAGTCCTCATTTGGGTGGGATTTTCTCACTGCTCAGCCAGGTTCTGGATCTTAGGCCCTAGAACACCTGATGAGCATGTACATGGGCGAAGGGGAAGAGTCTGGCTCCTGTGGGCTGCCTTAGCTCTTCCCGCCTCCCGCACACCCAACTGATGTTTCCGTGATTGTAAATAAGTGTCAATTGTGAGTTCCCCTATCCTTACCAGGGCAGAACTGTGAACCACACCCTTACCAGATCACCTCATGAGAAGTCATCCTTTCTAAGCTTAACAACAGGGCCCATGTGGATCACACTGCAGGCATGGGCTCACGAATAGTCATCACCATGGCATGTTCGGAGCCAAATCTGAACACCACTGAGGAGCAGCAGCCTCTCCTCACCCAAATTTCCTTGGAAGTGTTATTTTAGGGAATGAGTGTTTAGTATATCCAGTGAGAAGGGGAAAATAAAATCCTGGGAGGTTCGTGACTCCTCCCCTCCCCTTCCACATCCATCTGCTCACCACCACTTTGTTCAAGTACCTGTCATCTTTTGCTCCCCATAGAAAGCTTGTTCCCACAGCCCAGCACCCATAAGAGAAGGCTTTCAGTGAACAGTCTGGTCCATGCAGTGAGAACATTCAAATCGTGTCTCTGCCTAGACATCAAGGTCTGGGCAGCTGGGGACATGGGAAGTCACTCAATTTGGCACTAACTCTTCTTAAAATACGAAAAACAAAGCTCCTCTGGGGAAATGAGCGCTGCAGGGGAGGAAGGTAAAAGTTGTTCAGAATATGGAGTTTGGAGAAGGTGGGGACTGCCCTTACCCCCATACCTTCAGGCTAACTTTAGAATGGCCGAAGACATAGTAATTTTTTCCTCCTGGCCATAGAGGGAGAACAAATAAACTACAGAAATTGTGAAGGCTTGGGAGATATGAGAAAAGCAACTAGGTATGTGGGCAGGGAGGAGAGAAGACTGAACCAAGGAATATAATTTTGACTCCAAGGTCTGATGACTAAAACAGGACAGGGACCACCTCCAGTGTCAGACACAAGCCATAAAACTGCTCCAAGTGCAGTCTGGGGAGGGTGCAGATATAGCATCTTGTCTTCTTTTCAAGTGTCTAGTAAATAAAGGTAAAACAAGGAAGTCGGGCCCTCTTTCTACCCCTTGGTCTAATGGGAGAAAGTAAAAGCCAAATCACAAGTGCCAACCCCCAGGCATTCCCTAGAAACCCAAAAGTAGTTCCCTTGTTGGCAACATACAGACTGAGTAGAGACAGAGTTGCCATCCTGTCAGGTGTTCAGAGTTAATGGCTTGGAGGTAATGGATGGAGGGGCACCCCACAGTGCACCAAGGAGATGGATTTACTTCTTTTTTGGAGTCCCTGGAAGCCCAAGGCCTCAGCTCACTCGCCCCGTCTTCTGGTGTCCAAGGTGTTCCTGCAGCTGAGGAGGTGACAGAATAGCTCATACCAGAAGAACACAAAGCCCGTGGACATAGCGGACTTCAGCAAGCTGGGAGTGAGGCCTTTAAAGAAGCCCTGGGTGCCCTCTTCTCGGAAAATCTTCTGGACACAGTCCAGGAAGCCCTCGTACTTTCGAACCTAGAGAAGTGAAACACATGAAAATCCTGTGAGCAGCTGGGGAGGAATGGAGAAGTCAGCCTGTGGCGCCATGCTTGGGACCCCCAATATTCCAGCCCCTGGGCAGCATGAGGTCAGAAGTGCCCCATTCTTCCTCTTTCAAATGGACTGAATCCAAATACTCAAGTGCTGCCCTTGACTGAATCTAAATCCTAAAGTGTGGCCCTTGACTGAATCTAAATCCTCAAGTGTGGCCCTTGACTGAATCCAAATCCTCAAGTGTGGCCCTTGACTGAATCCAAATCCTCAATAGCCTGCTGTGGAGAGGGGGCCACAGATTTCAGGAGAAGCACCTCAGGAGAACTCATCCTAACTCAGGGATTCATTCCCTCCCTACCTTCCCACCTACCAGCACCTGGGCAGGGGAAGGATACACAGCATTTAACGCTACAGGCCAGGTCTTTCTTGGCCTTTTGGGATCAGATCCACCCGGGGAACTCTGATCAAGGCCCCTGAGCACCAGGATGAGCATTTTGTAATGACATCACTGTCTGCTGTAACAGGAAGCAGAAGCAGGAAGTCTGTCTTCCCTGACTGACTCAACCCACCTCATCATGCCCTCCATACTGGTGTCTGCTGCTCGTACTGCCACTGTGCCCTTCTCTGAAAGTTTCAAAGCAAAGCTGGCAACGGTTGGGGCCATTGGCTGGGCCTACTATGCAGGCATGGAAGGTGAAGATGCACCTTCTGTGTTGTTTTCTTTTTTAAATAAATAAATCCACATACTTATAATGGCAGAAAATTCTGCTGCCTGGAATACAGGCACTTATTTTGTAATAAAGCTAAGAAGGAGGTGTAACTGAAAAGGCCCAGGACTTCCTCTGTTGAACGGTAATACACAAGGAGAGCAATTTTTAAACCCAGGGAAGCACAAATTTTCAAACGTTGCTGGCTGGGAATACATGCACCTCGTCTCAAGTCTATCTGGGAATTCCTCCTGATGACTGTGGGGGCTAAGACAGAAGGAAGTGGAATCAGCCAACAAGTCACCAATTTTTCTCAGGCCCATGTCCTCCTTTTCATTTCAGGCTCTCAACTCACGCCTCTCACTGGGCTCTATTTTGGTCTCCCTGAATCCAGTGCCACTCCCTGCAATCCATCCTACATACCAGTGGCAGCTTTTTCTCCCCCAAGAACATCTCTGATCATATGCTTTTCTCCTCTCTGCTTCCACCCCACCACCCAGTTCCACCACAATTTAGACTCGATCTCTCTTTCTAGCCTTATCTTTAATTACCGCCTCCCCCCCTGACCCACAGCTCCAGTCAGAAACGTTCTAGTCAAGGTTTCCCAACACACACTGTGCTCACTCACTCCTCTCCATGTCTCTGCCAGCGCCATCCCTTCCATCTCACACAATCCCCTCACCATGCTTTGTTTACTGAAACCACCTTTATCCTTCGGGTCCGAACCTGACTTTTTCCCTTTCACAAGGTCTTTCCTGGTTTCTCCAGTTGGAAGTGCTATCTCCCTCTTCTGACCTTCCCCAGCCCTTTGGTTTGCACCTCTCATGAGGAACTAGATTACATGCTGCTTTTCATTTAACTAAAGAGGAATTTACACAACTAGGTCCACTAAAAATCTGTCATCTCAACTGGGCCCTCACCACAGCAAGACAGTCCTTAGATGTCTCCCTAATTGATTTATTCTCTATCACGTTCCTCATGCCTCAAGCCTTCTCTCTTCAAGCCTCTCCCACACCACTCCCTCCCCTCATCCTCTCAGAAGACCTCCCTTCACACTTGACTCAGGAGAAAATGTCATTTGCCTTGTGTTCCCTCATTTTCCTTTTGCCGCATCTCAGAACCCCTTGACATTATCCCCCATTCTCTCCACCTTTATACCAGTCTGGGATGAAGAGATGGTCTTTTTCCAAGACAAAGCCAACCCCAACACTTGTACTTTTAATTCTGTCTCCTCCCATTTCATCTGGCAGTCTGCCCCTCAAATTATCCCTTCTCTCTCTCTCTAAACTTCCATCTCTCCCTAGCTGCTGGGTTATACCCTGCTACCTACAAACACTCTCAGGTCTCCTCTATCCTTGAAAACCCCTCACTTGACCTTACCATTTCCTCAAGTTCTTGTCCTACGTCTCTACTTCCTCTCCCCAAACTTCTCAAGCCTTGGCAATCTGGCTTCAGGTTTCATCACTGAACTAAAGCTGCTCCAAAGTTCTCTCTTAATTGCCAAACCCAATGGCCTTTTCTCAATCCTTCCACTTCTTTATCATTGGACACTCCCCTCTTCTGGAGCCTCTCTCCTCATGGGGTTTTCATGACCCCACTTCTCCCCACACTTGTCTGACCTCTCCTTCTTAGGGGCCTCTGCTGGATCATCGTCTAGACTCCTCTTTCTATAGGTGTTATGTCCCCAGGCACATCTGTTGGCATGTACAAACCCATACCCCAGAGACATGGGTAGGTCTGGAGGGGTCACTGTCACGTCTTCTCTGTTCCAATGATCTCTTTAGCCCTCGTGGGTCCAGTGATCACCTTTACCACAGATCCACATATCCAGTCCTGGCCTTTCTCTCGAATTCCAGTTCTGCACCACCATCACCAACTGCCCTGTAACGTTTCAAGGTGGGTGTCCCAGAAGTGCCTCCAACTCAACAGGCCCAAAACGGAACTTGGGATCTTCTTCTCTTCTTGCTGAGGTGCCAGCATCCTTACAGGTTCACAGCCTAGTTGTTGCTTTCATTCAGTCCCGTTTGACTCTTCGTGACCCTGTGTGCTATATGGCACACCGGTACTGTCAACAGGGTTTTCCTGGCAGATACTGGAGTGGTTTGTTATCTTTTTCTACAGTGGATTAAGGCAAATAGAAGTTAGGTGACTTGCCCAAAGTCACACAGCTAGTAAGTATCTGTGGCCACATTTGAACTCGGATCTTCCTGACTCCAGCGCTCTATCCACCGAGTCACCTGGCTGCCTTCTCACAACAACTACCCCCTCTCCCTAACCACACATATCCAATTGGTTCCAAAATCTTGTTGTTTCCTCCTCCATAACATCACTCACAATAATCCTCTTTTCTCTGTGCACACGACCACCAACACCTTATTTTGAGCCCCTGTCATCTCTTGAATGACTATTAGAATAATAACCTCCCAAGTGGTCTTCTTGCCTCAAGGGCCGCCCCCCAAATTTGTCCTCCATACAGCTGCCTTAACACAGGTCTGATGATGTTACTCCCTTGCTCAACAGACTCCTGTGGCTCCCTATTACCTCAGGAGTAAAATACAAACTGCTCTGTTTCCCATTTCAAACCAACCTGACTCCAGCCTCCCCTTCCTGAACGCTTCAGACAAGCCAGACTGGCTATATTGTTCCTCGCACATCACAGCCATCTCCTATTACTATGCTTTTGCACAAGCTATCCCTTGGCCACATTCTCCTTCCTCACTACACATCTCAGAAACTCCTCAGAAAACCTCCTACATAAGGTTCATCCTATCCCAGAGGTCAAGGTCTCCTCCTGCAGCCTACTTTGTACTTACTCTGTGAAGACTTACAAACAGCTCTTGCTTTATATAAGTGAACCTTTCTACAGACTTCTCCATAAAGCAGTTTTTACATAATGCATATGTTTATATAATGCAAATTTGTAATGAGGAAAAAAGGGAGGGAGGCAGGAAGGAGGTTTCGAGCTCATGAAGGGGGAAGGCCCATACACCAGACACATGGGGCCAGGGACAGAGAAGGAAGAGCAGGAGAAGGAACATGCAAGGGTGGGGCCAGCCGTGTGGGGGCCTGGCTGGAACCAAGAGGAAGAACCTGCTGGGGACAGACATGTAGAAGAGAACATATGTCACTCAGGGACCAGACAAAACCAGGGGTGAGGGTGGAGTGGACAGAGAGTCAAAAGTCTCCTTAGTTGGTGCCAGAGGCCTCAAACCAAGCCCCCAGTATGGTGGTGATAGTAGTCTCTCTGTGAAACCATTCTTCTGTCCTCACTTGGAGGGATTTTTTTTTTACACTACTGGGGGAGTGGAGGCCAGAGTGCTGAGTTGAGGGGCAGGAGTAGTGAGAGTGAGAGAGCACAGTACTGTGCAGTAAAGTTAACATGGGTGTTTTTTTTGGAATGCAGATTTCTTTCAGAATTCTTAATATAAAGTTGAATTTGTGTAATGTGAATTTTTATGTAGAGTAAGAACCATCTGTATATTTATACACATTTCTTACCCTATGGAACAAAAGCAGGGACTACCTCATTTTTGTCCTTGTACCCTCCTGCCTACCATAGTGCCTGGCACACAGTAGCACATACTTCACACGTGTCTGGTGACGGATTATATCACCTATGGATCATCAGCGCTTTGGAGGCAGAGACACCATAGTGTCTCCTACGGCATCTAGAATAAGGACTTGCACGTAGCAGATGATCAAGAGATGTCTGGAAAGAAGAAACTGCACAGAAAATGTTTATTAGGGAGTGAAGCACATACGACCAAGGCTTTAACAAAAGAGTTCCTTTAAACTCTCCTAGGGCATCTTTAAACTTCCCTTATGTCAATACTTCAAGAATACATACTTTATTTCATGGGAGTAGGTACTCCCCTTACCAACATGGAATGCAGTGCCTCGATTTAGGAGATGGTCTTTGAGAGTTCCTCATAGCTGAAAAATTATGCTGTAGCTAAGCCAACAGAAGTTTCCCTGCTAGTGGAGGCTGGTCCTCAGATGACAGACTGCCTCTCACTGGGCCCATGCTCAAAACCGTTCCAGCTTGGAGGCCCAGACTACCAAGAGCTTCCATAACCTTGGGGAAACCAGGGTCAGCTCCAGGCCACGATAGGGCAACAGAATCCTTTCTTTTCTCAATCAATCAAACAAGCACGGTAACATCTTAAGTAACATGGATGTAAAGACAGATATATCAGAGGGGATGCTCTCAAAAAGCTTCCAGTTTAATAGGGTAAAAAGGCCAAACACAAATAGTGATGAGAGAAAAAGATGATGACAAGAGAGACAAAGAAGGGAAATGGAGAGCTCCAGGCAACATACAATAAGTTGTCTGAGCAGGGAGAAGTTGTTATGTCCAGTCTGTCTGTGTGGACTAAACTGTCCACATAGAGCCTATGGCAATTTGTAGAAATGCCCATGCCTTCAATCACCTGGACCAGAGGGGCAGGGTCCCAAGGGCAGACTGTGAGTCCATCCTTCCTCTGTGTCCATGCACCTTACTGACAAGCATCAACCACCAACACTTCTGGGGGTTCTCCAATTGTCGTCATAAGAGCTTTGCTTGGTCCAGGGGACCACAAAGTGCTCAGTCTGTGGCAATACCAGGCCTTTTAAATGAGAGCGGAACGGAGCTGCCACTGCTTGAGTCAGGTAGGTTCCTCACTTCTCACTAAGGCCTTAGGTTCAGACCAGAAGGTTCTATATCTAATCATTCACCAGGTTCTGTGGCCCTAACCTCAGGAACATCCCTGACATCCACCCCTCCCCTCTTTCCACTCCTGCTGCCAGCACCCTCATTCAGGGCCTCATCACTTCCTGCCCATTACTACTGTAATCACATCCTCACCTCCAGGATTACTCCCTAAATCCATCCTGTACACATCACTGCCAGATGAATATTCCTAATTAATTAAAATCTCTAATCACATCACTCCCCTGCTTAAACATTTCCTGGATCTCCACTGAGAGCGCTTCTCACCTGTCCAAAGGGTTCCCGGGCTTTCTCAAAGCCGCCCACCTGCAACCTCTTCTTAAAGAGGTCCAGGGGGTACGTAAGAGTCTTGCTGATGACTCCAGCTCCGCTGCCACACAGCAGATTTTTGAGGTTTGCTGCAACAAAAGTGGAGGGTGGTAAGAGAAGACAAAGGAAAACTGCATTCTGAGGTCTTCATGCCAGACAGGGACCTCAGAGCACCTCGGAAGAACAAATCCTAAAAGTCTTCTTTAGTGACGAGGAAGGATTGTGTTCAGGAAGAGACATGGGAAGAGCAGCCAATTTCTACAATAGTAATTAACTGCACATTAGCTCTGGCTGATGTCAGGATGGGAGAGACTCTTCCCCTCAAAAAATTTCCACCAAAGGCCAAATGAGGTGACTCTAATCACACAAAGAAGTTCAAGTATGGGGCCTGAAAGAAACCAGAGCCGCAAAGGCGGCTTCTGCCTACAGCTTCCTGATAGCCCCAGGAGCGAGAAGAGAGGTGGCCAGCAAGGCTTCAGGGATGGGTTCAGAGAGAGGGGTAAGATAATCTAGTGGGCTAATAAAGGCATCTATGTGCCACAGACCTCTAAATCTGCATCACGGATCATAGCGTCACTCCCATCCTCCCCTGGGCCAACACAGGAATGTCAGGGTACACATGCTTACTGAAGACTACTCACCATTTTGCACACCCCCCCCCGCCCCCCACTCACCATTTTTCTTTCCTTCGACTGGAATGGCCCATTCGTAGACCTGCTTCAGGGCGCTGTAAAAGGAGAACTGGAACCCCGCGTAGGGGAAGACGGCAATCAAAGTGGGTGGCAAGCCTCTGTAGAAAGCCAGCGGGCCTTCAGTCTTGTACATCATCATCACACCATGACGGAGGTTTCTGTAGATCTGCATGTATGCACAGGTGGTTCTGGTGAACTCATAAGGTCAATAGAGCTTAGATTTAGAGCTGGATGGGGTCTGAGATGCTATCAAGCTCAACCCTTCAATTTCACTGTTAGGAATCTGAGGCACAGAGACATTAAGGGATTTGCCAGGGTCACATAGCCAGTATGTGTCTGAGGAAGGATTTGAACCCAGGTCTTCCTGACTTCAAATTCAATGCCCATTATACGGCACTGCTTCTTGTAGGCTTTATTCCCCTGATCCCCAGGTAATTACGTAACGAATAAGTGTATCAATTCTGCTGTCAAGGTCAGCCAAATTGTCAAAGAAAATACTCAAGGGAAATCCAAGGGATGCAGACTGACAATGTGGGTGACATAAAGGGGACCTGTAGGGTTGTCCATTGTTTGCTTGCTTCCTTCAATTTCTACTTAAACAAGTCATTAAAATTAAGTCACAAATTGTCATAGCATCTTGACAGTCGGGCAGTTTCAGAATTCCATGTAGATTGCCCTATGCCTCAGGAAGGCAGGTTACCACGGGCAAGGTAACATCCATGGGTATGGATGCTATTCTCTTTTTATTATTTTATTTTCCCCCAATTACAGGTGAAAACCATTCTGTGAATTGGATGGGGCCTTAGAGAATGAAGTCTGAATGCTGATAGTTTTTTAGTATTCTCTATTTTTGCGTTTTTTTTCTTTCACAACATGACTAATATGGAAGTATGTTTTCTATGAAGGTACATACATAACCTATATCAAACCCCTTACTGTTTTAGGGAGAAAGGAGTGAAGGGGAGGGAAAGAAAACTTAAAATTCAAAATTTTTAAAAAAAGGATGTTAAAAGTGTTTTTACATGTAACTGGGAAAAATATTCAAAAATAAAAAAAAATTACAGGTGAAAACAGTTTTTAGCATTGATTTTTAAAATTTTGAGTTCCAAATTCTCTCCCTCACTTCCTCCCCACCCCCCTCATTGAAAAGGCAAGCAATTTGATATAGATTATACATGTGTAGCCATGCAACACATATTTTAGGGATGCTATTTTTAAAGAGTGCCAGAAAGTTACTGGTTTGTTAAAGGGTCTAGATGTTTTAAAACCTGTGAAGTTCGGATTTTGTGTTTCTGTAGGTTCCACAAATTTTATGGATTTATCGATTGTGATGAGCATTGCGATGTTTTTACATAACAATCATTTCCAAAACTACTCCTCCACCCACCTCCAGAGCCCTCTCCATAACAAAGAAAAACAGTTAAATAACAGAAGGGGCATTTCCTCATCACTCCTCTACCCATTTACACTGCTTTTTTGTTACCATTAAGTTTAAACAGAAAAACACCTTCTATGTGATGCCTCTTCCAGATTTTGAATCCACATTTCACTAATTTTCATTAAATCTAATCCGACTCATTCTGGCTACAGATGTAAAACTATGGCCTGCCCCAGATTCTGTCCTCTGCCGAGATGGAGAACCTCCTCGCACAGCCTTTGGTGCACTCACAACCTGCCACCTGACACTGACTTCTCATTTCCCTGAGCTCTGATTGTAATTACAATCAGTATCATACAACTTAGCCTGCCCAGATGGTCGGGCAGCAACATGAGGGCAAGGTCTAGGATTCTTTCATGTTGGTACTCATCACAGCATCCAGCATTGTATTTTCATACAGGAAGTACTGGATAAATAAACAAATACTCACTGATAAAATGAAGGATTTAGGAACCAATCACTCCAATGACCAGGTTCACAAGAGAGTGCCTTTAAATAGCACACTCCCAGTGAACCAAACTAGAACAATTTGCACAATAACAAGTGCAAAGACAGATACCATCAGCAGACTTAAAATTAATGCGATCAGAAAGCCTTCTGATCAATGGCAAGTATCAACCATGATTTCAGAGAATCAGTAAGGAATGCTAGCTACCTCCTGACACAGAGGTGACAGACTCAGGATGGAGAATGAGAAATATTTTTTGGACATAGCCAATGTGGTAATCAGTTTTGCTTGATTATACACATTTGTTACAAGGGTTTGTTTCCCGCCCCGCGCCCCACCCCCCACCCTGGGAGGGGGGGTGGTTTGGCAGAAGGTTCAGGAGGGATAGAAAGTAGATTTCTGTTAATTGAAATAAATGTAATTTAATTTTTAAGAAACAGCTCATTTCTGTTGCATTTAAAATATAATTTTGTTTATACAAATTCAATTACAAATCCCTTTTCAGAAAGACAGCTATTATGTAAAGTACACCAAATGCCAAGAAGATTTTTATAGTGTTTTGTGTGACTCTGGGTCATCTATAAATATTTATGGATAGACAGAAGACAGTTGCCACGGTTCTTTCAAGTCTTTTCTCTAAGCAAATGCATCCCACTTAATTTGTCATTTCCTCAGAGGACCCATTTCCCAGTCCCTTAATGATTCTGTGCCTCTCTAACCACTTACCTTAGGCTCACCCTGAGCAGCAAAACGAGTTCGAAGAACGTCGACAGGCTGCACTGCGAGAGTGGCCGCACAGGCAGAGAAGCCGCCACACACAAAACGCACTGAGAAGTCATGTGTGTCATGCCACAGGGTTCTATGGACCAGTTCAGTGAGGAGCTCAAAGGTCACAAACTAGAAGAGAAAGAGACGCACCAAGTCTGAGGGATGCGGCCAAGCCTCCCTAGCAAAAATGCTGTCATGGGCCCAACATGGGCATCATCTTGGATACTTCTTCAGGGGAAGTTAATGCTGCTCCAGCTTTGACTTTTCAAATGGTGCTGTGCAGCGGAACCCCAGAGGAAGAATGGCAGGGCCAACCATATTCAATGAGTAATAAACTGAGAATGCAATGTGGCTGAGGAGAAAGGGATCTGGATGGGGAAGCAGGCCACCTGGGGCTGTAGTCTAGCACTATCATTAACTCACTTGAGTGGATCACTTAACCTGTTTTTCAATGTTCTCCTCTTTCAAAGAAGGATGATAATACCTGCTGCCTCACCTGCTTCACTCCAATAAGATGTTTGTGAAAATACCTTGAAAAGTACTGTCCGAAGAGAGTTATTACTAATTATATTCATGCACTATCTGAAGGAGATGTGGCACCAAGTCCATCCTATGCTGTGTAATCTATAGCATGCTGTAGCTACTTCATTATATATATCTGACAGGGATGGTGGTTGCACAGTGGAAGGGGAGATGCCTTTTTTCAAAGCTCATTCTGAATATGCTTTCTATTTCCAGAAAGAATTTCACATAAGACAAACAGAAAACATTTCGATAAAATCACTCTTGCCCTGTCTGAGGCAGCAGGAGGTAGCTAGCATTCCTTACTGATTCTCAGGAATCATGGCTGATCATCGAAGTGATCAGAAGGCTTTCTGATCGCATTAATTTTAAGTCTGTTGATGGTATTTGTCTTTGTACTTGTTATTGTGCAAATTGTTCTAGTTTGTTTCAGTGGAAGTGTGCTATTTAAAGGCACCCTCTTGTGAATCTGGTCATTGGAGTCATTGGTTCCTAAATCCTTCATTTTATCAGTGAGTATTTGTTTATTTATCCAATACCTCCTGTATGAACACTAAGGGTAGTTAGTTGCCTTCTTGCCTCATCTTCTCTATCCTCCTTCATTAAGGTACTGAAAAGTCACATCGTTGGCCTGTTCCCTGCCACTTACTTGGACAGCTCCATAGCCTATGGAGAGAATTTGGGCTGGAATATGCCCCTTCCAGAATGCTGTTAGGCCTTCCTCCTTCAGGATCTGCCTTGCTGCTTGTATTATCCCATAGTATTTTGCATGTGGGTCACTGGATGACAGGTGCTCAACCTGAAGCTATAAACCAAAGGACAGAGACAAAGGGAAGGGGAGAGAGGATGGGTAAAAAAGACTTTTCAGGAAAGAAGCAGAGAACATTCTTAATTTTGAAGAGACTATGATACTACGTTCTGAGTATCACACACAACTTCTATTAGGGGAACTAAACTTGTATACCCACCCAACATATAGCAAAAAGAAAGGTACCTGGAAACGAATTTTGATGACATCCAAGGGGCTGACCAAAGCCCGAGTAACAAGTCCAGAGGCGGACCCAGCTACGGCCACCTTTACCTTGGAATTTTTCTTCCCATTTGTTTCGGGGTCATAACCGACCATCCCTGCCTGTCTCACGTGCAATGTCCATCCGTATTAAGAAAGCTAAAAGCAAGAGACAAGTGGGAAAAATAGAAGCAGCTTGGTCAGAGATTGTTTACTAAGTAGCTTTCTGGAGGGATCTGGGTTTTGCTCCCGATTTTCTGGCAAAAGGTAAGAACAAAACAAAAACCCAGGCTGCCCTTCAGAATGTGAATCCATTATACAAGGACCATGTTTTCTTGAAACAGTGTCCAGCACTCAGGGAACCTTATGAAACAATGGAGAGTCAAGGGGCATTAACACCACTCAGACCTGCGGTTTTCCAGTAACAATCCCTGGATCGAAAGGCAGAGTCTAACACAGTCACAATGGCTGTAGGACTACAGGTAAGTCAATCATCTCTCAGTGCCCCAGACAACTTTCTAAGACTTGAAGTCACAGATGAGATTCATCCCCCTCCCCTCTAAAAAAGCCTAATCAACATACAAGCATTTATTTAGTGCTTACGATGTGTCAAGCATTGTGTTAGGCACTGGGGATTACTTTGAAGGACACCCAAGTGAGTTCATATAATTAATTTCTCTGCTTAATTCTATGTGTATAGGAACAGAAAGGGAAAGGAATAAGCATTAATTAAATGCCTACTCCATGCGGGACAATGTGCTAAGCACTTCACAAATATCATCTCACTTGATCCTCACAACAACCCTTCCCTTCAAGTGGGATGCTGTTATTATCCTATCTTACAGTCCAGGAAACTGAGGCAATCAGAGGTTAAGTGGGTTACACAAGGTCACACAGCTAATGAATATATGAGGTCAAATTTAAACCCAGGTCTTCTTGACTCCATGGCTGGTTCTCTATTCACTGTACCACCTAGTGCCCCTTTCCCCCTACTTCTACTGCTTTCCTTCCTTCCTTTCTTTTTTTTTTACTGTTTTCCTTTCAGTTTTTTTTTCTTTCCATCAACAACCTCAAAACAACTTTACCTATCATGCCCAGCAAGAAAGCGGCACTTTACTGCTAACCTGAGAACTGTGGTCTTCCTGTCTGTGAAGCTTCTACCTGTGAAGCTCTTTGTCATAGTTTCAGGGGGATCCAAAATGATAATGCCTTCGTCCAAAGCTAAGTCAAGATATCTTTCCTAACGTCCACACATACAGTGATTTAAGATTCCCGCAGGTGCCTGTGAAGGTACAGAACGTGAAGGGTGTAAGGGAGGACACACTGGGAAGGGAAAGCCATTGTTGAGCCACAGAGGTCAGGGGAGCCGACCCTCTCATTCAAAGGAGGAGGAAAGGGAGGGGACAGTGACCGACCTAAACACACCAGGCTCCTGCCTGAGGCGTGCTCTTTGTCGGTGTGTCCAAGCTCTTTCTGGTTTGTGTGTCTGTGTGTCAACACCTCTGGTTGAGAGTGTGTGCCCCTGCCAGGCTCTGTGCAAACACCCTCGAGTGCGGACCCCTCAGTGTGTGTGTCTGTGTTCACCTGAGCATGGACCGCCTCATGCGTGTGTCTGAGCACTGGCACCCCGTATGCTTGTGTGTTTGAGTGTGGATGCGTGTGTGTGCGCGCGCGCAGACTCCTGTCTGTTCCCCTCCCGGCGTGCATGCAGACCACCCAGTGGCACAGTGCACATGGAGTGCTGGGCCTGGATATGGGAAGACCCCAGTTCAAATCCTGCCTCAGCCACCCCGGTGTCCCTGGGGAAGTCACTTCACCTTTGGTCTCTGTTTCCTCATCTGGGATATGAGGACCCTAACAGCTCCCGCCTCCCAAGGGTGTCTCGGGGACCCAAGCACATCATGTTGGTAGGCGCTTTGCAAGTCCTTCAAGGGGCACGGTAACTCGCGTGTGCATGCGCGCGAGGCGCCCCGCCTCCCCATGTGGACATGCATGTGCAGAGTCGCGCAGGTGAGAACCCACGCCCACAGGTAACCCGCTAGCTAGGACCTTCTCCCAGGCCCGCTTCCCCCAAGGTGCCAGGGGAGGCGGGGGCAGGAGGAGGGCAAGGGGGAGGACGCAGGTCAGTGGGTCACTCACTCGGCTCCGCAGGCCCGGCCCGGTTCTGCACTCCAGTCTTTCCCTTACCTGACGTCCCCCGGCAAGAGCCTGGGCGCTCCGCCGTGAGTGGCGGGCCTCCGGTCCAATTACAGCGGGATACTCGCCGCCTCGCTCTCGGTTCTCTCCGCCCTTCCGACGGAAGTCAAGTCCCGCCACCCCCAATAGGCTCCGCGGGGTCTGGATGAAGATCCGGCCTTTCTCCTTTCCACCCCACCCTAACGACGCAACGCCTCCTGGGAGATGTAGTCCCGTCGGGAACGTGGGTTTCCGGACTCCAGAGGGAGGTGCCCCCGCTGCTCCCACGTGGTGGGCACCTCCTTCTGGGGGCGGGGAGAGGGGAGAGTTGAGCTCCAGGTGAAAGGCTAAATGACAAAAGACGGCTTGCGAAATGGCAAAATGCCTGAAAAAAACCAGATGTAGAGGAAAAAGGGGTTTTGCCGCAAGTTGGAAATGTGTGTCCAGTTTATCCTAGCTTGTTTGTACATAGCTGTTTGCATGTTATCTCCTCCATTAAACCGTACCTTCCTGGAGGGCAGGACCATGTTTTTACTTTTCTTTGTATCTCCAGGGTTTAGCTCTGTGCACAGATTTACTGGAGAGATATTGTAAGAGGTAAACTGACAAGATTTGGCAATCTCTACTCATAGGGCTGCCACCCCTCTGGTTCAGGTCCTCGGATCGCCTCTCACCTGGAACATTGCAATAAGGAAAACAGAGAAGGGAACCAGTATTTATTAAGGGCTCACTAGTACCAGGCATAGGTCAGCCTCGCGGCGCAGTGAACAGAATGCGAGACCTGGAGTCAGAAAGACTCATCTTCCTGAGTTCAGATTCGGGTCTCAGACCCTTACTAGCTGTGTGACCCTGGGCAAATCACTTAACTCCGTTTGCCTTAGTTTCCTCACCTGTAAAATGAGCAGGAGAAGGAAATGTCAAACCATTCCAGTATCTTTGCTGAGAAAACCCCAAATGGAGTAACAAGGAGTTGGACCTGACTGAACAACAATGCGCCAAGCGCTGTCACATAAATAAGGGATGATCCTGAAAACAACCCTGGGAGGTGGGTGCTATTATTATCCCCCTTTTACAAGTGAGGAAACTGAGGCAGGGAGGTTAAATGACTTACCCAAGGTCATAGCTTGTAAGTATGTGAGGTTGGATTTAAACTCATGTCTTCCTGACTCCAGACTTGAAGCTCTATCCATTTGCTCCACGTAGTTGCCTCCTGGTTGGTCTCCTTGCTTCATTTTTTCCTGTCTCCAATTCATCTTCCACATAGCTGCCCATGTGATCGTCCAAAAGCACTAGTCAAAAGACCATAATTGCTATTCTGTTTAAAGCACTGATCAAAAGATCATAATCGCTGTTCTGTTCCGTAAACTCCAGTGGCTCCCTGAAATCTCTGGGATCCGGTACAAACCCTTCTGGTGGACAGTCAAAGCCCTCTGCAGTCTGGCTCCAGCGTTCCTTCCTGAGTGTATTCCATTACTCTTTCACATTCAGGGTCCCTTATAGCCAAACTGGCCTGTTCCCCACACATAACATTCCATAACCTGTCTCTGTATTTTTAGCCTGGTGTTCCCTCCCTCCACATCCCTCCTTCTAAAATCCCAAGTTCGGAGTTTGGCTCAAGCACCCTCCCTTCTTTCTGGGAGGGACTTTAAGTGTGGATTACTGAATATAATATCAGACTTGGTTGAGGTGTTGGTTAGTTTTGGAGAACTGCTTCTTAAGCATGGAGAGCTGTATTAGAAAATGAAGATGTGGTTAAAAAAACAAAACAAAAGATAGGAACAAATTAAAAAAAAACAAGCTTAGCTTGAGGGTCACCTCCTCTCTTCCTGATTCCCAGATGTTAGCATCTCCTTCTCAGAAATTCCCACATTAATTTTGTTTGTACATTTATGTGTACATCTCTCTCAATAGAACTTGAGCTGCTAGAAATTTCCACATTTATTTTGTTTGTATATTTATGTGTACATCTCTCTCAATAGAATTTGAGCTCTTTGAAGGGCAGGATTTGTTTTATTTTTATCTTTGTATTCTCAATTCCTAGCATTCGTAGGTGCCTAATAACTGCTGCTTGATTGATTTTTGTTGGTTTTTTTTTCCACTTTGGAGGCAATTGGGATTAAGTGACTTGCCCAGGGTAACAGAGCTAGTAAGTGTCTGAGGCCGGGTTTGCACTCAGGTCCTCCTGACTCCAGGGCCAGTGCTCTATCCACAGTGCCACCTAGCTGCCCCTGCTTGCTTGCTTGCTTGCTTGATAAGTTACCATTGTGATTGATTCTAGATGATAGAGGAAAGTATATAAAGGATAGGGGTGGTGGGAGGGAAGGAGAAGATTACAGAAGGAAACAGCTAGGTAAAAAAAAAAAAACAAACTTCAGGTACAATAACTCAGGGAACAGGTAGGTAAAAAAAAATAACGCAGGTACAGGTTATAGCGCTTGGGATGTAGTGGGAACAGGCAAAAGACAAATTTAGACTGAGATGACCTGTTCAGTCTGCATTTATTTGACCTCTACTTCCAAACCTTCTTGACTTTGTTTCTCCCAGATTCAATTCATTCATTCATCAAGTATCTATTAACCAACTACTGTGTGTCAGGGGTAAGGGAAAAAGGGAGAATAAAAAGACAGTGATAAAATCCCACCTTCTGCATGAAGCCTCCTAAATCTTAGTGCCTTCCCTCTGGATTATTGCCAATTTATCCTGTATCTATCTTATTTGTACCTAATTTGTACCTTATTTGTACCTTATTTGTACCTAATGTCTCTACCATTAGACAGTGAGTCCCTTGAGAACAGGGACAGCCTGGCACATAGTAGGTACTTAATAAATTCTAGTTGACTGAATGACTGTGCTACTTTTGTCTCCCTTTCTTTTCTTCTCTCCTGGGGGAGGTAGTATATCAATCAAACAAGCAATAAACATTTATTAAGTGCCACTGTATGCCAGTCACTATGCTAAGTGCTGGAGATACAAAAAGAGTCAAAAGATAGCCCCTGCCCTCAAGGAGCTTAAATCTAATGGAGGCAACAAGCAAGCAAATATAAACGAAGCAAGCTGTATACAGGATAAATAGGAGCTAATAAACACAGGGAAGACACTGACTGGAATTAAGAGGGGTTAGGGAAGGCTCCCTGTAGAAGGTGAGATTTTAGTTGGGACTTAAGGGCAGCCAGGGAGGTGAACAGTAGGAGAGGAGGAGGGACAGTGTTCTAGGCATGGTGGATAGCCAGAGAGAATGCCTGGAACAGAGAAAGAATACATAGTTTACATATTATGTATTGGAGAAAATCATCCAAATAGTAGTCAGGAGATCTAGGTTCAAATCGTAAGTTATCTTTGTGACCCTAAGCAAGTCACATAGATAGATAGATGATAGATAGATATATGTATATATATATATACACACATAACCTTGAGGAACCAGTGCTGGGTCACTGAGGGACTTAGTCACTTACCCCTTCTTGTCCAGTACTGAAGCTCATGGTTTGGACTGGGTTCAGTACTGGGGAGCCTGACTCTAATGAGAGGGGTTAGGCTCCCTTTTCTCACATTAATTGGCTTGTTAAATCCCCTACCTAGCATCCCAGAAGTAATTTTAGTTAAGGCTCACAGTCTCTAGGGCCTCTCCAAAAAAGAGGAATTAAAAAAAAGTGTACAGTGAAATGGCTTTGCAGAGAGGAAGGAGGAAATAAACATTTATTAAGCACCTACTCTATGTCAGATGCTTTACAAATATCTCATTGGATTCCTGATTCAGGAATACCTAAATTCAAATCCAATCTCAAATACTAGCTGTGTCACCCTGGGCAAACCACTTTAACTGCTGTCTGCCTCAGTGTCCTCAACTGTAAAATGAAGATAATAACAGCACCAGATAAGAGATGCTAAACATAAAACACTCACAAGCAGACATTAGCAGAACAGGATTTAGTAACATAAGTATTGTTACAATGTGTAAAAAGGCTAAAACAAACGTTGTTATTAGACATTTTACGTTTCACCTCAGCTCAGCACTGTCCAAACAATTCCTGATACATGTCTACTAGTGAAAATGGATAACCTTGGGCCAATCTTCTTGTTGGTGGCTGCTCACTCCAATAGAGAAGTTTTTCTTATTGCCCTCCTGCTGCCAACACAACCAATCATTCCTTTTATAGAACCTAGGACGTCTGGAACTCTCAAACTCACAAGGTCCTTCAAGCTGGAACATGTCCTCCTCAAGAATCATGTTCCATCACCTACTCAGGAGAGGAAGCATAAAGAGAAGAAGGCAGTTGGGGCCCAGTTGTACCCCTACTTTACATGGCTGTCAGCAGGCCCAACTGCCCTACAAAGAACATTCAAAGCAAAGAGTGGACTACTTTTCAAGTGGGGGAGTTCAAAGGAAGAGAAGGTTCAGTTCCCTTTTTGTACATCCATTGATTAATTACCTCTTCCAGCTCTCTTGGCCAATAAGGGGGTTACTCATCATCTCCCAGTATAAGTCCCCTCAGCGATAGATCTTACAAGGCTGTGAGCAGGCTGCTTGAAGGATCCCAGCAGCTACTCAGAACCAGAAATCACAACCTCTGAGCACATTTCAGGGGCATCAGGTATTGCCTGCCCTACAAATATAAAACTGGAATGATGATTTATAGATATTAGCTTCTGGATTTAAAACAATGGGAATAACATATTCAGTGCAATATTTTCGTTGCAGAACAGATTTGGTGAGGGAAGCATAAATTGTAATATAAATGTGATTCTGGCTCAGTGAGTGGTTGTTCTATTTACTTGTTAAACATGTGTCAGGTCATATATCTCTTTTTCTTTCTGAGAGAAGGTGATGGTTAATCTCTTCTATCATTCCTACTCAGTCCTCCTTGACCACAGGGGCTATTCCTGTGTTCTTTCTTTCCTCCCACCCTTGACACGTAAACACAGACCTTGGCCCCTAATAGCAGCTTGCTGGTTAATGAGGCTTATCCTCTGTGTTCTGAATTGACAAATCCGAAATCTGGTCCATTTGTTTTAAATTAAATATACTACAGGAAGTAACATCATGTGGAAAGAAAGAAACATGAAGATAATTTAGTTTCCATCAAATCGTAGCTCTTGATGGGGAAGTGAGCCCTTATGTAAACCTGTGAACACATCATTTACTGTACACAATTCTATTTAAAGCTCCGCTGGACTTTCCCCACCTCCTTTTTAAAACTAAGTTTGGTCTAACCCTTGACCAGGGAGAAGTTTATTTCACCACATAGGGTGATGGTTTTGGAACTGGGGACCTGAGGAGCCCTCTGGGTGCGATTTATCATAAACCCAAAGAACTGTTGAATGTTGTGTTACGGGTGGGAAGAAAGCTTACAGTCGGATTCCCTCTTTTTACAGATCAGAAAGCTGAAGACCAAGTAGTTGAAGTGACTTGCTCAAGGTTATATAGTGGGTAAATGGCAGAAATTGGACTTAAAACTCAGGTCTTGGGGCAGCTAGGTGGCGCAGTGAGTAGAACACCAGTCCTAGAGTCAGGAGGACCTGAGTTCAAATACGACCTGGGACACTTGACATACCAGCTGCGAGACCTTGGGCAAGTCACTTAATCCCAATTGCTGCTGCCTTCCCCCTCCAAAATAAAACCAAAACAAAAACTCACACCTTCTGATTTCCAGCGCAATGTTATTTTTACTATCTTACTATTTTCATCCAAGAAAACTTTTTTTTCTTTTTATTAGAAGAGATGAGTGGTTAGGCTTCTGCAATGGTGACTTCAACTTCTTCACCTGGTTCAATGCTGATAGAAGTGATCTGTTTTACAATTTCAGAAGGACTGTGCAAATCAATAAGGCATTTGTGGATTCTCATCTGGAACCAATCCCAAGTCTTTGAACCTTCACTGCCAGGAGTCTTTCTAGTTGTTATTCGAAGTGTCTTAGCGGGCTTTGGAGCAGGCCCCTTCACTTCCAAGTTCGTTTCTTTGGCTCCTCTAATTAGGTCAACACACACTTTCTCGAGTGATTTCACATTGCAGCTGGTAAGGGTGATCCAGGTCTGATAAATGGCCACTTTGGGCTCCACAAGGGGCTTGCCGGTGTCTTTGAATGTCATGGCAGTGGAGCGGCTTCCTGACTGACTTATTCCTTGGTGAGAGCGAACAGCAGTGATTCAGGAGGAGGAGGGGCAGAGACAGCTGACTCCACGTGGCTACAGCGGGGATACCATCACCAGAGAGCACCCAAGAAATTTCTAAGGCACAATCTAATGAAATAGAGAACAGGAGACTTGAGTTCTAGTTTCAGTTCTGCTACGTGACCCTGGGCAAGTCTCTGCGCTTTTTGGGCCTCTGAAAAATGTCTAGATGATGTAGAAATTCTCTTCCAGGTCTAATCTTCTACAAATTCTAAAAATAAAGTTGTTGCTCAGTCATTTCAGTCTGGCTCTTTGTGATCTCCATTTTGGGGTTTTCTTGGCAAAAATACTGGAGTGGTTTGCCATTTCCTTCTCCAGTTCATTTTACAGATGAGGAAACTGAGGCAAAAGGGTTCGGTGACCTGCCCAGGATCACATAGCTAGTAAGTGTGTGAGGCTGGATTTGAATTTGGGAAGACGACTCTTCCTGACTCTATCCCCTGCACCACCTAGCTGCCCCCAAAATAAAGTATACATATGCCAGATGTTAATCCTGGGCTCTAGCCCAGGAATAGCAAATGTTAAGTGTAAGTGTAGGTAGTATAGGAGGTGGGGGGCAGGATAGACAATACAAGAAAAAGGATGTCTGCAATGGTTTCAAATTTCCTGCCTACATGTTTTCAACAGATAGCAGGGGTCATACCGCCTCCACCATGGAGCATTCTCAAAGCTGCCCCTCCTGGTTCCAAGCAACCTTGTAGGAACATTGGGAAACCAGTTCCAGCCATATATGTGACTCATTCCTGAGGAGCTTGCCCTGAGATGCACTGTTGAGAGGGAGGAGCTGATTACTCAATGTACCTTTTAAAAAGAGATGGCATCTGGTTTGGGCCCTCTCAGCTGCAACTCTCAGGATGGCACGATGTATCATAGCAGCCTCACCCACGTGCCAAGGGCTACAATTAGGCAGGCTTATTTCTGGGCCCCTTGCTACCTTGCCTCTTTTGTGTGTCCTCTCTGGACATAACCAAGCAGCAACCTCAATCCAAGAGGCAATCTTGTGAGTTTCAAAGCTCCGGAGTTCTGAGAGTACATTGGCAGCAGCATCCACTAAACCAAGAGTGACAAACATTCTTGGAAGCAGTTGGTTGTGACCAGGAGCACCTGATGGTAGAAGCATGAAGCTCAGTGAGGGTTCTGTTTGGAATAGACTAAGGAGAACAGCAGAGAGGACATGTAAAATGTCCAAATATCTATCTCACCGATCGTTTTTTGTTCTGAGGTACCAGTAGTTATGTTAAGTCACTGAATTCTATTTGGTTAATGTAGGCTTCTTGGTTCTTTCTATTTAAACTTTCTTGCATATGTAGGAATAAGTTACCTGTCCCATGTGAAATTTATAATGTACACCAAGTAACTTTTCAAAGTTTTCTCCCTTTTTTGGGAAACTCATTAGCTATAATCTAATTTACTACAATTAAAATTGTCCCTGGGATGCCAGGGTGGGGAATTTAATAAGTCAATGAGTGTGAGAAAAGGGTGCCCCATTTCCCTGAAGTCAGTATGTCCAGACCTACATGTGATTCAAGCAGTATGCCAGAATAGAGAAGAGGAAGCAATGCAACCCTCTCTCCCTTATGGACCCAGTTAAGTATTCTCTCAGTCTTAGAAATACGGTTTTCTGCAGAGCTTTGGAGTCTGGTAAAGAGAGAAAATAAATAAGTGTTTGTGAGATATATGGGCCCCAGCGTATTCACCCCCAGATCTTGTGTTGAAATCGTCTGATTTAATCTCTTCTCACCTGGCTTTTCCTTCCTTTCCCTTAGGAACAGGAGGGGATAAGTCCTCCAGGGATCTATATCAGGCCACTGGATCCAGATAGCTCCAGAGGAGAAAGTGAGGCTGGTGACTGCTCAGCTTTCCCTCACTTAAATCCAATTCACTTGCATGTCATGGCATCACCTTCCTGATGTCATGGTCCTCTTTGAGAATGAAGGACAAGCAACAACAAGAAAAGAGATCCATTGGGGAATTTATATCCTCTAGTGGACTTATGACCACTTCTAGTTCTGCATAGGTAGCTAAAATTGAATTGGTCCATGGGCACCATCCTGGAACTTCCTTGGAAATTTCTGGAGGCTCAAGGGACATGTACAACTCTACATTGGGTTGTGTTGGAGATGATGTACTCCCTATTGCCAGAGTAGGGGCTGTTTAGTCAGCCAATGAGTATGAAAATAGAAAGCCTTATCCTCCTAATTGCAGGTCAGGGTATCCTGGAGCAAATTGCAAAAGCTGGGTAGAAGGCAGAGAATGATACAGGTAACCCTTGCAGGTCCAGGCAGAGTGGTGCCTTTATGGTATATATGGGGATCTCATCTGACTCTTTGAGGGGCTAATTCTAATCAAACTCAGATGTTTAATCCCTTTGGAGCCCATAAATGTTCATGGCCTTTTGACCTTTTCTTTCTCTCTCTCTCATTTCCTTCCTTCCTTCCTTCCTTCCTTCCTTCCTTCCTTCCTTCCTTCCTTCCTTCCTCCCTCCCTCCCTCCCTTTATTTCTCTCAAACTGTCCTATTGCTGCATGGGTTTAAAATTCCATTTGGAGTGCCCTATGCAGCAGAAGAGATCCTTTTGTGATATTTTGGGTACTCTTTGGTATAGAGACCCAGAGAAAAATTTTATCTGGACCTCCAGTGGGCACACCTTTGATTTCAGGGATTCCTAGAGCAATTTTGGTGTCTTCCACTTGTGAAAGGGATATCTGGAGATTTAGTCCAGCTCTCCAGTTGGCGTGGCTCTAGGTGCTGAGAGACTCACGGAAGAAGTTTTACAGTTTGATTTCTCACCTAAAGGCAGGATAGGGATGGTCACCAAGAAGGACTTTCTGTTAATCCCACCTTGAGGTGAGCCTCATAGTTTTTGGCAGCTCAATTAGGATTAGAGTTTCTCTGAGAAGGGAAGCTCAGTTTTTTCCTTTTCTTCATTCTTTCTCTTTTGTTAGTTGTTTGTTTATCCCAATTTTCATCTTTTTTCTCTTCTCTATTTGCTGGGGTTGTGACTGGCCCTTTTTAATTACTAAGCAAAAGTTAGCCTTTAAAAAAATAAATTTATTTTTTTTTTGTTACATTTTAAATTCTGAACTGTCTCCCTCCCTTCCGCCCTCCTTCCCTCCCTCCCTCCCTCCCAAAAGTTAGCCTTTGATAAGCTTTGTAAAATGTCTGTTTGTTGAATTTGCATAACTCTGTGTCTGGGGTATGACTGTGATGGCACTTTAAGCTTAGTACTGTATAATTTCTGTGACATCTGTACTGTTAAAACTCAGCACAAGGCACAAGGTAAGGCACTTGAAGGGACAATGCTTGAACCTTCTAATTCTTGAGACCCCAGAGAACTTTTTTATATTAAGATACTGGTAAAATGAACCCTAGTTGACGTAACAACATTTTTTTTAAACTGGGGGAAAAGGTGTAGTAGGTGCCCTCTTCCCTATGCCTTCTCTCTACACCCAACCCTGGGCATGCCAAGCTGTCATCTCTGGCAACCCCATGGAAGCTTGAGTGAACTTATCTCTGGCCATGTAAGATGAAGGGACTTGTTGCTATTTCAAGATGATCCTGAATGTTGAGTGTTGGATGCACTGTCTCTCATGTGGCCATGGGTTCTGTTGTTAGGTATTTGTTCTTATCTAACCTTAGATGAATAAAGATCCTGAGATGGAAATGTCTCAGTGACCTGACATCCCCGGTTCCCCAGGAAGCTCATTATTAGGAAAAACCTCATCACCCTGCAAGATGCCATCAGCCCTGGATTTACAGCCTTGATTAGAGGGTGGAGCCATGAACTCCAAACCCTTCACTTAAGGGGGGAACATTTCATTTCTCACCTGACTACACTACTTTCAGACTTCTCCCTTCCCCCTCTCTTTTCAGCTTCCTTTTCTATGTTATCTTCTCTCATTTAAGGTCTTTGAGGGCAGAGACTATCCTCTTTAAAATTGACTGACTGATCTTATGAGTTCTAGGGACCTGCCTAGAGCAGCAGTGACCAGAAGTAAGGGGAAAATCTGCATCAGAGAACTGGACAAGGAGACAATGTATCCAGATGGAGAGAGATAAAGTGAGGACAAATAGGGATTCAGAGAAGAAGCAGCTTCTAAGAGTATGTAATATCAATTAAGTTGGGTGTCTTTGATTGAGTCTTACTAGGTGATAAACCCCAGGCCCAAACCCCTACCTACTAGGTGCTTAAGCCTATGTGGGTATGAAACCCTCAGGGTCCTAAGGGGAGTTGCTAAGACCAGAGCCAATAATAGGAGCCTGAGTTCTGGTCGCTCAGATGACGTTTGATGACTGCTAAAGAGTGTATAAAAAGAGAGAACAGAGCTATTTGCTGGGGGCTCTCACTCTTGGAGGTGTGTTGATGTGGAGACTCTGGGCAGATGTACTTAAGAGACCCCCAGCTTGTAAACCCAGATGTTGGGACTTTGTTAAACCCTGGTAACTATGCATTGAGATTTGAATCAGACAAGGTCTGTCTGTTGATGTTTGCATTTGCTCTGAAGTTCCAGGTGCTGGCTTTTTCCCCTGAACTAAGTGAATGATATTTGTATGTTGGATTGAAATAAGACTGTTAACCCCTTAATGTTGCTTTCCTTAGTAAAGCAGATCAAAAGAACCTGTGTTGGCAGCTTTCTGTATGCTGGTTGTTGGTAGGTCTTACACCCCTGCAGTAGCTGCTAGAAAAAAACTGCTGACTATGAACTCAAGAAAGGACTTTCAGGCCATAAAGAACCCTTTGCTACCGTTGAACTACGCTGTGTCTACCACTGAATTTTTTTTTTTTTTACTTTTTTACCACTGAATTTTAAATTTCTGCTTACTTTCTCATGTCCCTGTGGGAGATTATATTTCCAGATTCAGGCAGGGGGACGGGGAGTTAGGAGTAGTTTATATCACCTAGTCTTACTATACTAACTTAGTAAATGCTTTTGTTAAAAGTTGATTGAGTTTATTGATGTACTGGTTTTGTTTTTGGTTTTTTTTGGAGGCAAACAGGGTTAAGCAACTTGCCCAGAGTCACAGCTAGTAATTGTTATGTGTCTGAGGCTGAATTTGAATTCAGGTCTTCCTGACTCCAGGACCAGTGCTCTATCTACTGCGCTACCTAGCTGCCCCCTGTTAATGGGAGATTTATTGGTGAGGGGCTTAGGAGCTAAAGCTCTGGATATACATAGCCCTCAGAGTTATTCCTAAAATCTGAGGTAACAGCTGCCCCTTTGTCAACCCAACTCTAGTATAAATGCAAGTTGAGGGAGCAGTCCCAAAAGGGATATCCCATTAGTAAAATGTGGAAAATGCTGAAAAGTCTCTTGGTCTCCCTGCTACCCCATGACAACAGTAGGGTGCTGCATTAGTTAAAAGAAGAGACAGCTTCTAACTTGCTCTTTCTTCTTTGACCTTCTAGGTGGGTCACCCTGGCATCATGATAACCTTACCCATGTTGCAGCTAGTGCAGGGGAGCTCAACTAGGCAAATTTGTACCTGAGCACCTGGCTATCTTTTCTGCCTTTGTGTTTTTTTTTCTTTTCTGATCTAAGGTGAATAACCATTTATCCCAAGGTAGATGTGGTCAGGCTTGGAGGTGATCTTGTGAGGTCCAGAGGACTTGGGTCCATTGAGTGAAACTGATTGGCATCAATGGGACTTTGTTCATCAGAGAAGATGACCATGGATAAGAAGAGTATTGGTCGAAGACTGGTCCATTTCACCAGCAGGCACATACCATATGCCACCCCCCCAAAAAAACCCACCATTCTGTTAACTAGCAGTAGTTAGAAGGGCAGACAGAAGTAATCCTAGTATAGTACCTCCTGTCTGAGAAGAGTGGAGTGGCCAGCCTCATGGCCTCTTGTATCCCCCTCCAGGAAGGAATCAAAGTCTCCCTTGGAAAGAGATGGACAAGATTTCTGATATACATGATATAACTATTATACACTGCATTCAGAAAAACCCATTTGTGCATACACATAATCTATATGAACGATGCACACAGTCTATATGCACTTAGAAAGTTTTTTTTTAATCTGTTTATAGAATGGTCTGGAGTGGTGAGAGATTTGAGCAGGGAAACCAATTAAGAGGTCACTTCCATAGTTTAGATAAGAAAAAAATGAGCACCTTCAAGTGGAAAGAAAAGGTCAGATGTGAGAGGTGTTACGAAGACAGAAATGGTAAGATGTAGCAACAGATTAATTATATGAGGTGAAGAAAGAGTGGAGAGTCTAGGACAATGCTGAGGTCAGGAACTGGGATATTAGAACAGAAATAGGAAGTTTAGAAGAAGAGAAAGGAAAAGATAATGAGTTCAATTTTAAACATGTTGAGTTTAAGATATCTCTGGGATATAAGGTTTGAAGTCTTTAATAGGCAATTAGTGATGGGTGCCTGAAGCTCAGGGGAGAGGCTGGAGTTAGATTTATAGATCTGGGAGTCAACTGCATAGAGATGATAACTAAACTCATGAGAGCTAATGAGGTTATCAAGAAAGAAAATAGAGAAGAGAAGAAGGCCCAGAGACAGGACAGAACCTTGGGGAATACCTATATGGGATATGGTATGAATGATGAGCCAGCAAAGATGACCGAGGGGTGGCTAGATAGCTAGGAAGTGAATGGGGAGAGAGTAGTGACACAAAAATCTGGAGAATGGAGAGTAACCAGGAAGAGAGGATAATCAACATTGTCAAATGCAGCAGGTCAAGAAGGTTGAGGACTGAGCAAAGAGCATTTGATTTGGAGATTAAATTAGGAGAAAACAATTTCAGTTGAGTGATTGAGATCAGGTGCCAAATTGCAAAAGGTTGAGGAGTGAATGGGAAGAAGGGAAGTTGAGGCAACAAATATAGAGAACTTTTTCAAGTAGTTTGGCTGAGAAAGGTAGGAAACATATAGGACAATAGCTTCAGGAGAGAATAGAGACTAATGAAAATCTTTATAAGGGGGAAAGAGGCTTGGACGTGTTGGAAGGTAATAGCGAAGAAACTGATGGGGAGAGGTTGAAGATTGGAGAGAGATCAGGAGAATAATCTACACAATCAACTGTTTACATTCTTAGAGGCTGGGTGTGTGTATGCTCATTACAGATTCAAGATGAAGTCACTCAAGAGAGATCCTTCTGGTTAAACTGGCTATGTGTATGGCAAGAATAAAGGATGACCTTTCACATATAGCAGGTACGAAGGGATCAGGGGTCAACCAGCCTTAAGCTTGCCACTTGACTCATTGCTATATGGTTTTATCATCCGGAGCTCTAAAGCAATCCGACATCATTTCCGTCCTCTCTGGTCCCAGAAGGCTTCACTTTAGCTAGCTTCTGAGGGTTTTTTGTTTGTTTGTTTAGATCACTCTCTTTCCATCTGCCTTCTGTCTCCTTAGTTGGGTATAGCCTGTTTTTTACATGAAAAAGAGTATTTCTCTATCTTGTTGCTATTAGCAACTGTTTAAAATAGTGCTTTGATAACTGGAAAGCCTTCTGTGAAAGGCGCCTCATCCAGAACAGAACATTTTGAACAAAATTAAACAAGGATTATTTTTGTGGTGGTGGTTGAACAGAAAATTAAAGTGGTTTAGTTATCAGGAGCCAAGAATCGTCATAAACAACCCGCACCAACTTCGGACATCTTGGATCTTGGAGAAGGGTTTGCGCGCCCCTTTTAGGAGAAACTTAGGTCTTATGAGGACACAAGAAAGAGTTCACAGTCATTCTGCATCTTGAGACCCTTACCTACCTCTGTCAGAGGTGGCTAGCAATCTTCATCATGGATCCTCTGCATTCATGCTAGGTCACTGAATTGATCAGAGTTTTTAAGTCTTTCTAAGTCGTCTTTTCAACGTTGTCATTACTGCATAAGTTTTTCTCATGGTTCTGTATGCAGATTACTTTTCCACGCAAAATATAATATTTTCACTTTTTTCCCATGGTTTTTGCCTTTTATTCTGTTTCTTCTTTCATGATATGACTAATATGGAAATTGTTTACATGACTACACATATGTCATCTATATTAAATTGCTTATTTTCTTAGGGAGGGGGTAAGGAAGAAAATTTGCAACTCAAAATTATTAAAAAAATGAATGTTAAAAATTATTCTTATACGTAATTGGAAAAAATAAAATATTTAAAAGAAAAACAAAGAGGAGTAGGTCATAGACAATTTACATTGTCATAAAATCAGGTGCCCTTGAAATTGAATGTGTAAAAAAAACATTGGTTTTTATAGCAACAATAATAAACTATTTTGTCTTTGATGCCCTAGTATCTGGCAGAGTGATTTTTACATAGTAGCCGCTTAATGAATATTTGTGGAGTTTGGAGAATTATAAAATACAAACAATTATGTGAAAAAAGCTTATTGGGTAACTCTCACACGCAATATAGAAGACAGTCCTGCTTTCAAGGGAGATCAGACATGTGGCCTTATATTGTTAGTCAAGTATCAAATGAATTGTATATCCTCAAGTCAAGTCTGTAGAAGGATCTCTTAATCTGCGGTTCTATTTCCAGTTAGGTCTACAGCAGGGATTTTTAATCTGGAGTTGGTGAACTTGGGTTGTTTTTGCTTGTTTTTTAGTAGTTTGATAACTGTCATTTCAATATCATTGGTATCCTTTGTAGTCCTATGTATTTTAAGCATTTATTATTATATACATTATATATAATATATATATATACATATATATATATTACATACATTATTCTGAGAAGGATCCATAGGTTTCACCAGACTGCCCAAGGGGTCCATGACAAACAAACATGCTTAAGAACTCCAGACTAAAGGAAGGAGGATCAAAGAGAATTATTATCATGGAATGTAGTGGTGAGGGAGGGTTTTGTATCCTTTGACTTAAGGGTAGAATCCAGAGAGGCAGAGAAGAATGAGATAAGGTGGAGGGGCAGAGATGGACATCCATTGGAGTATTCTTTGGAGGCATTGTGAAATCAGTCTAGCAGGCCATGGAGTCATTGTGTAAACTAAAGAAAGGTTAGACTGAGGAAGCAGGTTAGAACCAGACTATGGAGGCCTTTAAATGTTATAGTTAGGAGTTTGGGAATTTAATTTTGAAGCCACTGGGGTTTTCTGAGTTGGGAAGCAAAGGATGACAGACTTTGAGCTGTAGGGAACATTCAAACTACACTCATATAGTTTTAGAGATGAGGAAACTGATATTGAAAGATAATAAATGACTTGGGTGGGGTTACACGGATAGTAGGCAGCAGATTTTGAATTGGAACTAGAGTCTTTGACTCTTTCCGGTATACCATATGGTCATTAGAAAGTACTAATTAATGATGAGATGCCTCTGACTATGGGATGGAGGATAGAGGGGGAGAGAGAAGGTTGAGATCAGTTGGGAGCTAAATGCAGTGGTTTGCTTGTGAGGCAGCAAAGTGTTGGACTAAGGTGGTAGTGGTGAGAATGGACAGGTGGAAGATATATTACAGAGAGATAAGTGAGAAAATGGACTGAAGTGGTATAACTTTTAGGCCCCAGGGGATGGAGTTTTAGCACTTGAGATAAATCCAAACATGCTTATGGTCTTCAGTAAAGTCAAGCCTCTCATATGACAAAATAGGAAATTTTATTGACTTGGTCTCCTACTATATTTTTGGTCTTACCATTGATGACCTGCTGTTGCCTTTTATGGTTCATCACTCTAAGTCTCAGAAAGACACAATAGTTTCTTTACAAAGTCTGAAATGTCTTTCTTCCTCTATGTTCCTGTAGCCACTACCCTCTTCACCTAACCCAGGCCCTCTTTGCCTTAAGCCTGGACAAATGTACCATCCTCTTAGCCTGACCTGATTCCAGTTTCTGCCCATATCCCCACCCCTTTAGAATACTGGATGCACCAATGCCAAATTCATCTTCCTGAAATACCACTTCCAAAATGTCACTCCCACCCAAATTTCCAAACACAGGAAAGGATTCTGGATAGATCGTGGTGCAAAGATGATAGTGAGCAGATGGACCATCAGATTAATCACAACTGAGGGACAGCAAACTCAGTGAAGCACCTAGGGAGGGATCCTAGAACTTGATGACTGGCTCCCCTAGAAGGGATCTACTGAAGGTTCAAGGAACATTGTGAGCCCACAACTGATCACCACCATAGTTCATGAGACCTTTCTGATGTGTTTATCTTTTTTCAGTTGGATGATCCCGTTCAAAATAAAGATATTTAATAAAGTAGTATAGTAAGAACAGGATCAATAAAATATTTCACCCATAAGCTTGGGGCATACTCTCCCAAGAACTGACATACTATCAGGTTGAAGAATAGACACATATAGGGAAAGCGTGGTCAAGGTACATGCATAGAGGAGCAAGTCACTTACACCCCTGATGCTGGATGAAACTCTACTGTTTCATGAAACAATACAGTTCCTTCTGGCTGCTGCCAGGCAACGTTCCACTGGGTGAATGGTTGGAGAGCTTATCTGCTTCTGGCTTTTGACTTCGGCATTATCTTTTCTTCGTAAGAAGAGTGGGCTCTGCCATACTTCCTAAATTTAAAACTTTTTACAGTTCCTTCAGGTCATCTGTACTTAATAATACAGATATTTGATGAAGATAAAAAGGTGGGGAAGGGTCCTCTCCCTGCTCCCCCATCCCCCCACAACCTCCACTAAAGGAGGATATTTCTCAGAGGCAAGATTGGAAGAGATTTTGCATCTATCTATAACCAACTGCCATCACGTTAGAATGTAAAGCAGTGAAACTCCTAGCTGACTGGTTAGTGCCCTCAGTCTCAAGTCTATTTTTAAATTCAACCTCATGGTCACTGGAGGCTTGGGTCTCTCTATAGGACATCTCACTCTAGCTTAGGGTGGGGACTTCTTTAGTTCTCTTTGTCTCAGATGACTAGAGTGTCCTAATTAGTCTTAGGTCTAGAGGTTGTCCTTATAAACATCCAAGGTCCTTGGGGACCAGGGTTCCCAAGTTTCTCAATTCCCAAATCCTATCCAGTCTCCAATTTCTCATGAGATGTGTGGACACAGGGAAAGGCCCAGAGATAATACTAAGCCCAGGGACAAAGCTATTTTCTTCCTGCTTAGCTCACAGTCCTGCCTTTATTATGTATATGTGTCCAACAAAGCCTAAAAGCCTTTTCAGGTTTTCAACTCCCTTATATCAGTGGGATAAAGCAATTGTCCTGTTATTTGGACTAAGATGGAAAGTGCTGGAATGGACAGTTCTGTTGATGAGTGTATTTGCACTCTCATTGTGACCAGAAAAGGATAGATCTGAATCCATTCTGTCCATGTTGTACTCTCTTCTTCACAGACCATACAACCATGCTCACCCCCATCTCTGTCTGTATGGATGTTGCTCCTCCGGTCTGGAATACTTTCTATTTCCTCTATCCAGCCTTTCTCCTTCCAAAGACAACTTCAGATTATACTCATTTTTCTCCTCTCTGAACTCTAATGGGATGCACAGTTTCCCCCTGAAAATCAGGGAAGTAAGGAAAGCTCATTTGTGTCAACTGCTTTTTCCTATTCCTCCCCTGCAGTCCTAATTAAAGTCATCTCAAAGCTAGAGTTCGCAATAATTCGCTGTCGTGAACTGTCTATACCCTTTATCAGTGATTTCATTATTGTGGTGACAAAATGATGGTGTTAAAAATCTGTTCACGGTGCAATCTGACAGCAGCAGTCTCACATCTAACTCAGAACTTTCGCAGCTTGACCAGAAACCTTGATCTTCCCCAAAATGGCAAGGATCAGCTGATTGTGGATGTCCTAAAGGAAGACCAGGTTCCCCATAACAAAATCACTGTTGTTGGGGTTGGTGCAGTTGGCATGGCATGTGCCGTCAGTATCTTAATGAAGGATTTGGCTGATGAACTTGCCTTTGTTGATGTAATAGAAAACTAAAGGGAGAGATGACGGATCTCCAACATGGCAGGCTTTTCCTCAAAACACCAAAGACTGTTTCTGGCAATCTTTGGATGCCAATTTATAGTTTCTGGGACCTTTGGATGCCAATTTATAGTTTCTGGGACCTCCTTAAGTTACTGAAAATTGAAAGTAAAATTCTGGGTTTCTTCTTCTAGAAAATACACTGATTTATTTAAAATTCTGCCCCATCACCAGAAGAGTTTTAATTTTTGTGCCTTCTGCCTTACTATTTGATGGGGGAAGGTAGTTTATTTTACACATAATACCTCACACTCTTGCTCTAGAGATCAAGAAAAAAAATGTTTTTAATTTGGTACCTATTAAGCTGCAAACTCAAACCTGGTTGTCATTACAACTGGGGAAAGTCAACAGGAGGGAGAAAGTCATCTTAATTTGGTCCAGTGTAATGTGAATATCTTTAAATTCATCATCCCCAATATTGTTAAATACAGGCCTAATTGCAAGCTGCTTATTGTTTCCAATCCAGTGGATATTTTGACACATGTGGCCTGGAAGCTAAGTGGCTTTCCTAAAAATCATGTTATTGGAAGTGGTTGCAATCTGGATTCTGCCCATTTCCATTACCTAATGGGGAAGAGATTTGGTGACCATTCTTTAAGTTGTCATGGCTGGGTCCTTGGGGAACATGGAGATTCCAATGTTCCCGGGTGGAGTGGTGTGAATGTTGCCAGTGTGTCTCTGAAGAATCTTCATCCTTCTTTGGGAACTGAAGCTGATTCAGAGAATTGGAAAGATGTTCATAAACAGGTGGTTGAAAGTGCTTATGAGGTGATCAGGTTGAAGAGTTCTACTTCCTGGACCATTGGCTTGTCTGTGGCAGATTTAGCAGAAAGCATTATGAAGAATCTTAGGAGAGTGCATCCAACTTCCACCATGATTAAGGGCCTATATGGCATTAATGAGGATGGCTTCCTTAGTGTCCCATGTGTCTTGGGGCAGAATGGCATTTCTGTGGTGAAAGTAAACCTGAATCTGGAAGAGGAGGGCATTCTAAAGAAAAGTGCAGATACTCTTTGGGGAATCCAGAAGGAGCTGCAATTTTAAAGCCTTTCAATGTGCTGCCATTTTACTATGAAGAGAACATGACAGTGGCCAAGGGGTTATGTGTGATGCGCTTTTCAAAGAGGTCAAATCCGCCCTCTGTTTAGTGATTGAACACTGGAAGTGTAAAACCCGTGAACATACTCTAGTCTCTTCCTGAAGTGAGAAATGGGTGATAGTACAGCGTGGCTAATATTTGTTAAACCCTGTACAACCCTGTTGTAGTTCTTGAAGTTGTTGCTTGCATATGATGTTGGATATGACTTGTAAAGTCTCAGTTGTTGGTGTCAAGCAGAGCCAGTGCCTCACAGGTATATAAGTACCTGCCTTATATCTACAGATTCCCATAGGTCCAGAAGAAAACGTTCCTGGATACAAAACACCATACGGTAGGAATATTTTATTGATACATTGATTACCTTTGTGGTCCCCTCCATTAGGGCTCTACAGCATGACCTCATGTATTACCTTTCTAGATGACCTGATATTGTGTGTGTGTGTGTGTGTGTGTGTGTGTGTGTGTGTGTGTGTAGAGAGAGATCTCAATAGTTATAAATTTTCATGTTATATAAAAAGATCTGTTTATGTACAATGATGCAACCTAATTCCTCAACCAATTCCTCAAGTGTCATACTAACACTAAATACTGAATAAATAAATAACTGATAAAAAAGTCTGCTCATAACAGTGACTTATAGCAAATGCACATATCAGCAACCAGCAGAAAAGAGTCTAGCTCCAGAGCCAAGTAAGTAGGAGAGGAAAGAGAGTATGGCACCTGGGGCTGGGACCCTGCTGCTTGTGAGATGCCAGGCTTCAGAGGAGAAACTCTAATGGAGGAGAGCTGGGGAGGCTCCATTTTTCCCTGAAAGTGCATAGTAATACTCTAGGCAAAAATTTCACCTGTGCCCAAAGCTGGTGGTGGTGGAGACTATGACCAAAAATCTGCTGGTCTTTGGCTATGAACTCTAGTTCTTTCCAAAAGCATAAAAGTGCCTTAACTAAGATTTCAGCTGAGTCTCCTCAAAGACATCTCAGATATTTCCTCATTTCCTACCTGACTGTACTCACTTTGGATTTTCTTCACTTCTCCTGCTATATCCATTTTGGACTTCTTTGACTTATCTATCATGCCCCCAAACTGAGTATTTTTCCCTCAGCCCCTGCCCCACATTTCAGCTTTCCTTTGTGTTGTCTTTGAAGCCCCTTAAGAGCAGAGATTGTTCTTATGTGTGTTTGCATCCCCAGTGCTTAGTACAGTGCCTGGCACATAGTAGGCATTTAAGAGATACTTACCCACTATTGACTCAATAGTCAGTAAACCATAGACAATTCTGAATCTACAGGTGGTGGCAAGATCAAGGCTGTACACCAGAGTCACATGCCTAGATGAAAAGTAGGTCAAGATGGGCCCAGCCAAGCAACTCACCTAGCAGAGATGCTATGCCTTGAAAGAAGTGGCATTAAGATGTCATGAGGAGACATCAGGGAAAATCTGATTCCAAAAGTTTAAATTACTTTGGCAAACATGTGAGCCTCTCCACACTTGTGAATTCTATGTATCCATTCTTCCTATTGATGTTGTATGTATTTGTGGCAGAGTGTGTCCCAGGCTTATGCAGGAGGTATTCTGTTCCTATTGTTTTTATTATGACCTTTCAGTGGACGCTTTTGCTTTGAGTTTGTTAGGTCCTCTGACTCTCTAGTCTTGTCTCTACAAGGCCAGCACACAAATAGAGGCTCGCAAGTTGTAGTTCTTGAAGTGCAGAACCAGAGAATACCTAGAACCTGGGGTGGTGACTCTTTTTGGTTTCTTTCTTGTGATTACTCTTCCAGTTCAGGACCCAGATTTGGGTCCTGAGCACCAGCCTAGATCTCTTATCTCCATTTCAGCAATGTCTGGAATATAGCTAGGTAGAAGCACCATGTTAAATAAACTATGTGGTTACAGAGAGTTGATTGCCTGAGTAACATAAAGATAGAGCTGACACTGCAATTTCCCAGGTGTAGGGATATGCTGCCCACCCCTGCCAAAGCTATAGATATTATTTTTATGATCACAAACAATAATTTATATCAAACCATAGCCTAGAATCCTGAACCCTATCAATAGGGTCCTTTCTTGCCTACAAATTTGAAACCACATGACCTGGTTCAGATAGGAAGTTTGTGCATGCATACTGGGAATATTGGTCTGTGCGTCCTTAAGAGAGGTCCCTCCAAGATTACTGGGTTGAGGGTACACCACCATCTGGTGGCCAAATTACATGTTATACTCTCTCTTTTGTTAATAGACACCTTGTTTTTTGATAGACTAGTAATAATTATTAATTAGCATTAATATAGTGCTTTAAGGTTTGCAAAGCTCTTTACATACATACTATCTCATTTGAGCCTCAAAACTGAGGTTGAAACAATTCAGTGATTTGCCCAGGTGAATAAAAGTAGTAGGTATCTGAAGTAGGATTTGAACCCAGGCCTTCCTGACCCCAAGTCCAATACTCTATGCACTGTACCACCTAATTGCCTACAGCTTACAAGAGGCAGCTCACGGCTGGTGTAGGCTGCTACTGCTGTTGGAATACATGAAACGTCCACATGCAGCCCGTACCATATCACAGTTAATTTTTTAATATTTAGTTTTATGGATGACTTTTGTTTTGACATCAAGGTCATTTCTAGATTTAGTTCCCCGCTTTTCTGCAGAAATGAAGTTCTTTGCTGTAACAAAGAAAAACACATTTAAGGATACAGTTGCTGCATTTGTGTGTCTTTGCAACATTATGTACTTGAAAGGAGGGAGCTATCATAAGTTCTCTGAGAACAATCAATCATCGTCAGTCATTTCAATTGTTCTAAATTCTGCTTCATTTAGTTCTTTCCATTTGCATTGTTCCAGTCATCGAGTGTGGTTTTCTGGTTTTGCTTCCACCTGCCCACATCAGTTCATACAAATCTTGTTGTGTTTCTCCAAATTCCTCGCCTTCGTAATTTCTTACTGCATATTAAATTACGATTAGATTCATATACCAATTTGTTGAGCAATTGACCAATCGGTATACCTCATTTTGTTTCCATTTCTTTGCTAGCCCAGAAAGCATTTCTGATAAATAGAGATAAAAATTTAATTTTTTAAAAAATCATATTCTTTGTTGAAGGTTTAGAACAATCTATAGAATGTAAACACTTTGGGGACAGGAACTGTTGCATTTTTGTCTTTATACCCCCAGTAACTGGTATAGTAGTTGGCATATAATAGCCACTTAACAAATGCTTTTAGAATTTAATCAAATTGAGATATGAAGACACAGCCTCTGCCAACAGCTTCCTTTTCCCCCTATAAGCATAAATATTACCCAGATAGTCCTTGAATAATAGGACTGGAGATCAGTTTAAGAGTTTTAAGTCTAATACAACCAGTACTAATTCTATCCCTTTTTCCTCCATAATGATGTTAAAAGAAGCAGTTTCAATGTTATCCACATCCAGAGAAAGAACTATAGAGTCTGAATGAAGATTGAAACATACTTATTTTCTATCTTTTTTTCTTTCTCGTGCTTTTCCCTTTTTGTTCTGATTCTTCTTTCACAAAATGACTAATGTGGAAAATGTTTAATATGATTGTACATATATAGCCTATATCAGATTGCATGCCATCTTGGGGAGGGGAAAAATTTTAGAACTCAAAATCTTATAAAAGTGAATGTTAAAATTTTTTTTAAAGTGAATGTTGAGAACTAAGAATAAATAAATTGATAATTTTCTTTAAAAAAGAAGCAGTTTCAGTTATAAGCTCCTAAATGCAAGTGGGCTCAGTGGGGACTTGATAATCTTGGTTGAATTTACTCATAAACTGGGAGGCATTGTGGTACAATGTCTCTAGATACTGATGAAATGTGTTGAAATCTTCTTTCTGATACGCACTATTCACACAACCTTGGGTAAATTGTTTTGCTTCTCTTGTCCTTAATTTTCATATCTGTCACTTGAGGGGGTTGGACCAGATAACCTCTGGGGACCCTCCCAGATCTAGAGCTAGGTCTAGACTCATATCATTTAAAACAAATATCATTAGAGAGCAAGGCATGTTGAGTTGCCAGTACCCTGAGGGAAGGGAGAACTCTCCCTGTCACCTCCACCTCTCACCTAGCTTTTATTTTATTTTATTTTTAAGAGAATTGAAACGATTTTATTGTAACTGTGTCAAGGTAGCAACAGGTTATCTGGACAGGTTAATCACTGAAGATCAGCAATGGCTTTGAGGTTGGAACAGTTTTTATAGGTAACTTTAAGATAATTCTGATAGGTCCACCTCAAGAGGTTGGGCTCTTGCATCTTAATTCCTCTCCAAGTAAGAACATGACAGTTTTCAGTTAGGGGTATGTGACAAAGAGCAGGTAATAGAAAAAGCTGCAGACTTAGTGTCTCCTTCCCCACCAGAACCTCCCCCAATACTGATTGATAAATAGGGCTGGGAACAATGGGATACTGAGTCAACATAACTTTCAACAACATCAGGTACTTTTAATTTATTCTGGTTTCATTTTAAATGGGGTGGTTATGATCAGGTAGATTTTATTCTACTATTTGGCATTAAGACAAAGTATTGGGAAAACGTGTGGATCGGAAAGTTTGATAGGTATGTGATCTTAAAAAAGGTTGTTTTAAAGGTGGTGTTTATCTCACCCAGCTTTTAAAAATTATTTTAAAAAATTTGTTATTCTGAGCTTGATAAACACCTATAAATCCCATTTCCACAGACAGAGAAGAGAAAGAAGGACTTTAAATAAAAATGTGAATCTCCATTATGTACAGCTCATTTTTAAAAATAGTACATAATACATTCAACGTGCTAGTTGCAAAACTGTCCCACTTGTCTGTGCTTTCCTCTGAACTGTTTTTGGTTTTCTTCTATTGTTTTTTCTAGCCTGCATTTTCCTATCTCATTCAGGCTGGAAGTATAGCATTTAGTTATGGGCAAACCTGATGGCTGATTGCCACAGAAGCTTTGACCTGCTCCATTTCTGACCAGGAATAGCTCATCTCTTCTTAGGTAGTCTGGCGGTCCCCTGCTCCTGGAGATTCATCAGATTGGTGATCAGGACTTAGTGAAGACCTGACTGGCATTAGCCCTGCTGTAGCTTAAAACTCCCAGACCCAAGTGATCCACCAGTCTTTGTCTCCCCAGACACTACTATGCATGTACTACCACAACTGGTTTCTGTGCACTTGAAAAAAATATTTGATGCTCTTATTCTTTTTCTTCCAGCTCTATCAATATTCCCTTCATTCTCTTCTATCTCCTCTAACCAATTAAAAAAACTCAACAACAAACAAACCAAAACCAAACCCAGAACAATTTTTCCTTCTCTAGTATACTACTTCCCTGTCAAGAGGTAGGAAGCATGTTTCATCTTCAGTCCTGTGAAGTTGTGGTAGGTCACTGCATTGAACAAACCTTACATTTTAAGCATTGCTTTTCTTTACAATGTTGTAGTCATTATTTAAATTGCTCCCCAGGTTCTGCTTACTTCATTCTGTATTAGTTCATAGCAGTTTTGTCACTTCTTTTTGAAATCTTTGCTTTACCCCTGATTTTATTGGAAAGGCTTCTAAAGATTTTCCATTAAATAGAGTTGGTTTCATAAAAAGACTTGGAGGAATTCTGCCAAATTCTGAACAGAGGCAGATTTCCTAGTTCCCGCATATCTATTCTAGTAAAAACCTGGAACTGATATCAGATGAAATAATAATTGAGAAATCCAGTGAGAAACTACAGTAAATGACTCCTTCTACCACAGAAATACATTAAAAAGTCAGCCAGGAGTTCGCAGGCAATAGGAAAGGGTATCTGCTAGAAAGCCAAAGCCAGCAGAGGCAAACAAGCCCAGCCTACCAACATGACCAGTGATACATGTAGCTTACAAGGCTCTATGCACAGAAGTGGAAAACCCCTAAACAAAGATACAGAAAGTCTAGAGTCCCACTGTTTAGACAGCTCTAGGGAGGAGACTTTGGGATAGCTTGGGGTCCGAGGACCCTAGCATTCTGTCCTGAAATTCCAGTACTCAAAAATATTCAAAAAAAATTCAGAGGGACATAATTCAGAGAAGTGGAAGTCAGGATAAGAACCTAGGGGAATAAAAAGAGACCAAGCAGAACAAACCACAAAAGCGAGCAGGGTGGGGGAGGAGGAGATAAACCTAGTCCTAACGCAAAACTCTAATTTAGGAATTAAAGCTTTAGAGGTGAGTAAATCAAAGAAAACACCAACTCATACAAAAAAAATTACAGATCTAGAGATTTCCCAAATAAGGAGCAAGTAATTTTAACAACTGCAAATAGTATCTTAAAGGGAAAGATGGATTTTCCACAAGGACTACATGGTTACTTAAAAAAAATTAAACAAAAGATAAAAATTAAAAAAAAAACTAGAAGATAAAAAAGAAATCAACAATGACATGAAATAGCAAGAGATGTTGGGAAAAAAATCAAAAGATTGAAATAAATGAAAATTGCCCATTATCTATTAGAACTAGAATGGCAAAGTAAAGCTAGAAAGAATCCACAGATCACCTCCCTGCCCAAAACATAAAAAAAAAAGTCATAGTCAAAATCCAGAGCTCCCATGTCAAAGAAAAAATACTATAAGTATCCAGAAAGCAGATTAAATACTATGGAACACAGTTCCTTATACACAGCCATACACAGAAAACATAGGCAAGATCATACCAGAGCTGGCAGTTTTTGTTATGTGTAAGAGATCTTAGAATATAATATTCCAAACAGCAAAATACACAGGCTTACAGCTAGGACTAACTTACCTTGCAAAACTGAGAATGACTCTATAGGAAGAAAATACCTTTAATAGAGGACTTTGATGCATTTCTGATGAGACCAGAGCTGAGTAGGAACTTTGAAACACAAACATAAGAGTCCAGAGAAACCTAGTAACGTAAGTTTGATTAATTGTAAGGGGCTGTATGATGATATGGTATTAACATTATAATAGAGGGAGAAGAAACAAGTGTCCCTTTAGAACCTTACTATCTTCAAAGGGTAATGAAGGAGTTAAGAAAAACAGAGGTCCTGCTGTGGACTGGTTCTGTTCTGAGAGGTTTGAAGAAGGTAAAGAGAAGGGAAGGTAAAGGAAGACACTAGTGTGCGAAGGAGGAAGAAGTAAGTAGACCATATCATTTCTCATAAATGAGGTGCACAAGAATATACAAACATAGAAAACAGGTGCGTGTGTGGGGGTGAGTGGATAGGGATCCAAATGAACCTCACTCTTCTGAAATTAGCAAAGGAGGGCTACACAAAAACACACCAAGTTTGATTTAGAAATACATAAAACTCAACAGAGAAATAAGTGGGGGTCAGGGTGGGATGGTAAAGGTGAAAGATAATACATGGGAAGGAAGAATAAGGAAAAGAAGAAAGCCAAAGAACAAGTATCTAAAGAAGTACCAATCAATCAGGGAATGGGTGACCAAATGAAGATATATAAATGTAATAGAATATTATTGTGCTATAAAAAATGAAAAAGAAAGGAGTGGCTGGGTAGTATGAATTGATAGATACAAAGTGAAGTAAACAGAATCAAAAGTACAATCTATACAAGGAGATCAACAAATGTGAAGGAAAACAACTTTGGAGGGGCAGAATAATGAGCAAGCAGTACAATGAACTTCCCTTGGCAAACTCCTCCAAATAGATTTAGAAAATGTATCAGACCTAATCCTAAGGGAAAATACAAGGAAAAGTCATAATGAGTCTTTTTTTTCTAGCCCAAGACACTATAGGGGACAGGTGTGCAGACACTGGGCACAATGTGTGGCCAAGAGTACCACGTATGGAGTACTCCAGCACCCACCGAGAGGCTGTGCCCAGGAACAAAAGAAGATCCTAGATCAGATCTGCACAACATATGGCCTGAGGCCTGCCAAAGAATATTGGATGGCCCACGAAAAATGTAGATGTAAAAGAAAAGATGTAGCGAGTGCTTTGTCCATGCCCCACTTAACCTGCCTTCCACTGGTCACTGCTGTGCCTATCATATAATTTGGTGGGTGGGTTGCCACTGCTTACTTTCTCCTGTTTCTTATGTGACCCACAGCAACCAATTATCATCAGTCTGTCTCTAGTCTGAGAGGAGCAAGAGTCGTATCTTTTCACTGCATTTTTGGTCATTACTGCATTGAATAGAGACAAAATGAGTGCTGCCATGTGCCAATGCAGCTGATACCCACTATGTGATGAGTGACTTCTTTCTGTCCCTCGCTGAGCAGCCACCCTCCAAGTTATATGAGTGTCTGGCGCTCTCTCCAAGGTCAGATACTCAGTTCAGTATTCCTTTGTATGTGCGCAGTTGCTGTGGAGATTTTTTGGTTCTAACATTAAAGTTTTTGGGGTGACTTTGTAAAATGGGTGATAAAAAGAAATGAAAGATCAAATCAGAACATAGTGTTTAATCTGGAGTGGACAAATAGGTATTTGTTTACTTACATGAGAGACAAAATGTTGTGCCTTGTTTGCTGAGAAGTAATAGCTGTTCTGAAGGAATACAATCTTCATTGCCATTTCGAGTCAAAATATCCTGACTTAAGCAAATTGGACACCAATGAAAAGCAAATTAAAGCATCCAAATTGTTGGAAAATCTCAGTGAGGAACAATGGTTTTTCAAGAAAGTAAACTCAGAAAATGAGGCAGCTACTAAGGTTAGTTTTCAGATTTCCAAAGAAATTGATTTCAAACATGATTCCGAAGTACAATAAACTGATTGCTAACAAGAAGTGTGATACATCCCACTAACTAAATGTAAATGTAAGAAAACCTGAACAATATATTAAAACTTATACTGCTTAGAAAAGTAATTTTTTTTAACATTAATGTGATTTCATGATAAATAAAAATCAGTGATAAGTGTAATTAATTGATATTAGTTGAAATTTCCCTTTTAAAAAAATGATTTGCAAAATAGTTTAATCATGAATTATACCTTTACTTGGAGAGTGACCTGTTAAGAACCTATCTGCAGCCTTAAGAAGTTTAGCCTATTTTAATTTTGGCTCTTACCTAACTGCCAAGTTGTGCATGTCTGTCCTAGATCCATACTAGGGTACCTCCAGATACTTCAATAAGGACAGGTGCCAACTGGCAGCTTTGTTGCCCTGTACCCAATTCTGGGTCATGGATCCAGGGTAGACTGAGAATGGGACATGCACCTAAGGGTAACTCAGACACAAACCCAGGTCAGGTACTTGCAGAGCTCAGACCAGGGGGACAACAGCTAGACTTTACCCTGGATTAGACCACTTTGGGAACACTGAAAACTGGTCCCTGGCTTGAGCTCTCCCTGAGATCCTCTAACAACACAAAACTCGAACATCCTCCAGAGACTGGCAACGGAACCAGATCAGAGTTTTCATCCATAAGTACACAGAACCAGGCCCTAACGTTAAATTTGAAGTTAGGAAGCAGGGTGGAAGAATAAGTAAACAAACAAAAAACCCACAATAAAAAGCTATTATAATGACAGGGACAATCAAGACACAAAAGCAGAAGACTCCAAAACAGCTACAAGCAAAACCCCAGAGAAAAACATAGCTTGGACACAAATTCAACTAGAATTCCTGGAAGATGATGAAATGAAGTATGAGTTAAAAAATGTTTTTGCCAATGAAATGAGAGCACTAGAGCAAAAAAAAAAATTGGAAAAGAATTGGAAAGGGAATTAACAGCTTGGCTAAACAATGAACTCCCTGAAAATTAGAATGGACCAAATAGAAGCCAATGATTCCATTAAATATGAACTATTAAAACAAAGCAAAAATACAAGAAAATGTAAGCTATCTCATTGCAAAAACAACTGATGACACTTGAACCTCACTCTCATCTGAACTGGTCAAAGGAGGGGAGAACACACACAAACATGGTTAGATACAAAAATACATCTTACTTAATAAGGAAATAGGAAGGAAAGGGGAGAAAGGAGAATTGGAGAAGAGTAGATTAAGAGAGGGATCAGTCTTAAGCAAAACAAAGTTGAAGGATATACAAAAATGTTTATACCTCTTTTTGTGGTGGCAAAAAACAGGAATCTGAGGCAGTGCCCATAAATTGAGGAACAGCTGAATAAGTTATGGAATATAAGTATGAGGCAATACTATTTTGCTGTAAGAAATGATGAAGGGGATAGTTTCAGAGAAACCTGAAAAACTTATATGATACAGAGTGAACAGAACCAGGAGACAATTTATGCAACAGCAGTATGGTAAAAGACAAGCAATGTTGAAAGTATTAGGAATCTTAATCAGCATAACCATCAAAGGACTAATGATAAAGCATGCTACCCACTTCCAGAAAGAGAGATGAAGGTCTCAGAGCACAGAATGGGCCATATATTTTTATGGACATGGCCAATGTCAAAATTTGTTTTGCTTGGCTATATATGTTTCTAAGAGGAGTTTTGTTTTTCTTTTGTTCTTAATTGGGGGTAGGGAGGGAGAAAAGACAGATTTTTGCTCACTGAAAACAATATATAATTTTATTTAAAAAGAAAAACAATTTTGAGAGATCTAAGAATGATGTTCAATGCAATGTGACCCACCATGACACAGGACCTATAATTAAGCATGTTATCCTGACAGAGGGATGATGGAATTAAGGTAAGAAAGATATTTATTTTTGGATACGGCCACTGTGTAGATCAATATTGCTTGACTATGCATATTTGTCACAATAAAGTATTTTTATTTCAGTTTTTTTTTAAATTGAGGGTGGGCAATGGTGAGTGGGTGTTAGAAAAAGTGGTGCCAAAATTAGTGGAACATTGAAACATTTTTTAAAAATCCACAAAAGTAAACAGAAGGAAGCTAAGAAAAAAAAAACACAGATAAGTAGGATAGTTTTGAAACAATGCCAAATCTATTTTATACCTTTGGAAAAAAAAAACCCAAATAGTATGAAATGAAGATTCATGGTATTATGTACAATCTCTTTTTTTTTTTGCATTCTAATACACACATGGAAATATTCCTTTTTTGTAAATTTTTTTTTAAATCAAACAGGGTAACAAGTGGGATTGAGAGTGGGGTGGGTAATACTGGAGGTAATAATAGCAAGCAAAATAAACTTTTTGATCCTGAAGGGATGATGAAGAAGCACAAAAAGAAAAGTAGGCTCTAAAGTGGGGTGCTAAACAATTGGGGAATGGTTGAACAAATTGTGGCATGATTGTGAGGAAATATTGTTATAAGGAAAAATAAATGATTATGAATTTTTTGTTGGCATATAGTGATCAAAATAGTTTCTAATAATTCTCTTTATTTCCTTTTCATTTGCTACTAATTCTTTTAGATTTGTGATATTGGTAACTTGGTTTCTGTCCTTTCAAAAAACCAGAATGGCTAATGGTTTGCTGGTGGTGGCAAGTTGTGTCCAAATCTTCATGACACCATTTGGGGTTTTCTTGGCAAACATACTGGAGTGGTTTGCCATCTCCTTCTCCAGCTCATTTTACAGATGAGGTAACTGAGGCAATCAGGATTAAATGACTTCCCCACAGTCACATAGCTAGTGTTTAAGGCTGGATTTGAATTCAGGTCTTCCTGACTACAGGCCCAGTACTCTATCCACTATACCATCTAGCTGCCCTAGGTAATGCTTTACCTATTTTCAGAAATATAGCTCTTAATTTTATCAAGCAAATGTTTTTGTTTTTAATTTTTAAAAATGTCTTGATTTCACAAATTTATGTTTGTGCTTAGTTTTTTTTTTAATTTTTAAGCCAAGTGCCCAATTCATTGATCTGTCTATTCTCCCTTGCTAATGAAAGTGTTGAGAGATCCAAATTTTCCCTGTTTTGGCTATATCCCCTAAGTTTTAGTACATAATCTGTTGTCATTTTCTTTGATGAAATTATCATTTCTATGATTTGTTATTGACTCGCCAATTATTTACTATCTATATGTTTGAATACCTTCTTTAAAGGACTTTTGTTGATTATGATTTTTATGTTGTGGTCAATAAATGATACATTTGGTATTTCTCCTTGTCTGCATCTGTTTGAGATTTTTATGGCCTGGCACATGGTCAAAATTTTGTAAAGATTTCATGCACAGCTGAAATGTCTTCTCCTTTCTATTTCCATTTAATAATCATCAGAAATCTCATGTCTAATTTTGCTAAAATTCTATTTAGACTTGCAACTTTTTATGTTGGATAATTTATGATAGATTTACCTAGGTCTGAAAGGGGTACATTGAGATCCCTACCTATTATAGTTTTGTGATTTCTTGCAACAAGTTTGTTTTTTTTTCTTTAAGGTTCTTAGATGCTATGCCACACACATAAGGGATATCCCCAAAGTCTTATTGATATTTTCTTTTTCTATAGTTTCTTTAAAAATAATATAATGTACTCATCAATTTTAACCTTGTCTATTTGATTGCTATGTTGATTATTCTGAGTTCATTACAAAATATTCTGTTCTAGAATCTTTAGTTTTGTGTGGATCTTGATGTTTCAAAAACAATGTTAGTTTTTACTTTCTAATCCATTCTGCTATCCTCTTCAATTTTATGGGCAAGTTTATTTCATTCATATTCACAGTTATGATAGTTAAGTGTCTTTCGCTCTTTCAAAGTCTCTTTGCCCTGATCTTTACATAGAAAAAAAAGGTAGACAGGAACATGATCTGTAAGTGATCAGCTCTCATTAATACAACTTTAAGTTCCCTCAAGGGACTGGCTTCTTTTTGTGGCTCTTTAACCTGTCACTCTAACCAGGTCATGACTTATTTCTAGGTCTATTAAAAGCCCAAATTCTTAAGCTAGGATTGTACAGTCTAGTAGTACTATTTTGTCTTAACAGCTCCAAGTCCTCAGATCAGCTCCTGCTGACTGTCTCCCTAGAATGAGGAATGCACTTTATCTGCCTCCATTTGTAAGGTTTAAATAAAATATCCATATCAGTTTGGCATCGCTGTAGGCCAACAGTTTTATAGTAAGGAAGTAAGATTTAAACTGAAAGTAAGAGATATAGGACAAGCTAGTACATCCAACCAATGGGAGAGAAAAGTGGTTTTGTTAGGAAGAATCCCCAGTCAGGCCCAAGTGAGTGTCTGTGGCAGAATAAGAATTATATTACATGTTAATATATTATATCACTATGCTAATAACTACATTACTAAGACTCAGGACTTCCTAGGCAGTTTTACATAAGATCATATTTGATATGTGAGTTTAGCCTAATGCTACCCCTGAGAAGTGGTAGAGTGAAATGAACAATGCACAGGAACCTTGAGATTTGGGTTCCAGCTCTGCCTCTTCTTGGTGGTCTCAGTTTCCTCATCTGTAAAATGTGGGGACTAGAATAAATGCTAAGGACTCTTCAATTCTGACATTTTTTGAGTTGTCTTCTAATTCTGTCCTGTTCTGGAAAAGGCTTGGTGGAGAAGTAGGACAGAAATATCTTAAAGATCTGGTTACACTATCATGTGGAGGAGGAATAGGATTACACTTGTTCTGTGTGACCTCAGGGGGCAGAACTTGGAGCAATAAGTGGAAGTTTCTGGGCGGTGGATTTTCGTTTCATTTAAATGTAATAACCCACAGGCCCAAGGGGCTGAGGTGGTCTGTCCTATGACAGAGCCCTAGCTCTGGACTCATGTAAAATGGGCTAAGTACTAGGGGAGTCTGACCTCTAAAAGGTGGTGCCAAACTTTTTTTTTTAACCTGAATGTCTCTGGTTCTTTAAACCCCCAACCCAGGAGCTCTCATGTCTAGAGTCTTCTCAAAAGGGATTATGATGGTCCTTTATGGGAAGGTACTCAGTGTATCAAGTATAGGATTAACTATTTCCTCCACATGAAAAGAAATGTTTGAAATGCAGTAAAGGCTTAAAAAAAATGAAATGGAAACCCCTATCTTTTAGTATACCATCCTGGGAGGTTAACACTCAAACATTAAAACATTTTATGGGACTGCTGAACAGCCATTCCACTTTCACCTCTGCTCTGCACTGTTCAAACAAACTTCAAGGTCTGTTATCTTTTGGTAAGCCAGGGGAAGGCTTGGGTTCATCTTCCTCCTGGTAGTCATCTTCTCCTCTGAAATGTGTTGTAGAAGATTCAAGTAACACCTCTTACTGCCAATCATCCAAACCTCTCAATGACTCCAAACCTTGAGTCAGTGAGGCAGTTATAAATATCCATCTGAGGACTGCTGCGTGGTCAGTCATGCTTAGGAAAAGAAACGGAAATCAGAAAATTCAGATAAGGCTTTAAAATGTAGTCTCAGGCTCAACTAGATAAACATAAGCTCTCACTGCCATTTGTGAACAGCCCCATAGCTGCCTAAGGAGTGCTGGTAGGGAGAGGGAGAGAAATTCTTTCACAGCAAGTCCACGAGAGCTGTCCAAGACCCAAATCACATATTCAGAAGAGAAAAAGTCATTCCTCCTTTTAAGGTCTACCAAGTGGGCAGCTCTTGTTGCTAGGTGGCCAATCCTCTTTGAAGCAACATTCTGTCATGAGGGTGGAGAAGGCAAATAGGGATCAATCAGAAGTCTTTGATTTTGAGTGTCCTTTAGTGAGGGATCTTTACTAACCAGAAGGTGTCAAGAGGCATGTTGAGATATCCTATAGACATGTTCAAGATTATTAGATTATGGTGGGGGTATGTTTCCCAATTACCCCTATCACATCAGGAAGAACTTCATGACAATTAGAGCTGATCAAAGTGGAATGGGCTGTTGGGGAAGGAGTGAGATCCTAATTACTGAGGTTTAAGGGGAGGCAGGATGAATATTAGGGGAGGAAATGTTATCAAGAGTATTCTTATTTAGGCAGGGGTTTACATGGATGACCTCTCAGGCATCTGAGAGCTTAGATTCTACAATTCTAAGCTTAGTTCTACATACTTCTTTTAATCTTAATACTCTATACAATCAGTAGACGGTACAGGGGCAATTTAGCTGGAAGACTTAGGCAGACATAATGAAAGCTAGCTTTAAACACTTGAAGTGTTATGTCCAAGAGGAATTAGAAATGCTTTACTTGACCCTGGAAGACAGAACTAGGCACACTGAGTGGAGGTTGCCGAGGTAGATTTAGGTTGAATGGAAGGAATAACTTTCCAACAGTCAGAACCCTACAAAAGTAGAAGGAGCTGCCTTATGAGAGAGTATATACTTTCTGTTCCCTAGAATTCTTCAGGCTGACTGCTTAGTGACATTACAGAAGAGCTTGCTGTTTTGGTAAGAGCTGAACTGGCTGAAATTCTAGTCCCTTGTAATTCATAATGGAGGAATAGGGGGTCTACAGGACCTCAGGCTGTGCTGTCAACACCAGCCTGTTCTTATTCTCAAAGCAACCTACAAATGTGTTTCAAGAAAATTATGCTCTACTATCTTGAAGCTGCTTTACCTACAAAGATCATCTTGCTCTTCACTCATTCAGACTGCTCTGAAGGACAGAAAAGTGAGTAAGATACTAACTTTGTCCTCAAAGAGCTTCCGTCCTTCCATCCTAGCATAGATCTTCCAGGGTCAGACGTGCAATGACAACAAATGACTTTCTCAAGATCACACATCAAGTCAGAAAGCAAGCTGGAAGTAAGAACACAGGAGTTCTGACTTCCAAAACATGGTACTTAAGTTGCATTTAAGGATAAGGAGAAATAAATTACAGATGCAGAGTGAAGAATACATTGTATGTTTATTATTCACAGTTAATTACTACCTACCAAATGCTGTTGCAGAGTTAAAGGATTAAGTACATAGGTCTTTTTAAACACTGATCTTTTTTTAATATATATACACAAAACAGTTCAGCAAGGCTTCGTGATATACACCAATTCCAAAATAAACAATCAAATGGTCCAGGTGTCGAATGCCATAGTTTCCTTTTTTCATTACTGATGGAAGAAGAAATAGAACCAAACAGCAAGAGGAGGAACTCAAGAAATGCTCAGCTTGGAGAGTTGCTTACCTCTTGGTGAATCAGAATGTTAAAGGCAGCATCCATCTCTACAAGTGCCCAAAGAAAATTTCAGAAAAACCAAAAAGACACTAAAGGAAAAAATGAAGGAGGTTTCATTTATTTTAAGAGGGTGTGGCCTAAAAATAATATCATTGCTGGAAAAACAATAACATATCCAAATATTGGCACTAAGGGCATTGCTGTTAAACTAGTCTCCCTTCAGTTAAAAGTCATTTCCTTTAAATACTCTTTCTCCTTCAGAAGTTTTGTAGGGGCAGTCAGGGTAGGGTGGGACGGACTAGCCATAAACAGCCCTGCTGTTAACTAGGAAGTAAAGATACTAGTCTCTTGCTTCTTGAATGGTCAATTAAGCAGGTCAGGAGACACACACACACACACATACACACACACACACACCCCCAAAGTTCCAAGAAGATACCCCCTATTTTTAAGAGCAAGACAATATAAATAGTTACATTCCTACACCAGTGTAGGAATATAGGATAATGTTTTAAGATTCAAGAATGATAGTTTAAAGTTCGACTATTTTTCTCTTTTGGTTTTCTTGTAGTTGGACATTTTCTCTCTGTAGGGAGGTACATGTGAGAATTACTGTCTCCCACCAGTCAAGAGGGAACCAGAGATCACGTGAGACCTTCAGCTTTCTTTTTACCAGATTGAATCAAATACAGGAAAGGTTACATCTCTTCTCTGCTTCCATGGGGTGTCTACCATATTGCACTGCTGCTGGCAGCATCTCTAGGTCTCGCATGCATTACCTCTGGAAATACGTACTTGCTCACCAATATTAAAGCTTAATCCTTAAAGACTTCTGGCTTCAACAGACAAATAAGAACTTAGAACTTCTCCCTGTCTGACTCCCTGTCTCCCTCCCTGACAAATATAAAATTATACATATAAGAGGAGACAAATTGGCTGAAAAGTTCTGGACTGTCTTTAACTTAAAAATTACAACAAAAAACCCCTGAAAATAATGAAAAAGGCACTATAAAAAAAATGTTCAACACACCATTTAGAAAATAACAAGGTGAAAAAAACCCCCAAGTTTCTGCTATTTAGAATTTTGCATGTATTGGCAAAATATCTTGCATTCACTCTACTCTGCTCCCAAAATGACAAATACAAGGTTTACCCAAACCCACAAATACTTTCTCAGAGCAAAAAGATCTGAATTCTGAACATGTCAGGAGTTCCCTCTCTTTTTTCTAAGAAAAGGACAATAAAGTATATTCTTTCAAGTTGCTCATTCTATCTAAAACAGACATTCTGCATAGAGAAAATACCAGTCCACTTGTTTTCTTATCTTTTATTATCTGCATCAGTTAAGATTAGGTGTGTCATTTAATGTCATGCACTGATGGACAGAAGAGAAAGAATGGGGGGAAAAGGGATAAAGGAAGGGAAATAGGAACACCTGTGAAAATCTGTAATAAAAATGATCTTTTCTTAATTTAAAGGTAAGTTTTGGCATTTTATATCCAACTCCCTTTCCCACCCCTCCCTCACCAAAGTTCCATCCAGAGTGAGAGAGGGTCACCCTATGGTGACTTAGGTGTTATGGCCAGATGCTCAGAGCTCCCTCACTGGCTGCTGTTAGATGCAGCATGTGGATTTTACTTTTGTATGTGTGTATGTTTTAAAATTTTCATGTTTCCTTAAATAATTTCTTATTGATTCTTAGATGTTCCGGTTCACTGGGGTGACGTAGTTACGTGGAAACATGCCGGTCTGCCCATGGCAGGCTCCTTTCCACCAGTTGGGGTCTGAGTTATCAAGGACCTGTATGAAATCTCCCCGACGGAAGCCCAGCTCTCCATCTTCTTGGGGGTCAAAGTCAAAGAGGGCCTGGACATATGTTGGTTGCTGAAAAGGAAAGAAAGAATTAGGGTGTTCACTTGTTACACTGTTGAGAGATCTAAAATTTATGTCACACATAGTCTTGGTTTATTATCTTTCAAATGTGTGCCATAGAGAGAAAGTCTATAGTGTGTAAATGGCTAGGTGCAGCCTTTTACATCATTTGAGATAAACAGTTCAGATAAATGCTCTATTGATTAACAGGTCACCAGCACCATCTCAGGCATAGTCTACATAATGTTGCCCTAACATGATTTCACGATAATGATAGTAGCATCCTAACCAAATCCCACTGTATATACAGCAAAATTCCTGATTTAATAATGTCCAAATGACTGCCTAAGAGGAAAATTCAATAGTTCATTCTTGTCTCTCCCAATTGTTTCACTTAATGCCATCTTTTTACAGAATCAATGAATGACATGAGGTGGAATATACCTATATGCTGAGAAAGAAAAGACCAGACCTATGGTTCCACTGGTGGAAGATGGGCAACTGCTCTGCAACTTACACTGTAAGAGAGGTCACTCAGAGATTCAGTGACTTGTTCAGGGTGACAATTCCAGGATGTGTCAGAAGTAGAACATGAAGCAGGGTCTTCCTGACTTTGAAGCTAGCACCTACACTAGTATTCTTTTTAAAAAATTTTTTATTTTCAGTTCCAAATTCTCTGCCTTCCCCTCCCCTTCCTGAGAAAGCAAGAAAAACAAAACCCATTATAAACACTTATAGTCATATAGCCATGTTTAAAAAAAAAAAAGGCAAGAGAAAAGAATATGCTTCAATCTGCATTCTGAATCCATTAGTTCTTTCCAGAGGTAGATAGCAAGTTTCATTATGAGTCCTTTGGAATTGAGATGGATCACCATATTGAACAAAGTTACTTAATCTTTCGCAGCTGATTGTCATTATAATATTGCTGTTACTATAGACATTGTTCCCCTGGTTCTGCTCATTTCACTTTGCATCAATTCATTTAAGTCTTCCTAAGTTTTTCTGAAATCATCCTGCTCGTCATTTCTTATGGCATAATATAACTTGTTCAGCCATTCCCCAACTGATGGGCACCTCATCAGTTTCCAATTCTTTGCTTTCACAAAAAAGAATCGCTGATAATTACTTTTTGTACATTTGAGTCCTTTTCCTCTTTCTTTTATCTTCTTGTGATATAAACCTAGGAATGGTATTGCTGGTCCAAAGGGCATGCACAGTTTTATAGCCCTTTGGGCATAGTTTCGAACTGTTCTTCAGAGTAGTTCGGCCTAGTTCACAGCTTCACCAACAGTGCATTATTTTATCTGTTTTCCCACAGCCCTTCCGGCATTTGTCATTTTTCTTTTCTATCATCTTAGCTAATCTGATCAGTATGAAGTTGTGCCTCAGAGTTGTTTTAATTTTCATTTCTCTAATTATTAATGGTTTAGAACACTTAAAAAATATGATTATTGATAGCTCTGATTGCTTCCTCTGAAAACTACCCGTTCATAACCTTTGATGAGTTGGAGAACGGCTCTTATTCTTATAAATTTGGTTCAATTCCTTATATGTTTTAGAAATGAGACATTTGCTAGAGAAACTTGCTGCATAGGTTCTCCCCCTCCCCCCAGTTTCCCATTTTTTTTTCTCATTTTAGCTCCATTGTCTTTTTCTACAAAAACTTCTTAATTTTATGTAATCAAAATTAGCCATTTTACCTCTTGTTAACCTCTATCTTAGTCATGAACTCTTCCTCCATCCATAAATCTGATAGGTAATTTCTTTCATGTTCCACTAATTTGCTTATGAGATCACCCTTTATGTCTAAATCATGAACCCATTTTAAGTTTATCTTGGTTTATGGTATGAGATGTTAGTTAGTCTATGTCTACTTTCTGCCAGATTACTTTCTAGCTTTTTCAATTTTTGTCAAATAGTTAATTCTTACCCCAAGAGCTGGGATCTTTGGGTTTATTAAACACTGGGTTAATGGGCTCATTTACAACTGTATATTATGTATCTGATCTGTTCTACTGACCAAATACTCTATTTCTTATCCAGTAACCAACTATTCTGATAATTACAGCTCTGGAGTATACTTTGAGATCTTGGACTGCTTGGACTCCTTCCTTCATATCTCTTTGCATTGATTCCCTTGATAATTTTGGTGTTCTGTAAAACTCCAGATAAATTCTGTTGTCAAATTTTCTAGCTCAATAAAGTAATTCTTTGGTAGTCTGGCTGGAATGGTACTGGCTAAGTAAATTAATTTAGGTAGCATTGTCATTTTTATTATGTTGATACGCAACCTACCCATGAACAATTAATATTTTTCCAGGTATTTAGAACTGTCTCTATTTGTGGCAAGAATGTTCTGTAATTGTGTGTATGTATATGTATATATGCACAGACATATTTATATGTATACATTAATATTCCTATGTGTGTATCTTGGCAGGTAGACTCCCAAGTATTTTATACATTCCAATGCTATTTTAAATGGAATTTCTCTTTTTACTTCTTCTTGCAAGATTTTATTGTAATATACAGAAATATTGATGATTTGTGTGGCTTTAATTTATATCCTGCAACTCTGCTGAAGCTTTTCCATTGTTTTGATAAGTTTTTTTTAAGAGGGTTCTCTAAACCATCCTATCATCTGCAAAAAGCAAGTTTTGTTTGTTCTTTGCCTAAGCTTATTCCTCTTTCAATTTATTTTTCTTGTAGTATTACTATAGCTAGAATTTCTAACATACCAAATATATTAGAGATAATGGACATCCTTGCTTTAACCTTGATCTTATTAGAAAGGCTTCTATCTTATCCCTACTATAGATAATGCTTCATCCTGGTTTTAGATAGGGCTATCATTTTAAGGAAAGTTCCATTTATTCCTGTGCTTACTAGTATGTTTAAGAAGAATGGATGTTGTATTCTGTCAAAAAGAGTTTTTTGCATCTACTGAAACAACATGATTTTTGTTGTTTTTTTTTTTTTGTTATCAACATGGTCACTCATACTTACAGTTTCCATAATAATCAAAACAGCCCACATTCCTAGTATAGACCCAGTCTGGTAATGATGTGTAATTTTTTTATGTTGTCTTACTCTTCTTGCTAGTATTTTATTTAAAATTTTTGCATCAGTATTCATTAAGGAAATTGGCCTATAGTTTTATTTCTCCTAGACTTTCCCTGGTTTAGGTATCAAGACCACATTTGTGTCATAGAAGCAATATGGTAGGAATCCTTTACCAATTTTTTCAGTTTATTATGTAGCATTGGAATTAATTATTCTCTGAATGTTTGGTAGAATTCGCTTGTAAATCTATCTGTTCCTGGGATTTTTTTCTTAGGGAGTTCAATCCTCCCCCCCCCCCCCATAGGGTTTTTTAAGTATTCTATTTCTTGTTCTGTTAATCTAGGCATTTATATTTTTGTAGCTATTCATCCATTTCATTTAGATTGTCAGTTTTGTTAGCATGTAAGCTGGGCAAAACAGCTCCGAATAATTGCTTTTTTTTCATCTTCATTGGTTATGAATTCATCTTTTTCATTGTGGGTTCTAATAATTTGGTTTTTTTTAATCCAATTAGACAATGGTTTAATCTAGTTTTATTGATTTAAAAAACAGCTTCTAATTTAAAAAAAATTTTTTTTTACTTTTGTTAATCTCTCCTTTGATTATCAGGATTTTTATTTTGGTGTTTAACTGGGGGTTTTAAATTTGTTTTTTTTCTAGTTTTTTTAGCTGCATGCCCAATATGATGACCGGCTCTTTCTCTTTTATTGATGTAAGTTTTTAGAGTTATACATTTTCCCCTAAGTACAGCTTTGGCTGCATACTATTATTTTTAAGATAAAATGCAAAGACAGGTCTCCATGGAGGAAGCATGTGAAAAGAAAAGGAAAATTTTCCAGTGACATGCCTAATTTATAATTTTTCAGAATGCTGGAATATGTTTTATTTTGCACACATTTTTACTGTAACATAAGAAGAATGTATTAAAGAATGAGTGTTGAGCCAACACCACAAGGATTTTTCTCCTATGTTAATTTGCTGAGAAGCAAGTCTTGGTGTATTAAATAGTACTGATGCTTTTCTTTTTATATACTCACCTGTGGCACCTGTTCTATGTCCCGCAAGAATATTTGCTGGTTTCTGGAAACCGAGGTGGATCTGTGATAATCTACCAGCTCATTTAAAGAATTGAACTTTACCACCCAAAGGAAATACTTTCCAGCCCCATCTCGGAGCACCTTGAAATGCTGCACATCATTTCCAAACCTGGGGAAGACCAGATGATATATGTTAGGTAGTCAAAGAATTCTTTCTCCAAGTTTAGTTAGGACATCTCTTACTACAAAAGGTAGTTTAATAGGAAAGAAAGACAATAATCTGTCAACCTTTCTCCCAGCCTAAAGTATGAGACACTTGTACTGTGGCTCAAAGAACAAGGAATGGAATAATAAGATGCCCTTGTTAGGAAGAACACAGGTATTCAATTATATGAGTCCCCAATTAATGTTAATGGTTAACATACATGGATCAGACCCATAAAACCAGAGGTCTCCAGTCCCTCCTGATTAGCATATCTCTTAGGTACAGACATACATAAAGAATTCCTGTCAAATACAAGGAAACTAGCCCACCTTGTTACCACTGTAGTGAACACATTTGTCTACAGTACTTGTCATGGTTCTGCTATAAGTATGACATTTACAACAAAGATATCAGGCAAGGAATAAGAATATAGATTTAAAAGCTACTAGGTAAATGGGGGAAATACCAATCTCTTATCAAATCAAATAGAATTTCATTTAGTGATTAACAAATATGAGTTAAAAGAAAAGCAGAGTAATTCTTTAACAGAATGGCTGATACTTTGCATAACAAATTAACAGCTCATTTCTAGTGGTTTCTGATTCTCCTTTCCACTCAGATCAAATGAACTCCAGGGAAAATGGAAAGAAAAAGTAGATTCAGGTACCAAAGAAACTAAGTCCCATTATAATCCAAAATTACTTGCAAATGTCCCTTTATATACAGTTTAGATTCAGTTGGCAAAGGCAGAACCCCCAAATTACAAGAAGGCCAAAAGAATACAAATATCTTTCTCTTTACCACTCTCTCCATAGCTATTTTCCCCTCAAACAGTTCTCCCTAAAAATGACCCATCAGGTGGCAGCACTGAGTTGCCGAAAGAACTTTCAGAGCACATAGACAATCTAATACTTGGGGGAAAACAAATTGTTTTAAACAGCAATTAACCCTGGCCACCAAAAAGTAAAGAATGCGTTCATTCAGTCCCTTTTCTACATTTGCAATTGGAATTGCCACCAATAGGCAGGAATATGTGCCCACAGGCAAGCCTAAAGATGATACACTGAAGATCATAAGAAAATAATTGGAATCTTAAATGCAATTAGTGACATTAGACATCATTCAGCCCATCCTCTCTCATCTGCTTCTTGTCCTCCATTTTACAAAGGAGGAAACTGAGACCTTCGAATCACCAGAATTCTACTAGCTTAAATTCAATTTTTTTTCTTTTTTATCAATTAACAAAAAAAATTATTTGTTCTTCCTCCTATTTCCCCCAAGTTGGGGAGGAAAACCCCAAGAAAAACAAAACCTTTTAACAAATATAATCAAGCAAAACAAATTCATCTGGCCATGACCAAAAATATGTCTCATTCTGCATCCTGAGTCATCTCTCTGCTAAGAAGCTGGTAACATTCTTCATCATCAGTCCCCTGGAATCATGGTTGGTCTGTGTTGATCAAAGTTCTAAAGTCTTTCAGAGTTGTTTGTTTCACAATGTTGCTACATAAATTGTTTCCTGGTTCTGCTTACTTCAAAATGCAACAGTTTATATGTCTTCTTAAGTTTTTCTGAAGTCATAATTTCCCCCCCCAATACACTATTCTGTTATATTCATATATCATGGTTTGTTCAGCCATTTCTCAACAGACAGGTATTCCCCTAGTTTCCACTTCTTTACCACCACGAAAAGAGCTGCTGTAAGTATTTTTTGGTACCTGTAGGCCATTTTTCTCTTTCTCTGATTTCCCTGGGGAATAGGCCTAGTAGTAGCATCAGGGAGTTCAGAGGGCACTGACATTTGGTGACTTTTTGTGCATGGTTCCAAACTGATTTTCAAAATAGCTCTCTTAATCCATAGCCCCTCCAACAGTGCACAAATGTGCTTATTTTCCCACATCTCTTCCAACATTTGCCATTTTCCTTTTTTGTCATCAGATTTTTACTCTTCATGATTCCCAAATAGCTGAGGTTCTGGACTTGTCAGGTTGTAGAATAAAAAACCTGGTCTCTGCTAGCATCATAGTTAAGTTAGTTTGGAAGTGAGCAAAGTAATGAGAGAAAGACTCACTTGACAGAAAGGGAGAAGTCCCCCGGTGCACTCTCACTCTCCCGGATAAGAAAGGCACCATCATGTCGCTGTTTGCCAAGCATTTCTTCTGCCTTTGCTCTGGGGATTTTGCCAAAAAACCACCTACAGAACAAAGTAACCCAGTCAAAGTCTGCTCCCCAACATGAAAAAAAAAAAGATGTTTAGGGCCTTGAACTGTTAGCTAAAAAATGACTCCCCTTTCTAGAGGGGCAAAGGAAGCAAACATCTACCCTTCAGTATCAATATACTCAACAATTAGGCTAATTCAATATAGTTGAGGGTTCTCTAAGTGACATCCCCTTAAATGATGCAACCTTTGAGACTCTCCTGCCCACCCTCCCCCCCAGTGTAGGAAAGTGACTCATTACAGTGTTAAATAGTTTCTATAGGGGTAGACACTAAAAATCTGCCAGACAGGTCAATGCCCACAAGTTTAGCTTCTCACTCACTAGAGAGATACATGGGGAAGCCCCTAGTTACATCAACGCGAAAAAACGTACAGAATGAATCAAATAAGGAAAAAGAGGCCTACTTTATGTAGTCATTTGCTATTCATATTACTGTGCTACCAAGAAAAATAGGATGGGGTGGGGGTGGGGGTGGGGGTGGGAGTGGGGAGTGAAGTGGGTGGCCAGAAGTAAAACTGCCATGGAAACAGCCCCAAAGGCAAATGCTCCAGACTTTTAGCAACAAGCATGCCAGGAGGATGGAGAACAATCTTACCAAACTAGGAGCAGAATCTACCTGAGTAAATGCTTAGCTTAGAGTTTATGTTTTTACTTTAGGAAAGAACTATACCACCTTCTTTTATCATAATACACCACCGACCCTGAGTATTGGAGGAAGTGAAGCTGTCTTCTTATATAGCCCTCCTACTGTAAGCAGAATACAAAGATGAACTAATTATTAAGTAGATCTACCAATTAGCTGGTATGAAGTTGTGTTTTTATGTTTTTATTTTGGGGAGGGGTGTTTGGAGGTAAGGGACTGCATTGTTAACTAAGGTGGGACTTTCTTGTTGGTTAGGAGACTCTGGGTAGCTGCTGGAGCCCCTGGCTTTGAAAAAAACCCAGATGCTGGTGCTTCTCTTTTTGGTAACTATGTATGTGATTGCTTGGACAGACAGCTACAAGCCTGTCTGATTATTGTTTATTTGCTGTTTATATAATGTGTTTGTAATTTGTTTGTATTTGCTCTGAAGTTCAGGGTGCTGGCTTTTCCCCCTGAACTAAGTGAATGGTATTTGTTATGTTGGATTGAAATAAGATTGTTAACCCCTTAACGTTGCTTTCCTTAGTAAAGCAGATCAAAAGAACCTGTGCTGGCAGTTTTCTGTGTGCTGGTTGTTGCCAGGTCTTATACCCCTACAGCAGCTGCTAGCTGAATTGTTCCAACACGGACTTGACTCCCTCCACATCCCCAAAATAAACCACTTAAGAATTTAACATTTTCAGAGACCATATTGTTAGAAAGAGTGCTGGATTTAGTGTCAGATAATTTAGATTTTATTCCTGGCTCTATCACTTAACTTCTCTGTGTTTTAGTTTCTTCACGTGTAAAATGAAGGCATTTAACTTGATAATCTTTAAGGTTATTTACAACACTACATCTATGATCATATCACCAGCTAACCCTGGTCTCTTGCACTCAATACCAAATTATGATATTCTCCCATTTGTGTTGTCTTCCCTCATTAGAATGTAAGCTCCTTGAGAGCAAGGACTATCTTGCTTACTTGTATTTGTATACGCAAGCTTAGCACAGTGCGTGGTACTTAATAAATGTTCTAGTTATCTTTCTGTATCTATCTACCTACATAAATTCTTTGCTGGATATGCTTGTTTATAATGCATAATCATGAAGTTATAAATCTAAGAAATGTTAACTTATTCCAGAAAGTCCACATCAACAAACAATGCTATGTTAACAGCTAGAGTACTTCTTAACTTTATAGGAAGAGGTTTCTTTTCCAGAATAAATACCAGACTACTTAACTTGCAGGAGAAATCTACTTCTGCAAAGAGAACATGGACAAATCTTCATCGATATCCTTAAAGCATATTTTTGAGTTTTGCACTTCACAAGGTTAGCATCCTTCCATATCTATATGCAACTCAAGTATAAGTCCTATAATGAAAACCACGTGTGTGTGTGTGTGGGGGGATATATTGTTATTCATTCTCAAAGAGGACCATGACATCAGAGAGACGATGACATGACTTGCAAATGAATTGGATTTGAGTGAGGGAGGGCTGTACAAAGTCACCAGCCTCACTTTCTCCTCCAGAGCCACCTGGGTCCAGTGGCTAGATATTCATCAGGATGACTGGAGATGGCCCAGTGGCAGCTAGGTGGCTCAGTGGATAGAGTGCTGGGCCTGAAGTCAGAAAGACTCATCTTTCTGAGTTCAAATTTGGCCTCAGACACTTACTAACTGTGTGGCCCTGGGCAAGTTACTTAACCCTGTTTGCCTTAGTTCCTCAATGAAAACCTACCATATAAGGGAAATAACATTTCAAAGGAACTGGATCCAAAATACGGAAGTGAGCTCAGAAAATGTGATCTGTATTACAGACACCTCTCCCCTCCCCCCACCCCCATCTTTTTTTCCTTTTCCTGTTCCCTTCTTTGTAAGGATTTTAGCTACCCAGGAGGCCACAAAAGATTTACCTCAGAAAACTACTGTACTTTAAACTCCCTAACGTCAACCTACTTGTTCCTCAAGACCTACTCTTCCCTCCCACTTCCATACACAAGATCATACAAGATCAGGGGTCATACCCCTGATCTTGCCATCATCCACAAATGTACCACCTCCATGAATTCCTGAAATCCCCTTATCTGACCATAACCTATTGGTTTTTCACCTCTCAGTCTTCCCTTATATCCACACCATGACCTCCAATCCTGTGACCCCTTACTTCTCTCCAAGGCCATCTCCCTCACACTAGCCATTCTTTCCTCTTTTCTCCATCTTGACCCCTTGGTAAAGCCAATTAAATTCTACACTATGCTCATCTCTTGCATCACTAGCCCCCATATCATTCTGGTGATTATGCCCTGTCAAGCCTTAGCCTTGGCTCACTTCCATCATTTGCTACCTTCTCTCCTACACACATGCTGCTGAATGAAGTTGGAGAAAATCATGCAACATTTCTGCCTGGATCCATTATAAATTTGTTACACAACCTCAACTGGGCCCTAACTGCTACTAGGCAATCCTATGATCCCTGCCTTGTCAATTCACTGTTCCACCCTACACAGTGGCTCTTCCAAACCTTTTTCACTGCTTCCTCAAATCTCCTATGGCTTCCTCTCCCCTCAACCTCTCAACTGAGATCTTCATCTCATATTTTACAGAAAATTACATTTGCTGTGAGCTCCCTCTTCTCCCCTCTTTCTCTTCTATCACTCAGGTGCCTTTTGCCACTATCTTCTCCTTCACTCCTGTTTCACATGAGGAAGTGACCTTACTCCTTACCAAGGCTAAGCCCTCTACCTATTGAGAGCAGTGAGAGGTTGAGTGCCTTTGAGTCACACAGCCAGTATGTATCAGAGACAGGGCTTGAACTTGGGTCTCTCTGACTCTTAGGTAGCTCTCAATCCACTTTTGTTCCTGAGTCATTTTTCAGTCATGTCTGCCTCTTTTTGTATTCGAATCACTTGGCACAATGCCTGGCACACAACAGGTGCTTAATAAATGTTTAGTGAATGATTGATAGCAATTTAGTTTTGAATGCAGCTATGCCGGGGTATACTTTCCTTCCCTACATTTCCAGTTAAGGATGATGAAAGATGTCTTACTCTTTGTCATCCCCACTCTATCACTTATTTTCAATTTCTCACTCTCTACTGGCTTATTCTTTATTATATACAAACAAGCTCATGTTTCCCTTATTCAGATAAAATCCTCACTTGATCCTTCTAGCCCTAATATCATCCTATATCTCTTCTGCCCTGTGTAGTTAAACTCCTAGAAAAAAAGCATTCTATAATAGGTGCCTCCACTTTCTCTCCTCTCATTCTCTTCTTAGCCCCCCTTACAATTTTGCTTCCAGCCTTAACATGCCATCAAAACCACTCTCTTCAAAGTTACCAATGACTTCTTAGTTGCCAAATCCAGATGCCTTTTCTCTATCCTCATTCTCCTTGAGCTCTTTGTAGCTTCTGACATTTTGATTCCCCTCTCCCCCCTTGATACTTTCTTCTCTCTAGGTTTTTGGGAAACCACTCTCTCCTGGTTTTTCTCCTAAATACCTGACTGCTCTTTCTCAGTCCCTTTTGCTGAATCCCCATTCAGAGCATATCTTCAATTGAGCCAACGAAGTGACTTTCCTAAAGCAGAGGTCCCATAATGTCTATAGGATTGAATACAAAATGCTTTGATTAACATTCGAAATGCTTCATAACGTAGTCCCTTCTACCTTTCCAGTCTCCATACATCTTACTTCCCACATGTACTTTTTGAGCCAGTGACACTGGCATCCTGGTTGTCCCATGAACAAGACCCTTCATCCCTTGGCTTTGGGCATTTTTTCTGGCTGTCTCCCATGCTGGGAATGTTTTTCCTCCTTCACTCTGACTACTGACCACCCCTCCCCCCTTTTAAGTCCCAACTAAAATCTCATCTTTTATAGGAAGCCTTTTCCAATCCCTTTTAATTCTAGTGCCTTGACTTTTAATTATTTCCTATCTATCTTGTATATAGCTTGCTCTGTGTATATTTGTTTTGCTTGTTGTCTCCCTCATTAGATTGTAAACTCCTTGAAGGCAAGGACTGTCTTGCCTCTTTTTGTATTCTCATCACTTGGCACAATGCCTGGCACACAACAGGTGCTTCATAAATGTTTAGTGAATGATTGATAGCAATTTAGTTTTGAATGCAGCTGTGCCAGGGTATACTTTCCTTCCCTACATTTCCAGTTAAGGATGATAAAAGATGATGGCAAGAGGCACGAATGTAATTTTTTCTGGCTACAATTACACATTTCCATCAACAAATTCTAAAGGGAACATGAGCTATACCTGTGATTTCACTGTTATAGGAAGCTCCTAGGTGAGTAAACTCCCTCTACCAATGAAGATCAGACCTTCTCTGTAACTTTACAGTTTTAAAGAGTTACTACTGAGAGCGGTGAGAGGTTGAGTTACTTGCTTTGAGTCACAAAGCCAGTACGTATCAGAGACAGGGCTTGAACTTGGTCTCCCCGGCTCTTAGGTAGCTCTCAATCCACTTTTGTTGTTGAGTCGTTTTTCAGTCATGTCTGACTCTTTGTGAGCCCATATGGGGTTTTCTTGGCAACTGGAGTGGTTTGCCATTTCCTTCTCTAGCTCATTTTACAAATAAGGGGCTGAGGCAAACAGGGTTAAAGTGACTTACCCAGAGCCACACAGCTAGTTAAGTGGATTTGAACTTCCAAAGTCTTCCTGACTCTAGGCCTGGCACTCTATTCACTGCACCATTTAGTTACCTTTTAGTACCTGAGTGACCTTAAGCAAGTCATTTAACCTCTCTGGGCCTCATTTTTTCACTTGTGAAATCCACTTGGATGAGCTGGTCATCAATATTCCTGTAAGCTCTGAGGTCCCAAGTGGTGTTCCCAAGAAGCATGGGTGTTTACATGGTCTCTTCTCCCTAACTACTTCCTCCTTGTAAAGGTGTCCCCAAGGCTCTGTCTTTGGCTCTTTTTATCACCTACATGTGGGTTCAATTAGCTTCTCTAAGTAGATTACTCCTAAAGTTATCCCCTAAATTATCCTCTATAATTGCTAACCGACTGATAAAATCTCCACATGGACATCCCATAGGCATCTCAGTATCCACATGTCAAAACCAAAATTACTTTCCAAGTACCATAAAATAATATATTCCTTTTCTGAACCTGCTCCTCTAAACTTTCCTTTCTGTTGACAGTCTATATCCCTTCCGGTCACCCAGGAATAAACCTTGAAGTCATCTCTGACTCTCCACACCCAATTAGTTGCTAAATTTTGTCAATTCTACTTTTTTAACACCTTTAGCATCTATCCCCTTCTTTTCAATCACATAGAAACTACAATCATTTAGGACTGTCTCTTCACTGGCCTCTCTATGTACAGTCTCTCCCTTTCTAGTCTATCCTCTACAACACAAGTGAAAACCTTCTCTGGGGGCTGTCCAGGCAAAATATGCCTGCCCCTAATGCTTCTAGACCAAAATACAAAATACTTAGCTTGACATTTAAAGGACTTCATAACCTGGTTCCAACCTACCCTTCTAGTCTTATTTCACATTAGTCTTTTTCCCATATTCCGTGTTGTAACCAAACTAGACCAGTGGCTGCTCCATGAATTACATGCCATCTCCTGCTTCCAAGCATCTGCAATTCCCTTCTCAATTCCACTTTCACAATACTCAATCTGCCTTCTGGATCCCTTTCCTCCCAAAGTGATCTGCAAGTCATTTTGCCTCTCTAGGCCTTAGTTTCCTCATCTGCAAAATGAGAAAGCTATCCTCTGTTTTATGACTGTGTTCTCAAATACTCTAAGAGCACTTGGTATGGACATGTCTCTTGCTTCCCATGGTTCATTTTCTAACTTTTCCCTGTGTATTTGGAACACTCCTCCCTCTAGAATGGGAAAGAGACTGTTGCCTGCCTAGCAAAATAACTTGGGCATAAAAGGCACTTAATTTGTTGAATTAAATTGTGTTTAACTTGTAACTCTAAAAGCCTTCCAATCAAGTCCCCCTTCCTAAGAGAAAGAATTGGAAAGAAAACCCAGCACATAATGCTCCATCGCAGCCCAGAAATGAACAATGATCCTGTGTTTATAAAACCCTTGAGTCATAGAAACTGTCCTGCAATGTAAAACACGCATGAAATGCCATACTACTGAAGCACAAGAATGGTTTTTTTTTTAAAGAACATGATAAATTGAGGCAATTTCAAAGTAACTTTATTATTTTGGGTGGCAGGCACTGTGCTGAGCAATTTACAGTTATTATCTCGTGTTATCCTCACAACAACTCTGGGAAAGAAGTGCTGTTATTATCCTCATTTTATGGATGAGGAAACTGAGGCAGACAGAAGTTAATCGACTTGTCCAGGTTGTCACAAAGCTAGTAAGTGTCCGAGGCCAGAAATGAACTCAAATCATTACTCGGGGCCTAGTGTTCTCTCTATCCACTCCTTTACCAGCTGGCCTTAATTTTCACTCTTCAGAGCTCAAAAGTGGCTGAACATGAATATTCCCAGTTACCTTATCAGATAAGACAGATACATGATGCCTTACAGTTAAAAAACTTGAATTTGCCTCCACAGTTCTTAGAAATGTAATTGGTATGAGATGAAGAAGGTTGTATATATCACCTATTTAGTGTATATCTGACCAACCCTACAGGCAGATTCATTAGTTGACCTAATCTTTCACCACCACCCCCAAACCCCCAGTGTAAACACTTATTCAACCGGTTCTATTCTCTCTGGGAAGTCTTCAAATGACCTCTTCCTTCAAAAGGTTGTAGGCTCAATTTTGGAAGGCTTCTTTTCAGCTTCGCTGACTGTTCCTTCTGTTGCCCTGCCCTGGCCAACCAACCAAAATAAAAACTTTTTCACTTAACAGAGAAATAGTTGCAAAAAATTTATCTGCTACCAGCTTCCTGCTCCTCTTCTTGTGGGCATCTGTTATCACCACTTGCATCTTTTAGTAACCCAAGAAGAAGAGTTCTCAAAGTGAAAGGTATTATTAGTCTAGTTAAATGACAGGAACCCAGGAGATGGTTGAAATTTTTTTTAGAGTCAAACATGAAAGAAATTCTTTCATTTTCTGTAAGTATTTAACTATTTGGTACAAACTTTAGCTCAAAAACTTTGATTCTTCCATAATCTTCATTTCTTAAATCCCTGAGTACCTACAAAGCATAAGGAACCACTCTTGTGAGCCAATCTGACACTAGAAATGAATGGAACTTAACTTACGGATGTGGCTTCATTTCTATGTAGTTCTTGGGAATGAAGCCGTCTTTTCCATTGAGTTCTGCCTTATACCAATTTTGATCACATTCTTCATTCAACACCTGAAAAGGAATGAGACATGACACCAGATCAGTCACATGCTCCTCTTTGAAACTGGTAGCTTTGGAGACAACATGGACATCTGGCTTCCTTCACAGCAAGTGCTAGCTGTTGAGTTAGCAGTCACAGTGACTCTCCAGTTAACCAGAAGTCAGAGTTCCAACGAACTCAAGGATCCAAAGTAGTCCTGAACTTTTGAAGTTAAAACCAACAAGTCAAGTGTGGTAGTGGAGCAACATCTCTGAGCAGAGAGCAATAACAAGCTTATACCTAACATACTGTGATTAATTCACTCACATTCCACCCTTCCCCCCCCCACCCCGCCCCCAAGGAGTTCTGACTGGAAAGATATATCATAAAAATGATGCTATAAATATTTTGGTGTGTATGTGGCTTTTCTGTCACTGACTTTTTTGGAGAATAAGCTAGCAATGAAATCTCTGGGTCAAGGGATACAGATATTTTAGTATTTTACCACTTTCTTAGCATAATTCTCAATTGCTTCACAGAATGATTGGATTGTTATCTTTTCATAACCCCTACAATATTGCTTATTATAATCTTCTGTAACCCTCTTTTATAATGACTTCTATTCCTTTTTTGAGAATTTATTCTCTTCTCATAGCTGTGAAAGGTATATGATCTGATTCTATTCTGATTTTTAAAATGATAAACTTAATTTTCAGGTCATGTATCCATTTTGAATTTATTGTGGTATATGGCTTAAGATATGTTGGCCTAAACTTAATTTCTGGCAGACTGCTTTCTAGTTTTCCCAGGAATTCTTGTGAAGCAGGGAATAATTTATAATTTATGTTTATATTTCCTAGGTAATTTATATTTTCAGGTTTAAGGCACACTGGGTTGTTTTCCTTGACATTCTAGATCTTTTATCTAAATGAATTATTAAATCTCTTTTTAAAAGTAGTTTATTAGCAATTTGAATAGTATAGTACTAAATCTGTAAAGCGATAAAAATATCCCAGACCACATAATAACAATAGCTACAAAAAGCTTTTGAATAAGTGCAATAACATTTATACTAAAAAACAAAAAAACTACAAAGAATAGGCATGAAGGATCTTTTTAAAAAAAATATGACAAAAGTATCTGAAGATCAAAAGTTAACATTATATACAATACACAAACTCTAGAAGGTTTCTTCATTAGTATAGGAATAAAGCAAAGATAGATTATCAGGAAACTTAAAGAATTAACTAGACCCCATATAAAGGTCAGAAATTTAAGAAAGTTACTGAAAAAGGGAACAGAAAAAAAGTTGATTGAATGGTAAAATGTTCATCTACCTAAAAAGTTCATATTTATTTATATAGTGCCTTTTACTTTACAAAGTACTGTAACAACTCTGAGGAAGACAGGACTAGAAGCTCAGAACATTGGGATGCTTGTAGCTGCCAGCATACTTCTACCCCATATCATGGAAATAGCAACATTTGACCCTGGTGGAAGAATTTTTTCAAAGCCCAAAAATCCATCTGGCAGAGCCAGGAGAAGGGCAGGAAAAGTTAAAAGAGAAGCATCTTGTTCTGAAGATTTTTCCTCACTCCCACCCCAAACCACTAGAGCACTGCTATATAGGGTGTCCCTAAAGTCTGGACACATAGGAAAAAATGCATATTTTGAAATATCTGGAATATTAACAGACTCTAACACCCTTGACTTCTTTTTCTGGGGTATGCTAAAGGAGAAGGTGTACTCAATGAAAATCATAGATGCAATACACTTGATTGAACACATAGCAAATGAATGTGCTAAAATTGACGACAACTGCATTGAGTTCATGTGAATCTTGCAAAGCGCATCAACCTTTGCATCACAAATGATGGAAATCATATTGAAGCTGTTATTTGTTAATATGCCAATTAAATAAAATGTTGAAAATTTCATTCACTTCATTTCTTGAAAATATGCATTTTTGCCTAGGTGTCCAGACTTTAGGAACACCCTGTATAAATGTTAGATGACAGCAACAAAGGTGTCAATAGAAGGTAGGAGCTAAGAGGCACAATTCAGAGACTATCCAAAGTTGTTTGGGTAGGATGGTGAGACAAAAGACACACTAAAATGAGCCTGTGACCCCACCCTTTCCCTTTCTGTATTTCAGGTGAAAGGGCAGCCTGCTACCCTTATCCTTTAACTGTTCAAATCACTTAACTTTTTGTCACTTCACCCCGTTCAGGAGAGGAGAAAAAGAAAAAGGAGAGAAGTCTTCTTTTGTCTCATTAGGGTTACACTGAACCAGAAGAAATGTACTACCCACTGTCCTTTTCATTGCTATCAATCTATTCCCTTTGATTCAAATAAAAGTGTGGTGGCTATAGAATCCTTACTGGAGCGATTTAATGACAATATCTGCGGACAAAGTTTGGCCTTTAAAGAGATGGGAAGCGTTGCATTTTTCAGTTGAAAAGTGTGGTGGAGAGGAAGGCCCCCTGATTTCCATGGGAGAGAATAAAAGAGTATTATGACCACCCCAAGACCCACAAATAAAACCCCTAAGGCAATTACAAGTGACACAGAAAAAAGTCTCCCTTGGAGTGAGGGCTAGGGATGTTGTCACTGAAGTTGTTGAGGAGGGTATTGTTTTAAGCTTTGCCCCAGGTGCTGGGGCTTTCTGCTGCCACTTTAATCTACAGCACTGGCACACTGGCTGTTAAAGGCACTGAGACAGCTTGGCTGAAGTTTATACTAAACTCTATACCTCATTTGCAAAGGTTCTACACACACATGCTGCCTCACCCTAACTTGTGACATGTGGGAGCTAAATTTCCTACATGAGAACCCCATGCCTACATCCTACGAAAGCTTCACTGCAACCTTTTTGTTTTTACATCATAACAATTTTTGAACATACCCTCCTATGGAATGAAGAAAAATAGTTTTTAAAAATCACTTATGCCTGACAATGTATGCAACATTCTGCCTTCCTGGGACTGTTTTTTTCAAGTTACTCGAGGACGCAAATTATGACAATATTGACACTGAAAAAGTCAAGAAGCCATTTTACATCTTAGTTAAATAATAAACAGAGACCTAGGTGGTGCAGTTGATGAAGCACTGGGCCTGAAGTGAGGAAAACGGAGTTTAAATCTAGTTACTAGTTGTGTAATCACACTGGGCAAGTCACTTAAACCTCTATTTACCTTACTTTTCTGACTTGTAAAATGGAGTACTCCAAAAGGAAATTCTCTATTCATGGTCAGCAACATACAGTCTTAAAGAATTGCCTGTAACAAGTAAGAAATTCAGTGATTTGCCCGGAGTTATACAAGCAGTATATATCAGATGCAAGACGTAAGGCCCGGTCTTTGTTACTCTGAAGCTTTTTGTACCACAATCTTGCATAACAAAGCAGTTTATGGACCAACCAACTTATTTACCACTGTTTTATGGCTAGATGGTCTAGATTAGCAAACAAATTTTCACTCATTTTTACAAACTAAAAGGAACATTTTCAATACTCCATCCCCAAGTTTTCCTAGAGTTACTCAGTACTGGTAAATACATAGCCCTCAATCAAATAAAAAGCTGTTTGATCAAGACATGAGGCTAAAAAGCTCTAGCCATTTTGCAGGTAATGATTAAAGCAGTACGCAGTGGATTATAAACCAAGAAGACTTCTATCTACAGAGAAGGAAAATTATTAAAATTACAGGAGCATCAAATCTACCTTACTATAAAAAATAGACTAATATTATGACAATTTCAGATGAGAAGAGAAGCCCTCCAGGTCCTTAATGATCTTTTCATACTATTGAAAATATGTAGAGGAAGGAAGAAAAACATGCAATGCCACAGATGGACTTTACGAATTTTAACCATTAACTATTTCCAGTCACCATGCAAAGAGGAAATTCTTTTCCAGAAATAAAATTCGCATTATTGACAACTATGAACATGAACATTTTCCACTTTTCACTATCTGATCAAGACAATATCCTGTGTTCCCTGAAATCTAAAAAGCTTCTCTCCTCTATGCAAAGGGGATATCTCAGCTCACACTGAGATACATTTCTCAAGGATAGTTTTAAAAACCTGGATCTTTAAGGTCATTACTGGACTAGTCTCCTGCACAACTGTTCCTTTCCTTGGTATAAGGTGTATATATGCATTGGCAAGTTATTAAGAGTTTTAGCCACTAATAGATCCTGGCAGGAAGAGGGTGAGGAGAGGGCTGATTTTTTACAATGGTTATATTCAATTAAACTTTGATGCATGGGCTAAATGTCAAGAACATATTTAGATAAAGGCAGCTATTCTTAGACAGTTTTTGTCAAGAGTAGCTTGATAAAACATACTTAGGATTCTCAACAATTTAATCTAAAGAGCTTTTCTTTTCATCCAGTTTAAGGTTACAGTTATATGCACATATGATATGCTGAGACAAAAATGACAAGACTTAGCAAGTGACTGCACATGACTGGCAGATGAAGGAGAATGAATTAAGGATAACTGAGGTTGTGAATTTAGATAACTAGAAGGACAGTGGTACTCTTAAAAGACATAGGAATATTTGGAGGAGTGTTGTCTGCTTTTTGTTTTGTTTGGTTTTGGGTGAAGGAAGACTTGAGAAGGGAATAATGAGTTCCACTTTGGACATTTGAGTCTAAAATGGCTATGGGACATTCAGGCAGAGATTCCAACAAGGAATTGGTGATGTAGGAATGAAACTCAGGAGACTGGGACTGGATGTATAGATCTGAAAGTCATCTTCATAGAGATGGTTAACTGAATCTATGGTAGTTGATGAATTCACTAAGAGTGACAATAAAAAAAAGAGAAGAGGTCCTAAGGCAGAACATTTTGGAGGACATGGTTAGGACAGCACAGGGTTGGTCCACAATGAGAAAATGAGGCACTCAATTCCGCCAATTCTGCATGCAATGACCTAAGCACTTTAATCTCATTTCCTGAAAGAGGCAACCTTTTCATTTGTCTTTTTATCCTAGTGTTTTGCACATACCAGATACTGAATTGAAAAGGTAACAAAGAACAAAAGTATGAGTCAGACCACATGAAACTTGCGCTTTGATGAGTAGGTTTTGAGCTTTCAGTGTAACACATGTAACTTAACACCAAACAACTACAGGCCCCGGCACATAGCATTTTCTGGCACTAAAAATATACATTTATTAAAAAATAATACTGAAAAGAATAATTTGTTGTAGTTCTTCCCCGCCCCCATCCCCAATAATGCTCCCTAATTGGGTGCCTACCTTGTCTATTGTTGATTTTGTTTTTGGCACAAACAGCTGGGAAGGTATTTATTATGGGTCATATAGCAGGAGAGAGATAACAGATAGATCATCTTACTTATAGACTGGATCCCACAGGACTAAAGACAGTTGACCAGAAGAATGTCTCATCTCAGAGTTTCACAAACAGAAACGGCGAGCATAGGAATGTTAGTTCTGGTGTTTAGTAGATAGATCTGTGCTCATATCCATGTTATCATAGCTACTTTCTTTATGTGATCAACACCAGTGACTCCTAACTGCCTCCAAAATCAGATCTGCTTAGCTTTTCAAGCCTGTCACAATGTAGGCCAAATCTTCACTATACATGTACCATTCTATAGTCCAGCCCAACTGACCTTCTCTTTCTGCTTCTCACATGTCACACTCCATCTCCCGTTTCTACGCCTTTGCACTGGCTGTCTCTGCATCATGCCTAGAATGCACTCCTTTTCTCATCTCTACCTCAAAGAATCCCTCTCTTCATTCAAGACAGTTCATGTACCATCTTCTAAATGTAACCTTTCCTGATCTTCCAGGAAACTGTTAGTACCTTAACAACCTCGTATTAACTATCTTGCATTTATTTCTGTTTACGTTCCTTTATACCAATTCTGTACATACTTATATATGTATCTGTTGTCTTTCCTGATAAAAGTTACTCTTCTTGGGAGTAAAAATATGTTTCATTCTTTTTATTTATCTCTCTGGAGACTAGCACAATGACCAGCACATAGCAGGCACTTAATACTTGTTTGCTGATCGAGTGAACAAAGATGGTTTGATCTGAATCAGTATTTCTTTCTTCTATCACTTATTTTAATCATCCTTCAATAAGTCTTCTGGCTTGCAGGCTCATCCTCTCAAGCACATTTAATAAGACCAAAGTTAAATTAATTTTCCTCCAACACTGTTTTCATCAACAAGCACTTCTTAAGTGCCTACTATATACCATGTACTGTGTTAAGTTCTGTGGGACAAAAATAAGAACATCTATAGGTATATAAAAATATATGCAAAGCACAGATGCAAGGTAATGTCAGGGTTGAACCAACAGTGAAAAGGCACAAAGATGGTAAATAGTGTTATATGTGAGTTTGGATCGGCTATATCAAAGAGTACGTGCAGAGGATAATAGTGTATTTCACTGCATAATCATTGCCACCACATAATCGTCGCATCCTGTTTTTTAGTCCCCAAAATGGTTTATAACCTTTCATCGCATAATTATCGTATGATATAAATTCTGTTTGTCACACCACTTAAAAGGTGAACAGAGCAGCAATGTATTCACCAGTGGCATATGGGTATCCATTTATCTCTTGTGCACTGTAAGCCTAGAGTCTAGAATTTTCAGCACGTGTACACTGTCAGTATTCAATTTTAACGTATATTCATGAGTATTCCATGTATCCTAATCTTTCACCAAAGACAGTTTAGTAATAAATGATTTCTAAGTGATAATGGCACAATCTGCGCCCCCACAAAGCTTCACAGAATGGTCACACCACATCCGCTCATTTTTTGGTCCCTCCCCCTCCCAAAGGCATAAAATCTGCAAGGATTACGTGGTGAAATATGGTATGTAAAATATAACATGGCAGCTGCGTGGTGCAGTGGATAGAGACTTGGGCCTGGACCTTTTCAGGAATACTTGGAGTCAGAAGACCTGAGTACAAATCTAGCCTCAGACATTTGCTAGCTATGTGACTGCAGGCAAGTCTTAACCCCTGTTTGCCTCAGTTTCATCATCTGTAAAATGAGGATAATAATAGAACCGACCTCCCAGAGCTGTTGTGAAGACCTAACGAAATAAAAACTGCAAAGCACTTGGCACGGCGCCGGGCTCACAGGAAGTGCTACATAAAAGGTGTAGGAGCAGGGATTGTTGTTATTGTGTAATGAAGCTGTAAAGAACTTTAAATAGCAAACAGAGGAGTTTCTAGTGGAGCCCAGAGGTGTCATGGAATCATTGGAATTTACTGAGTAGGGCAGTAGTAACATAGTCTAAGCTGCACTTTAGGAAAATCACCTTGGCAGCTTATGAAGAACGGACTGGAGTGGGGAGACACTAGAGTAGTGAGCGGTTGTATCATGTTATTCCCTGGCTCAAAAACCTTGACTGTCTCTTCATTACCTACGAATAAAATCTGAAATGCTTTGCCTGGACCTGCATGATTTTGTCTCTGCCTATCATTTTTCCAATTTCTCTATCTCCTATTATGTCCACCCAGCAAAAATAGTGTACTCACTCTCTCCTGAATAGGAGACCCTGCATCTGCACTTTTGTGGACAGCATTCCATTACCTAAAATGCTATCTCCTCTCTTCTCAATTTATTCCAAGCCTATGCATCCTTTAACGGTCTGCTCAAATACCACCTTTTCCACAGGTTCTCACCAAATTTAACCTACACTGCAGTTTTCTCTCTCTTGGCCAATCTTCTATTGTACATGTCAAAATGTGTTTTATTTTCAAATGAATAGGACAATTGTGTGATATTTCTTCTATCTGTTGTCAGTCCTTTGAGGCTACACAATCTAGACAAATACAGCAGATCAAATCTCTTGCTGAAAAGAATGCTTTGTTTCTTGACAAAGAGGCTGATAGACAAAAGGTACAGAGGAAGACATACATTTTTTAAAATAGCCAATGCAGGGGCAGAGCCAAGATGGCGGCTGGAAAGCAGGGACTTGCCGAGGGCTCTCCCCCAGGACCCTCCAAACACCTATAAAAAATGGCTCTGCACAAATTCTAGAACTGCAGAATCCACAGAATAGCAGATGGAAGCAGGGCTCAGCCCAGGAGAGCCTGGATGGTTGCTGGGTAGAGTCTATCACACGGAGCTGGGAGCTGAGCAGAACAGAGCCCAGCATGGGCTGCACCCGGACCAACCAGACCAGCAGCCAGGCAGAATGGGCCCTACCACCCTGAATCAGTGAGCTGTGGCAGTTACCAGACTTCTCAACGCACAAACACGAAAGACAACAGAGAAGGTTAGTGGGAAAAACTGCAAGGGACAGAGTGAAAAGAGTTCACAGTTTGGCCACTGCCCCAGGGGCAGCGGAGGTGGTGCAGCTACAGAACTATAGCTGCAGTTGCTTCCCATCCCAGGCCCACCTGGTGGGAGGAATTAAGTGGCAGATCAGAGCAGGAGTGTAGAGTCTGCTTAGATCTGAGTCCCATACAGGTTGGCAGTTCTTGGGGGAGGAGGAGCACTGGTATGGCAGAGCTTGCTGTGCAGAAATAGCTCTGAAAACAACAGTGCAGCCCCTCAAGCTTGGGACAAAGTACTCTCTACTCTACAAGGAGTTATACCCCAACAAAAAACTCAAGGGTCAAGTAGTTGGCTGGGAACATGGCCAGGCAGTGAAAACAGACTCAGATTCAGACTGAGACTTTAAAATCTTTCTTTGGTGACAAAGACCAAAACATACAGCCAGAAGAAGTCAACAAAGTCAAAGAGCCTACATCAAAAGCCTCCAAGAAAAACATGAACTGGTCTCAGGCCATGGAAGAGCTCAAAAAGGATATGGAAAAGCAAGTTAAAGAAGTAGAGGAAAAATTGGGAAGAGAATGATGTGAGAAAACCATGAAAAACAAGTCAATGACTTGCTAAAGGAGACCCCAAAAAAATACTGAAGAAAATAACCCCTTAAAAAATAGACTAACTCAAATGGCAAAAGAGCTCCAAAAAGCCAATGAGGAGAAGAATGCCTTGAAAGGCAAAATTAGCCAAATGGAAAAGGAGGTCCAAAAGACCACTGAAGAAAATATTACCTTCAAAATTAGATTGGAACAAGTGGAAGCTAGTGACTTTATGAAAAATCAAGAAATTATAAAACAGAACCAAAGGAATGAAAAAATGGAAGACAATGTGAAATATCTCAATGGAAAAACCACTAACCTGGAAAACAGATCCAGGAGAGATAATTTAAAAATTATTGGACTACCTGAAAGCCATGATCAAAAAAGAGCCTAGACATCATCTTTCAAGAAATTATCAAGGAGAACTGCCCTGATATTCTAGAGCCAGAGGGTAAAATAGAAATTGAAAGAATCCACACATTGCCTCCTCAAACAGATCCCAAAAAGAAAACTCCTAGGAATATTGTCGCCAAATTCCAGAGCTCCAGATCAAGGAGAAAATACTGCAAGCAGCCAGAAAAAAACAATTTGAGTATTGTGGAAACACAACCAGGATAACACAAGATCTAGCAGCTTCTACATTAAGGGACTGAAGGGCTTGGAATATGATATTCAGGAGGTGAATGGAGCTAGGATTAAAACCAAGAATCACCTACCCAGCAAAACTGAGTATCATGCTCCAAGGCAAAATATGGATTTTCAACAAAATAGAGGACTTTCAAGCTTTCTCAGTGAAAAGACCAGAGCTGAATAGAAAATCTGACTTTCAAACACAAGAATCAAGAGAAGCATGGAAAGGTAAACAAGAAAGAGAAATCATAAGGGATTTACTAAAGTTGAACTGTTTTGTTTACATTCCTACATGGAAAGATGATGTGTGTGTAATTGATGAGACCTCAGTATTAGGGTAGCTGAAGGGAAAATATATATATATATGTGTGTGTGTGTGTGTGTGTGTGTGTGTGTGTATGCAGGTATGTATATAAATAGACAGAGGGCACAGGGTGAGTTGAATATGAAGGGATGATATCTAAAAAAATAAAATCAAATTAAGGAATGAGAAAGGAATATACTGAGAAAGGGAGAAAGGGAGAGATAGAATGGGGTAAATTATCTCGCATCAAAGTGGCAAGATAAAGCAGTTCTGCAGGAAGGAAAGAGGGGGCAGGTGAGGGGGAATGAGTAAATCTTGCTCTCATCAGATTTGACCTGAGGAGGGAATAACATACACATTCAATTGGGTATCTTACCCCACAGGAGAGGTGGAAAGAGATAAAAAAAAGGGGGGGGATGATTGAAGTGGGGGCAGATGGGGGAGGAGGTAATCAAAAACAAACACTTTTGAAAAGAGACAGGGTTAAGGGAGAAAATTGAATAAAGGGGGACAGGATAGGAAGGAACAAAATATAACGTTTCACAACATGAGTATTGTGGAAGGGTTTTGCATAATGATACACATGTGGCCTATGTTGAATTGCTTGCCTTATTAGGGAGGGAGGGTGGGTGGGGAGGGAAGAGGGGAGAGAATTTGGAACTCAAAGTTTTAAAAGCAGATGTTAAAAAAAAAAGTTTTTGCATGCAACTAGGAAATAAGATATACAGGCAATGGGGCATAGAAATCTATCTTGTCCTACAAGAAAGTAAGGGAAAAGGGGATAACGGTGAGTGGGGTGACAGAAGGGAGGGCTGACTGGCAAGCAGGGCAATCAGAATATATGCCATCTTGAAGTGGGGGGGAGGGTAGAAATGGGGAGAAAATTTGTAATTCAAACTCTTGTGAAAATCAATGCTGAAAACTAAAAATATTAAACAAATAAAAAAAAAAAAGTAAATGAAGGACAAATACAACAACCTGAAAAAAAAATAGCCAATGCATGGGTTTATTTTTCTTGACTATGTATTTGTTACAAGAGAGGGTTTCTTGGAGTGGGGTTAACAGAGAAACAAGTTGGTGAATAGTGATAGTGATGCCAAAAGAATATAAAAGATCAGTGAGTAAGGAAAAAATAAAAAGGTAAATTTAAATTTACAAAGTTTTCAGATGGATACTTTTCTCATATTAAAAAAAAGATCCCTCTGTGCCTATGTTCTATAGGATTTTTTTTTTAGCATGAGCATTATAGTTTGTCAAAGGCTTCTTCTGCATCTGAGAAAATCATTATTTTGGGGGTTTTATTGTTGATATGATTAATTATGTTGATCGTTTTCCTAACGTCAAACTATCTTTGAATCCCAGGTACAATCCAACTTGGCCATAATGAATAATTTTTTTGGATAAATTCCTATAATCTATTTGACAGCATTTTTATTCCAAAAAAACCCCAAATCAATATTCATGAATGATATTAGTCTACAGTTTTCTTTCACTGATTTATTATTCCCTGGTTTAGGAATTTATCTCATAAAAGAAGAATGGTATAGTATTTTCTATCTCAATTTTTGAGAATACTTTGTGTAGTATAGATATGAATTGTTCTTTAAAATTTGAAACAATTCTCTTGTGAATCAATCAGAATCAATCAACCAATCAATTTACGTAGTATTGTTCTTTCATAATTCCCTTATAGCTAGTTCCATATGCTTTTATGTGACTAGATTATTTAGGGTTTTTTTCTGGTGTTTTCTTTATGTATTTTGTATTTTTTTTATGTTCTCAGTTTGCTGGCATATAACTATCATAGCAAGTTCTGATTATTCTTATTTGTTCTGGTTGTGCTGCTGAATTCATCTTGTTCATTTTTGGCCCTCTTTTGATTGGTTTGCTAAAGTTTTTGTTGGTCTTCTCAAAGCACAAGCATTTAGTTTTATTAGTCCTAAAGTCTTTTTTGTCTCCAATTTATTTATTTTTCCTCTAATTTTCAAAAGTTCCTCTTTTATGCATACTTACAGTTTGTTTATTTGTTGGCTAATTTAAAAAAAAACCCACATATTCAGAAAGAAAGAAAAATTCCATTTAAAATAAGTACAGAGTGTATAAAATACCTGAGTCTGCCTATCAAGATACCCACACTATACAACTACAAAACACTCTATAGAAATAAAGACAGAGCTAAACAACTGGATAAATATTAATTGCTCATGGATAGGTTGAGACAATATAATTAAAACAACAATCCCACTTAAATTAATTTACTTATTCAGTGCCAAATCAATAAAATTACCCAAGGGTTACTCTATCTAGTTTGAACAAAAATCATCAGGAGGAACAAAAAGTTCATGGATCTCAAGAGAAATATTGGGGGAAAAAAGTGGGAAAGAAAGGGGTCTAGCAGTACCAGATCTTCAGCTAAATTACAAAGCATCATAATGATTTGATACTGGTTTAGGAATAGTGAAGTCAACCAGTGAAACAGATTAGACACACAATATAGAGAAGTAAATGAACTAGCTTACTAATGATAAACTCCAAAGACCCTAGTTACTGGGTAAGGACTCGCTACTTGAAAAAAAACTGCTTAGAAAATTGAACAGCAGGCTGGCAGAATTTGGATTTACACCAATACCTCACACCATATACTAAGATAAGCTCCAAATGGACACATGACTTAGATATAAAAAGTTATATCATAAATTAGGAGAGCAAAGAAACAACCTTTTAGATCTATCAATAAGGGGAAAAAGTATATGACATAAAACCAGGGATGCACAGGATCACAGAAGACAAAACTGACTATTTTAATTACACAAATTAAAAATTTTGCACAAACAAAACCAATGCAAACTAAAATTAGAAAGGAAACAGTTAATGGGGGGGGGGAATCTTTACAATTAAGTTTTTCTGTTAAAGGTCTTATTTGTAAGATATATTCACCGATACACATTTATAAGAAAAAGAGCCATTTCCCAATTGACAAATGCTCAAAGATAAGGATGAGCAGGTCCCAAGGGGGAAAAAATCCAAGACAGAAGTAAAAAAAAAAATTCTTCAAATTACTAATAATTAGAGAAACACAAATTAATGCAACTTGAAGTTCTACCTCAAATCCATCAGATTAACCAAGTTGAAAAAAAAGGAAAATGGCAAATGTTGGAGGGGCTGAGGGAAAACAAGTACATTTAATGCACTGTTAGGAACTATGAAGGTCCAGGCTATCTGGAAAATAATTTGGAATTATGCCCTAAAAGTTAAACTGTGCCTACTGTTTTACCCAGTGATACTATTGTCTTTATTGTTGTAGTTGTTGTTCTGTAGTTTTTTCGGTCATGTCCAACTCTTCATGACCCCATCTGAGGTTTTCTTGGTGGAGATACTGGAGTGGTTTTGCCATTTCATTCTCCAAATCATTTTAAGATGAGGAAACCAAGGCAACAGGGTTAAGTGACTTGTCCATGGTCACACAAATATTAAGAGTCTGAGGTGAGATTTGAACTCGGGGAGATAAGTCTTCTTGCATAAAGACCCAACACTCTACCCACTGTGCCACCTAGCTACCCAGTGATAACATTATTATGCATTTACTCCCAAAGAAACAGGAAAAATAAATATTTATAGCAGTTCTTCTTGTAGCAGAAAAGAAATGGAAACTAAAGGGGTACTGATCAGAAGAAGAACAGCTAAACAAATTGTGGCATATTAACATAATGGAACACTATTATGATATTAGATATGATGAAAGGGAGAATTTCAGCAAAACCTGGGGAGAACTGTATGACACAATGAAGAATGAAGTAAGCAGAACAAGCAGAACAATTTATACCTAATCTCAATGTTATAAAAACACTTGAAAGACTTAAAAACGCTGATCATCACAATGACTAGCCATAACTTCAGAGTAGCAGTGATGAAGAATGTTATTCACCTCCTTAAAGAGAGCTGATAGATTCAATATGCAGAATGATATATAGATATCTGTAAATAGCTAAAGTGGGAATTTATTGTGCTTGGCTATCCATATTTGTTTCAAGGCCCCCCCTTCCCTTTTTTAAAGGTGGAGAGGTTGGGAGAAAAAACAATGTTTAATTATGACAAAATGTATTTATTTCAAAAAGCGTATTCAGCTCATTAATCCTCTCCTTTTCTATTTTCTTCATGTATGTTTTTAGGGATATAATTGTGATGCTATGAACTACTTTAGGTGCAATCCAGAAATTCTGGTATGTTGCATCATGATCATTGTCTTACTATTTAAATTGCATTCTGGATTGTAAAGGGTGTTTGGTATTTCTGCCTTTGCACATTTGCTTGCAATTTCTCTGCCAAATACAGAGCCAATTTTTGTAAAAGTGCCATATGGTACCGAGAAATGTACATTCTTTACTAGTCCCACTCACCAAGCCTCGTAAATCTTTTGAAAAAAATTTTCTAAAAAGAATTCTTCTATTGATCAAGGTTCAAACTGATTTTTTTTTTAAAGTGTTCCGTTTCCCTCAGCTTCCTGGGATGGGTAAATGTTCTTTCTTCCAAAAGAAGAATGGGTAACATGAGCAAAGTAAAAGAATTAGGCAATCATCCGTCCTGTAAGTTAAACATAAGTTACAAGAATTTTATCTCCCTAGAGTAAGATCCCTAGAAGCAAGGTTAGGATAAGGGACCATTAGTTTGGTGATGGAATGAAATTAGGTAGTAGGGAAATCTGATAGTGTTATATTTAGGTTCTGGGAAAAAGCATGGGATCACTGTACATACCTCAGACAATTCACAATTTCTCTAGGCCTCAGTCTTATCATTCCCAAAATGAGGTGGCTGAAGGTTCTACATCTCTTACCTGGTTATACTACTTTAGGACTTCTTCACCATGCCTCAGGAAACTAATTATTAGGATAACTTCATTATCCTGTAAGATGTCATCAGCCTTGGTACTTCACCTATCACTACCCTCAGCCTCTCTGTCTTGGAGGTTGGGGTCAAGAATTTAAAATCTCCATTTAAGGAGAGAATTCAGCTCAGAAGTCTTTTTACTTCTCAACTGGATGCACTACTTTCAGACTTCTCTGACTGACTCTTCCACCATGCTTCTGCACTGGATACCTGTCTTACTCATCAACTTTCTTTTGTGTGTTGTCCTCCTCCATCAGGCTATAAGCTCCTAGAGGGCAGGGATTTCTTTTTGTATTTGTATCTCCAATACTTAGCACAGTGATTGGCATATAGTAGGCGCTTAATGTTTGTTAACTACTAACTAGTAGATGATCTCTGAAGTCCATGTCCACTTTCCAGAATCTGTAGTAACTGACTTTTGCCTATATTTTCTTCTTACCAACTGCGGGAAGATCCATCTCTGGTGTCTGCTGACAAAAAGAAGGAACCAGCAAAGATAATGCCATGGAAGTTTCCAGCCAAGTTCAGCTTCCATAAGGAATACCTTTGTATATATGAAAAGTGTTAGATGAATTAAAATTCAAAAATAATTTCAGATAAAAACACCACTATTTTCCTTTACCCAGTCCAGGCCTGAGCAACTGGTCAAGGGCAAAGGAGAAAGGTGACTGTAACCATAGCTAGACTGTTGTCCTAGCCTACTATACTAGATCAACAACAGCAAAGGACAAAGCCAAATCTAAGGAGGAGATGGCCTAAGGAGACCCAGATGGGGTAGAGGCACCTAGGACTGTAGCCAGCATCATGTAGCTCCATTATTTGGATTGAGTTTGTTAAGAGTGCAGTAGGGGACAAACACAGCTAAGAAAGATATGAACAAGTTCTGCAGGCTCAGTTTATAACTCTCTGGATTTCTTTCTCCACCATTTCCCAGCACCCTTTTCACCCTCAAAGACCTCTGTCCCCACAGCCCCTTCCTCTGATTGTTCAGTTTCTCCTAGAAATTACATTTTAAAGAAGGGCCCAGCTCCTGACTTGCTGGACTTCATTCTCCAATATGCCCCTAGAAGGTACATCCCTGTTCTCCTGCAGCTTCTTTTTCTGTGTTGTTTCCCTCTATTAAAATGTAAGCTCCTTGAGGGAAGGGACCTGCTATTTTTTTTGCTTGTATTTGCATTCCCCAGTGCTTGGCAAAATTCCAAGCACAAGGTAAACACTTAAAAACCGCTTATTGATTTGACATGATGAAATGCAACATATCAATCATAAGAAAAATGTCCCAAAACACTAATCAAAATGTAAATGAAAACTCTGAGATTCCTTCCACCTCATATCTCTCAGGTTGGCAAAGATGCCAAAAAACAGAAAATGGCAATTATTGGAAGGCCTTGGAGAATACAAATACCCTAATGAACTGTTGGTAACTGTGAATTAGTCCAGCTATTCTTGGAAAGAAATTTAGAATTATGCCCCAAAAGTCACGAATCTGAGCATATTCTTTGACCAAAGGATACCATTACTAGATATAAACCCCCCCAAATATCAAACATAGAAGATAAGGAACCACAGGTACAAAAATTTTTATAGCAGCACTCTGCCGTAGGAAAGAAGTGGAAACAAAACGAGTGCCCATCAACTGGAGAACGGCCAAATCAAGTGTAATCTATGAACGCACTGGAATTAAATGATGTATAACAAAATCAGAGAAACCGAGAAGATTAACACAAACCTATATGGAGTTAAGTGAGCAGACTGAGAAAAATTTACATGACCACTATGTACACACACACACACACACACACACACACAAACAGTAAAGTTATTTAAAAACCAGAATGTTTGGCTTGAAGGGAAAACTATTTAGGATCAATTTATTGATAGTAATTTATCCCTTTGTGTAAAGAAGGTTATAACATATAATAAATATAAAGTTTAATATATAATACATAGGTGTTCTTAGTTTTATAATGATGGAAAAAATATTGCACTTATCCAATCAAACAAGGTACATAAAGTTTTTTTGTGTGTGATTTTGTTGCTAGACAGCCAAAAAAAACCCACCATTAATATGAAGATAAAAGTTGAATTAGCATTTCACTAATAGAGAAAGGGATATTTTCACGGAACCAGTTTGTTTTTTTAACTCTCTCCCTTTGCATTTGAGCTTTATTAAAATCTATCATAGGTCATTTAGCTTAAAAAAAAAATACACACGTACACACACACACACACACACACTTTTACCCCTATGCACATACACCAGTTACTTTACGTACCAATAAAGGAATATGTGAAGATGGGAATCTAAGAAGAGAGAAAACTCCACTGTAATAGGCTGCAGATTAACCAAATCTCAGTTTTTAAATTGTAAATGCACAGTTGTCCTTGGGAACACATCAATTTTATCTTCGTCTTCCATTTTCAACTGTGCAGTTGTATATATTTCACTGACTGGCTGTGCATCTAACATACTGTACTCTAAATTGAAGAAGACTTGAGTTCACATTGCCATCAGAAAACTATCTGTATGATTGTGGGCAAGTCTCTTAATCTGTCTTGCTTAGTTTCCTCAACTGTAAAATGGGGATGGATCACAATAGCACCCAACTCCGAGAGTTGTCGTGAAGCTAAAATGTTTGCTAAGTGCTTTGCAAACCTTAAAACACTATATAAATGTTGGCTACTATTACTGTTAGCCTTACTCACAAACCTTGTTAGTAATTTGCTAAGTGGTGTGTGCCTCTTAAATTGCACCAAAGAACCATTTTGCTTTGCCACATTCAAATTAATGTGGTTGTTGTTTTCAGTCTTAAATCCTTCCTTGGGCTTCTTATCAGCCATGGTGAGTCACCTGGTCTCCTTAGCCACTGTTTCAAGAGAGAGGCACCAATGATGGCCTATTACACTAAGGTAATTCATTACCACAATAACGTAAAAGGAAGCAACTTCGAAAGTCTTCAAAGCCCTGATCAATGTAGTGATTAATTATGACTTCAAAAGACTGATGATAAAACATGGTTTCTACCTCTTCACAGAGGTTACAATATCCAATGTGTGGATTTATTTTCTTTTTAGCTATACTTACTGGTTATGAGGGAAGACTATTGGCAAGCGGGGGTGGTGGTGGTGGTAGTTGAAAGTGATGGAAAGAAAAGAAAACAGAACCGGGCATCAATGAAACATTTAAAACAAACACAGAAGCAAGTAAAAGAAAGTTCAGAAGGGTAGTGAGGCAAGCAGGGTAGTTTTGGTAATATATGTTAAATTTAAATTGTAAAATCATTTAAATTGTAAAAATCATTTTCTATTCTCTTGTTGAAATGTTTAAATGTATTGATACTTGTTAAGTTCATCATAAAAACAAAAGAGTCAGTTGCCATTGAGCAGTGGGGGCCTATACTATAAACTAAGCCATATTGGTTCTGCAGATCACAGGAGCATAGAGGTCGGCTGGGGTCTTAGAGGTCATCTAGTCCAATCTGCTTATTTTATAGAGGAAGGCACTGAAAATCAGAGTGGTTTGGTGATTTTCCCCAAGGTCACATACTCAGTAAGAGGCAGGGCCCAGATGTAGACCAAGCCCTGTGATTCTAAATTCAGCATGCCTTCCACTGTATCTCACAGCTGCTTCCCAACTGTAAGATTATCTAGCTCTTATAGGAAATATAAAAACAAAGAGCACCACACCAGGTAGATGTATGTCATCCTTAAACTACATATACCCTTTCCAAGAATAAAAGCTAAATTGGTAGGGGGTGGTGGTGGTAGGGCAGGGGTCAGAAGAGAATAATCATTCAGGCAAGTGTTAAGTGTTCAAGATACTACAAACCTAAGCTAGAAAGTAATGCATAGAGTGAAGTAACCATGGGAAGAACTTAAGACTTAATAATAATCTAAATAAGGTTTTATATACTAAAAGTGTATATGCATAGGAAGTAAGCATGAAAGAAGGTGAAAGGAAGATAATAAGCAGAGGTTATTAATCTGGGACCCAAAAACTTTTTTTTTATGAAAATATCTTGATAACCATTTCAAAATAATGGGTTTCCTTTGTCATCTTATATAGTTTATATTATGCATTTAAAAACATGAGTCTGAGAAACAAATAGAGTCTTCACCAGACTTACAAAGAGGTCTATAACACAAAAAAAGATTAAGAACCAATGGTAGAGAGCAAAGAGTGCTGGATTTACAGTAAGAGGGCCTGAGTTTGAATCCTGGCTCTAATACTTAGCAAAACCTGCATGACGTTGGGCAAGTTAACTTCTCCCTGGACCTCTTTCCTTCCATATCAATAAAACTAAGAAGTTTGAATATTTGATCTCTAACAACATTACCCAACATATCTCTAGGTTCAGTCAGTATGACTTGCTAAAAGATCAAACACAGTAAAAAGTTCCTTGTGACATGCTAAAAAAACAGGAAGATGGTTTAATCTATCTACTATTGCTCCACACAATCTTGGGTCAGTAAAACCTAGCTGCTTATGCAATCCCTGAAACAACCATTTCTATTTAAGGGAGTATAAAGAACTTCCACTCAATCCCAACTCCTTTTTAACTAGTCCATTATATACCAACCAGCTCCTTCCTCAACCCCCCCCCCCAAAAAAACAAAAAACCAGCAACCAGTTTTTTACCTTTGACTATTTATTCCCTTCTACCACTGACCTCTAATCTTTAACTCACGGCATGCACGGTGACAAACAAAAAAATGTTTATGATGTAAAAAAAAAACATGACTGAGGAGGAAGAGAAGAAAATGTGTTTCAACAGCTGGATTGTTTTGGTATACTGATGTGTCCAAATGTGATCACAACATTAGCTGGGAACTTAAGTGATTTTTCAGCTAAAGACAGAATCAGTGTTCTGGTTTGTTAAAAAAAAAAAAAAAAGTTAAAACTTATGTGTCACCCAACAATCCCCTGTGGCATACTTGAAAGGAAACCACTAAAATTATCTTTACTCCAAAGGAGTCCAGGTCCAGTCAACAGCAAAACAACAACAAGCCAGACACCACTGAGAAATGCCCCCAAATACCTCTGTGACTAGAGATGTTTCCCCTATCCCTGAGTCAATAATTATGAAGAGTCAGTTTATATTGATGTAAAAGTGGTTAAAATTCTAAGATTAAGTAAGTTCTTATGCAAATAAGGCTCTCTCCATTGTAGCTGCTTTTCCCACAGGCTGGCTCCCATACACAATACTCTATGAGTGGCTGCTTTCAAATAGTACTAAAAAGAGACTGTTGGCAAATACTTTGGTTTAGTCCATCTTTCCCCAGAGTCAGTAGTAAGCAGCCTAAACTTGTACAGTCAACTATAGTTGTCACTATCAAGGCCACAGAAGATGAAACATCTTTCTTTAATCTCTAGCTCAGCCCACAGGGAACTGTGGAAGGAGAAAAGTAAGAAATCCCTCAATATTCTATCAAGTATGTAGAAAAAAAAAGTTATTCTCCCTGATTATCATACACAAAAAAAATTCCTTTAGGTATTAAATAGGAAAAACCACAAATAAAATGGAAGGCTCATGAATAGCTAAAGCACCAAAATGACACCAAGATATATAAATGCTTCTTCAGTTACATAATGCTGTTTCTGTCTTCTCTGTCAGCCAGGAAACTACTTTGATTTCAGATCTCACTTGCCTATCCAACAGCCAACCCTGAATGTGTCCCCAAATCTAATTTCCCCGCTGCTGCTTCTGCTAAAAGCCACAAGGCTAAAACATAAATGGTAATGTTTCCCCTCCCAGAAAACTTAGAAAAGTTGAACTAAAACAGAAGTTTATTCAATTTATTTTTTTGATGGAGATCCTAGTTGCTGGCCATTGCTGAAGCTTTCTTGACTAAAAGACCTTGAACAAAGGCTATGGGGAAAGATACTAGAATTCCAGTTATTTTCTGAACAAGCAATTTGATTCTACCCGAACTTTCACACCTGTTCAGGAACAGGTGCCACGCAGCAAATAAAGTAAGTTTATAGAAAAATGGCCAATGTTCTTTCCTTTGGCTGTTGGTTCTATTAAAAATCCTCAAGTGAATCTTTATGGATTTTATCATTACAGATAAAAGTAAAAAATGGAGAACTTCATTTATTGAGCATTTCAAATGAACTCTGAATTTATGGAGAAGATGTAAAATTTTAAAAACTCCTTTCCATAGGAGAAAAAAACCAAATAACCTAATCTACCAGACATCTGACTGCTGGCAACCTGAAAGCATGAGAGTAACCCCAATTGTAAAATTCTTTCTGGTGAAATAATTCCAAGACAACTTCATAAGGCACACTGACTTGGGATGGAAAGCAAGCATTGGGTAGCAGCTATTACAAAGACTATGGGTGTCATACTCCACCCTTTCCCAAAACAGAGAGGATAGGCTAAGAAACACTTTGGAGAAGGAGGGGTGAGGCACATTCTAGTCATTCTAAGTTACTAACATCAGAATTATAAAAGAAAATATTCTCCAGGTGTGAGTAGAGAAAATTATGTTGATATCAAATACAAATATTTAGTTATATCTTTTAGGAATACTTTTATGACTTCACAATAACAAAGAAGACACATTATAGCAAAACACTATCAAAGTTCTTAAATCTCCATTACCTGATGGGGTATAATCCCACTTTTACAAAATAAAGTCCAATTTCCCCACCAATAGTTTCAGTTCCTGCTAATCCCTGAAACTATATTGGGTTTACATGTTCAATAAGACCTTAGAATCCCAATATTTAAAGGGCACTTCCCAGTTTTACTTATTATTCACACATGAAGTTTCCTCATTGCCTACTAAAGGCGACTGTCAAAGAGAATGCTGATAAAGTGTTGAGAAAGCCTTGCTATAATGGTATTTCTGTTACAAAGACAACAGCCAAAGTTTCTAAGAGCCTTTTTTGAGAGAGAGAAAAACAACAAAAAAATTGACCTGCTAGAATTCTTAGACAATCTATAGCTATTCCACACAAGGCTGAATATTAAATTTAACATGTGTTCTTATTAAATTTTAATTTATATTGCTACCTTTTATTTTCACCTTTATTCCAAATATATTCCACCTCATCTACCCAGTAAGCCATTCCTTGTTTAAAAAAAGAAAAGAAAAGAAAAGAAGCAGTTCAGTACAACTACAAAATTAACTGAGCCTGACAGTAAATACAATGTATCCCACCATGTTCCACCTCTCCAATGATGGGAGGGAGGCACATTTTTTTCATCTCTTCAAGGACCAGCATCTACCAGGGAGACTCAAATAATAACAGTAACACTGTTGCTCACTGAGACAGGTCAGTTGAGTACTATCTAAATAAATGTAGAGATTTAAGGCATTAAAAATCTACTATGAATCAAGCAGTGTGTTAAGTACTGGGATACAGGGATCAAAGTGGAAAAAGTCCCTGACGTCAAAGAACTTACATATTCTACATAGAGGGAGAAAATAAACATAAATAGGCACATGTAAAGTAAATACAAGTAATTTTTTTTTCAGGGAGGGTACTAACAGCTGGTGGGTATAAGCAGTATAAAAAGTTGGTTTTTGAGCTGAATTTTGAAGGAAAAAAAAGAATAGTAAGAGGAGACAAGAGTGCACTGAGGAAATAGGAAAAGTGAAAGACAGCGATAGGAGGTGTTGTATCATGTATAGAATAACAAGAACCTTGGCCTGTGTCATCAAATAGTGATGTGTAGGCTGAGGCCAGGTTATAAAGGACTTCAAAGATAAGAGGAGTCATAGGAATTACAGTGAATCAATGGAGTTTATTCATCAAGGAAGTGGCATATGAGGAGACCTGGACTTTAGGAAAATCAATTTGGAAACTATATGGAAGACACAGTAAGGAGGAGAAAGAGAGGGAAACCAATTATAAAGCCACTGAAATAGTCTAGGTGAGAAGTGGTGGGGGTTTGAGCTAGGGTGGTAGCTGTGATATCAGAGAGAAAATAAATGATGTCGTAGTGATAAAAATGTGAACATTTGCAAATTACTGGCTATGCAGGGTGAGAGTCAGTAGTTGAGTATAATGCTGAGGCTACAAACCTAGAAATCTAAGAATAATGGTGCCCTCAAGAGAAACAAGAAAATTTGGAAAAGAGACAGGTTTGTAGGAAAGATTACGAGTTATATTTTGGACATGTTGAGTTCGAGGGCCCAATGGGATATACAACTAGAAATGTCTAAGAAGTGGACAGAACTGTGGACTGGAGTTCATAGGAAGAATAGGGCTTGACATATGTGTATGTATGTATGTATACACACACACACACACATCTAGGAATCATCTGCATAAAGATGATAATTAAACCCATGAATGATATGATCAACCAGATAAAGAGTATAGAGAAAAACAAGAGGCCTAGAACAAAGGCTTGGGGCACATTCCAGTTAAGGGATATCATATGACTGAGGAACCAAAAAAGACTGAGAAGAAAGACAGAGTTAGCAAGAGAATCAAGGCAGAATAATGTCATGAAAATCCAGTGAAGAGGTCTACTCAATAATGTTAAATGTTTCAGAAAGGTCAAAAAGGATAAAGACTGAGAAAAGAAAGAATCAGAAACAACAGGTTAAACTCAAAAACCTAGTGTTTCTTCAGTAAACCAGAGAACTCAAATGAGTTTGGGAAAATTTCCCTGACTAATGAGAACTGTTGGGAAAACTGGAAATCAGTCTGGCAGAAATTAGGTTCACACCAGTATCTTACATCTTATAAAACAAATAAACTAAAAATGGGCATAAACATTTAAAATCACAACATACAAAATAGCAGATTATTTTTTTACAGCTACAACTAGGGACAATTTGTAACCAATTAAGGGACAGAGGCAATAAAAAAGAGATAAAATAGGGAATTTCCAACACATCAAATTAAGAAGCTTCTGAAAGAACAAAAATAAACATAAGTAGGAAAGCAGCTGACAATGAAGAAAATTTTATATCAAGTATTTCTAATAAGGGTCAGTCTCATTTACAAAATATATAGACAACTAACAAAAATAATTAAGATCAAGATATCGAATGTATACATTGTTAAAGAATGCAAAGTTCTCAAAAGAACTGCAAACTATAAATAACAATACAGAATAATTAATAAGCAAAATGAAAATTACAACAATTCTGAAATTTTACCTCATACTAACCAAACTGGCAATGATGACAAAAGACAAAGATAGTAAATACTAGTGGGGCTCTGGAAATACAGGCAACATTGGGAGGGGGAGAACTGGTCTAATAATTCTATAAAGAAATTTAGAATTATGCTTAAAAAAGTGATTTAGAAGTCCATAACTTTGATCCTACTGCTAGACATAGACCACAACAAAGTCAAAGAAAGAAGAGGTCTCCATCCCTCTTTCTCTGCACCCCCCCCACTTCCCTATGGTTAATGAATATAATGGAATAATAGGAAGAACAAAGAGATGCATGAAAAGATTTATATGAACTGATGCAAAGCAAAGTAAGCAGTACCAGGAAAATAACATAAATAATTGATGTAACAATGTAAATTCAAAGAACAATCAACCAAAAAATGGGAGGGGTGTGTGTATATCCATGTGTGTATATGTGAATATCTATCTAGACACACATATATACACAATATAATATAAAGCATTAATAGTTATGATTTTTAATGCGTAATAGCAAAAACACCCCACACCACTACCACTACCACCGGCGCGCGTGCGCACACACACACACACACACATACCTGGAAATGTCCAAATTCTGGAGAATGGCTGTTATAGGTGTTCTGTTGTGTTACAGCTGTTATGTTCCTAGTTGCAGAGAGTTAATGATTACAGTGCTATTTGTGTCTAACACTTGTATCACTGAGGACTAACAGCTGAGCCAGGAAGACTGGGACTCCTTTATTTCCTGTCACTGGAGCATGTTGGAACACATACACAATCTTCTTTTTGGGGGCTTTCTAATCATGAGCAGCTTTAAATGATTCTCCCTAAGGCTCTGTAGTATAAGTGTAAAGATCTAGAGAATTCAAACAAACAAGATTACCAGCTCTTTTTTGAGTGGCAGACTCCCCCAGGACTGAACCTGATTAGCATGGGTTCAGAGCTAGGGGCTCCTTTAGAAATGGAGGGTGAATACCTCAGGCCCTGTTTTATTTTACCTATGTGAACTGCCACTTAATACCTATGACCTAGACAAGCTGCAGTTGACTTAATAACTGGACGTCATGTTTCTTCATCTATAAAAGGAGAGGGCTAGACTAGATGACATCTAAGGTTTCATCCAGCTCTCTCAAGTTATCAATGGTCCCTTAGTTCCTCAATCTTTTGGCCTTTTTTTTTTTTCCCAAACCTCATATTTCCTCAGCATCTGACACTGTTGATTATTGTCCTTCCTGGGTATGCTTTTCTATTAGTTTTCATGACACTGCTCTCTTTGGATCTCTAGGCAGAAGAACCTGTTCAATTATTCATGCTCCTTCTCAGTCTCCCTCAATGGATTGCCATTTTTATCGTACCCCCTAAATGTTGTACTCCCAGATTCTTTCCAAGGTCCTCTTCACTTCTCTCATAATACTGTCTCACTTGATGATTTCATTAGCTTCAAAGGGTTTAATTGTCATCTTTATGCAGATGACTCCCTGATTTGTATATCTAGTTCTTGTCTCCCACCAAGCTCCAGTTTTGCATAATAAACTGTCTACTGGATATCTTCAAATGGATGTCCAACAGACACCTTGAACTTAATATGTCCAAAACAAACTCAGTATTTACTACCCACCTCTTGAGACCTTCTCTATTTTGGTTAAAGACACCACCACTATCCTTCCAATCTTCTGAGTTTGTGACCTTAGTATTATCCTCAACATCCTACATATCCATTCAGTTGCCAAATTTTGACATTTCTACTCTACAATATCTTTCTCACTTGTGCCCTTCTCATTACTGACACAAGCCACCACACTACTTCAGGCTCTCATCACCCTTCACCTAAACAACAGCTTCTTAACTGATCTTTCTCCCCAAAACTTTCCTCTCTCCAAATTCTCCAGACATGATGCTAAAATGATTTTCTTAAAGTCCAGGTTTTACTATGCTACTCTCCTTTTCATTAAATTCCAGTGGTCCCTAATGTCCAAAGGATCAAATAGAAATTCCTCTGTTTGTTATTTAAAGCCATATACAACCTGGCTCCAACCTAGCATTCTGGCCTATTACACAATCCTCTTATCTCTCTGCCTCTGCACTCACTAATGCTGCTGTCTCTCAGAATACTTTATTTCCCTTCATGATTCAGCTCATGTGCCAACTTCAGCACAAAGCCTTTACCGTTCCTAGAGGGCCTCTTCTCTCACCTCCCCTCTCCCCCTCCCCCCCCCCATTACTTTGTATTTATTCTGTACATATTTATATATACACACATCTTCAACACACTGTAAACAAACTCTCTGAAGACAGGGGCTGTTTACCATTTGTATTTCCTCCTCCCCTGCCATAGCAAAGTGCCTGGAACACAGTTGGTGCTTAGTTAAGTGCTTGTTCATTCATTATGAACACTATGATCCTAAGTGAGCTCACCACAACTAAATTATTGACAACCATATAAAATTAAATGAAAGGAGGAAAAATAAGTATCTATTTTCTTAAATCTATGACTTTATTCGTATTTCAGTATTTGTCTGTTAATATTTATCAAGTTCATAATTGAAAACTTAAAAAAAAAAATTTGAACAAGGCCCCAGCCATGGAAAAGAAAAAAAGAAATGGCATAAAAGTTTTTAAGTACTTAAAAAAAAGAAAAAAAATAACTTACCACAAAGGAAGCCTTTAGAGTGATAGCTCAGCTGACACTTCAACGTTTCTGAAGCTAATTTAGTTATAGTAGCAAAGCCATTGCCTGGGACTTTTGAACAGTTTTACCATTTCGTAGGCTAAGACAATGGGTAAGCTGACAGTGGAAAGGGACAGGTGGGAGTGAGCACACCTGCAGATGAACAATGGAGAGAGCTGGGGGTGGGGTGGTGGTATGAGTTAGAGGGTAGTGGCAGAGATGTAAAAAAAAAAAAAAAAAAAAAAAGGAAGAAAGAAAGAAAAAAGAAAAAGAAGAAGAAAAAAAGAAAAAAGAAAAGAGCATCAATACAACATTAAAATACGCAGAAAAAAACAAAAAGACATTCAGAGGGTGGCACAAATATGGCAATTTTGTTAATACCTTGTTAAATTTAATACATACTTTAAAAAACTGTACATAACAGTTCATATACGACCTTCTTTTTGGTTTGAATACTGAAATGTTAATGATTAAGTTCATAATAAAAAAGAAATTTCAAAACTACAGTGCACGCTGCTGAGTAGAGGAAGAGGAGAGGAATGTATTTGAAAAATGAATGTGAAATAAAAACAAAAGGAATCAATAAAATTAAACACACACACACAAAACAACAACAGCAATGAAGAAAAGCTACAATCTATAGGCGTGACCCAAAAACAGCAGTCAACTTGTTGGGAGATGCCATGCTTCATGCAAAATACAATTCTGCAATCCACACAGTCCCACAGACCTTCAATCCACTAAATTTTGTTTAAGCCTTTACTTTTAAATTCAACTTCAACCTTTTCAACCTCTTTGGGATCTCTGAGCAGGATGCTTTCTATACCTCCCAACCCTAGTTCCCTGCAAAAATGCATCTAAAGCTACCACCAAAACTCAGGGTCAACTCCTGAGAGGAGATATTATTAGTTAAAAATCACTAATGCAAAATGTTTGTTCAAAGTGTTTCTGAAGTTCTTAATTATGAACAACAATAAGTCTGATATATGGAGATGACATCAAAGTTGGGGAGCCAGTTTATTTACTTTGAAATTTAAAAAATATTTTGGATAATGTAGTCTATAAGATCTTTGAGTCCTCTCCATGGAGAAGGTGGTTACCTCTCAAATGTACGTGGTTAATGGGTTCCATAAACCGCTCCCCACCATGCTTCCAGAGGAATGGAATTTACCATAAGCAAATACTAAACATGTGTGATATTAAAAATATGGTTTCAGAAGATGGCAACTAGCTTTTCTATCATCTTAGATCTTAACTTCTGGAGTCAGATTTGGTTTCAAATCTAGCTTCAGACACTTAATAGCTGTGTGTCCCAGGGCAAATCACTTAATCTCTGCTTCAGCTTCCTCAACTGTAAAACAGAGAAAACAACAGCACCTATCACACAGGGTTGTTGTGAGAATCAAATGAGGTTGTAAAGTATTTAGCAAACTTTAAAGAGCTCTATAAATACTGTTATTAGTATTGTTATTATTATTACAGAAAGGGCCATACCGATTATCAGAGATCATCTAGCCCAGGGCTTCTTAAGCTTTCTCCACTCTCGATCCCTTTAGCACTTCTTAAACTGTGAGCGGAGACCCCATATGGGGTTTGTGTCTGTCTGTCTCTCTCTACATACATACATATCTATATATCTATATATCTCTATCTCTATATCTATCTATCTATCTATCTATCTATCTATCTATATATATATATATATTTTTTTTTTCAAAACCAACACCTACACATGATGGAAGCATTTTAAGAGAAATCCGTATGACACAGAAGAAACATCAACAGGAACTACAGTACTTAGGAGGTCTAGATTCTAACCCCACTCTGCTATTAACTAGCCAAGTTACTTTGGACAAATGGCTCATCTGAGTCTCAGTGTCTTCTGTAAAATGAGGGAGTTAGATTATCTCTGCAGTCTCTAAGCTTTCACATTCTGTGATCTAGCATTTATATTGCTTTTGAGTTAGAAGTAAAAAATAAAAGTGGGTAAAAACTATATGGAAGGAAGAAAGCTGCTTTCTCCCAGAGGACAGCATGATGCCAGAGATTTGTCTGTAGCAGATAGTTTAAGAATTTCATATTGGTTAGCATAGATAAAGGAATTTTTTCCTGTGGTATTGTAATCATAGGATTTAGAATGGCAAAAGTCATTTTTTTTTTCCTTGAGGGGAGTTTAGAGTCCAAATCCAGCTTTTATTGCAGAATGGAAGAGAAGAGGAAGTGAGGCAAAGAAGCCCCTGTTGGGGTCATTGATAGACCAAGCGGCAGAAGGTCCTTTAGATAGTCCTTTATCACTTCACAGATAAGGAAACAGGCCACTTAGTGAAATTATTTGCTGCAGATAATACATGTAGTAGACCTGATGATTACAAACACTGTACTTTTTCTACTGTACTATCATACTTGGAGCTACTGAACAACTGATTTTAAGTCATAAAAAAAATCTGTTGGAGCAGCTAGGTGGTGCAGTGAGTAGAGGACCGGCCCTGGAGTCAGGAAGACCTGGGTTCAAATCCGGCCTCAGACACTTGACACACTTACTAGCTGTGTTACCTTGGGAAAGTCACTTAACCCCAGTGGCCCTGCCTCCCCCCCCCAACCCTGTTCAAAAAAACCCAAAACAAATCCATTATCTCTTAACCAAGTTAACCGTGCATTCTAGTTGTGAAAATATCTGTATCCATTACCAGGTTGTGAGCTTACTCAGTAAAGAGTAAAAATGCTTTGTATAAATTAGGCACTTCATCAGCAAATACCATTAGAGTTGTTTTCTAATATAAGACTAGAAGTAGAGACCAATTAAGAGGCTATTCTAGTAATTAAAGTGAAAAGTGATGAAAGCCTGAACAAAGGTGATGGCTCTCTCTGTGAATGGAGAGGAAACATTAAAAATGTGGCACCAGAAATGACAAAAGTGAAAAAAAAAATCAAAGGGACCTGATGAAATCATCAACTTGTGTGTATTCCTCCAAAAATGAATACTGCATCCCATCCCATCCTACGTATTTTTCTTTGAGGGAGGGGCAGGGAGGGTAGGAGAGGTGTGGGGAAAATGATGAAAAGGATATGACTTTTTTTTTCATGTTTTTCTATATTTTGCCACAGGGGATCTACCATCCAATGAGCAAGATTTTTTTTTCTTTTTCCTGATACCTCCTGCATACCAAAGGAGCACGAGCTGTTCAGAGATAAACTCTCACTCTCATAAAGTGACCAGGCCATCTTCTTTTAGAGCATACATTCCTTTGATGACTTGGCTGCCATATGTGTTATTAGCTCCTCATCTTTCACATGTTGGAGTCTGCTCATACCATCCATTTTCCTCTCCATTACTCTCTGAGTGACACTCATTTTTATTATCTTGGAGGCTGCAGGGTTAACGATTCCTAGCATTATAACACTAGTAGAATTTTGGTTTTAAAAAAAAGAAGTAGGCCTTTATTCTGGGAGAAATCTTGGGGTCATTAAAAGGGCTTTACAATTTCCTAAAAGCAATTCAACTCACTTCACGCCCCTAGCTTAATTCTGGGTTCAAATCACAGTGCATTTGTACTATCCATATATTCTGATGGACAAGATCTAATATCTTGCCTAACTGTCTATTATAATCTGGACAATAAGCCTTTATTTGATTTTTCCCACATGGATAATTAAATCAAAATTTTTTGAGTAGTTACAGATCTCTTCCAGGAGTCTCTGAAATGTTAAAGTGTTTGATACAATGAACACCACAATGTCATGGCCAAACAGAAAGGGGGAGGAACTGAGGAAAGAAGGAGGAGGGAAGACAGGAATCTTCACCACCCACAGTGAAAAAACTTTTAGATACATATTCCTGTTTTCTGAGTGAGCTGATACTAATGATCAGAGAGTGAAACAAGTTCTCTATTGCAGCTTTCAAGAAATCTTAAATAAATTTCTAAGTACCAATAGTAGGCATCTTATAGGAAGAGAGCCTTTAAGGTAGCATTTTGCCCTACCAAATCAGATGCATAGGGGGGCAAACCCAAAATGATGGCTTGAAAACAGGGACTCACTTAAGCTCTCCCCCAAATCCCTCCAAACACCTGTAAAAAAAGGACTCTAAACAAATTCTAGAGCTACAGGACCCACAAAATAACAGAGGGAAACAAATCTCCAGCCCACGATGGCATGGATGGTTGCTGGGATGGGTCTATCGCACCATGCTGGGAGCCAAGCACAGTCCCGTGTAGGATGGATCTGGCACAGACCAGGCCGGGGTAGACAAGATGAAGCAGGCCTTAGGGCCCTGAATCACTGAACTATGGCAGTTACCAGATTTCTCAACCCACAAACACCAAAGAAAATGGAGCAGGTCAGTGGGAAAACTGCTGTATCTGGGTGAGGGAAGTATGCTGTTTGACTGCAGATTACAGCACAGGCCAAGAGAAAAGCATCATACCACCTCAGAACAGAAGTAGCACTGAAAACAGCAGTGCAAAACCCTTGAAGGTTGAGACAAAGCACTCTCCATTCTGAAAGCAGTCATACCCTGATCAAAAGCTCAAAAGTCATGAAATTGGCTGGGAAGATGAGCAAGCAGTGTAAAAGGACTCAGACTATATAATCTTCCTTTGGTGACAAAGAAGATCAAAACATACAGTCAGAGGTCAACAAAGTCAAAGATCCTACATCAAAAGCCTCCAAGAAAAATATGAATTGGTCTCAGGCCATGGAAGAGCTCAAAAAGGATTTGGAAAAGCAAGTAAGAGAAGTAGAGGAAAAATGGGGAAGAGAAATGAGAGCGATGCAAGAAAATCATGAAAAACAAGTCAACAACTTGCTAAGGGAGACCCCCAAAAATACCAAAGAAAATAACACCTTAAATCCACATGGCAAAATAGCTCCAAAAAGCCAATGAGGAGAAGAATGCCTTGAAAGGCAGAATTAGCCAAATGGAAAAGGAGGTCCAAAAGCTCATTGAAGAAAATAATTCCTTAAAAATTAGAATGGAGCAAGTGGAAGCTAATGACCCTATGAGAAATCAAGAAATTATAAAACAGAACCAAAAGAATGAAAAAAATGGAAGACAATGTGAAATATCTCATTGGAAAAACCACTGACCTGGAGAATAGATCCAGGAGAGATAATTTAAAAATTATTGGACTACCTGAAAGCCATGATCAAAAAAGAGCCTGGAGATCATTTTTCAAGAAATTATCAAGGAAAATTGCCCTGACGTTCTGATATCAGAGGGTAAAATAGAAATTGTGGGAATCCTCCGATTACCTCCTGAAAAAGATCCCAAAAGGAAAACTCCTTAGGAATATTGTAGCCAAATTCCAGAGTTCTGAGGTCATGGAGAAAATATTGCAAACAGCCAGAAAGAAACAATGCAAGTATTGTGGAAATACAATCAGGATAACACAAGATCTAGCAGCTTCTACATTAAGGGACTGGAGGGGTTGGAATATGATATTCCAGAAGTCAAAGGAGCTAAGATTAAAACCAAGAATCACCTACCCAGCAAAACTGGGTATAATACTTCAGGGGAAAAAAATGGACATTCAATGAAACAGAGGACTTTCAAGCATTCTTGATGAAAAGATCAGAGCTGAGTAGAAAATCTGACTTTCAAATACAAGACTCAAGAGAAGCATGAAAAAGTAAACAGGAAAGGTAAATCATAAGGGACTTACTAAAGTTGAACTGTTTACATTCCTACATGGAAAGATGATATTTGTAACTCATAAGACCTTTCTCAGTATCAGGGTAGTTGAAGAGAATATACATATATATAAACAGAGGGCACAGGGTGAGTTGAATATGAAGGGATGATACCTTAAAAAAAATAAAATTAAGGGGTAAGAGAGGAGTATTTTGGGAGAAGGAGAAAGAGAAAGATATAATGGGGTAAATTATCTCACATAAAAGTGGCAAGAAAAAGCAGTTATAGAGGAAGGGATGAGGGGAGAGGTGAAAGGGAATGAGAGAATCTTACTCTCATTGGATCTGACTTGAGGGAATAACATACACACTCAATTAGGTATCTTACCCTACAGGAAAGTAGAGGGGAAGGGGAAAAGAAGGATGATAGAAAGGAGGGCAGATTGGGGGAGGAGATAGTCAAAAGCAAACACTTTTGAAAAGGGACAGGGTTGAGGGAGAAACGTGAATAAAGGGGGACAGGACAGGATGTAGGGAAATATAGTTAGTCTTTCACAACATGACTATTAAGGAAATGTTTTGCATAACGATACATGTGTGGCCTATGTTGAATTGCTTGCCTTCTCAAGGAGGGTGAGTGGAGAGGGAAGAAGGGAGAGAATTTGGAACTCAAAGTTCTAAAAACAAATGTTTTTTTAAAAAGTTGTTTTTACATGCAACTGGGAAATAAGATATACAGGCAATGGGGCATGGAAATCTATCCTGTCCTACAAAAAAGTAATGGGAAAGGGGATAAGAGGTGGGGGTGGGGAGTGGGGTGATAAAAGGGCAGGCAGACTGGGGAAAGGGGAAATCAGAATTTATGCCATCTTAGGGTAGGGGAAGAGTAGAAATGGGGAGAAAATGTGTAACTCAAAATCTCATGGAAATCAATTTTGAAAACTAAAAATATTAAATAACAAAAAATAAGTATAGTAGTATCTTGTATTCTCATGGTCCAGATGTGGTCCTATTATGTGATATACTACGAAAAAATTTGTGAAATACTATTTCCTACTGAAACCTTTATCAAGGATACCATTGATTAGTATATAGATAGTTCTCATTAAAATATTTATATAGCTAGGAAAGTCATCAGCATTTTCTTGTTCATCTCCTTTTGGATATTAATAAGTTATTAAATTTTTTTCCACATGTTTCATCTCCTCCCTTCAGTTACCTTACAAATCAGTTATTCAAGGCCCCCACAACTGTACCATCTCCTGCACAGAACTCCTCTATACATATTTGGTCTAATTCAATGGTTTTTCTTGTCTTTGTTTTCCATAATGCTTGTTTGCTACCTACTCTATAACCATATCTGAGACTTAAAGTACCAATGTGTGCCTTCTGTCCTTGGTGATGAAAGTTCACTATAAAAATCTATGAAACTACTAACTACATGAAATATTGCTCCAAGTAACAAACAAGAGAAACACAAATAAAATTATCTCTGGGGTTTCATATCACACAATGCAAAAATGGCAAAAGATGGAACTAGTCAATGTTGGAAAGTTCATGGGAAGAAAAATCATACTAGTACACTATTGGGTGGAGATACTTTAACCATTCTGGAAAGAATTTTTTAATTTAATTTATTTATTTTTAGGTTTCAAAATTCACTTCCACAAGATTTGGAGTTCCAAATTTTCTCCCAATCTCTCCCCTACCCATACCCCAAGATGGCATGCATTCTGATTATCCCTTCCCCCAATCAGCCTTCCCTTCTATCGACCGCCCCCCCCATCCCCTTCCCTTCTCTTTTCCTGTAGGGCAAGATAGATTCCTATACCCCACTGCCTGCATATCTTATTTCCCAGTAGCATGTAAAAACAATTTTTAACATTCATTTTTAAATCTTTGCATTCTACATTCCCTCCCTTTCTCCCTCCCCACCCACCCTCGTTGAGAAGGCAAACAATTCAATGAAGGTTATACAAGTGTAGTCGTTCAAAACACTTCCATAATATTCATGTTGTAAAAGACTAACTATATTTCCCTTCATCCCATCCTGCCCCCCATTTATTCTATTCTCTCTTTTGACCCTGTCCCTCCTCAAAAGTGTTTGTTTCTGATTACCCCCTCCCCAATATTCCCTCCTTTCTATCATCCACCCTCTCATCCCCTTCCCCCCTACTTTCCTGTAGGGTAAGATAGATTTCCATACCCAACAAAGTGTGTCTGTTATTCTCTCCTTAAGCTAAATCTGATGAGAGTAAGATTCATTCATTCCCTCTCACCTTCCTCTTCTTCTCCTCTACTATAAAAGCTTTTTCTTGACTCTTTTACATGACATAATTTACCCCATTATACCTCTCCTTTTCTCCCTCTCCCATTCCTTAATTTTGTTTTTTTAGATATCATCCCTTCATATTTAACTCACCCTGTGCCCTCTGTACACACACACACACACACACACCCTCCAACTACCCTAATACCAAGAAAGATCTCATGAGTTACAAATATCATCTTTCCATGTAGGAATGTAAACAGTTCAACTTTAATAAGTCCCTTATGATGTATCTTTCCTGTTTACCTTTTCATGCTTCTCTTGATTCTTGTGTTTGAAAGTCAAATTTTCTACTCAGCTCTGGTCTTTTCATCAGAATGCTTGAAAGTCCTCTATTTCATTGAATGTCCATTTTTTTCCCCTGAAGTATTATACCCAGTTTTGCTGGGTAGGTGATTCTTGGTTTTAATCTTAGCTCCTTTGACTTCTGGAATATCATATTCCAACCCCTCCAGTCCCTTAATGTAGAAGCTGCTAGATCTTGTGTTATCCTGATTGTATTTCCACAATACTTGCATTGTTTCTTTCTGGCTGTTTGCAATATTTTCTCCATGACCTCAGAACTCTGGAATTTGGCTACAATATTCCTAAGGAGTTTTCCTTTTGGGATCTTTTTCAGGAGGTAATCGGAGGATTCCCACAATTTCTATTTTACCCTCTGATATCAGAACGTCAGGGCAATTTTCCTTGATAATTTCTTGAAAAATGATCTCCAGGCTCTTTTTTGATCATGGCTTTCAGGTAGTCCAATAATTTTTAAATTATCTCTCCTGGATCTATTCTCCAGGTCAGTGGTTTTTCCAATGAGATATTTCACATTGTCTTCCATTTTTTTCATTCTTTTGGTTCTGTTTTATAATTTCTTGATTTCTCATAGGGTCATTAGCTTCCACTTGCTCCATTCTAATTTTTAAGGAATTATTTTCTTCAATGAGCTTTTGGACCTCCTTTTCCATTTGGCTAATTCTGCTTTTTAAGGCATTCTTCTCCTCATTGGCTTTTTAAACCTCTTTTGCCATTTGGGTTAGTCTATTTTTTTTAAGGTGTTATTTTCTTCAGTATTTTTGAGGTCTCCTTTAGCAAATTAACATGTTTTTCATGTTTTTCTTGCATCGCTCTCATTTCTCTTCCCCATTTTCCCTCTACTTCTCTTACTTGCTTTTCCAAATCCTTTTTGAGCTCTTCCATGGCCTGAGACCATTTCATAGTTTTCTTGGAGGCTTTGGCTGTAGAAGCTTTAACTTTATTGCCTTCTTCTGGTTGTATGTTTTGCTCTTTGTTAGCAAAGTAAGATTCTATAATCCGAGTCTTCCCCCCACCCCCGCTGTCTGCTCATTTCCCCAGCCAATTACTTGACTATTTAACTTTTTGTTAAGGGAGGACTCTGCTTCCAGTGTGGAGGGTGTAATGTGTCAACCTTCAAGGGTTTTGTGCAACTGTTTTCAGGGATACTTCTAGGGACCTATGAATTTGCAGTTCTTCCAAAATGGTATAATCAAAGGAGAGGTGTTTACTCCTCTCCTGACCTGTGTGTGACCACAAGCACTGTCTTCTGCCCTGGAACTGTGAGGGAGATTCCTTCTCCACCTCCACCACAAGCTCTGCCATGCCAGTGCTCCTCCTCACCCCAGGACTGCAACCCAGATCCAAGATGGGTAAAGCAAGAGAATCCTGCCTCAGTGCCAGCAAAGAGATCCCTACAATCCCCCTCTGATCAATCGCTCTATCCCCCCACCATCTGTGGGTTGAGAGCTCTGGAAGCAGTTGTGGCCTTTGCTGCAGCTGCCACCCTGAGACCAAGCTCTTCTCTTATCTAGGTCCGAAAGACTTTTCCTACTGACCTTCTGAGTCATCCTTGGCCTTTGTGGATTGAGAAGTCTGGAAACCCACCACAGATGCCAGTGATTCAGTTCCTGCTCTGGGTTTCCTGGGGTCCTGTCTTTGTTGGCATGGTCCACTTGGACTGTGCTCTTCTCTCAGATTGGTGCAACAGGCCTTTCCTGTCAACCTTCCAGGTTGTCTTGGGCTGGAAATTTATTTCACCCTGTCATTTTGTGGGTTCTGCTGCTCTAGAATTTATTTGGAGTCATTTTTACAGGTGTTTGGAAGGGTTTAGGGGAGAGCTCCAGCGAGTCCCTGGTTTTACTCCACCATTTTGGCTCTGCCCCCTGCAGAGAAATTTTGAACCATGCTACCCAAGTGACTAAAATGTCCAAGACTTTGACCCAAAGAACCCACTGCTTCCTATATACTTCACAGAAGTCAACGATAAAAGCAAAGTCCACATACAGCAAATATTCATAGGAACACTCTTTGTAATAGCAAAAAACAAGGAGAAAAAAAGATGCCTATCAATTGTGTAATTGCTAAACAAACTGTGGTATAATAATGTAATAGAATATTATTGCACTGCAATAAACAATGAATATTAAGAATTCAAAAGAGAATGGAAATATATATAAACTCATGCAATATGACAGAAGGAGAAAAAGGAAAAAAATATGTACAATTAATCAACAAGCATTTATTAAGTTCCTGTTATATACAAGACACTTTGCTAAGCACTGGTAATACAAAGACAAAAAAAAAAAAGTAAAAGGTCTTCCTCTCAAGGAGCTTATAGTCTAGCTTGTGAAGCTACAAATAGAGACGTAAATGAAATAGATTTTGATGGGAAAGCATTAACAATTTTGGATATCAAGAAAAGCCTGCTGTTGAAAGTGACGCTTGAATTGAGTCTTGAAAGAAACTAGGGATTATGAGAAAAAGAGGTATGGTTAGAACAGAACACATTTTAGGCATGCAAGTCATGTGCAAAGGTGATTGAATGCCATGTATGAAAAACAGCAAGAAGATCAGTTTACATGGAAAGGCAGATGGGAGCCAAATTGTGAAAGGTTTTAACTGTCCAATACAGAAGTTTATATTTGTTCCTGGAGGCAAAAGGGAACCACTAGAACGAACTGAGCTTACTAAGTGAGGGGAGTGACAGTGTCAGAGTTGCTTTTTAGGAAAATCAATCTAGCAGATGCGTGAAAGACAGAATGGAAAATGGAGAGAATTGAAGTAAGGAAACTAATTAGGAGGGTGAGGGGGTATGAAGGCCAGAACTAGGATGGTGGACATTTGAGTAGAGAGAAAAGGATAGACTGAAAAAGGTGCTGTGGAGGTAGAGAAGACTCAGCAACTGTACAGATATGTAGGGAAAGTGAGGAACCAAGGCTAACACAGAAGTTATTGTCCTAGGTGACTAGGTGGTTGTGGTGGTACCCTTAACTGAAGTGGGGAATCTAAAAGGTGGGCGGGTTGAGGGAAAAAATTAATCTCAGTTTTGGACACATTTATATGCCTGTGGTATATCCAATTCAAAATGTTCAGTAATAACATTGGTTAATATGACAGAAAAGGAAAATGACAAATGTTGGAGTGGATGTGGGAAAATTGGGACACTAAAGCACTGTTGGTGGAGTTCTGAACTGATCCAACCATTCTGGAGAGAAATCTGGAACTATGAGTATATTGTCTTTGCTAAACTATTTTTTCCCTTCTTTTTTTATTCTGTTAAAAAGGATGGCTTGGGAGTGAAGGTGGGGAGAGGAGAGGGAAGATACACTTGGAAATGAAGGCGATGTACAAACAAACAATATCAGTAAAAACTGGAATTTAAAAACAATTTTGCTTCCATTTTTCTCTTGCTGCAAAGAGCTTTTTTCCAGTCTCTTCTCCCACCACCCCACTTCCTTTGCAATCACTTCCTACTCATATTTTATATCTTATATGTACATTTTCTGAAAGTTGTTTCCCCTATTAGGATGTGAACTCTTTGAGGGCAAGACTGTTTTTCCCTTTTTTTTTTTTGTTTCCCCATATCTTATTAGTATAGTGCCTGGGACATAGTAGGTGCTTAATAAAGGCTTTTTGACTGATTGTTCCCTTCCTTCCAATTTTCATTATCTAAATGTCGTTGGAATTATTTTCCTTAGCTGGGTCTCTTTTAAAGGTTTCTTTAAAACTCATTTTAAGGATCTACTGCTTGTTTTATGAGATAATACTTCTCATAATCTATCATTATCCTTCTGTAATATTTTTGGACAAGACCTGTGATTTCATCTAAATAAGAAGCTATATGTGAGCAATGACCTCTATTAATACCCATCAAGACCTAAGCAAATTATAGTCTTATATAGAAGTAAAAGGAACAACTTGAGTTTACTGAGTAGTACAGTGAAATGGTCCAATTTGCAATTCATGAAAATCAATTTGACAGCTATTTGAAGAATGGGCAAGACTCAGGGACTTGCCAGAAGCCACGAATCCATTATGTGTCAGAGGCAGGACTTGAACCCTGGTCTTGCAAGATGCTAAGGCTAGCTCTCACTATCTGCTACATCAAGTTGCTTCTCTCTCTCTGCAAGATTTTACAAAAATATTTATGTTCTAAACCCTTGGTTTCCAAATGTTGAAGCAAACTATACTGAGATCCGAGGCCTATAATAAAAATTAAAGATGTGTTCTGAAGTATATAAGCTCCATCAAAGGAAGACCTAAGTCTCCCTAGAAGAGAACAAAAATTAAAACAGAAAAAGTTTTAAATTCCTCAAAGAGGACAGAATTTGATCATTAGTTTACAAGAGGCCAAGGAAAGGATGAGGTGTCTTTTCACCAATCAAATGAAGAAGACTTAACTTTTGCACATCAAAGAATGTACTCAAAGCAGTAGTTTCTAGAAGACATTAATATAGATCTCTTTTAGTAGTTCTAAAAACCTTAACTGGACCTGTGTACTTTTGTTTTATAATTACTATGCTACATGACTTTATAGTAATAAAACTAGTTGGAGAAGGAAAAGTCTATTCTGATTTAGAAGGAAGCTTAGTCAAGTCAATAAGCATTTATTAAGTACTTAATATTTGCTAGAAATTGTGCTAAGCATGGCATATAAAAAAAGGTAAAAAACAGTCCCTGCTCTCAAGAAGCTTAGTCTAATGAGGGAGATGGCATGCAAATAACTATGTACAAAAAAAAGATATATACAGGATACATTGAAAGTGATCTTAGAGGAAAAGCACTAGCATTAAGAGGGGTAGAGAAAAGCTTCTTATAGAAAGTAAAATTATAGCTGGGTCCTGAAGGTAATCAGTAAATGGAGATATATAGAAATACAGATATATAGATACAGATATAGAGAGAAATCCAAACAAAGGCAACAGCCAATCAATCAATGAACATTTATTAAGTAGTGAAAACGCATATAATTGGGAGATGAAATGTCTTACACAAGAAACAGAAAAGAAGCCAGTATTATTTGATTGTAGAGTACACAGTAGGGAGTAAGGTGTAAGAAGACTGAAAAAGACTGTTCTAAAAGGCACTGATTTCCTAGCAGAGGTTTTTATACTTGATCCTGGAGATGACAGGGAACCACTGGAACCTACTGAACAGGGAGATGATGTGGTCAGAGCTGCACTTTAGGAAGATCAATTTCATGGCTAAGCGAAAGATAGATTGGAGTGAGGAGAGACATGAGGCAGGGAGACAAACCAGAAGGCTGTTTCGATTGTTCAGGTGTGAGGTGGTAACAGCCTGCACCAGGGTGAGGAGTGTTAGAAAAGAGAAGGGGATGTATGAGAAATGCTATGAAGGTAAAAACAATAGTACCTGACAAGTGATTGGACATGGGGGAGGGGGAGGAAAGAAGATAAAGTGAGAAGCAGTGAGGAGTTGATGACAATGAGGCTGTGAACCTGGGTGAATGGGTGTCCTCAGCAGTAATTGGGAAATCAGAAGAAGGGATAATAGATAATTTCATTTTTAACACATTGAGTTTAAGATGTCAAAGGCAGTTGCAGATGAAAGACTAGAAGTTAGGAAAGAGCTTCTGGTGAAATAAAGAGATCTGAGAATCATGTGCACAGAGATGATAACTGAATACATGAGAGCTGATGAAATCACCAAGTAGCATAGAGGGAGAAGAAAAGAGGGTCCAGAACAAAGCTTTAAGGGTACATGGTTAGGTAGTATGACCTAAATGAAGATCAAGCAAAGGTGACTGAATAGTAGTCAAAACAGGGAGAAAGAGAACCAGGTAAGAGCAGAGCCACTAAAACCAAAAGAAAAGAGAGTATCAAGGAGAAGCAGGTGATCAACAGGGTCAAAACAAAAGCTGCAGAGAAATTAAGAAGGATTGAGAACTGAGATAAGGCCATTAAATTTCACAGTTAAGAGATCATTGGTAACTTCGGAGAAAGCTGTTTCTCTTGAATGTCAATCTCTCCAAACAGATGTTTATTCACGTGATATTTATACCTCTGATATGCTCCCCATGTTCTCCATTGGGCATTTGTTCTGGGCAGTTATACTTTCCATTCCCTCTAGTTTCAGGCTCAACTGTACTCCAGAAAGAAAAGAGACCCTCACCCTAAGACTTGCAGAAATTTTCCCAGTTCAGTTCAAGCTGGGCCTCAGCTTTGATGGTTACTATCTCCATGGGAGGAGGTCAAAGAACAGGATCACTCTAGACAAGCTAAAGCCCCTAGGCTTTGTATTTCTTTCCACCTACTCTTTTTGGTACAAGAATGAGTCCTTTCAATCGAAAGATTTTACCCTAACTCATTCTAACTACAGGGCTTTGCAAATCCTAAATCACTATAACTATTTAAACTGTTGCAGCAGCTGCTACTACTGCTAATCTCTTTACACAAGGCCTTAGGGCTAAATGGCACAATGGATAGAGTGCCCTGGAATCAGGAAGGCACATCTTCCAGAGTTCAAGTCTGGCCCTCAGATACTTACAAGCTATGTGATCCTGGGCAAGGCACCTAACCCGTTTGCCTCAGTAACTCATCTATAAAATGCTCTGGAGAAGGAACTTGGCAAACCACTTCAGCATCTTTGCCAAACAAATCCTAAATGGGGTCATGAAGAGTTGGACACAACTGAAATGAATAACAACAAATTCAAGGTCAAATATCTCCGAGGTTTAGTTTAAGTTTAAAAAAAAAATCCAAGCCTCTCCCATTTCTGTCAGCAAATAAACGTGTGGAAAAAAGGTAAAGAGGCAAATCATGAACTGGAGCCAGCAGGCAGTTTACCTAGATTTTTCATATGCATCAGAGATACTCAAAGTACAAACGACCCTGGAGGCAAAGAAAGGATGGCAATTTTCTTGAGGCCTCAATGAGGGTTGGCAAGGTCCAAATTAGCTACTCAGCCTCTAACAATGATAAGGCTCCATTCTTCCTGCTCTATAGGTCATGTTGGCTATCTTTTTGTTCTTCCAAGAAACATGCTGTTGAGTAGATCTCCCTTTAAGTGCTGAACTCTCAGACTTGGAACTTCAAGATTCGGGAAAACCCATTAGGTTCTGCAAAGCTGGGAAGCCCATTCTCAGTATTTCTGTTCTCTAGCATAATGTGGAAGAAATACAGGTCTACTACTGCCATGTGTTCCTAAGGGACTTCAACAATATTCTAGCTGTTTGGGCAAGAAAAAACTGCTCGAGAATTCTAGTTTCTTATTTGTGTTTAGAAAAGGAAACAAAAGCTGATGGCTTTTGGAATTTTAGATTCAATAATCTCAAGGTCAACTGGTAAAAAAAAAAAAAAAGCCTGTACACATCACCATGTGCTTCTCTTTCAAGTTGCCATTAACTGCTCAGGGTGACATGGGAAAGGAGAGAATCACCCCACTCCTACTTCCAATAGGGAGGTTCACTCTAAGTTTATTTTTCCATTACCATTAACTCTCATAGTATTCATAAGTCGTTCTATGGCCTTTCATATTGCACAATAGTTCAGATCCATTAACTTCACCTCATAGATAAAAAAAAGTGAAGAGGAGACAGTAGCTGACTTTACTCGGACATTGAAAAGTAGCAAACTAAGGTTAAACTAAGGAACAGAGATATTTAAATACCTTGAATTTACCATTAAGTGGAAAGACTGAATATTTCCTTTAATATCTTCTATTTTATCAAGCAATAGTGGTTTTGTATTGCTAATTTTTTGTTTTGCTTTTGTAGGGGGAAGGAGGAAGTGAACAAGCATTTATATAGTACCTATTATGTATCAGGCACTGTGCTAAGTGCTTTCTAAAAATATTATCTCATTTGATTCTTACAATAACCCTTAGAGGTGGGTGCTATTATTATTCCCTTTTCACAGTCAGGGAAATAGAGGCAAAGAGGTTTAAGTGACTTGTGCAGGGTCACACAGCTTGTAAGTGTCTGAAGCCAGATCTGAACTTAGCTCTTCCTGACTCCAGGACCAGTAATTGTAGGTGGTGGTTGTTCTTTTGGGGGGAGGGGACTGAGTAAACCCCCACAGGTTGCCTAGGCTCTAGCATATTGAAATTGATCAGGGCCACAGAACTAGTATGTAATAGTGGCAGGACTTGAACCCAGCTTCAATGCTAATTACATTGTGGAAAAAGCTGAAACCAAATGCACTAAAACTAAAAAAAAATTCACCCAACTACTATTGTCATCTATAGAATTTTCTTTGGGCTTATAAATTTCAAAGCTCTATGCCCCTACCCACCATGCCTTGCCTTTACCTTTGCCTTGAACTGCACTGCCAGCTTACCTTTGCCACTAGGTAGATATTCTAGGTAAGTATAATAATGTACTTACTCAAAATGCTCAATAAGGGCAGTAGGAAACCCTTCCTTCCTCCAATCACACAGTCACCTAGTGTGACTGGGTTCTAATAGAACTAGAACTAAAAGCTCAAGCTTGTCTCCCACCCTTCCCCTCTTCTTTCAGGCATTAAGATCAGCCTGTCTGAAGGAAATGAAGTAGATTATCTTCAAACAATCTATTATTCTTTGGTTACATGCTTTCTTTGAGGTGGAGTCCAACAGATTTTCATTAGTCCTGGACAGTGTAAGTTTGAACATCTATTCCCTGCCAGCGTGTGCCTCTATACATTATCTGGGGGTAGAACGAGGTTGTTCTTTTCCTCTTATTTGCTTCCAACTAAAGCTTTAAACGTTTCAACTAAAGAATCCTTTTAAAATATCTTACATATAGAATCTCATCTGTGCTAACCAGTTCTTGTGCTCATCTCCTTTCAATAAACTAATAGCTGTTACTTCCGTTTCTTCTAAGTTATTGACTATGATGTAACACCTCCCTCAGTCTTTGCTATTCACTTATAGCACATTTCCTGGTCTTAAAGTTCTTCAATAGGGCCATAAAATCCATTTTGTTCAACTATTTGAGAGCAGAGTGTAAATTTTAGGTGGCCCAGTATTTAATATTAAAATTTCTCTACTATTTATATACTATTTCTATATTTCAGTATTTTTTGCAGGATGCTTCACAACATTCATTCTCATGAAATCAAAAATGTCGATTTTTGCTTTGCTTATTCCTAAAGCAGATAAATTTAAGATCAGAGAGAAATAGATGCACGGTTGGTACATTTTCCCCCTATTCCTTTATACAAACCCTAGTACGTATTTTTTAAACATTTCAGAATTAAGAATCAGGTTCTTTTTTTAAGGTGAAAAGAAATCTGAAATGAATGTTGTACTATTTTGTCTTCAGAAGACAAAAGGCATCAATCAGCTGCTGTTGAAATTTCCACTAATTTTGAAGTTTAATATCTCTAGTGGATGGAAAAGTAATGGGAAACACTCCAAAAATATAATGAAACTTCTGTTAACATTTTTTGCTTTTGCTACTGCAGGAGAAATAACAAATTCTCAGTTAGAAGGGACCAAAGTGGGCCATCAGGTTCAACTTGTACAATACTCCCAACAAGGTGTCTCTTAAGATTTCAAATCAGTATTTCAGGCTGAGGATATTAAGGATAAAGAGATCAGAATAAGGATTAACCCAAAGTACTTTAAGAACTACTAGCATGAATCAAGGGACTTCTTCATTTCAAGCCAGAGAAAGTATAGTTAACAAGTTTCCTCAGGAAGGCATTTTTCTGAGGTCCACCCAAGAATATATTACTCAGTTCAACCCTCAAAAGAATTCTTTCTAATCTCACTGAGAGCTAGGTCTAATATCAGCAATGTTCCTTATCTAGAGGATTTAGCCCAGAATCCCAATTTATACAAAGAAGGGGCAGAAAGTTGAGAAAGTTGAGCTCCATTTTTCCCACCTGTAGAGTTAAGTCTCTATTTCTAGGTTACTTTACCTGTGTCAAGTGACTTATTGTGCTGCTTCTCTAAGCTCTTCTTTGAGCTTTTAAGTCTGAATTAGTGAGGGAGTCGGGGGTGGGGTGGTGGGGTGGAGAGGTCCAAGTGGAAGAAAAACTGATTAGTTTCCCTATTCCAGCTTTCCCACAAAAATATATAAATGTTTGCTTTGCATCAAGACTATTTATTTTCTTGGCTCACATCACAGAATTTCCAACCACACTTTCTGATCATTATCACCTGTTCCTCCACCTCTTTTTGTCTCATTCCTCCTAAACCTAATCTTTGTTCTAACTATGGCCTTCTGATCCCTTAATCTCTCTCAGAACTCTACTACTTTTGTTCTAGTCAAGGGGTTCTTAACTGGCTGTCCTTGAAATTAAAGAGACTCTTCTTTGACAGCTATATTTTAATATATTTGGTTTCTTTTATAATCCCATAAATTTTATGCATCTAAAAATATTTTTCTGGGAAGGGGTCAATAGGCTTTACCAGAGTACCAAAATAGTCCATAACACACAGAATAGGTTAAAAAGTCCTACTATAGTCCAACTTTTTCTCTCCACAGATTCTAGGTTTTTGTTCCCTGGTCCAACAGTGCCTGTCAGTATTCAACCCAGGGCCACCTGTACCTTTTTGAGCCATTAGGAAGGAAGTCAGGTAAACAAGCTAATTGAATCCATTACAAATCAAAGTTACTTAATCTCAGCCAGGTTCCTCAGTAATCCTCAATCTTTGCCCTTTAGACTCTTATCACATTTCCCAGAAGGGCTAGACTAAATCTCACTCCAAGCCTCCAGTGCCACCCCCTCACTTTCTAGTTTGTTAAGATAGAAGCCACATATTAGCAGCTTCCTCATCTTTCCTATTCCATGTCATCTTCACCTATCCTCCTTTGTTCTAATCTCAGAAAGCTAAGGCTTCTCCTCACCTGGTTAACTCTATTTGTGCCTTTAATCCCACCCACCAATCACCATCTCCTTTGAGACTTCCCTTTTCATTTTCTATCTCTTGCTTGAGTATAAATTCTGCCTCAGACTGGTACTACCTGTGTAATTCCAGGCAAATCTAACCTCTGCCTCAGTTTCCTCAACTGTTAAATGGAGATAATAACAGCACCTACCTCACAGGTTGGTTGGAAGGATCAAAACGCCTAGCACGATGCCTAGCACATAATTCAGTTTATTCCCTTGTACACGTTCCTTTCCGGCTGCCTACAAACAGACTTAGCTTGATCTCTCCCAAGTCCTTATCTAGTGCTGCATACCCCTTACAACCCCTTACACCATGTTCTCTGAAAGCTCCATTTTATCCTGTGAAGACTTTCCTTTTTCTTGCATTCTTTCCCCCATACCCCCTTTCTCATTCACGGAATAGGCCAGGAAGAAGAGTAGGCATACATCTTGCTCTTCACTACCATTTCTAGATCTTACCTTTGCCATCATCACCATTGAGCAGCCTGTTTTTTTAAAATCCACTCTATTCATTTTTATCACACTATTCATATCCTTGTAGTCCAGTTCATTTCCCTCCTTTCTTACAGAGATCCATATTGAAGTAATCATTTTTTTCTCATCCCCATCTGTTCTCATACTTGAGGACTTCAACATAACGTCCATGTGCCAAACACTCTAGCTTCCTAGCTCAACATTCTCATCTCCTGTTACTTACATACCTTCATTACATCTCAGTCCCACATAGAAATGCCACACCCTTGATCTCATCATTACTTACAACTGTGATAACCTCAATGATCCAGAATTGAGAAATTTTTCTTTGACCTATCCTCCTATCCTCCCATCTGACTTACTTTTCCTATACCTAATCTTTTAGTTCACCTTTGTCTCAATTCCTAGTCCACCACCCCTGCTCTGGCCTCACTTTAGTCACTGAGGCAAACAGAAAGTAAGTGACTTGCCCAGGGTCACACAGCTGGATTTGACCAGTTAACTTTAACACCATCTCTTATTCAGCAAAGGAACCAGGTGAGAACAGTGTCACAAAAGCCCTGGGAGAAGAGAGCCTGCAGGAAGCAAAGCTGGTCAACAGTAACAAAACCTTCTGACACATAAAAAAGGATGAGAACTGAGCAAAAAGCTGTTCATCCGTTTAAACATTTAAAAGTTACTAGTCGTTCTCAGATATATAGTAATTGTGTTATCCTCAGATAGTCACTTAATCTCTCAGTGCCTGAGACAACGTTTTAATACTTTAATTTGCAGAGAAGTTGCTGACTTGTATTGGTGGAAGGAGTTTCCTCACTGGAAGTTCCCTACATCAATGAAATGGCTGATCCAGGCCAAAAAAGAAAACAAAAGGAAAGAAAGTGATGTGGGCAACTCCAGCAAGAGCACTCCAAGGATAGTCCTAGAAACCAATTACAAGGGCTTGAAGTGAATGATAATGAGGCAGAAGACAGCTTTTTCTATGAGTTTGATAGTGAAATGAAGGAGATCTGGTGATCATATCTTGAGGATCAAGTTGAAGGGGGGAGGATTAGGGAGCTATATTTTTGTATTTAAAGCATGGGAGAGAGCTGGGCATGCTTATAGAGAAGGAACCAGTACATAGAGGTCCTAACCCTGCCTGGTTCAACATGAACCAAAACTGAATTCACTGTCTTCTGTACCTTCCCCCAGCCTTCCCCTCTTCTGAACTTCTCTATTACTGTCAAGGGTTTACCGGCTAGATTTCTTTCTCAAAACCCTATTTAGTAAACTTCAATGTCTCCCTATTTTCTCCAAAATCAAACATAATATCCCCCTTTTGGCTTTTAATCCTTTTTATAACCTAGCTCCTTCCCTAACTTTCCAGTCTTCTTACAATTTATTCCCTCTCCCCATACACCATGATCTAGTGAAGCTGGTCTCCTTGCTATGCCTTGCACAAGATATTCCATTTCCCTAGTCTATGCCTTTTTAGGGGCAGTACCTTGTATCTGGAAGGCTCTCTCTCCTCACTTGCACCTTCTGGCTTCCTTCAAGTCCCAGGTAAAATCCCACTTTCTGCAAGAAGCCTTGGCTAGTTCCCCTTAATGCTAATGCCTTTACTCTAAGATTCCCTCTCATATGTCTTCTCTATATATGTTTGCACATAGTTGTTTGCATGTTGTCTCCCCCATTAAATTATGCTCCCTGAGGGCCAGGACCCTTTTTGCCTTTCTCAGAGCTTAGCACAGTGCCTAACACACAGTAAGAACTTACTGCTTCTTTAGTTGATCAGTCAGTAAACATTCATTAAGCCTCAGAACACTTGTTAGCTTTGTGACTGTGGACAACTCACTTAACCTCACTGAGCCTTGGTTTCCCCATCTATAAAAGGAGGACAATAATAGCAACTACATGGCAAGGTTTTTGTGAGGGTCAAAATTAGATATTTGTATAGCACTATATAAATGCTAAGTACCACCACCACCACCACCACCACCACTACTACTGCTGCTACTACTATTGCTTCCAGGACAGAAATTGTAGACAGATGCAACTAAACAAGGATGGAGGGCTGGACATGGAGTCAGGAAGACCAGAGTCTATAGCCTGCCACTCACTAGTTGTGTGACCCTGGACAGTCACTTAACCTGTCTGCCTCAGTTTCCTCATTTGTAAAATGGGAATAATAATACCACCTTCCCAGGACTGTTGTGAAGATCAAATAAGATATTTGTAAAGTGTTTTACAGACCTTCAAGTGCTATATAAATCCTAGCTATTATCATTCATCTTTTTAAAGTCATGAACACCTTTGGAAGTCTGGTGAAGCCTTTAGACTCCTCAGAATTGTGGTTTTAAATAACTGAAAGAAAAGCTAAATTTCAGAAGTCAGCGAAAAGAAATGTAATTGTTTTCCCCATTCAAGCTCAGAGACCTCCTTAAATCTATCCATGGACCCCATGGACCCTAGGTTAAGAACCTCTGCTCTACAATAAAATATAAACTCTTGATTGTCATTTAAATCCCTTCACAGTTTGGCTCAGAACTACCATTCACTATTTCCCTTCACATTCTAACTAAGTGACTTCTCTGATCCCTACCTTCTAATAATACTGATTGCTACTTTGTTCCAAATGATACAATCCTATATTTTTACAGAAATTAATGAAAATCAAGTTTTCTTGGTCAAATTTCCGCCCCCCCCCCCATAAGACTGACCTTAAGTAACTATAGTTACTGGTCTACACCTGATCTGCCTTTGCCAATCAAATCAATCAGCCATCTGAACACAAATGAGTCATTTCTTTGGGTCATATTCCACACATGTGTGGACTTCAAGGGACAGAATAAAGAGAGCAAACCAGTCATATCAGATATTTTTAAAAGACCCTGCTACAATAGGAGTACCAATAAGAGTAAATAAGCAATGAACTAAGGGCAAATAAGATGAATAAAGAGCCAGAGAAAAGGACTGCAACCCAAACTGTTCAAAACCAAAACAGGAACCAGACTTGGTCTAATGAATATTCCAGATGACCAACCTAAAAAGAGAAGTGGATCAGAGAAGAAAACTTCTGAGACAGTGTTAACTGTAGGCCTTAAATGTCTCTATAATCTTAAGTCTACACATCTGTAGCTTATTTTATTATACCTTTTCTCTTAATTCTTTGGAAACATTTTATAAAACTTAATTTTTTAAAATTTTCCTAATGAACAACTATTATTTAGGCTTTAAAAAAAAAAAAGATATCAGAATTTCCCAATAACCATGCCCTGCCAATTCCTCCACTCAATCTTCCCTTGCAACAATAACAAAAACAAAACAAAAGCAAAACCCAAAGGATAAAACAACCTTATCTCATAGTATATTCATTATTCCATACCCATGGTTCCTCTTCTCACCTCTTTTACAAAGGTAAGGGGTATATTTCTTACTCTTTTCTTTCTTCCAGGAGAAAAATCATTTGTTTTAATTCATCTATGTACAGCACTTTTCTCAAATGCCATTATATTAATCTAAAGCCTGCTGGTTCTTTGTCCCTCTAAACTGTTTTATGTATTGTAAACAGATTAATAAACCTACAGCACAGGAAAACTGTTGTTTTTACAATCCTATTACAATTCCACATTCAGGTTCAGCTTCTAGCTTTTACTCACACTCCTCTCTTACCAGGAGTAAGAGTTTTTCCCCTTCCCTGTATCCATCTAAATTCTGCTAGGTCAAGTTCAATCTGCTTTCAGGTTTTTTGGGACCAGACCAGCCCTTTCTCTGAATTCTCATAGGACTTCTGCAAGTCATTCATTTGGGACATCAGGTTTATGAATCTTATATACAGGGTGTCCCTAAAGTCTGGGCACATAGAAAATCTCATTAATGGTTTCACTGAAGACTATGTTGTTCATCGAGTTCTTTTTCTGGGGCACGCTAAAAAAGATGTACTCAATGAAAATCACAGATGCAACACACTTAATTGAACACATAAAGAGTGAATGTGCTAAAATTGACAGCAATGTGGAGTTACTACATTAAGTTCACGTGAATCTTACAAAGGGCATCAACCTTTGCATCACAAATGATGGAAATCATATTGAAGATGTTATTTGTTAATATTCCAATTAAATAAAATGTTTAAAATTGCATTCATTTCATTTCTTGGAAATATGCATTTTTGCCTATGTGTCCAGACTTTAGGAAACCCCTATAGAAAAAAAATACTTTGATAATGTGAAGTAAATAAAAATAGACTGATTACTTTTTCTACTAGAATTCTTGAATGATATGATCCTGTGTTTCCTCATCCATTTTATAGAAACCAGCTCCATTTCTTCAAAAACCATTTCAACCTAGCACTAATAATAATAATTAATATATAACATTTACTATGTGCCAGGCACTGTGCTAAGCACTTTACAATTATTACCTCACTTTACAGATGAGGAAACTGAGGCAAACAGAGATTCAGTGACTTGCCCAGAGTTACACAGCTGGTAAATGTCTTGAGACTGAATTTAAACTCCAGTCTTTTGGACTCTAGGCCCAGTACTCTTATTCACTATGCCTCCTAGCTGTCCGCAGGAGTAGTGCTAATCAGTAAATATGCATAAACTATCCCTGAGGCAATGTGACAGTATATCAGGAAATACCCGAGTTCAAATCCAGCCTCATTCATTCCTTACAGACTCATACTCATTACTGATGCCCCACTTTCTGTGGTACTCACTGCAAACTTTACCAGGTTGAACCACTGTTATCCTATGAGTACTAAACAGGCTTGCAGCAATTTTACTGCACTTTACACATAGTAGTGGCCAAAAGTATTTTGCAAGAATTATCTTTTTTTTATTTAGCATTCGAAAACTAAGATCTGCCCTTCCAAGAGGCTCCATTTCATTTAATGGTACCATTATTCTACGAGATTTTGAAACCTTGGAGTCACTTCTCTCCAAATCAGTCACAAACTCCTATTGGCTCCTCCTTTGCAACACTTACTTCCGAGACTATTTTCTCTTTCCATTTAGACTGCTTCTATCTTAGTTTATCAACAGATGCCTCTATAGTGGCCTCCTACCTGATCTTCTTAACTCAAATGTACTGGGAACTAAGCTAGGCACAGGAGACAATATTAACTTTAATATTTTAGTATTTAGTATGGTCCCTGCAGGCAGAGAACTTATAGGATAGTAGGAGGATAAGACACCAACACAGTCATCACAGTAACAGCAGTTCACGAGGCTAGCAGGGATGTAAAAACAAAGTTCTGGGTCAAGTCTTTTGGAGAAGGTTATTACCAACTGCAGTGAACAAGTAGGTTTCATAGAGGCAATCCAATAGGAAGAAGAAAGAAGGAAGAAGCAGCAGCTAGAATTTATGTAGTGCTCTAAGATGTATAAAGTACTTTTACAAGTATCACCAAATGTTACCCTCATAGGTAAGTGCTATTATTATCCTCATTTTACAGATGGGGAAATTGAGGCAGAGGTTACAAATCTAACATGTATCTGAGACATGTAAAATGGACATTAAAAGGCAGAGGAAAGGAGTACAACAGGGTAGCCATTCTAGGCACAGCACAAGGAACAGCCTGAGAAAGGTATTGAGAGCCATAGGAAAGGGAGGACAAAGAGTTTATGGAGGAAATAATATGGGACGAAGCTGGTAAAGTGGCATCAAGTTGTAAAGCGCCTTGCATGCCAATCATAGGAGTAACCTGTGTAAGAAATTATTCTGGTAGTGGCACAAAGGATGGATTGAAAGAGAGAATGGAGGTAGAAAGACTTGTTAGGAGATTTACTACAGTAGACCAGACTGGTGATAATAAGGATCTGTGAGTGAAAGCAGTGGGAATGGAAATGAGGGAGGTGGATTCAATAGACTGTTACAGAGATTCATTCAACAGAAACCAGTAACTGAATATATGGATATAAGATATGGGAGGAAGTTGAAAGAAGAGTAAAAAAAAAAATAACTCTAAAGTTATAAAAATGGGAGTCAGAGACAAAAACAGTTAAATCAGGACACCAAACAAAGTTCAGGTTTAGGAATAAAGATAATGCTCTTGCTCAGGGCTGAGTCTGAGGACGTTTAAGTGATGAAGCCACTTAATTAGAGATGTAGATCTAGTCTGGAGATGAGAAGAAAAGAAAAGACAGATAGGTATAAGAGTCTTCTAAGTAGAGATAACAAACAGCTTAAAGTCTGGTTGTAAATGCCAAGAGAGAAAGTGGATTAAAGACTACATCTAGAACAGTCTGGGCTAACATATAACAAAGGATCCAAAAAGGAGACAAGCAAGGAACCTGAAGGAGGTACTATCTGTGAAAATAAGGAAGAACAAAACATCTGTTATAGGAAGGAGTTGTCAAGAATGGCAAAAGCTACAGAGAGGTCAAGTAGAATAAAGAATTTTTTTTAAAGGCCAATTAGATACAAATGTGAATTATCTGTAGTAATAAGGTACTGCTGACCTTGGTAGAAAAGATTCGAGTCAGTCAAGGACATATTAAGCATAATGTAAATAAGTTCTTTTCAGGGACTCTAGAAGGTCATGACCTCAGTCCACAGTTCCTATCACTAAGCTGCTGAGTGGTCAACCAGTACTTACCAGGGAGAAAAGCTACCAAAGAAAATCTATACCTTGTATGTTGGAAATCTTTCCTTTCATACAAGCAAGGAATAGCTTTATAACCTCTGGTTAAAGTAGTGACAAAAGAAAATCATTATAGTCCTAGAAAAAATGAAGAAAACAGCTTGTGGATTTTTTTTTTGTTGAATTCTCCTTCAGAACAGATGCTGGAAATACCATGCAATTACGAATTAATGCAAAATGAAGTGAGCAGAACCAGGAAAATATACACAACAGCTACAGCCATGTAAATGGAGCTAACAACAAAACAAATGAAACTGAATGCTGAAAAATAATAAAGCAAGCTTAATTCCAAGAAAGCGATAGGAGAAGGTACCTTCTTCTACTTCTTTGCAGAAGCGGGGGAGTATGGATGTGGAATGCTGATCAGATTATAAGAAGTAGCCAGGTGATTCCAAATCTGTTACTGAAGATCTCAAAAGTTTGTCAGACCATACCAAGAAAAATCTGTGTCCACTTGGCCCCATGGCAGTCTTATCTAGGCCTATGGGATGAGAGTGGGCCTTGCCTGGGGATGGGTAGCCCTGGATCCCAAGGAAGAAAGAGGGGTCAACTAAGCAGGACCCCAGATTGGCACAGACCATACTGACAGGCCAGGCATGAAATTGCAAGGCAAGGACAAGTAAGGCTCACTGGCTTTGTCTTTTTTTGGCTTTTTTTTTTTGGGGGGGGGGGTAGATAGAAGAGTCTTTATTCAAATGGGAATAGGCCTAGAGATTTCCCAGGTAGGAGAGGTCCCCTGAATAGTATCTGCCCTGACCAAATAATGTCAGATTTTTCAACATGTTAATTAATAATTAATGTTTTCTCCTCTCTTTTTTTTTTATTCTGTTATATGGAATGTACCTCTGGGAGAAGGGGCAATGAAAATATAGGTGATATGGAAACAGAAGACATCAATAAATTAAAAGAAAAAATAAAAATGTCATGTGATACATGTTAACAAATTATCGACAAACACCGAAAGGAAGGTGTCAAAGATCTAAAGATGATAGATGATAAGAGACTTCAGAGGTCATCTAGTCCAACTGAGTTCTGGTCAAGAATCCCAGAGGGTCAGTGCTCCTACCCCAGGTATTCCAAACCCTTCAGACTCCTTCATTCCAAAGATAAGGAAATTGAAACTCAGAAGAGATTAAATCATTTGCCCAAGGGCACAAAGTATTAAACACCAGAAGTGGGAATTGAATGAAGGTCCTCAACTACAGAGTCAACATTCTTCCCAAAGTATTTTGTTGCACTAAACAGTACAGATAGGAATATCTAGAGGCCAAGTATGGATACAGGCAAAACTACAATACTAGGAGAGGGGACCACAGAAAAATAGTGTAAAGTCAATGAGTGGTGCAAAGGTCATCACTTTAAAAAAATAGATTATCTTGCCTCTTGGTCTTTTGAAAAGCATCACTGGCGATCTGAAAACAATTTACTTAAAAAGAAACTCTAATACATTACTTTGCTTCAGTACAATTAAGCAAAAAACCTCTTCTTGACTTTCTACTTTGAAAATCATTAAATGGCAGAAACCAAGAAAATGACTCAGATCCTGATGTTGAAACTCGGAGATCTTGTCAGTTTGTTAGTATGACTTCCTATCATCTGATGAGCATCTGGTAAGCTGAGCAGTTCTGCCATATTCATTAACCCAGTATCAACCCAAAACAGCAAACTTTCTTTTAAGGAAAATGCTAAAAGTCTTATTGTGTGATTGTTACTTTTCATGTTCCTGAGACTTCAGGGTCTGAAATGGTCATCAAATAAAAACAATTTTAATAAAACCTGTTTGGAATTAAAGATCTGTGATCTAAAAGCAAAACTGCTGTGAATTAGGACCACTGAAAATGTTTTGTCTTCCAAGGTAATTTCTAACCCGTAAAAGTATTAAGGTTATTAGGAAATCTTCAAAAAGTTGCCTCAGTACTCAAACTATTAGACAGTATCAAAGAATAATTCTGATGCTCTGAATGACCTCTAAGGGAAATCAATATTTAGGATGTTAAGTGTTCACTAAACACATTCTTAATCTTCAATGGGAAGTTAGTCAAGAGAAGGTTATCTTAAGAGCCAAAGAAAACAGGATTTATGATAAGAAATAATTAATACTTTCTGGAGGTGGAATGTTATATGAACTCAGGAAGCCACTAACACTGAAACTGTGAAAAGTTGATACTAGACATGTTACATTTTTTTAAAATGAAAGAAATTTTAAAAGAAAATGAAAAATTCAGATTGGAGTCTGAAAAGGAAGAAAGATATTTCTAACAGGAAAGATCAGACAAGTTTCACTAACATATGAAATATTTATTAGTTGGTAATCAATTTAGTATATATTGAAATGAGGCAATTGTAGTATTGCCATTTGCATTGCTCTTAGGTAATAATGCTTCAAGTATGCCCCTAAGATGATTACTCAGACATATCGAAGTACGAGAGTGTTTGTTTAAACTTACATACCACTGCTTCTCAGTTTCCTTTGCTGAATTTTCATCTAAAGTGGAGGAAAACAAAACCCTATCAAAATTTTAATTTGAATGGACTAAACAATCTAATAAAACAAAGTGTGAATAAAGTGACAAAAGTGACTAAGGCACAGATGAATTCTAAAGGTAAAGAAAGATTACAATACCTTCTTTTTCTGCAGGAAGATAACTATAATGTTAATAACAAAAAGCAGGCATTTAAAACAATAGCCTTGGTGGGAATAGTGAAGGTTTGGGTTAGCATTTGATAAAACTGATGAAAAGACAGGTTTCAGTGGAAAGCAAATCAACACTTTCTTGAAAATCAACACCTGCAACTGTCAATGTATGTCTATGTTGACATGAATATATTTTTGGTCAGAATAAAGACATCCAATGTGCTACTACCTTATATATTTTCAGAAATCAATCAACAAGCATTTATATTAAATGCTTACTATATTCCAAGTACTGGAGATACAAAAACAAAAGCAAAAATAGTCCCTGCTCTCAAAACACATACATGCAAACGGGAGAGACAAGTACATATTTAGAGATGTACAAAATATATACAAAGTAGATACAAGGTAACTTAAATGGGGAAGACCAGCAGCTTGGATCAGGAGAGAACTCTTGCAACAGGTGGTGCTTGAATTGATTCTTAAGGAATTCAAGGGATTCCAAGAGGCAAAGATGAAAAGAAAGAGCATTCTAGGTATGAGGGACAGTCAGAGCACAGGCCTTCATGTATGATAAACAACAGAGGCTCGTATGGTTGGACCACAGAGTGTGTGGAGAGCAATAATGTGGCATTTTAAAAATTTATTTATTATTTATTTTTAGCATTCTTTTCTTTTTAAATTTTGAGTTCCAAATTTTCTTCCTGCTTCCCATTCCCTTCCCCAACCCACTGAGGCAAGCAATATGACATTAATTATACATGTGAAACCATGCACAATATATTTCTATATCAGCTATTTTTTAAAAGCAGGGAAAATAAAGAGAGAAAATTGTACTTTAATCTGCACTCAGAATTGCTCAGTTCTCTCTTTGGATAGCATTTTTTCATCATGAATCCTTCAGAATTGTCAGAGGATAATAATGTATGAAGACTAGAAAACTAAATTAGGGGCAGGTTGTAAAAAGGGTTAAATATGAGAAGATAAAATTGATCCCAGAGAAAATGAGTAGTCTGTGAAATGATCAAACCTGAGCTTTAAAAAAATTCCCTCAACTTTCCCCTAAGTACTGATTCTTTGTCTATGCTTGCAAAAATGCCCAAGTCTCCTCTATTCTTAGGTTTAAATTAAACCTTCACCAGAGCCTACCATACCCAGTAGCAATAACCCTATATCCTTCCTCCCCTTCTCAGCTAAACTCTTTGAAAAAAGCCACATGATGCTTCCTCTCCTCTCCTCTTCTACTAAAGCCTGGCATTCTGGCTTCTGACTTCCTATCAACTGAAACTAATCTCTACAGTTTTCAGTCTTTGTCCTCCTTGACTTCTCTGAAGCATTTGATACTGCTGACTACCTCTTCCTGTATACTTTCTATTCTCTGGATTTTAGTGATACCACTGTCTTCCTTCTCCAGTCTCCGTCTAACTACTCCTCAGTACATTTTGCTGGATCTGCATCTGAGTCACACCTCCTAACGGTGGCAAGGTATGAGCTTGTTCAGTGTGGGTGAAGTCATAGGAGTTGAGTAAATTGGGGAAGTAGGCTGGGGGAAGTAGGCAGTTAAAATATCTGGAGGAATATCAGTGTGTATGCAGAAGTATCTTAGTATGAAAGCAAGAATTTGAGTAGAAAGAGGAGAGCAAAGCCAGGCAATGAACTCTGAGAAAGGAGGGAGAATGAACTAGACATTGGTAAATAACAGTTACCAGGATCTGGATTGCATAATAAATACGAATAGTACTAATCTCAACAGAAGAGAGGTTGCAGAAAGGAATAAGCTAGGAATATGACAACTCCAACTCTCCCACTGGGTTTAGTGTGTCAGAGGTATGAGAAGAGGTTCAACAACCACAGAGCTTATAGAAAATGGGATCAGGACACAACATTCCAAAGCTTCATCAAGTGACACATTAAAAAAAGGTAGGAACTTAACAAAAATGTTAACACAGTTTCACATAAGTTATATTATTAAGCAATGATACAAATACTACAATAAAATAGCAGCCACGGCTATTGGGCAGGCCACCATTCCTCATCTCAGGCAAGAAGGAGGCCATGGGAAAAGGGAGCGGTTCTGACCAGCCTTCTAGCCAGCCTTCTAGCCTTCTGTAGCTCACAATTCATACAACAAACAGAACAATTTACCTTGACAAAGACCTGAAGTTTTGCTTATGGAAGTGGGCATCTGAAGGGTTGTAACTTATGAGTTATTGTAAAGTAGTATAGTTTTCTGCAGCCTCACTGTTTGACAAATTCAAAATTTGAGTTATGCTCAAAATGTTCCCTAATATATCAATTGTGTTGAAACAAACTTGAGCTTTCGAAACATATGATATGGCAGAATTGACTGTACTGGAAAGTATGGTGAAGGGGTTAGTATCAGGGGGTAGAGCTGTCTTTGGGCAGTACCAGAAGATAGAAGGAGCTTAAGAGGAAGAAAAAGGGGAGGAAAATGAAAGGAAGTTCCTTCATTATTACGCAGGAATTTTCAAGGGCACAGGGAATGGGACATAGGGGTGGGGTTGGAAATGAGGGAGTGGTCAGCAGAAGTTGGAGTGAAGAAGTACTTTTTTGACAATCTAAAGTATTAAGTATCACTAGGTAGAAGAGTCAGAGGGAGTGGGAGAATGCTAACCATTTTGTGAAGAAGTACCACTGATGAAGGCAGGTTTGAAGTTTTTTTTCTGGCCCTTGGCACAATCAATTATCATAGGCAGCAGTATGTTGGTACTGTTGTAACAGAAGACTCTCTAGAAAGCCAATGAAGGCAGAAGAGAGACTGGCAATAATGAGATGTAACGGGATCTGCAAGCCCATCCTCAGCTGGAACATGGGACGTATCCTTTCTGGACTTCAAAACCATCCCAAACAGGACTGGTAGTGCCTGATATCCAGCTAACTTAAGACAAAGTTGTCATGTAATCCCCAAGGGCCTTTACCTAATCATGACTCCTGAATAAATAAAAAACTTTCATATTACAAATGGGAATCTATCTGGAAACCAAATGTCACTCTGGGGCACATCTCTAAAAATCTCTCCTCTGCATTAAGCATGGAGATCAAAATATAACAAATACTGAAAGGCAGAAGTCTTTGTATCCTTGCTCTCTTTGACTCTAATATTTTACTAAGTTTGGGTGTAATCCAGGTTAGACATATCTTTGTCACCATAACAGGATGCCATCTGGTTCAAGCTGATTTACTGCAAAGATGCAGAAACAGAGCAAGAAAGTTTCCTTGGATACAGGGAATCCAATTAGGTTTCAACCAAATGTTAACAAACTAGGTCTTTCAAAGAATCAGAAAAGCAAAAAGCAGATTCATTACTTCAGTCAACTTCCTCTATCCTATATACTGCTGTCAGTTTAATCCTTGAAAAGCCCAGTTCTGATGTCACCACTCAAACTTTCAATGGCTCCCTAGTGCCTACCAAATAAATAAATGCCTAGTATTTAAGAACTTTCAAATTTTGGTCCCAATATTCCTTTCCACCCTTATTTATTTCCCACTACTATCTTTCACAAATATTACTATTTGGGAAACCTTAAGCAAATAACAACTTCTCTAGGCTTCAGTTTCCTAGAACTGGTTTAAATTAAGTCTAAGGTCCTTAGCAAATGAAGATGAAGTAAAGAAAATTATTAAAATCTTGTCCAATTATATGCCAACAAAAGATACTTAAATGAAATAGATATACACAAAAATGTAAAATATTTATATTAACAGAAAAAGGCAATATAAATAATCCAACATAAAAAAAATTGAACAAGCCACAAATTAAGTCCCCTTCAAAAAAAAAAAAAGGCTTTCACAACTAAACAGGTTTACAAGTGAATTCTAGCCAACATTCAATGAAAAATCAATTCTAATAATAAACTGCTTCAGAAAAAAAATTAAGAGGGGATCCTACCAAAATCCTTCCATGAAACAAATATAGTCTTGAAACCTATACCAGGAGGAAACAAAGAGGAAAAAAAATTGTATATTATATCCCTAATAAACATGAATGTAAAATTCTGAATAAAGTATAAGAGGTCATGTCAACATGTTAAGAGCACTACGCACTATGACCAGGCTGGATTTACAGTAGGAACACAGGGTTGGCTCAATATTAGGCAAACTAAACATAATAGATCATATTAATAACAAAGGCAGAGACAGTGTGGTGCCACTGGTGGATTGGGAGCTGGCCTGGAAGACCTAGGTATAGGTCCCAATTCTAACACATAATGGCTGTGTGACCCTCACTTTAACCTCTCAAACTAAATTACAGAAAAGGTCCCTGCTTTGGTAGAGGGAATTTCCTCAATTAGGAGTTTTCTATACTAAAGAAATCACAGGTACAATCACCCCATTTGGGGTCTTCTTGGCAGAAATGCTGGAATGCTTTGCTGTTTCCTTCTCCAGCTCATTTTACAGATGAGGAAACTGAGGGAAAAGGGTTAAGTGACTTGCCAAGGGTCACACAGCTAGTGTCTGAGACAAGATTTGAACTCAGATGCTCCTGACTCCAAGGCTACCACTGTATTCACTGCACCTCTTAGCTGCCCCAGATAACCCTATGAAATGAACTAAAACTGGTTGAAACACATGCTAACTTCAGCATAGTAGCAAAATACAATATAAAGCCAAAAAGATGATTGGCCTTTCTGTGTACAACCAATAAAACCAAAGAAGAAAAGCTAGAAAAAAAATCCCATAATTGGAAATGTTACCTGCTCATAGTTGGGCCCTGACAGTATAATAAAAATGACAGTATTTTCAAAATTAATTTACAAATTCAGTTCTATAGCAATTTCAATCAAAAGGTTACTTCAGAGACAAAAAATTGTTGTCTACCCCATTAGAATGTGAGCTCCTTGAAAGCAGGAGTTTCCTTTTCTTTTGTATTCCCAACTTTATCCATCCATTTATTCAAAATGGGGATAATAATAGCATCTACCTAATAGGGTTATTGTGAGGCTCAAATGAGATAGCATATATAAAGCATTTTGCAAACCTTAAAGTGCTATATAAATTCCGGTTGTTATTTTATTAATATAATAAAATGTTATTGCACTATAAGAAATGACAGAAAGGACAGATTCAGAGAAACTGAAAAACATTTGAGTGAATTTATGCAGTATATCCATTTATATAATGACTACAACATTGTACAGAAAGCAACAAAGGCTTAAGAACTATGATCAAGGCAATGACCAATTGACTAGAAGACTTACAATGAATCATGCTTCCCAACACTTAAAAAAAAAGATGGTCTAGAGAACATACTTTAAAAAAATACATTTATTTATTTTTAGTTTTCAACATTCTCTTTTACAACATTTTGAGTTCTAAATTTTTCTCACTCCCTCCATTCTCCCCTCCCCAAGAAGGCATGCAATCTGATATAGGCTATACATGTATGATAATATTAAACATAGTTCCATATTAGTCATGTTGTGAAAGAAGAATCAATAAAAGGGAAAAACGACAGAAAGAAAAAACAACGAATAAAAGAAAAAATAGTATGCTTTGATCTGCATTCAGAGATAGCATTTTCCATCATGCATCTTTTAGAATTGTCTTAGATCACTGCATTGCTGAGAAGAGCTTAAGTCTATCAAAGTCAGTCATTGCACAATGATACTATTACTGTGTACAATATTCTCCTTTCACTCAGCATCAGTTCATGCAAGTCTTTCCAGATTTTTCTGAAATCTGCCTGCTAATCATTTCTTATCATTTCCATTGCATTCATATACCACAACTTGTTCAGCCATTCCCCAATTGGTGGGCATCCCCTCAATTTCCAATTCTTGGCCACCACAAAAAGAGCTGCTATATTTTTGTACATGTGGGTCCTTTTTCCTTTTTTTTTTTTTAAATGATCTATTTGGGATACAGACCTAGTAGTGATATTGCTGCATCAAAGGGTATGCACAGTTTTATAGCCCTTTGGGCATAATTCCAAATTGTTCTCCAGAATGGTTGGATCAGTTCACAACTCCATCAACAATGCATTAGTGTTCCAATTTTCCCACATCTTCTCCAACATTTATGATTTTTCTGTTTTGTCATGTTAGGCAATCTGATAGGTGTGATGTGGTACCTCAGAGTTGTTTTAATTTGCATTTCTCTAAGCAATAGCATTTAGAGCATTTTTTTCCTATGACTATAGATAGCTTTAATTTCTTCATCTGAAAACTGCCTGTTCATATCCTTTGACTACCAATTGGAAAACGATTTATATTCTTATAGATTTGATTCAGTTCTCTATATATTTTAGAAGTGAGGCCATTATCAGAGACACTGGCTGTAAGAATTGTTTCCCAGCTTTGTGTTTCCCTTAGCTGCATTGGCTTTGTTTGTACAAAACTTTTTAAATTAAAAAATTACATTAATGTAATCAAAATTATCCATTTTGCATTTCATAAGAGAATATTTATTTTTCTAACAGTCAATGGGTGCATTTGTTTTGTGTGACTATAGTTACTTATTACAAGGGAGGGCTTTTATTTTTAATTTGGGGATGAAGATTTTAGAGCAGGAATGGGGAGTGTATTGATAGGATCAGAAAAAGAAAGAAAAAAATCAATTAATAATTTTAATACAAGTCAAATAGAGCAGTAGTAAGTTCAGAAGGGGAAACAGACAAACCAGGCAGTGTCGAAACCACCTTGTTAAATTTGAATCATACTTCCCCCACCAAAAAAAATAACCCAAACCCCAAGTAATTGTTATTGGGGGAAGGAAGAGGGGAGAAAATATAATCTCTGGTATATTGAAAGCGCCATGTTTATTGATGCTTACTAAGTTCATAATAAAAAAGAAAATTTTGAAAATAAAAAAATAAAAAAGCCCAAAGAAAAAGCTTAGGCAAAAGAGCTAAAATATTAAGCAATTCCTTTCCAGTCACTGATACAAAGTCTCGATCCTGTAATATGGTTTCTCTTAAAATTTATTCAGGACATATGACCTAGTCCTCAAAATTTGTAATCTCCAGAGTTCAAGCCACATAAGAATTAAACCTGAACTCTATTAGAAATACAGTATCAGCTCACCATGTCATCAGTTTGATTGTAAAGGAACTGAGAGCTACTGATTCTAATTCTATACCAATAGTCAACACAGAGACTTCAACATATATTTCCAGAGAAAGTGCTTGTTAAATGAATATTTGTTGCTTTTAGTGAGGGCAACTAAACCTGAATAATTTTGCTGCAATTTTAGAATAAAAGGCAGTTTGAGTCTACAACAAGGGTGAGAATTCTCCCAAGACTATTTATTTAAAGAGGTCTCTGAAAAGACTACGTAATAATTATGGTTTGCTGAACTGAAAGAAGCTGTCTTTTCTCCTTGCAAGTGCTTCAGCTGCTGGGCTGTATATGCATTTAGTTCAAAACCACATTACACAGTCACTGACACAAGAGTCCCAAATTAGAATACAGGCAGATTCCAGTTTACATATGACTAACTTATGGACCTCTGTTTCACGGCAGTGGCAGAAAACTAGTAGTGAAAAAGGCTGGGGGAGGAGGGAGGGGAGAGAAGGTAAGGTGGAAGGAAGGAAAATCCCTTCATGTTATTGTTCCTTAACCTTCCTCCTCCAAGATGATCTTTATTCCTTAAAACACTACACCACCCTCCCAATATCCATAGGTCCTAGAATTTCAGAACTCATTTCAAATGGCACCTTCTACATAAAGCCTTTCCTGATTTCTCCAGCAGCCTGTGCATCCCCTCCCCACAAATCAGGTTTTTTTTGCATCTTTATTTATATTCCTGACTCTCCCAACAGACAAGGCTTCTTGAGGTCAGGGATTGTTTGATGCTGGACTTTGTATCCCCAGCATCAACCATGGTACCTGGCAAATAACTGGAGCTTAAAAAATGATTGCTTGCATGAGTTTCAGGGCCAATGGGAGAGAAAAGTCCAGGGAAATTCCCTGTCTTCCCTTGTCCATTTCCCATTATAGGGTTAGTGAAGAAAAAGAAGGGAAAAATGAATACAGGAACAACAGAGGAGAAGACAACCTTGCCCTGGTTTCACCACTCTAAGTTGCTCCTTTCCTGGCATTTCCCACCAATTTGAATACTAGTTCTCCCCTATATATTCCTCCAATCTTCCAGTCCTAACTGGGAGTTGAGGGAGACTTATGACTGCTACAGGAGAACTGGCATTCCAAGTTGAAACACAAACCTTTAAAATTGCATATGATAGAACCAGCCAGACTTCCACATGCTCCAGTGATGCCTTGAGCAAACAGGCAGCCTCCAGCAGTGAGACTTCCCACATGCTTCAGCATAGCTCCAGGGAAACACAGAACACCCCATTTGCCTCAGCACATGTCAGTTACTAGCACTATGATCCCAGCTCAGCACTAGGTAAGCTGCCAGACCCCTACAACCTCCAGTAGCACCAGCCACTCCCCCACCCAACCCCCTCAGCAGAGCACCAGACACTGAGGGTCCCCTGTGGGCCTCAGGGCAACATCAGTGCAGCACCAGGTAAACAGCCAGGACCTGCAGACCCTGGCACAAGAAGCTTGAGATAGTGCCCCTTCCATCCTGGGAGCAGAGCTCAAATTTAAAAGAAAGGAAAAAGGCCCAAAAAGATGAACAAAAAACAACAAAAAAAAAAGAATCTGACCATAGAAAGTTATTATGGTGACAGGAAAGAGCAAGACACAAACTCAGAAGAGAACAACAAAGTCAAAATACCTATGGGCAAAACCCCAAAGAAAAATGGGAAGTGGTCTCAAGCCCAGAAAGAACTCACGGAAGATCTGAAAAAGGAGCTTAAAAAGCATAAAAGAGAGGTAGAAGAAAAATTGGGAGAAAAATAAGAGTGATGTAAGATAATTATGAAAAAAGAGCCAACAGCTTGGAAAAAGAAAACAACTGCTTAAACAGTAGAATTGGCCAAATGGAAAAGGAGATACAAAAATCCACTGAAGAAACCAACTCCTTAAAAAGTACAATTGGCCAAATGGAAAGGAAGTACAAAAGCTAACCAATGAAAACAACAGTAACTTTTATATGCACTGGGAAACAAAAAAATTTGCGTGACTCGCTTTACTATGGTATTCACTTTATTGTAGTGGTCTGGAACCGAAGCCATGATCTCCCAGGAATGCCTGTAATAGAAAAACCACTGAAGGACCTAGAAAAGAGATTGTCCCACACATCCCTCTTCCCACACAGCAGACAACTGGGTGGGGAGACAAAATGAATCAATAGAACTGAATATAGTATACAATGTCAAATATGGTTGCCATAATCAGATATTTTTAGATTAACTGTTTTTGATATGAGGGAAAGGATGACCTGGAGGGACCTGTGAAATGACTTAGATGTAAAGATAAAAGGGTATCAATAAAACACTTTAAAAAAATACATTAGGAGAAATTATGTTACAGAAGGCAGATAGATACATAGCAACAATGTTATAAATGGAGGCCTGACTGAAAGAAGCTACAGAGTGGGGGTTTTAGAACATTATGGTAAGTTCTAGCTATAATGTATTAATGACATTGTGAAACAAAGTTATATAGCGCCATTCCCCAACACAAAAGCTACTGAGGATCACAGTATTTAAATTCTCTCTTGTGGACCTTTACTTTTCTTAGCACTAAAAGTACTCTGATGGAATGGGGAACAGAAAACACAAGGGAGAGGAATAAATTTGAGTTCATAAATTTTAAGTACACGATTTTGGTAACTTAAAAAAGTCTTAGAGCTAATAAAAAATTATCATGGACTCATTAGGAAAAAAAATGTATTTATGTTTATATCTTCTTAGATACCTGAACAAAGTTTTCCACAGAATATATTTTCTTTGATGCACTATTTTTTCAAAGAATTCATTAACAAAGGGTTGGTGAAAATTGAAACTAAGGGCTAAGTCAAGGAAAATAGATTTTTAAAGTTTGATTTGTCTTGTTTTTTAACCTCAAAAAATCAAATAGCCAAAAGATTAAAAGTAAAGAGGATGGGAAAATGGGGACCTATGTTCATTGCATTTACAAAAACTACTGAAGGATGAAATGAGAGCACAGAACACCATTTTTACATTAAGAGCTGGAAAAAGAATACGTTATTAATAACAACTCAAGACATAGCATCAATCTGTTAAATCTGCAAAGAAAAAGACTGGACATGTTTCTAATTTATTCCAATATACTTTAATGTAAAGTTTATAGTGTTCCTAGATAATTTCAGTAAAATAAAATTTTTTATCTCTAAGGTTGGATGTGTTTCTTTCTCTTATAAAATAGTATAGTGAGGCATTCAATAAATGCCTACCGAATTGAAAAATTAGACATTGAAAGTCATCCTGGTTGCCTGGTGATTTGCAGAAGCTTAGTCAGAAAGACATAGCTACAATCAGAATAATCAGCTGTGAAGCCACATGCGTTTGTCTATTGCAAACCCTCTGAACTAACATGTTTGAAAAAGTCAATGCCTTTATCCACCTCTGATGCTCCCAAGAAGTAACATTCCTGGCTTTAAGGCTAAGATTCTTGGAATAAAAACAAATCTCAGTTAAAAAACAAAAACCCTGATTTTTCCTAACTCCTTTCTGAAATAATGTTAAAATATTTTCCTTTGGACGGGATTAATTTAACCTCTAGAGGTAGAGTGGCAAGATTCGCTACTAAATATACACTCAATTTTGGCTTCTTCAATAAATATTCAAATGAACATAGTTTATTTCATAGTTCATAAACTAAGTTCATCATACTATTTTATTCTTAGCTACTACGATCAAAGCAATAATCCAAATAAACACAAAAATAACCTAAGATTTGCCTCTGAAAAAGTATTCTGTCAAGCAACTTTCATGCTGAAGAGGCAGGGAGTCAATTCTGAATTTAACATTTTAATGGTCCACAGTTAAGTAACACAGACAAATGTAGGAAAGAAACATAAAAATCTAGCTGTGCTGTTATTCCAAGTCAGAAGACATTAGAGTGCACAACTATTTTACCTTTAGACAAAAGGTCATTTATACCACAAGAGACTATTACAATTAAAAACAACCAGGTTTAATCATCTATTTTTCTCCTGAAACTCCCTTTACAATATAAAAGTATGTATGTTACCTGTTCCATCTATGTTATTACACAGAAAGGTTATAAGAAATTAGTATCAAAAATTAGAACAGAAATTCAGGAGTACCTTCTCTTCTGTGCTCCCTCAATTCATTTTATAAAGCCAGAGTATAAATGTTTACTGATATTTCTCAATTCAGCTTTGAAGCTTTTAAAACATCATTATGAAACCATGCAAAATTTGATAATCAGCTGTTTCCATTTAGTTATATTTGTTCTTAAAAGACAATTATACCCCACCATCCATTTCACTAAAATTTAATGGATTAAAGATTACTTAATTTTAACTGAAAAATAAGATAAAATCTGAAAAACCTTCAATAATTTATGCCTGGTTTATAATTAGTCTTCCATTAAAATCCAAATGATGCCTCATCATGTGATGGGGGTGACTATAGGTTCTGAAAAGTTATGCCAGCAGAGCTCATATCCTAAGCTCTGGCAAACCTGCATCCAAGCTGGAAAGGCTTTAAGTACAGGAAGGATAAGAGACTAGGTATACTGTCCCTTAAGAATGGCTCCTCACCAGATTGACTGGAGTGATTAATTTTTTGGCTACAACAATTCTGCAAAACTGTTTATCAAGTTGCAATGGAGTTGCAATCTGCAAGAGAACCCACACTGACAAAGCCATGGATCTCTACAGTATTTAAGTATTATAATCAGCATCTATTATTAGAAGAAACATTGCAATGGAGGCATGCTTTACCATAAACAGTAGATCCCAAGTGTTTATCATAACATTCCTCCCTCAAAATACACACATGACCCTTTCAGACAGTGAGATTGACATAAATGACATATAAAGTACTTCTGAACACCAGTGTACATAGCACAACTATAAGAGGTTGGTAGACATGTAATCAGAAATCTGAGTTTTCTCTAGGATCTTACAATCTAGTTGATGAAAAAAAAACCAAATAATTATAAAGTAGTTACCAGCAACTGTAAAATTATCTTGTTATTATTAACTAATTGAATACAAGTGCTATGGCTAGAGCATGTGAGGGAATCTGTTTTATATACTAAGAACTGCAAAAGATTGCAGGGGCCATCTAGTTTTACCAGCACAAAACTCCCCTCTCTCTATAATATCCCCAATAGACAGTCATGTAGCCTCTGCTTGAAGACCTCCATGTGGTGCGGGGGGCGGGGGGGGGGGGAGCAGAGTGAAGGAGAGAAGATTTTACTATCTCCCTCAAAGCAGCCCATTCCATTTTTGGACAGCTCTAATTGTTAGGACACTTTTTTCTGACATCATGCCAAGATTTCTCTTTAAACAACCACCTAACTGTTGCTAGTTCTGCCCTCCAAGGTTAAGCAGGAAAGTCTAATCCCACTTCCACACGACAACTCTTAAAATAATGATTGTTATCATCTGAACTCCCTTCTAAGACTGGGAGAAAGAGATTTCAGCAGAGGAATAAACAAGGAATAAAAAAACAGGAATGCCAAAAGTGTTCCTGTGATCTGGGATCTAAGTGAAGAGCTTGTACCAACAAGCCACACCCTGCTTCTAGACTTTCTGGAACCCTTGGGTAGTGTGTTCATTAGAGCTGACAAAGAACATACGAGAGTAACCTTTTTAGCTCCAAGTTCAACTAATAGGGTTAAGAAGGGAAAAGCAAGTAGAAAAGGTAGAACCTTTGATGAAGAAAGAAGAAAAAATATGCTGCATATATCTGGGAAAAAGACAACCAACATCTATTGCCTCAGGGGCAACACAGCAGCACCATATCACTCCCTGATACAGACTCATTTCCTTACACATAAGTCTCTAGCCAGCCACCCTACACCCGCCCCCCCAGTACTGTGTAGGAACTGAAAGTACATTCTCAGCACCTGCTATTTGGAAACAATCTATTCAGCTGACAGGAAAAAATGCGCACAGTAAAAGGAAAACAAGTAATTTGAAATTAGAGAACCCAAACAAGGAACTTTCCTCTATACATAAAGATTCAATGTGATCTTTCAGCTCTGGCATTTAATTAACGTAGAAGAAAACCAAGAATTCATCTTCTATGAACAAAGAAATCCCTTTACAAAGTGTGTATATCGGGACAAAGTACCTGAAACCTCAACAGTGGTGTGTTCATATCAATTGCCTTTCATTTCAGTTTGTAATTCATCCTTGCAATCACCTGAAACTATAAGCCTTTGCTGAATTTCAAGAACCATGACTATGAAAAATTCTGACCAGCCAAATCTTAAGATCAAATTTTTGACTCCATCTTTTCTAAACAATCATCAGTCCATACATCAGGTATATGTCATAAAGGAGCTCCTATTTTTCAGGAAGATATTAATTTGGACATGGAATGAAATGGGCAAACGAGTGATGTGTACCAATACCACTGCATGAAATTAAGAAAAAAAGCAATCAAAAGTCCCATCAATTTTTTCCTAAAGATATCTCTTCTATCTTTCTATGATCACTATCACCATGCCAGTCTAAAATTTCATTCACCTGATTACAATTTTGAAGCTAACCTCTCTGATTATAGTCTACCCTCCCTCCAAGCTAAATCCTGCTAATCTATATAACTTTCCTTAATCACCAATTTTATCCATTAAACAGTAAACTAAATGAGGGCAGGGAATGCGTTATCTAAAAACTTTGAATTTTCTCTAGCAACTAGCACAGGAAATTGTTGAATTAATCACATTCCTCACTCCCAGCTCAGAAATCCTTCAATTACTCCCTAGTCCAACATGTCCAATCTAATCCCCTCTGCCTGTCTGATTTTTCAGGGTCTCTATAAATCTGTCTTCATCTTCTAATTCAACTTTATTTCACACTACTCCCTAACATAAACTCTCAGATCCAATCAAGTAGTCTCTTCATACCCTGCATATGCTCACATTCTTGCCACTGACACCCCTTAAGTGTCTTTCATCAAAGCCCACCTCAAGTCTCAGCTCTTCCAAAACCTTCACAGACCTTTCCACCTCAGAAAGACCTCAAGTTTATGCAACTCCTCCTGTAAGTCTTTACTAAACATTTCAGTATTTCATGATATCTCTTACTATTCCTCGTTTGATGTCAGCTTTGTCTCTCACCCCCAATGAGATCTTAAGCCCCATAAAGTTAGAAAAAAAACCTTTTTATATCTTTCACATTCACGGTACTAAGGTACAGTACTTGACACAATAGTAGGTGCTCAATAAATGTGTCACCGATTGAAGGAGTCTATACTTAAGAAAGAAGCCACAGTAAGTAAATGAACTCCTAAATTTTATTTCTATCAACTTTATAGAGATTAGGTAAAAGGTGATGCTGGGCAGAGTAGATTGTACCTGACTGGTTCTCTGCTCCACAGTTCGGCTCAAAATTCTGAGTCCAAATGAACATAGTCCTAGTAGCCCACTTGGTACCTTCTATGTGCAAGGCATTGCAAATACAAAAATAAGTAAAAGACTACATATCCTCTACCTTCATGTAATTCATCTAGCTGGAAGATAACTAGTAACACAAGTTAGAATGTGACAATTCGATAGCAGTGAAACAAAAATGGTAGAAAAGTTTTAAGGATGGAAGAATGCCTTCTGGCTGAAGGGTAGAGGTTTTACATACAGAGATGAGAGGGCTTAATGAAGTGAGTGGTACACAAGGGCAAAGGGAAGAATATAAGCAAACTTATGATATCAGATGAGTACAGAAAAGGCTGAATAGTCCAATTTGTTTAGAACACAGAATACACGAAGAAAAATGGTAGGGTAGATCCTGACTGTAAAATTATCTGAATGCCAGTCTAAGTTTTAGTTTACCCAATGAGCACTGGAAAATTCTTGAAGATTTTTGAGCAGGAAAATGAACTGATCAGATCTGTGCATTAGAATTACTTTGGCAGCACTGTGAAAGGCACATCAGAGAAAGGAAAGACTGAAGGTAAGCATATCAGTTAGAGGGCTACTACATCTAGGCAGGAGATAAGGGGTTTGAACTTAGGTAAAGAGGAAGAGACAGATACACAAGTATTGAGGAGATAAAAACAGGATTTGGCAAAGATTAAATGGGGGGGAGGAAGAGGGGGGAGGGAGGGAAGGAGAGGGAGAGGGGGGGAGAGGAGAGGAGGGAGGGAGAGGGAGAGGGAGAGAGAGGGAGGGGGAGAGGGAGAGGGACAGAGAGAGAGAGAGAGAGAGAGAGAGAGAGAGAGAGAGAGAAGTATCAAAGATGGCTTTGAGGTTTTAAGCCCAAGTGACTGGGAAGTGGTGATATCACTAACAGAAATAAGAAAATTAGAATATGAAAAGAGCAAGTTGAAGGAAGCAAATTAATTTAACTTTGAAAGAGGTGAATGTGAGATTTTATAATAGAATGGAAAAAAATCCTGAATTTTGGAGTGACAAGACTTATATTCAAATCCTGCCTCCAACAAGTTCTATGCATCTTTGGGCAAGTTATTTCACTTCTCTGGTTCTCAGTTTCTTTATCTATAAAATGAAAGGAGTGAGTTGGATGGCCTTGGTGGTCCCTTCTGGCTTTGAATTTTAAATCCTAGAAATGCTCCATAGGTAGCAGAAAACTATTTGCAACAACTACAAAAATGCAAATGAAAAGAACAACAATAATAACCATAACAAGAGAAATTGAATGCCATGAAATTATAATTACCAAGTATAGCCCAAAAGAACAGAGTATACTCTCTCTCCATTGTAACGATGAAGGAATACAGAGGTGGAACACAGTTTGCACTGAGATTTGACTAAAATATTGGTTACTTTGGCTGAACTGATTTTTCTTCTCTATTTCCTTCTCTGTTAGAAGAAATAGTTCTCTGAGAGGAAAGGAAAGGAGGGATATACTGGGAGATGAAGGTGATACAAAAACAAAAGATATCAATTAAAAGAAAAACCAAAGCTGTATCAGTATCAGATTCAAGAATAAGCCTACCCACACACAAACAAAAAAAATCATGCATATATCTGTGTCTAAGTAATGGGACTAAAGCTCAGTAGAGGGGTAGAATTTGGTGACATCTGAAGCCACAGAATTAGATTAGTATACCAACTGGGAAAGGCCAAGGACCAGACTTTGATGAATACATACACTTAGGGTTAATAAGGAAGAAGATGAACCAATGAAAAAGACAGAGAAGTGATCAAAGAGGAAGAGAACCCAAGAGACTAGAGGGAGAAGAAATCATTAAGGAAAGAATGAGAGTGTTAAATGCTGCTGAGAGGTCAAAGAAAATGAAGACAAAAAAGGAGTCAATAAATAGGAGACTGCCAATAATTTTATAAAGAATAGTTTAACAGGATGGAAGAATTCAAATCTAGAGTAGTTCCAAGAAGTATAGCCTAATTCTGTCATTCCTCAGTCCCTAGAAGACAGAAACAATTTTTAGGTTGTTCTACATTTGGGTCTGCTCCAGGGTCTATTTTAGTATAAGAGCTACGGGACCATCCAGAGCCCACCTTATGGAGGATTGGAGAAGGAATTCCAAATTTCTCCAGCTTCCTGGGGATCTTCCAAGCCTAGGTTCATAACTGAGTAGTAGTCTGAGTAAGAGCAATTTCCTTCATTCTTATGTATCCCAAGTGGGGCTAGTATATACTAGCCTTTTGGGAGAGACAGGGAGTTGGCACATTTCTCCTCACAGATTCAAAGATAATCTAATCCCCTCAAACGGATAAGAATACTGAAGCCCAGAGAGGTGAAATGATTTTGATTAAGGTCACACAACTAGTCTGGTGAAAAAGCTAGAAAAATATATAACACAGGTCTTCCAGCTCTAGGCCAGGATTAATTCTACTAAAACATGGTTATCTCTTCTGAAAAGACATTTATGGAGCACTTATGGAATCCACCACATAAGAGAATATAAAGATATATTGCACAGGAAAAAACAATCAAGATTATTCTCTGAAGTAGCTGGTGAGAAATAGTGGACAGGAGTGCTATCTTCTCAGTTCCAGTTAGAAACTACTAACTCCAAGGCCTTCCATATTTCATCAAATAGGATCACCCAACATTTACTAGCAAAGTTCATACAGATGCTGATTTCAGCATGTACACATACATTGTATACTACCAGCTACTGTTTTATGTCCCAAACATCTTTAGAAAGCTAAGGTCACAAAAAGAATAAAAGTCAAATTACTAAAATGGATCCAGTTATTTTTAAATAATTAAAAGAAAAACTATATGCTTTTTACTAATTGTTCCCAAAGAAGAGAGAGTAAGTTTCTTCTTCATTCAGCTGTTTTAGAGAGTTATGAGTCAAGAGGCAACCATCTTCATTCATTTTTGGAGTTAAGCCACAAGATTACTAACAAACTGCTATTCAATTGAGACTAGAATATGTGGCTATGCAGTAATGGCATATGACTTCATATTCAAGTTATCTACTGAAATGACAAACAATATGGGAATCTTTTACTTTTGTAGTTTGAGAAGGAAAAAAACTTAACACATTTTGATTAATCTTTTTTAATATCAAACACATTTCTATGAAAAGTTTATTTAGCTCTTTGAAAACACTATATATATACATACAGCAATGTTTTTCTTATCTAGAGTACCACTCTTTTAAGAGTGTCAGAGAAGAATTATATATTTGCTTTGGGATACACAGATTATCTAGGTTAACAAAGTGCTTCTGACTCATAGCTGTGGCCACCACAGGTAAATTTTCAGAAACTTTTTGGACAAGCAGGATTCAAGTTCTTTGATCCTCAGTGCTGAATATGCAACAAGCAGAATCTAGACAGTAATCCAGAATGTCAGACAATCATGTTCAAGTCTTGAGAACAGGTTTTCATTGAGAAATCTATCAGTTTGCATAAACAAAACCAAAGCCCAAAAGAGAGTTCTGTCAAATCTAAAATATGTTGGTTTTAAGAAGCTAATGCCACTGAGTAAACAAACATGCTCTCTGTTGAAATCAGTAATCACTTTATAAATGTTTGAAGTAAGCCTGTTCTGATATTTTCAGGGCCTTTAAAGAATTATTACTCTAAAAAGTAAAGATCTACATTACTCTAAATTCTAGTACCAGTGCTATTTGTTGCAGACCATTTAAATTATATATCAAGGAGTTCAATTTCACAACTTTTAAAAAAACCTGTTCTCAAAATTTTGTTTCTTCCTTTTTAAAAGGACAAGCTCCTATGGAATTTGAACCTAACTATTTAAAAACTAAGTTGTGAGAACCACCCCAAAACTCAACCTTACATCGAGACTGAGGGGAACATTGGGAAAAATAGATCACTTTAACCATAATCACACAGGACTGAAAAAGCCAGAAGCACTTTTACAACAGGCTGTGTTTCTGCATCATCACTTTCTTCCTCTTTAGAAAATTTCACGAGTTTCTTTCAGTCACAGTAGAGAGAGGCAAGTTCCTAATAACACCCAAGCCACAAGACTACAGTTCAGATAAGCAGAAGTAAAAATTACATACAGTAAACTTCCAAAAAAAAAAAAACCAAACTCAAATGACCAAACACTAAACTTTAAAACCTCTCCATTTAAAGGTGACACACTGTTCTATACACCCACAGCTGTAAAAGTAAATTATATATCTAAAAGGGCAAAGCTGCTATAGTCAATTGTGTAAACAATATAATTAACATGTGCCAGGTGGAAAGAAAATCCTAGTGTAAATAGTGGGGCTCAAAATGAGTTGCAAACGTGTAGAAGCTTATTTTTAAACTGTCAGCAAGTTTCTTTTCTACAATTACAGTATATTATGGGGTAATTGCTTCCCAAGTTTCTTTTAAGAAAATAAAAATCTGACTTCTGCAAGAGCAAGTTAACTACCTTATTATTTATCCCTCAAGATGACTGTTCTCTTAAAGAGATGAAAATACACAGCCAATAATCTTTTATCAAGGTCTGGCATGTATTCTAACCTTCATAAAATCTAGGAACAAATAATTTCTCAAGTGGAAAGGCTCTCCTTGCTACTTGCAACTTTAGTACCATGGAAAAGCAAAGTTTATGACTATCATATAAGATGATGCTAACTTGATGCTTTTGCACAATTCAGTTTGATATCAATCCTTCAAATCCAGGCCGCTAAAATCTCTTTCTAAGGCACTCATGAAAAATGTTTCCACTTTGACCAGTAAAATCAATTTATTCAATCACACTGCTTTGATTTCACTTAGAGAAATCGCTGATGTCAAATCCATGTATACCAACTAAGAAATAGTTAGAATAAATGCTTGTCAATTGACTGAAGCAATCGAGGCAGTTTAAAAAACAACATATCATACCAACTACAACGTGATAATAAACATTTCATTCAACGGTTATCTCCACCTGTCCAGATTAAATAACAGAGAAAATATACTGTGAAAATGAAAAACAAGCAATGCTTTTTTGGATCTCTGTGTAAGAAAGGTTGGTGGCTAAAGGAGGGACTGCACTGAGCATCAACCCTTACCTTGAGGATGTCACCCCTTTTGAAGCTCAACTCATCATCTGCAGTGGCTTTGAAGTCGTATTTGGCGATGGCTTCCATGCTGAGAGCTCCTAAATGCTCAGCAGCTTGGGGCAGGAGGGAACGGAGACCTCCCTGCTGCAGCAGCCCGACTATCTGGGCTCAGACTTTCCTCCCTCCCTGAGATCTGATTCGCTGGAACTGCCTGTAGAGAAGATGTAAGATTCTTCCCTGCAAGGATAAAAGATAACAAGTGAGAGTCAAAAGCAGCCCCCATCAATAGTAGCCCCAACCTGACAATACACCAGATTATAATGAGCCTTCAAATCCCCTGGCTTGGCCTTCCAGACCAAAGCTCCCATTCCCCTCCTTCTTTCTCTTTTTAGCCTCAGCCCTAGGGCCTCAACTGACAATAAACTGGCCAATGGCAGCATCTGTTAAAGCTACTCCATTCCAGACTTGCTTCGTCTTAACTGGCTGGGTGTGTACACAACCAGAAACCTCAACCAAGTCTTCCTCCCTCCCTATCCCATTTCCCACCTAAAATTTAGAACATGAAAAGCTTCCCATGAGAGAAGAGATAGCAATCCTCAAGTTGAGTCTGTTCTCCAAAACCAACCCTTCCTCCATTCCAACCAGCTGTGAGATCTCATGGGAACCGAAGGTTGGCTGGGTGCCATTTCTCAACACCCAAATCAGAGAGTAAGTTTCAGACTTACAATGCTTTTCTTACTCCACTCCCATTCCCCAGCAGGAAGGAGCAAGCCTATCTTCAAAGACTAGAAAGTGAAGAAAGAAGAATGAATAAGGAGTTTATCCTAAATAAGTTTAAAAGAAAAGGTACTTCGCTTTTCCCCCAAGATGGCGCCGAAGGCGAAGAAGGAAGCCGTTGTCCCCCCCAAGACAGAGGCCAAGTCCAAGGCCTTGAAGGCCAAGAAGGCGGTGTTGAAGGGTGTCCACAGCCACAAAAAGAAGAAGATCCGAACATCCCCCACCTTTCGGCGACCCAAGACACTAAGACTTCGAAGGCAGCCCAAATACCCTCGGAAAAGTGCCCCTCGGAGAAACAAGCTGGATCACTATGCCATCATTAAGTTCCCCTTGACCACTGAGTCTGCTATGAAGAAGATTGAGGACAACAACACCCTAGTCTTCATTGTGGACGTCAAAGCCAACAAGCATCAGATAAAGCAGGCGGTAAAGAAGCTGTATGACATCGATGTGGCCAAGGTCAACACATTGATCCGGCCTGATGGAGAGAAGAAGGCCTATGTCCGACTTGCTCCAGACTACGATGCTTTAGATGTTGCCAACAAAATTGGAATCATCTAAACTGTGTCCAGCTATCCCACTCCACCTACAATAAAAAGTTTTCCAGTATAAAAAAAAAAAAAAAGGTACTTCAAGAGACTGATTTCCTGCTACCATTTCTCACCTATAGCCAGAACAGCCATAACACTTCTCCCCTAGCACAGTTCCAAGGAATTATGACCAAAGCTCAAAGCTTCTTTGCCTGCAGAGCCAGGTGCCTGAGTATGCCTCCCTCAACAAAAAGAGATACCACAGAAATTGGGGTCCTTCTCTCAAAAAATCACCTGGTTTAGAGGTGAAAGAGACCTGAGAGACTGTTAATTGCAAACCCCTCACTTTGGAGTAGATACAGCAGGTGCCTAGAAAGGTTAAATGACTTGCACAACATTGGAGAGCTAAGAAGTATCAAGGATGCAATTCCAACTCAGGTTCTCTCTGACTGTGACTACAATGCTCATTCCACTACACCCACTACAAGGTACCTCTTACCTCCCATCTTGAGAAAATCAGCTAGGGATCAAGATCCTGAAAGAAAACAGCACATTCCTCGGCAAGAATGAATCATGTCTACGGGTGGCTAGGTTGCAAAGTTGATAAAGCAGTAGCTCTAGAGTCAAGGACCTGAGTTCAAATCTAGCCTCAAACACTAGATACTTACTAGCTGTATGACCCTAAGCACGTTACTTAACCCCAACTGCCTTGCAAAAAAAAAAAAAAAAAGAATGAATCATGTCTAACTGACCTGATAGAGTAAAATCCAAATTCAAGTCTAACAACTATTTAAGTGCCTACTATATATTGCACACTGTGCTAACTACTAGGGAAGACAAAGGTTAGATAAGACACAAAAGATAAGATTCCTGCACCATGGAGTTTCCATTCTAGAAGGGAGCTACACCATAGGTAATACCAAATAATACACAGGTGTCTCATACGAGAGGCATAAAGTAACTGAAGCAGGGAGATAGAGAAAAGAGACCAAGGAAGGCTTTATGGAAGAGGTACTGATTAAATTGGGCAGGAAATTAAAAGTAGGAGATACTCTAAGAATAGGGAAAAAACAGCAAAAGCAAACATATGGGGGCAGAAAGAACAGGATAATGGGAAGATTGTTAAAGGCCTTTCTAAATAATATTTATTTTCCAACTCATAGAGTAGTTGTGAAGAAAGCAATTTGCAAACTTTAAAACTATAAAAATGTGTTATTGAAGATCAGTTTGAACTTAAAAGACACTAAGAAGCTACTGAAAGATGTTTAAAAGAGTGACATGACTGTAGATACATAACACTAATTATCAGCAATGAGGTGGGTGAAAGTTAAAAAGGGAAGACCTATTAGGCTATTACAGTTGGGCTTATACAGCGAGGGCAGCAGTGGGACTAGGAAGGAAGGGAGTGAGAGATATCATCAAATTAGAAGATAAGACTGAGTGATGCTTTGGCCATTAAAGATGAGGGAAGTGTACGAAAGGTAAGGTTTGAAACCTGGAGTACAGGGTAAGTGGTGCTGCCACTGACATTCAAAATGGATTTTCTTTCAAAATTGGAGGTTTCAGGCATCTGGAGGAATAAACGTGGAAGAAGGCCAAGCATCAGATCCTCACACAGGATTGTCCCAACAGAAAGAAGCTTTTTTTCCCCAGAGCAAGGAGACATAAAATAGTTACTATAATTAGTAGTTAAACAAGTGACTTAGTTCTTTTGCCACAGCAAATGTAGAAAGGACTTTATAACATCACCTTTAAGGAGAAAGTGGATCTCAGCTAAGTTAATACACCATAAAAACTTAGCTTTTGTGAGATCGGGGGGGGGGGGGAATACCAGCTTACTTTTACACTTTAATTCTTGTTCTTGCTCAGTCACTATGCTCATAACAAAGAAAAAAATAGCACTTGGCATTGCCACAATTATAGAATAGGGACAGATATTTATAGTGACACCTAGATCAGATAACAAGCACCCCTGAGAGCTCTTAGGAGGGGCACAGATGATTATTATTCTTTTGTTCTCCTACAAGTTAGCAATTAGAACATTATTCTGACTGACACAGTTGCAATTGGCCTAGTCCTGCCAAGGGGGAATATTAACACAGGGTTAAGGTTGGGCCACAGATTTTACAAATGAAGAAGTTATAAGAAAGGCCTGAGTCGATTTGAAATAAAAACTTTGGGGTTCTAAAGACCTTTTGTAGCATCTAATAAAGAAATTTTTACAGAAGCAGGGTTATGACAAAGATGTAGCTTGTGAAGAGAGGAACTATGCTGAATTGGGATTAAAAAGCAAAAGTACTAATCACCACCAAAAAAGCTAATATTAGGAAGATTTGTTCATTTAAAAGTTTTTTTTTTAAATGGCTCCAGGCTAAGATCCTAAGGCCCTAGGAAACAGGCATTATTTTGGAGAAAACAAACAACCAATGATATAACAGCACATAGTAAATAGAGCAATGGGCTTATCTACCTCTTCCAGACACCTGCCAATTCACTCCAATGACCTCAAGAATAATTTCCAACACTGAGTTGGGAGGGCAACTTCTAATTCAAGGCTACATTACATATGCCGAGCTAATCAACCCTAATTGATTCATCAAAGAACGTTCCAGCTGGAAGGAACCTCAAAGAGTTAGTCTGACCTCTTCATTTTAGAAATGACAGACCCCAGATTAATAAAGTGATTTATCCAAAGTGATTCTAGTTAGCAACAGAGTTGTAGAACCTGAGAGTTCTGGTTCCCAGCCCAGCACTCTTGCTCCACTCCAGACCTAACAAAGGGCCTGTATTTAACAAAGGGCATGCTACAATGTTATCTATATTTAAAAGTTATTTCAAGACTCAAGACAACAATAATCACTAACATTTATATGGTGCTTTAAGGTTGTCAAAGCACTTTGTACAGCATGAAATTGTTCTTACTGCTTTCTGACACTGATTTTGGTTCTGATTACCTAACTCTGAAGGTTTTAGCAGACTCTCAAACCCACAAATCAGACCAGCAATTGTTACTATGTAAAACATGGTTTGATTGATACAAAAACAAGATGCCAAACCCAATTAGCATTAAAGTTGATGTGCCAAAGAAAAATTTACATACCATATATGAAATTTAGAGAAGTGTCCTGGGTGTGGCGCTCACAACGTTAAGTTTAGTGAAGGTTATTAGAACATTCACCGTAAACAACATGATACCACATCTGTCTACTGTAAGCCAATTTTCCTTGGCTAAAAAGATTCAAAAGGGCGTGTCCTTCTGAAGATGGGAAGGAAAATTCCACCCCCAATTAAGCAAAAAGAAAATTTTAAATAGCTAAATAGATGCAAGGAAATCTAAGACTTAGAATCTAAACAGACCTTAATGAGAAATGTTTTCCTAACTGTAATATCTGTAATATCATCATCCCATCCTCCTGGGAAATGGATATAATACATAAGACTAACTTCTAAGCTCTTAACAACTACATTAAACACACTTCTGAAATTGACCTTTCCTATAGCACGGTAAACAATAATGTTTTATTACTTTTATTCACGTATGACCACATGATTATACAATTAATGTTTTCAAAAGAAGTTCATACAAAATTTTTTTTTTTTTGCTGAATTTTTCCTTCTTTCATTCCCTTCTCTTGAAAATTCACAAGAAAGGAAATCCCTGAAGCTTACTGTACCATGATCAGGTCCAATTCACTGTGAGTAAGTATCCTAAAAGAGTCAACAAGTTCCTTATCTGAGTGTTCCTTTTTTGTTAAAAACAACATAAAATCCTAACTAGCAAAAAATAACAATTAGATAAAAAAATAAGAAGCACTTTTAGTGAACTTTAAAAAAAAAACACATCACTGTAGTAATAGAGTCAAATAAATGTTTAAATATACAAAAGTTAATCACACATAATAATGAAAAATCACCAAGTAGGTTTCAAAATATTATTTCCAAATATAGAGGAACTGTAAATTCCACAATGAAGCTGGTTTCCACAGGAGAGTTTCTAATGACTTTATAATTTATGTTAGTACAATATAGATGCCTTAACCAGATTTTAAAATTCCCACTCTTAATGAAGTACTCCAAGTGTTACATGACAAAAAAAAAATGTACATCTTCACATTAGTTTTCACAAAAGAGAAGTACCAAAGCAACTATAAGAAAAAATGAGGAATCTCATGTAGCCTATGCAGAAGCCCATTCCTCGAAAATTATTATGAATTAAGTAAATAATGAGATTAAATTTGCCCCACAGGAAAATCAGACCTCTACTCTAAATTGTTTTCTCTCCCAAGTTAATAGCTTTCTTCTTTCCCGTTCTGTGCCCTAATACCAAAAAAGCAATGGGTAGGAATTCTATTTCATAGCTCAATTAGCTTATTATTGGTGCTTGGTTATCTAAAGAAAAGAAAAAAGAAACAATGAAAAGGACATACGAGTACTCCTAACCAGAATTAGGATTAGCCACAAGGCTAGTGGTGACCTAAGGTGTAAAGGGAGGAAAGGAAAGTGGTTGCAATGGCTGCTTTATCATTATTTTTAATAAATCCCTTTTTATTGATGTCTTTTGTTTTTATATCACATTCATTTCCAAATGTATTTTTCCAACTCTTCTCTACCCTGAGTGCCTTGTTTTAAAATATATATATATTTTTTTCAACAAAAATCAATCCACTTGACAGTATATGCAATATTCCATACCCACAACCAGGACCACCTCAACCCCTCTCATGAAACGAAGGAGGTGAAATTCATACATTTTTAATATAGCAGGACCTGTCTCCTAGGAAGGTAGGCATTTTGTATTAAGACAAGATACATGTGTTAACAGAAGAATGGAGTACACACTAACCACAAGCATAGAAGTGAATGAGAGTGACTGGACAAAGAATCCTGATGAAGACAGAGGAAACAATTGAAAACTTATGATACTTTATATCCATGAAGTTAATTTAAATATAGTTACAATTACTAAGCAAAAATACATGTATTACAATGAAATCTCAAAGCCTCAGATGGATCATAATACACAATTTTTAGACCTTGACCAGAAACCACAAATGCTTTGTCCTGGTGTTTGGTATAGATATCATAAGATCTTAAGATTTGAACACTACAGCCCCAAAGAGAAAGCTGATGTTTCTCCAGGAAGCAGCTTCCTCAATTATTTTTTCTATGTAGATTTTTTTTTTTTGGTCTAGGACCGACTAGGGGATTCTCAAGGACTAGACAAAGAAAATAATGATAATATGAACAGAAAGGACCTGATCACAGCAAATAAATGAATATAACTACCAAGAGGCACACTTTAATTGATTCACCATCAGCCTAAAGAAGTTATTTTCTACTAAGGTTTTCAAGTTCTAATACATGAATTTACAATTGAAGTGGGCCCACAAGAACCTCACGTCCCTTACTCAAGCCTTCATTTTCAAAAATTCACAGCTGAATCAGTCTAAATCCATATCGCTCTCAGAAACCCTACAACAATCTAATCCTTAATATAATGGTGTCTGACACAGGCGAAGAGAAAGGCCCCTACAGGGTACAGCAAACACAAAGGCCCATCCTAGAGTGAAAGAGATTAGAAGAAAATCAATACAAATGACATAAGAGAACTACACTTATGACCTACGGCAGTGTCAATTACTTAGGGATGAATTCAATCCTTTGAGTCCACTAAATCCCCAGAGAGAAGACTGAGTCTCACATGCATCTCTGGCAACCCTTCTGGTTGAATGAAAGAATATAGTGGAATGTATATAGCATCTGGCTTGGTCCTTCTCGAACTGAAAGACAGTTACTGCTACACTGAGTAGGTGGAAGAATAGGAACAGCAAAGTTAAAATTTCACCTTTTTTTCTAAAGGAAAAAAACTCAAGCAAGCAGAAAACTGATGATGCACATAAACAAAAAGAAATCTGTTAATGGTGAAACGCTGATATCCACTGGGCACTGAATAGAAATGAGTTAAAGATTAGAGGATAACCAAAATTATTTACATGATACATGTGTAGGGAGGGGACAGCCAGCAAAGGGTATGCTTGGAAAGATGGTACTCATAAAGACTGAAATAGCAAAATCCAGAAATTCTTTTTCTAACATACCTGGTCAATTCTTTACAATTTAAGACTAAAAAGTACCTGAAATTAAGCTCTAATGCATACTCCACAGTTTCTTCTTCAAACTGAATTTCATATTACTACCATATATGAAGATGCCCAGAATTATTTTCTACACAGGCCGTGGTTTAAATGAGTTATATATTAAAAACTTTCTGGATAAAATTTCTAGTAATTGATTTTATTCTCCCTACATGTCCCACTTCCTTGCTTCAATCACACCAAATACTTCCTTCCCCCCCCCCCCCCCCCGCCCCGAGTGATGCTAGTTTAAAAAATAAAGCCGCGGAACCATTTCAAATGGTTTCCCTATCTTCTCTTCCTAGAAAAAATGCAGGCTTCGTGGCGAGTTCTCCGAAGTTTAGGAAAAATAAGAAATCAAAATCTTTCCTGACACCAGACAGCAGCTGACAGAGATGTGAATGCCGAGCCTGTCAGAGAAAGGGCATCCCCACCACCCTGGCAGTCTCTTCTGAATCCCCTGCTTCCTGCATTAAGGCTGACACAGAATTATTAGTCATTTGCCTTAGTAGTTACTAGAATACTGTAAAGGATTTCTGCTTCTCCCTGGCCTTGGTCTCCAAACGCTCAAGCCAAAGACAGACACAAAATGAAATCAAGAATCCCCCAGCAGGGGAGCTGCACAGTCTCTTGTCTGGGGGGGTCCCAGCATGGGAGAGAGAGGGCGTTGGAGGAGGGGAAGTCCCCAAAGACTAGACTGGGGATGGCTCTCAGAGAGGGGGTCGCTCGGAATAGAGCACGGGATGGGGGGGGGGGCGCCTCCCGGAGGGAGGTGTCAGTGCAGGTAGGGACCGCTGCCCCCTCCCCTGGTCGGTTGGGTGGGGTTTAGGAACTGAGGCACCGGCTCTTCCTACACCCATACAAGAGGTGCCACGGCCCCGCAGCCCGAGCGGCCCCAAAGCTCAGGACCCGGCCCCCACCTCAGGGCCGCCTCCCCGAGGAAAGGGAAGAAAAAAGAGTGGGGGGTGGGGAAAGAGCCGGGCCCTGCCCTAGCTTCCCCGCCCGCTGCCCCGCACTCACAGTGACGCCGAGCTCCCGCTCTCCGCCCCTCCGGCCCGTCCACCCGCAGCGAGCGGCTGCCGAGATCTCGGCGCTCCCCGCAGAGCAGCGCCCGCCGCCGCCCGGTAGCCGCAGCACCAGAGCCGCCTCGCTTCCGCTCCTCCGCTGTACTCCCGCGAGAACTTCCTCTCCTCCGTCGGCCCGGCCAGGCCCCGCCCCCCCGGGAGACTTCCCTCTTCCTCTCCTTCTCCCCCTCCCCCCGCCACCCAGTAAAAGGGGCCCCAGAGCGCAAGCGTTCATTCCCCGGCCCTGCCCAGCAGGTGGGGAAACCTTCGCGGAGTCTCCCTCTGCGCAGGCGCAGACGCAGGCGCTGGCCCCGGCCCGCCTCCGAGCAGGTGTCAAGGGGCAGGCGGGCAGGCATCAACCCTTCCCCCATCTCCTAAAGGAAGCTGTAACTGTTTTCAGAACCAGAGCAAAGACGCCACCTCCTGCCCTCAAGACTTCCCTCTCGCCTTCTCGAAGTGGTTTGTAACTCTTTCCTACCCTTGATCGTCTCCCCCCCCACCCCGCCCTTTTCCTGACATCGCACCGACTAGAAATTGTAAAAGATGAAAGATAACACATCGCCCTCTATTAGAATACCCTAAGGATGATAAGACAAAAGATAGGGGGAAAGGGTTTCCCTGTACCAAAAAATGTTCATACCACTATCATTCCTAATAGGAAAAAAAAGAACCTGGAAATAACCTATATGTCTAAAGATGTGGGAATGACTGAATAAATTGTGGTACATGAACATAATGGAAAAAGAAAATTTTTTTTAAATTGACATATACAAAGCGAGTGAAGGAAAAAGAATCAGAATACATTGACGACTATGTAAAAACAAACGTCTAAAATTACTTCACTGAAAAAATTCAGAGGGAGAAATGGAAACAAAAAGGACGTTTTTGTTATTATATTGTTAAAGTATACAACTTTTTAGACAATTTGTAAATAATATGGTTTACAGTATTATTTATGTAACATCCTCTCTGGAGTATCCCCCAACTTGCTTTCCTACTTGAGATTAGGTCCCCAGAGGATAGCTGGTACTCTCAAGTCATAGAGTACAGACTGGGTGCCTACTCCTACAGCTACAATTCAGGAACCTCCACTATTGTGCTTATCATTAACAATTAGTTAACAGACACGATTAGCTCTTAGCAAAGGCATTTAACTAGGATAGAATAATCAAGTCAATAACCATTAATTTATTAAGTACCTACTATGTGCCAGGCACTGTGCCAAACTCTGAGAATACAAAGAAGGAAAAACCCCAAAACAGTTCCTGCCTGGAAGGAGTTCACAATCTAATGGGAGAGAACATGCAAATAACTATCTGCAAACAAGATATGTACTGGCTAGATTGGAGGAAATCATAGAGGGGAGGCATTAGCATTAAGGGAGACCAGGTAAGGCTTGTTACAGAATGCGAGGTTTTAGCTGAGTTTTGAAAGAAGCCAGGAGGCCAAAGTGAGAAGGGAGAAAATTCTAGGCATGGGAAACAGCCAATGAAAATATCTAGTCAGAAATAGAGTGTCTTATGTGGGGAAGAGCAAAGAGTTCAATGTTACTAGACTGTAGAAGGAAGTAAAGGGTAAAAAACTGGAAAGGCAGAAAGGAGCCAGAATACGGATGTTATCTATAAAATATTTTCTTCAATAAAGCTGGGGTGTGCCCTTCCAAAAATATACTCTGTGTTAGTGGGATGAGTGAGCCCATATATGGGGGGAATATGGGGTTTGTGAGGGCTTGCTGAGCCCTTTTCAGGGCTGCTCATCCACGTTTAGCATCCACGTGTCACCTAGCTCTCACCCGTGTCTCAAAGAATCTGTAGCGTGTGCAGCAGTGACATCCCAGTAAAACCATCTTGGCAGATGGTCTAAACCAGGTTGAGAGTAACCAACAGATCTCAAATCAGTTGGTAGGTTAGGGGGATGTCTACTTGAACCCTTCGAAGACTTCTTCCCCCACCCATGGGTAGATGAAAACAATTTGTTCCAATTACCATGAAGGTGGCTAAAGCAGGCAAAGTGCTTAGAGCTTGGTCAGGTCAGACAGCAAAGATGCCAGGGTCACTGACTGCATCCTGGGCCATCAGCAGTCATCTTGATTTTTGTGTTACCACTGGAGTTCCATGACTCTGGAAGAAAGAGTGAGACTGATAACTTTGACTCACTTAAATCCAATTCAGGTACAAGTCAAGACCTCACCTGTGGTGTCATTGGCCCTCTTCAAAAACGGACAAACAGCAACAGCAAGTGAGGCTACTTGTAAAGAAAATATATGGTCAAATCAACTTGTGCCTCTGGCACTTAGGGGCTTTAATGTCCTTCTACTTGTGGAATCTTCTGGAAGGTCCTCATGGGGTACTGTTTCTGCTGGAGATGGGCAGATGGGCTACTAGAGGTCCCACTCTGTAAAGCTTCTTGAAAGCAGTCTTTCTGTGACTGCCTGAAATGTGTGTGTGTCTATTCTCTCAATTATGCCTCAAACTCTCCTGAACTCACTCTCCAACTGCTGAACAGTAAGAAGGCCAGTTTGTATGCACCAAAAGATATAGGAAGTGGATTAATGTATAATAATGCTAGAAAGAGAGGTTGGAGTTTTAAATGTCAAACTGAGGAGTTTTGTTTGACCCTAGACATAATGGGGAGCTAGTGAAATTTATTGAGTAGGGGAGTGATTTCTCTGAGAAACTGGTGCCCGTTAAGTTGCCTGAGTACATAACATGGGGACTGGTTGAAAGAATTGGTAAACACATGTGGGTTGGTTTACAGATTTCCCTTTGCCAGGAGAGTCAACACACTCTTCTGAGCAGAAGCATTTCTCATGGAGACAAGGTAGGGCTAAATCTAGCTGAACCAGTGCTGCATACTTGCTGCATATGCTTTCCATGCTACTGTTAAATGTTAGATGGTATACATTATTTCATTCTATTTCAAACCTGAACCATGAGATCAGACTGAATCTGGGAAATTGTAATCAGGGGAATATGTAATTGGTTAATTAATCATTTGGATAGATGAGTTTGAATGTCTATGAGTCATCAAGTTTGGAATGCCCAACCGGTAGTTGACGTGGGAATATCACTCAGGAGAAAGAATGAATCTGAAAATTTCCCAAGAAAATTATAGAACAGATCATTAAAAAGATGGTAGGTGAATAGCTAGAAAAGGAAGCAATGATTACAAAGAGTCAACATGGCTTCATCAAGAACAGGTCATGCTGTACTAATCACATTTAAAATTTTGACAGCATTACTAAACTGGTAGATGAGGGCACTGTTGTAAAGGTTTTAGTGAAGCTTTTGATTAGAAAAAAAATCATACTATTCTTGTGGAAAAGATTAAGAGATATGGATTAGATGATAACAAAATCAGATAGATTCAGAACTAGTCAGATGGACAAACTCAAAAAGTAATTGTTAATAACTCACTGTCAACATAGTAGATCTCCAGTGGAGTGCCCTAGGGATCTGTGCTTGGCCCTGCATTGTTTAACATTTCTATAAATAACTTAAATAAAGGTATAGATGGCATGCTCGTCAAATTTTCAAATGATACAAAGCTAAGAGGAATAGCTAACAATGGATGGTGGAGTCAGGATACAATAGGATCTTGACACCTAGAGCATTGGGTTGTATCTAAAAAGATGAAATTCAGTAGAGACAAATGTAAAGTCTTACATTGGGCACAAAAAAATCAGCCTCACAAATAAGGAAGCATTGTTAGATCGCAGTTCCAAAAAAGATCTGAGGGTCCTATTGGCTGCAAGCTCAATATGAGCTGAAGAGTACTCAGAGAAGAGTGACAAGAATGGTGAAGGGCAGTGAGTCCAGTTTATATACGCATTGGTTAAAAGAATTAGACAGTAAAAATATTTATAGTAGTTCTTTTTGTGGTGGCCAAGAACTAGAAATTGAGGGGCTGCCCAGCAATTAGAGAATAGCTGAACAAATTATGCTATATAAATGTGATGGACTGCTGTCATGTTATATGAAATGAAGGGGATAGTTCAGAGAAACTGGTAAGAATTGCTATAGCATAGAGTGAGCAGAACTGAAGAATTATTTATACAATAGCAATAATATTGCCAAGACAACTTTGAAAAACTTGGGAATTCTGATCAATGCAATGACCAGCCATGATTCCAGAGGACTCATAATAAAGCATGCTACCTACCTCCTGAGAGAAGGTAATAGATTCATAGTATAGAATGAGAATAGAGGCGGTGGCCAAGGCCATTTTGGGGAATTTGTTTTGCTTGACTATGCATATATGTTTTTAACAGGGAGTTTGTTTTCCTCTCTTACTCAGTGAAGACAGGGGAAGAGATGAAAGAGAAAAAGTGTATTTTTATTGATTGAAAAAAAGAAAACTAATTTTTAAAAATGGGAGTAAATAGTAGAAAGGAAAGAAGGAAGGAAAGAAAGAAAGAGAAAGAGAAAAAGTTAAGAGGGAAAAAGGAAGGAAGGAAAGGAAAAAAGGCAGGGAGGAAGAAACTGAGCAGTTAGGTGGATACAGTGTATAGAACTTAACCTTTGTCTGCCTTAGTCTCTTCATCAGTAAAACGAGGATAAAAATAGCACCTATGAATACTGTGGGGATTGTGCTAGAGAATCAAATACAGTGAAGTAAAAGGATTGCCTTGCAGCAGCGAAGACCCAATTAAATTAGATAACATAGATTTGTGGTATACCCAGTCAGCTGGGTGCCATAACTTCTTCCAGTTCCATGCAACAACTTGCAAATAAGAGTAGAGTTAAGTAGATGACGGAAATAATCCAGAGCTGGGCTCTAGCAAGGAATGACTAACTACTAACTGTGTGACTCTGGGCAAGTCACAACCCCATTCGCCTCAGTTCCTCATCTCTAAAATGAGCTGGAGAAGTAAATGCCAAAGACTACTCCAGTATCTCTTTCAAGAAAACCCCCAAAATGGGTTCACAAAGAGACATGACTAGAAACAACTGAACAACAATAAAAAGACTGGCAATAAGATGAGAGGGCCACAATCTCAGGAGTATGGGATAGTGTAATATTGAAAGGCTTAACTAAAGGTTCAAGACTATGAAAGGAGGAATATCATGTCTCTCCCCTGCTTAAAACTTTCCAGAGACTACTGATGGCCCTTTATGTACCGTTCATATTCCTTTGCTTGTCATTAACATGCCTGCATAATCTGAAATAACTCTATCTTTTCAGCTTTAGTTCATATTACACCCCTCCATGTGCTCTACAAGACAAAGTGAACTACTCTTTGTCCTCAAAGGTATTTTCTTACCTCTGTGACTTTCTTGAACTCTTCCTTATGCCTATCGAACTCCCGACTATCCTTTTCTAATATTTTTACAGCTGCTGCTGGGTATGGGAAGATGGTCTCTAAAGACACTAGACAGACCACTCTGTTCTAGAACCACATGTGTGATCTGGATTAGATTCAATCCTGGGGAAATTTGACCCTAAAAGAAAGGTCAGATTCATTTTCTCAAACTCTTGGGCTCATCAAACTCCCACCCCAGCTCCCCAGGAAAGAATTACTTAAAGTTTACCATGTCTAGAGTCTTGCCAAAAGGGGAAGTAGAAAAGTACTAACATATAACGTAAATCAAATAGGGGACAGATATTTATTTCCTCCACACAAAAGAAATGCTTAACATAGAGATGGCTCACAAACACAAATTGATCAAAGGATTTAAAACAGAATTCAGTATCATAATTACTATTATGCTCAGCAGACACTGAAAGAAACTTAAACAAGAAGCAGTAATAACTACAGTTATACTTTTCAGGGAGGAGGAACTTAAACCTCAGAATATGAAGTTTTCATGACTGCTGAATAGACATTTTGCATTTCACCTCAGCTCTGCACTGTTGTCCTTAATGTCCACATCTTCGGCAGATAGAGACCTGGATTCATCCTCTAGCTATATTTCATCTTCTCCAAGGGCAGAAAATCTACCTGTTGCCAGTCATATATGACCAAGGGACCCAGGATCTCCAACCTTTTGAACTCACAGGATTACCTCCAAAATTGGCTGTGTCTCCCTTGAGATTACTGTTTAGTCACCTGTACTCAAGAAAGGAAATACAAAACGGGGGCAAGCAGAGAGGAGAAAGCAGTGTGGAGTACCAAGACCTAAGTTCAGATCATCTAGCTAAGTGCCCTCTCTAGCTACCATGTGCTAACGATCCATCATTTCTCATCATTTGAGGGAAGGGCACCAGAACTCTCTTCTACACCTACAGGAATAGATTTGAATAATTCTGCCTTGATTTGGAAACAGAAAGAGAAGAGACATGTGAGGGCAGATCATTTCCTTTTAAAGCTACACTGTGTTGGTGGCTTTTCTTTCTCAGTGGCTAGTAAAGAGATTGCTTTGTCATACCCAAAGAGCCAAGGCCTTCAGTTCTGAGTCAAACATGCCAGAAGCAGACACAGACTTCATTATCCCCAAAGAAACCAAGCATTAAGGTAGCATATATGATCAGCTATGAGCAAACAGTATAGATCTAGACATCCCCTGTTACATTTTAAAGCCTTATTCAAATACCACTTCTTCCATGAAGCCTTCCCTGATATGTCCAGGTAGGGAATGTTCTTTCTTTCCCCTTGGACTTCACATAATACCTTGCATCTTTCTAACATACTTATCACATCATGCATTCTCTTGTATTATAGTTATTTGTGTGTGTCCTGTCCCCATAGTAGGTTGTAGGCTCCAAGAGAAGGATATGTCTCCACATCCAGGAGTATGTTAGAGTAAGCTCATACCAGCTCAAGAGAGCCAATTGTTAAATTTTCTGTGTGAGCATTTACACCTTGGAAATAATGAAATTTTGCAAATCAGGGTTCGATTTATTGTTTTGTGGATTTCTAGACTTAAGAAAGTAATGGAGAAAATTTTAATAATGCAAATTAATGGCATTGCCCCTGTTAGACACTAAGCACCATGAAGACAAGGGTAGCATTCTTTTTAAGCTTAGTATCTCCATTCCCCTTTCCCTATCATCCTGGCATAGTGCTATTCACTGTAAGTGCTTCCAAAATACTTATTGAAAATTAAAGTGAAATTAATAGAAACAGTGTGTGCACATACATAGAGGTAATATTTGAAGTCCCCAGAGTAGGTGAAAGGAGAGAGTGATAATGACTAATAATAGCCAGTAGTGATTACTATGTGCTAGCTGCCTTCATGGCTATTGGAACAAATTGTTTCCATCCACCCATTCTGCCAGGGGAAGTCTTCACATGCTTCAGGTAGACATCCCCCCAACTCACTCATGGGTTTGAGGCCTGTTGGTCACCCTTAACCCGGTTTAGCTCATCTGCCAAGAGGCTTTTCCTGGGATATGGTTGCTGCATCCTCTCTGGCTTCTTGGAGCCACAGATGAGAGCTGAGTGTCAGGTGGATACCAAAGGTAGATGAGCAGCTCTGAAAAGGACTCGCCCTCACACCAGAGGTGCTAGTCCTCCCTGAACACCCCGTAAACCTATTGGAGATGCCCAAGGTCATCCATGGTATCATGAACCATTGCCAATCATCTTGATTTTTGTCTTGCTACTAGACTTCGATGGCTCTGGAAGAGAGAGTAAGTTTGACAGCTTTGTGCAACTCTGCCTCACAAATCCAATCCAAGTCATCATCCGTGATGTCACTGATCTTCTTTAAAAAACAAAGGACATACAACAGCTGTTGTAAGATACCATTAGGTGCTTTTCATTTGATCCTCACAACAACCTTGGGAGGTAGGTGCTCTTATTAGCCGCATTTTACATATGAAGAAGCTGCCGTGAACAGAAATTAAGTGACTTGCCCAGAATCACACAGCTAGTAAGTGTCTGAGACCAGGTTGGACCTCAATTTTTCCTGACTCTGGGTCCTTTTAAAATACAATATAGTTATGGCAGCTTGAGAGAACATAGCCCCAAGATATTCCACTTATAGGAAAAGTACATAGAAAAAAAGATAAAGATTTGAATGCATGTACTGATAGAATGTAACAAGGAAAAGCAACATAATGTAGCAAAAAGAACCCTGCAGGTAGAAGATGTATTCTTTAGGCTACACTTGGCCACTAAGTAGTTGCATGGCTCTGATCAAGTCACTTAACCTGTCTTATTTTCTTCCTCTGTGAAATAGGGATATTAACAGCTGCACTGTCTACCTGCTGGCACTACTATAAAAATCAAATGAGAAAATGTATATGGAAGATTTCTAGTTAAGATGGCTACTCAAAGGGATATAAGTTGGCCCTACCTCCCTTTAGAAACACCAATTAACAACAAATAACAAATTCCAAATGGAATTTTAAAACCAAAGGAAAGCCCCACTGAGATCTTTCAACTCATAAAGAATTGCATGGGCAGACAAGACTGAAAGTAAGGCAGCTCCAAGAGGCCTGTAAGAGGAGGCAGCTCAAGGACACTGGCCAGTTGTTGTGGCCTGGTATTTGGGGATGCCTTGGGGGATTAGCTTCAAGCCAGCGCCAACTCTGGTGGGACCATTCCAGTTGCTGAGGTCCAGGCCAGAGCGTGAAACCTCATACCTCTGGGTTGGTGACTAAAAGGGAAAACTATGGGTACTAGTATAACTAGGGGTCCTGGGACTCCACAGGGGACCAGGCTAAAGCCTGCTAATCTGGGTCAGGCTACCAATAGGTTTGAGGCCTGAAGCCATAAATCCCCAGTAGGTGACAGCCTAAAGAAATTGACAAAGTCAGGATGACTAGTTGGGGAAGCCCCAGAAATCAGAGATAGTGTGCATCCAGCTCCTATCCCTAGGCCAGGATATTAATAACAGAATAGCACTGTGGAGTAAGTCAGGGCCTGGCACCAGGCATCTTTCTACTCAGAGGCCAGAGAATAGCAACATTTACACTGTAGCAGAGGAATGATCTAGCTCTGGTATAACATTGTCCCACACTAAGACTACAATGAAAGTTAGGATGTGGGCCTAGTCAATTTATCTAACATTGCAAACAGTGGCAGAGCCTGGCTCTAGCAAAAACAAACGAACAAAAAACCTAATTCAACAAAGGGAAAAATCCTCTCATAATAAAGAGACACTGTGATAAAATATAGATAAATCATTAGAAGGAGAAAATAACTGAACCACAGAGTTCAGGGGGAAAAAAACTAGATTGGCCACAAGTTCTCCAAAAATATAAAATACATTAAGAACTAAAACTTTTTTTATAATGACAAAATATTTGGAACAAAAATGGACAATCCTATTTAAGTGGTCAACATATGAAGAAACAGAGCAAATTGTTTAAAAATGATTCAATGAAGCAGCAAGAAATTCTAGAACAAAGTCAAAGGATTGAAGTTAGAAAGAGTGAAATATCAATAATCGAAAACAACTGATCTGGAAAATAAGAAAAGGAGAAAAAAGCCAAGAATCATTGGATTCCTGAAAAATTATAATCCAATGAAAAACTTGGATACCATATTTCAAGAAATAGTTTTTAAACTGTCCAGAACAATTGGATTTTGAGGTGAAAACAGAATCCTTAAAGAAACCCCAAATTGAACACACCTTAAAATATCACAGCCAAAGTACAGAGTTTTAAGATTAATTTTTTTTTTAAATTGCAAGCATCTAGGAATAAAAAGATCACATAATTAGGAATTTTACTTAGGATCACACAAGATTTAGCAGCAACTACTTCAAAAGAAAGGAAGTCTTGGATTATGAGATGCCAAAGGGCAAAAGAAAAAGCTTTCCAACCAATAATAACATATCCTGCATGAGTATAAGTCTGTAGGGGAGAATTTTGATAATAGAATTATAAAATAGAATACATTAAGCCTTCCTATTGGGAGAACCAGAGCTGGGAAGAAACTTTACAATGCAAACTCAAAAATACAAGGAAAGCCTAGAAAGATAAATTTTTGTAAGCAATTTGAAAAGATAAATGATAATAAAGTGTTAACATCCTAAAAGAGGACAAGGCAATAATTGGCCCTTTACCTAAGAGCCAAAGAGAGAACAAAGAAATACTATCTCAGGACCTCGGTGGAGTTTCATACTACTTTGCTTGGTTTAAGAGAATAAAGAAAAAGGAACATATTAAGGAAATTAGGAAGAGAAACTTATTATTTCTCATAATTGGTGTGCATTAGAAGAAAAATATATTAATATAGAGGCAGGGATGGGGAAATGGACAGTTCATGAAGGTCACTCATCTGAACTGGTAGGAACACACACACACACACACACACACACACAGAGTATAATATAGATATAGAAATAAGTTAAAGTGGAAGAAGATGGCAGAAGAAAAGAAATATAGCCAAGCTCCCACAAACAACTCTCCAATCAGCTCTAGAAAATGCACCAGACAGAGACATGATTGGAAAATCCAAGGGAAAAAATCACAGTCATTTTTCCAACACAAGTTTGCATAGGGAGAAGGAGAAAGAGGACTATGTTTAGTGGGAATAGTGTCTAGCCAGGAATGCTTATGTAGAGCATTCCAGTGCAGGGAGAGACTGTGCACCAAGGCAAGAAGAGGTTCTAAATCTAGCAAAGAGGGACCTACCCTTATGCAGTGTTCAGAAATAGGTTCCAGTGGGCAGCCCTGTTCAGGGACTACCCAGTTCCAGATCATAGATCCAGGGCTGACGGAGGAAGGATCCTGCATCTAGGGGTGGCATTCCAGGGTGAGGAACAAGGTCATAGATTGTATACTGAGCAAGGAGGAATAATGAGAGTAAGACTCCTAGACCAAATAGGAGCCTGCAGTTGTTTTGATATGAATTAACAGGCTTCCCAGCTAGTTAACAGTATCTGAGTCCAGAAGCAGTCTACTGAAATTTCAAGAGCAGCAAAACCACAGATGTGTTGTTCAGACTCAAACATAGGTCAGAAGCTTGCAGAGTTCATGCTATGAAGGTAGTGTTCAGACTTTGCCCTGGATCAGACCATTTGGGGAGCACTAAAAGCTTTCAGGTCTCCAGACTGACATGTCTCTGAGATCCTAGACTAATATAGCACTTAATATTCCCAAGAGAGCAATGGTAGAAACCTAAAGGACACAAAATCAACCCAGACACTCCCTCAGAGTGTGCTGAGCCTGTCTCTGACAAAGTCTGAAGTCCAGAAGTAGGCTGAAAGAATAAAAAAAAAATTCCTAAAATAAAAAGCTATTATGGTGAAAGTGTCACACAAGACACAAACCCAGAAGAAGAGAATGACTATAAAATATCTACAAGTAAAGCCTCAAGTTAAAAAAACAACTTAGACACAAGTTCAACTATAAGATGAAGCGGTTTTTTTAAGTTTTAAATATTTTTATGAATAAAATTAGAAGTTTATAGGGAGATATTGGAAAAGAAATGAGACTCCCCAGTTTTCAGCAGAAGAAATCAAAGCTATCCATAGTCATATGAAAAAATGCTCTAAATCACTATCAATTAGAGAAATGCAAATTAAAACAACTCTGAGGTGCCACCTCATACCTATCAGATTGGCTAATGTGAGGGAAAAGGAAAATGACAAATGTTAGAGGGGATTTGTTTTATCTCATCCTTTCGTGGATTCTGCCGATCCACAATTTCTTTTGAGGTGTTTATTTTAAAGTTGTTTGGAGGAGAAATTTGGTAGAGCTCAGGGAGCTTTGGGAGAGCCCAAATTTCATCAGTTCAAACAAGACAGCCTGAAAGTGATTTTGTTTTGCTTTGAGGACTTAAAAAAAGAAAGAAAATGCTGAGGCTAGGGAATATAGGCATAAAACATTTTGTATACTACTGGACTGGATTGATATATCAGTTAGTTTTGCTTTTCTTCTTCCTTTTTTAAAATTTTTTGCTAGAAAGGATGGCTCTCCAGGTGGGAAAGGGGGAGGAATATATCTTGAAGTAGAGGCAATGTATAATTTTTTTTTATTTATTTAACATATTTAGTTTTCAGCATTGATTTTCACAAGAGTTTGAATTACAAATTTTCTCCCCATTTCTACCCTCCCCCCACTCCAAGATGGCATATATTCTGGATGCCCTGTTCCCCAGTCAGCCCTCCCCTCTGTCACCCCACTCCCCTCCCATCCCCTTTTCCCTTCCTTTCTTGTAGGGCAAGATAAATTTCTACGCCCCATTGCCTGTGTATCTTATTTTCTAGTTGCATGCAAAAACATTTTTGTTTGTTTTTGAACATCTGTTTTTAAAACTTTGAGTTCCAAATTCTCTCCCCAATGTATAATTTTTTTTAAAAAATCTATTAAAATGTTTTAAAGATGTAAATAAAAAGATCTGGGTTCAAAGCTTTCCTAAATTACTTATTAATGGTATAAACTTGAGCAAGTTCCTTTTTTGTTGCCTTGGCTTCCTCATTTTTTCAGGTTCTCACTTTGAGTGAATAGACCTCTTTAGGAAGTTACAAGGGATTGCCCCTTTAATCAAAAACTCAAAAAAAAAAAAGTCGTACTGGGAGGGGAAGACCCTCAGGGTTCCTGCCCAAAAGAGAAACAATTACTATTTAATATTTACATTCACTCTGTGCTAAGAGGGCAGGGACCTATTGTCGTCCAATCTATGGGCTCCAGAGTGAGTTGGGTTTAAGGCTTGGTTTTTGAGAAAGAAATCTAGCCAGTAAACCCAGAATTAAGGAGGCAGCCTTTGGCCATTGAAATGTACCTTCCTTTGGGCAAAGCAGGGGGACAGGAGAGGAGAAGAGAAGAGAGAGGAGGGGACAATGGCAGGGCAGGGGTGGGGAGGGAAGAGGACAGGAGGGAAAGGAAGGAGAGGAGAAAAGAGAGGAGAGGAGAGGAGGAGAGTGGAGGAGAGGGGAGGGGAGGGGAATGGAGGAGAGGAGAGAAGAGGCTACTCACAGGTTGTGTTTGTCCTTCATTCTCAAAGAGGTCCATGACATCAGGGAAATGATGACATGCCTGGCAGCTGACTTTGATTTGAGTGAAGGAGGGCTGTGCAAGGTCACCAGCCTCACTTTCTCCTCCATAGCCATATTCACCAGGACCACTGGAGATGGCCCAGGATGCAGTGGGAGACCCTGGCCCTTTCAGGCTAAGGTCTTCTCAGGCTCTAACTTTAAGTGAGGTAATGTCTGAAAGGGCCAGGGTTTCCTAATTTCCTAATTCTTAATTCCTATCCACATCCAGAGAAAGAACTATGGAATCTGAATGCAGATTGAAGCATACTATTTTCTTCTCTTTTGTTTTTTTCTTTATTGTTTTGATTCTGCTTTCACATGACTAATGTGGAAATGTGTTTAATATGATTGTATATGTATAGCCTATATCAGATTGCATAACATGAGGGGAGGGAGGGGGGAAATTTTAGAACTCAATCTTACAAAAGAGAGTGTTGAAAACTAAAGAGTAATTAATTAATCAAAAATTTTAAAAAAGAATACATCTCCTACCCACAGCTGTGAAAGACATATAATCTGCTTCTCTTCTAACTTTTTTGATAGTATGATCTTTAATATTGTTTATATATCTATTTGGAATGTATTGTAAACAAAATGGCATAAGATATTAGTTTAAGCCTAACTTCTGCCAAACTGTTTTTCAGTTTCTCCAACAGTTTTTAATCAAATGGAGAATTCTAGCCTAAATAATTCATATTTTCTGGTTTTTTTTTTTGGCAGGGTAATTGGGGTTAAGTGACTTGCGCAAGGTCACATAGCTAGTAAGTATGTCAAGTGTCTGAGGCCGGATTTGAACTCAGGTCCTCCTGACTCCAAGGCTGGTGCTCTACTTACTGTACCACCTAGCTACCCCATATTTTCTGGTTTATTGAACACTGTATTATTGAGTTCCATTTTTTTATTTTTATCTCTTGTTGTTCCAATGAATTACTTATCTATTTTTAACCAATGCCAGATGCTTTTGATGACTGCTACTTTATTTTTTCCAAGTATTTTTGTATTAGATTTTGTTCTCTTTAGTTTACAACAATGACTGCTACTTTATAATATAGCTTGAAATCTAGAAGAGTTTTTCCATATTCATCTCTCTCTTTTTGTAATTTTCCTTGATATTCTATAGTTTTTATTTTTCCAGATTAATCTTATTATTGTTTTATCAAATCCTATAAAATACTCCTTTGATAATATGATTGGTATACAATTAAAACTAAATTAATTTTTGTCATGTTGTCATTTTTCTTATATTGGCACAGCCCAACCATGGATACTGAATATTACTGCAATTATATAAATTGTTCTTTATTTCTTTAGGGAGCATTTTTTATTGAATCTATATAAGTATTTTGTGGGTTTTGGTAGATTGTCCCTCAAATATTTTATGAATTTTTTAATTATTTGGAATGGGATTGAGCAGATAATTTTCAAAACAAGAAATCTAAGTTACCAATAGCCATATGAAGAATGCTCCCAATCACCAATTAGAAAAATACAAAGTAAAGCAACTTTAAAGTTTTACCTGAAGCTTATCAGATTGACAAAGTTGACTCAAAAAAAGGATTATATTAAAAATTAGCATTAATGACTCCATTTTGCTTTTCTCTACCATTTTGTGAAATTAAGTTTCAACTCCATGTAAGTCACCTGATTTAAGTGGTTTCACAAGGGTTCTCCCCCTCAGCACTTTCACTTTGCTTAAAGAATATCCCTCTCTCTGTCATCTCAGTGTCTCCCAACCCCCCTCCACCAATAAGAAATCACATGGCTCAATCCTTATAATCCTCTGGTTCCTATTTTTTCATTTTTTTCTGGGTAATTTCATCATTTTATTAATAGTGCTAGCATTTTAATACAGGAGGTCAGTGGCACTCTCAAATGCCAAAGCCCCTGTGTTTCCTACTTTTCACTTCCTCCAAATTGTATATTAATTGTGAGAATCCAAGCTTCAGGGTCCTTGGCTACCAGTTTGTTTTTCAACCACATGCAAATAAATCATTGCCTGGATATAATTATTCAATTTCTTTATTCTGTATAATGATGGAACCTTAGCTGAAGGAACACCCTAAATAAGATTTCTACTGATGGTTGTTATGTGTCCTTCATTCTCCAAAAAGACCATCACTTCAGAAGATGATGCCATGACTTGCAAGTGAATTGTATTAAGTGAGGGAGGGCTGTGCAAGGTCACCAGCTTTACTTTCTCCTTGGGAACCATCTGGGTCCAGTGGCAAGATATAGATCAGGGCAACTAGAGATGGCCCCCTCTACTGATGGACTTCTTCAGTGAAGGACCACTTGTCCCTGGCCCTCCACATCCTCCTGAACCAACATTCAGAAGGTTGGATGAATGGTCCCTGATGAGGGAGCCATGGGAACCAGCTATAATAAGCCAATGGATACTCCATTATGGAAGTTTGGCCTGAGACAGGGAAAACTTCCCATTCAGAAGGGGATGACTAAGAATAGAGCTCTCAAGTTGTGCAAAAATTGGTCCAAAATTTAAAAAAACTCAGTGGATCCTAAATTTGATCTGAAGAAGGAACTTTCTACTGCAAATTAAAAGACTTTAAAATTGCTTTTAATTTGTTCCTTTTCTAGCTTTTTTAGTTGCATGCCCAATTCATTGCTCAGCTCTTTTTCTATTTTATTGATATAAGTATTTTCCCATAAAGTACTGTACTAAATTTTCCCCTAAGTGCTACTTTGGCTGTATCCCATAAATTTTGGTGTGTTGTCTCATAATTGTCATTCTCTTTGATGAAATTAGTGATTGTTTCTATGATTTGTTCTTTGACCCACTCATTCTTTGGGATTAGATTAGTTTCCTAATAATTTTTAATCTGTCTTTCCATGGCCCTTAATAAATGTAATTTTTATTCCATCATGATCTTCAAAGGATGTATTTAATATTTCTGCCTTTCTTCATTTGATTGGGAGCTTTTATGCCCTAATACATGATCAATTTTTATGTAGGTGCCATGTATGTATTTTTTTCTATCCCCATTCAGTTTTTTCCACAGGTCTGTCATGTCTAACTTTTCTAAAATGCTACTCACCCCCTTGACTTCTTACTTGTTTATTTTGCAATAAAATTTATTATTTTTCATATTTCATATATTATTCATTATTTGCAGGAAAAAACCACTTGATTTATCTAGTTCTGAGAGGGGAAAGTTGAGCCCTCCCCCACCAGTATAGTTTTATTGTCTATTTCCTCCTGTAACTTATTTAACTTCTTTAGAAATTTGGGTGCTAAGATTAGAAGGGAAGCAGAAATCTGGGAAACAATTTTTATAGCCAGTGTCTCTAATAAAGGCCTCATTTCTAAAATATATAGAGAATTGAGTCAAACTTATAAGAATACAAGTCATTCCCCAATTGATAAACAGTAAAAGGATATAGACAGGCAGTTTTCAGAAGAAGAAATCAAAGCTATCTATAATTATATGAAAAATGCTCTAAATCACTATTTATTAGAGAAATGTACATTAAAACTGCTCAGGTACTACCTTAGGTTGGCTAATATGACACCAATCAAATTGGCTAATATGACAGAAAAGAAAAATATATATTGGAGAAGATGTGAGAAAATTGGGACGCTGATGCATCATTGGTGGAGTTGTGAAATGATCCAACCATTCTGGAGAGCAGTTTGGAACTATACCCAACGGGCAACTAAACTGTGTATTAAACTAGTTTATATGATTAAAAACCAGCTAAAGGAAGGATCTTAAAAAAATCCATGAAGGTCTGACTTGGAAAATGAGCCCTTCTGTCTCTTAAAATTATCAGAGATGTCAAAATGAGAAAATAATTTCATTTTCTTTACAATTATCCATGCAATTTTATATGTAAAATCCTTAATCCAATAGTGACAATTTGTTGCTAAAACATACTCACGTCTGTATATTCCATGAGAAACTTTTGGAAACCAATTATATATATGTGTGTATACCTGACATAAGGAAAACTCCCTTAGCTCTGTTTGATTCCAGGCTTGAGTTACAGTTAACAGCCAATAATGCAAAAAATCTTCCATTTCATTCATATGAAGGCACTCTCTTGAGGAGTATAATAAATGCCTTCCTCTGCCCACTCTGGTCCTGAGTTCTTTGGGTGAGAAAGGGCAAATCACATGGCTCTTCCTAAGGTTATGCTACCAGGAAAGCAATGAGTTATGGAAGCACATCTTGGGCTTACTTCCTAATCCTGCCTTGGGGAATCCTGTGATCCCCACAGAGGTGTTAAGGGGGCTACCACTTGGGACTTCCTCAGGGAATCCTGTGGTCTGCACAGCCTCCTTAAGGGCCATAATTTGGGTCTTCCAGCCCTGTCTCGGGAGCCTTGTGATCTTACCGCTGTCCTAAGGGGCCATCACTTGGGCCTTCCTCAGGGTCTAACCCCTAGGAAGCCCTGTGATCCCCACAACCGTTCTAAAGGACCATCGAGTGGTTCTTTCTCAGGGTCTGACCCTGCCTAGGGAGGTCCTGTGATCCCCACAGACTAAGGGACCATTATGTGGTTCTTCCTCAGGGATTTGGCCCTGCCCAGGAAGTCCTGCGATCCCCACGACTGCATTTCTCACAGGTAGAAAAGCTAAAGACAGTTGTAGCCTGTTTATACTGAGTATGAATGAAGGGTTTGAAAGCAAAGGATTTTGGAGTTTGGGGAAAGAGGTTTTGATCCCCTTAAGATAAGAAAACTATAAGAAACTTTGTTATTTTTTATGATATGGAAAATACAGAAATCTGTTTGTAGTTTTGAATTATTTGAAGATAACATCCTCCTTTTTTTTAATAAGTAGATTTTTATTTTTATTTTTTTTTTGCCTACATGCCCTGTCCTCTTTGACCTTCCTGGAGTTACAATTGAAAAACCTCATGTGGGGCTGGATTAAGTACACAAAAGAATTGATTTGGTGTTTTGGGTGATTTAAAAAGAAATAAAGAAAAAGTGATGGGGAGCTGGGAGTGCCACCACAAATTTCTCTAACATGAACTAACTGAAAACAGTGGGCCCTTGGAAAAATTGAGATTTTAATATCACTATTAATGATTATAAATCTAGATTTGATTTGGTTGAAATTTTGTTCTGAAGCTAAATCATTATGTGTTCTCATTTACAGTGAGATACATTCTCCTATTAGGATAATTATATAAAATCAGACCTTAATACAACATTTGCTATTTAGCATTACAACAATATGTTGGAAAATGCACAGATCAGGCAGGAAGACCTGAGTTAAAATCTGGTCTCAGAAATTTATTAACTGTGTGACTTTAAGCAAGTTACTTCACCTCTGTTTACCTCAGTTTCCTAATCTGTAAAGAGAATAATAATAACAGCACCCACCTCCCAGGATTGTTGTGAGGATTACATAATTGTAAAGAGCTTAACACAATGTCTGGCATGTAGTAAACACAATACAAATGTTAACTAGATATTATTATTAATTCTTTCTTTGAAAGCAATTATTCCATACAGTATCACTCTATAGTGGGTTTTAGATGTGATTAATATTGAATGTCAAAAGTGATAAAATGAATGGTTTTCTATGTAAAATAATCTGGAACTGCATTCCACTGAATTGATGTCACCTGACTGATAATAAGTTTTGTTTCATGTTTTAAATGCATGACATTATGTATGTTGTCATTGTGTTTCTAACACTTTTTCTTATATTATGAAGTACTGAAAAACATTGTATCAGAAATGCTGTTAGAAAAGTAACTTTTCTTTTTTTAGTCTGGAAGATGTTAGGTTATAAATTGAACTGTTAATAGAACATGGTAAAAATATTTGAAAACTTAAATATTTAATGAGCTACATTTGCTTTAAAGCAATAATTTATTGTTGGGAGAAAAGTAGCAACGTCTTCTTTAAATTGTCCTACTGTGTGAGGTTCCTTGGGACTTTCTGCTCATGAAAGGTCATAAAATCTAATCAGCCCTGCTGACCACATATTGTAACACTCAGAAGTACTGAAATTTGAGAAACAGGGACCACACCCAGCCAAAGTGAGAAAACTTACTAGTTTCCTTATGGTAGACTTGATTTTTATCTTATAGATTTTTTCACTATCGCTTATGAAAATTATGAGATAACTGTTAAGAAATAGTCTGTATTGAAGTTACATCTCTGAACCAACTTTAACAATAGACCGTAAGTTCAAAGGTTTCACTGTCATCTTTGGGTGAACAGGAAATACACATTAGAGGCTTGCTATAGTTAGCATTTTTTCTGGGGTTTAGAGTTAATTATCAAGTATTCACTGTATGTTTGAAACTCCAGAATATAATTATTCTTAAATTATAAATGAAAGGTAAATAAGATGTCCTTATATGTGTTCACTGTTAACTGCTGTAACACAAGGGAAATAACCTAGGCCTAAGCTGTGATCAGTTAAATTTTGCTATTTAAGGTAAAAATCTCTAGGCACTATAATTTGATGTTATTCTAAGTTTTGATTTGAGGTATGGTTGTCTGAATTGTCATGAGGCCAATGGTCCACCATTCAAGGGAAATGCCCAAAGAGAGTGCAGTCTAGAAACTGTTACAGGTGGATGTCTGTCCCTGGGAAAAATTGAGGGGATGGCCTTGCCATAGGCTAAAGTAAGATGCCATTGTACTGTTTTTCTTTCTAAATACCCTGTGAATGATATGGAACATTTTTTGCATTATTGGCTGTTAACTATAACTCAAGCCTGGAATCGAACAGAGCTAAGGGAGTTTTCCTTATGTCAGGTGCACACACATATATAATTGGTTTCCAAATGTTTTTCATGGAATATGCAGGCTTGCATATTCCAATAAATCGTCACTATTGGATTAAGGATTTTACATAGAAAATTGCATGGATAATTGTAAAGAAAGTGAAATTATTTTCTCATTTTGAAGTCTCTGTCTGATAATTTTAAGAGACAGAAGGGCTCATTTTCCAAGTCAGACCCTCATGGATTTTTTTAAGATCCTTCTTTCAGCTGGTTTTTAATCATATGAACTAGTTATTGGAAAAGCAAATTTAGGAGGTTGTACTAAATTGTATTGAGTCTTGTTACAGTCATATTTATCTAGGAATCTCTGCAAATGACTTGGAACCAAAGAAGCAGGTCTACTAGGAGGAGCTCCCTTCAGAATTGCCCTGAGAATGCAACCTATTCCAGAATATCCAAGGGAAGATGTTTCTGGGGATCAGACAACTACCTGGGATATCTACCCGGGACTCAGGATGAAATGTGCTGATTAAATGGACACTGGGAGTAGGTTGCCAAGTTATAAAGGGGTTTGATGTTATTTATCATTATTGTATTACTTTGGCCTTTTATTTCATGATGGTTATGTTTGCTGAGTGTTCTTGGTTTCTTTGGTACACGTAAATCTCCCCTCTCAAATTAGTCTATGGTGCGCCCTCTAAGCAGTTTGATCTGAAACCTGATTTAATTCATCCATAAAGTTTATTTAACAAGGTTTGTCTCCTCAGGGGATATATAGGATTCTGACTCTGCTTATATTCTCTCTGCCCTTTGGTGTCCTTAAAATAGACTATCACTCTGTCCAGAAATGTTTAAATACGTGATCCCGACCCCAAGTATCAAAGGGGAGGGGTAAATGTTATATTAACAATTAGCATTAATGACTCCATTTTGTGAAGTTAAGTTTCAACTCTATGTAAGTCACCTGATTTAGGAGATTTCACAAGTGTATTCCCCCTCCCCACTTTCACCTGACTTAAAAAGGATATCGCCAGAATACCCTCTCCCTCTCACCTCTGTGTTCCCCAGTCCTATCCCCGTAAGAAACCAGATATCTTAATCCCTGTAATTTTGTATTTCCTACTTTTCACTCCCTCCAAATTGTATATTAATTATGAGAAACCAAACTTTTTGGATCTTTGGCTACCAGTTTGTTTTTCTACCACATGGATTACCAAATAAATCATTGCCTGGATATAATCTCTCGGTTTCTTTATTCCATCATAATGAGAGACAAAATGGCAAACAATGGAGGGGCTGTGGGAGTTGGTGGAGCTGTGAAGTAGTCTAACTGTTTTGGAAAGCAATTTGGAACTATGCCCTCAATGTTACTAAACTATGTATGCCCTTTGACCCAGTGATATCCCTACAGGTCTATACTCCAAGGAGATTAAAGAAAGAGAAAAATGACCCATGTATACAAAAATTTTATATCAGGTATTTTTGTGGTGGCAACGAACTAGAAATTAAAAGGGTACCTATCAATTGGGGAATGATTAAACAAATTATAGTATATGGATGTAATGGAATACTATTGTGTGGTTAAAAAAAAGATGAAGGGGTCAATTTCAGAGAAACCTAGGAAGACTTGTGTGAAGCAATGAAGTATGAAGTGAACAGAGCGAGGAGAATAATTTCTACAATAACAACAATATTGTAAGACCAAACAACTTTAAAAACTTAGGTACTATAATCAATGCAATGCTCAAACACAATTCCAGTGTACCCATGATGAAACATGCAGCCCACCTTCTGACAGAGAGGTGATAGACTCAGGATGCAAATTAAGACTTTTTTTTTTGCTTTTTGGGAGGGCAATTGGAGTTAAATGACTTGCCCAAGGTCACACGGCCAGTACATGTGTCAAGTGTCTGAGGCCGAATTTGAACTCAGGTCCTCCTGACTCCAGGGCCAGTGCTCTACTCACTGCGCCACCTAGCTACCCAACATATTTTTTTAATGTGGTCAATGTGGGAATTAGTTTTGCTTGACAATGCATTTTTGTCACATGGTTTGGTTTGGTTTGGTTTTCTCCTTATGGAGGAAGAATGTAGAAAGAAGAGAAAATAAATTTTTGTTAATGAAAAAGTAAAATAAAATTTCAAGAATATAGTTATGAACTAAGTATAGTTGTTTATATTGACATTTAAAGTTAAGTTTCTGACAAAACATTTAGTTGAAAAAAGATTTTGTAAAGATGGGGAGATAGGCATATGGGTTAGTAGTTTTTATATTTCTTCTATAGACTTTTTTTTGTCTCCTTTTTTAAGTCTTCTGAATAAGATTTTTAATTCCTCAATATGCCTCAGTTTACCAATCCACATGAGGAAAATCAAGCAGAACCCCCTCATGTTATAAGGAAAGTGAGATTCAGAGGGAATAAGGGATTTGTCCAGTATCACACAACTTGTATCTCAGAAAGGATTTGAATGTTGGTCTTCCTTCCTCCAACTCCCATATTCTATCAACTGCGCCACCTAGCTGCCTCTGTGAATAATGTCTGTTTTCTAAACTGATAGAGATTCTCAAAAGTGTGGTCCAAGGACCCCTAAGGTCCTGAGATTCTTTCAGCAAATGTATGAGATTAAAACTATTTTCAAAATAATGCTAAGATGTTATTTGCCTACTACTCCCTTTTCCAACTACCTATATCAGTGAGGCTGTATTTTCTTCATATATTTCAAGTGAAACAATATATTGTTACAGATTGAATGCAGATGTTTGAGAACTACTGTTGGTCCATAAAACCGGTCCATCAGTATATTGGACAGATACTACTGAAGGATGATGAACTGGGCTCAGAATTGAACAGGAGGAGAGCAGTGGGCTAGATTGCATTTAATGAATTGTTCAGTGCTTTTAATGACCCCAAACTTCTTCCTGAAATAGATATCCATTTGATTTTTATTAAGCCAGACTTTAAAGAGATTTGCAAAAGGTATGTAAAAAAAAACAATGCCACTGTTCTCACTAATTATTTTTGTTTTGGAAGATATTTTCCTAAAATTGTTGTTTAGCTAACATATAATGAGTTTATTATTGTTATTTTAAATTAATTAATAAAGTTTTAAAATTTTCTTTTAAAATTTCTAATATAGTTAATATTGATAGCTGTAACATACATGAACAAAAGAGTCCTTGATGATTTATAAAAATATAAAGGGGGCCCTAAGGCCAAAAAGTTTGAGAACTACTGTTGGTCCATAGGTACCTTGGATAGATACTGCAGAAGGACAATGAACTAGACTCAGAATTGAACAGGAGGTTGGTGGGGTAGGTTGCATTTGGGGAATTGCTCAGTGCTTTTAATGACCCCAAACTTCTTCCTGAAACAGAAACCCCTTTTATAACCAACATTCTTCAGGTGATACTCTATGACTATGAATCATAGAGTATCGCAATCTACAGAGAATTAAAAGTATGTGTCACCCAAAGTACAGTGGAGGCGTGTATGGTGGGAGTCAATAGACAAGCATATTATGAGGCAGCTAAATAATGTAATAGATAGAGGGCTGGTTTGGGAGTCAGAGAGATCTGATTTTGAATCTCACTTCAAATGTTTAGTCATTCTCTGAGCCTGAGTTTCCTTATCTGTAAAATGGGAATGATAATATCACCTACTTCACAGGGATGTTGTGAGTTAATACATATATATATATATATATATTTGTATATATATATATATATATATATATATATATATATATATATATATACATATAAAGCTATTTGCAGAAACATAAAATATGAATGTTGGCTATTATTATTACACCACTAATGAAAAATTATGCCCAATTACATTGTCAGGCATGGATAATGAGTTGTTTTGTTTAGTTGTTCTTTTTTACAAAGGAAAGTTTGGGGGGGAAGGAGGGATTAGGAAGTGATAGAGATGTTTTTAAAAAGCAAAAAGTTTAAATAAAACAATAAAGAAAAATTATGCATAAAAGCAGCTAGGAATGAGATGTATGACTTGAAAGTTAGATGGGTTGGGCATGAAGGAAGACTGAAGGATAATCAATGGTTGGCTCATGTACTATATTAGTACTCATATAATGTCAAGATGCCTATGGCATTCTGGCCATCATCATGTTAGTTGGGTAGGTTCTATTGCAGAATACTAATAAAAGTATCCTGACACATGGGATGAAAAGACACGGACAGGCTGCAATCTGCACCCCCGGAAAAAGCATCCACATAATTAAGATTACACATTCCCTGAATTACTGAAATAACCATAGCCCAGTATCTGCTGAGACTTGTCAGTCTAGAACAAACACCAAAATCTAAAAAGGTTTTTAGAAAGAATTTTATTGTCATTTGGCAGAGGAGAGAGCCTGAAAAAGGTGTGGCTCTGTCCTGAGTCTCTGTAATGTTTACATTCTATAGAGTTCAAACAAGGGCAGAAGAACAAGCAGGTGGGTAGTGAGCAAGTAGAAGAAGTTTGCTTGAAATGTTTATCAGTAGGTAAATATAAACATTCAATAAAATTTGGGTGAAGCTAAAAGCTGTTGGGCAGACCCAAAGCACAAGCTTTTTGTGTGGATGTAAGACCCAGGTGGTTTTGGGTAAACCTAAGATCTGGGTAGGATCTAAGCATTCCTTACAGCCATCTCCGGCTTCCCTGGAGGGTCTCTGAGGTCAGCATAACCTCTATGCTAAGCTTTGGATTATACATTTCTAGCCACATAAAGCTAATTTCAAAAAATATGAATAAATAATATTTTCTCCACAGACTGAACCCATACTACTACATTAAGACCTCCCATTTCTGCTTTAAGGAAAAGCAATAGTACAAACCTTTCTCTATGGTACAATTATGGTAATAAGAAGATAATCGTTATCTACAACCTGCATTCTACAGAACCTGTGGTGACCCTAATTGCTCATTAAACATATATAACTCAAAAATCTAGAATGAGACTTATCGAAAGCCTATTTAGTTCACTCCCCACTTTTTATAAATACCATTCCCAAGCAATCTAAGCAGATGGATGTCTATCTTGGGTTTTTTTTTTTAAGTGTGAAACATAAATTAATGATTAAGTTAAAATTTCTTGGTAACCAGTTCTAATTCATTTATAGGTGAAATTCTTTCTGGTGCCTAACCTCAGTTAATTTGATGCAATTCCACAAAAATATACTTAAAAACTACTGTTCAGAGTGATGTGCGAAATGTTGGAGGAGGTACACAGCTCAGATAAGACAGCTGCTCAACATGGACAACACTGAAATCATTATCTTTTCCCCAAATCCTTCCCCACCCTTTCCAAACTTTCCTTTTACTGTTGAAGAGAAAAGGATATTGCTAACCAGGGAGGATACAGTAGAAAAGACTTCATGGAGAACATGGTATTTGAATTATAGGAGGAATAAGATTCAACAAAGAATGGACAAAAAGTCATGTTGCAAGGACAGAGAACGGGGGGACGGAAAGCACAGGGATGCCACAACTAATGTGGCTTAAATTCCCCTTTTCTGACTTGAGTCATTTTGGTAAGACTCATATTTGGAGTCATGGTACCTGGGTTTGAATCCTGAATATGTTACTTACCACTCTTTTGATGTTGGGTAAGCCATTTTGTTCTCTGGACTTCAGTTGTTTTTTTTTTTTTAAACATAGGCTCATAGACTTAGAGCTAAAAGGGACCTTAAAGACCATCAAATCCAACCCCCTCATTTTACCTATAAGGAAACTGAGGCCTAGGAACATTAAATGACTTGCCTAGGGTCATACAGCTAGTACGTATCTAAGGCAGGATTTGAACCCATGTTTTCCTAACTCCAAGTCCAGTGGCCTATCCATGACTACATGATTTACATGTACACAAAATGAAGGGATTGGACTTGATGGACTCCAATCTTCCTTCTGGATTTGACCTTCTCTAGTCATAAAAATTCCCATTAGGACAATTTCCATTGTCATTTAAAATCCATAACATTTTGTCCCTTCCATTGACTTTTTCCCTTTTCCTTCCAGTCATCTAAGGATCTCAAAGCAATTTGCAAACTTTTTCATTAATTTGCCCTCATCAAGCTGTTCATATCTTACTCTAACAGAACAACGAGAAATACCTGAGTAAAAGGACTTGTTCAGAACTATATGACACATTACTGGCATAAAGGAACAGAAAAAGATCTGATAAGGAGATAGTAAACTAACTGTAAAAATGCAGCCAACCACAAAATCTCTTTATGAGGTATGAGTTGAGTGAGTCAGAAGAGAGTGAAGAACGACAGAGAATGCCCTCCAATGACCCTTAAAAGACAAAGTTCAGGCAGAGGCAGTTGAGGTAGAAGCCAGCACTCAAGTAGAAAGAATCTAGCACTTCATCTAATGGGGGAAACAGGAATTCCCTCCCCTCCCCATACACAACTATTGCTTTTATATTTTAAGGTCTTCTATTTTAATTAGTTTTTTAAAAAATTATTGTATGTATACTCACTAGAAGGAGATGCCTTATCTAGCAACTGGAGAATTTATTCTAGAGAGTTGGAAATGGAATTGAGGGAGCAGAGGTATAATCTTCTCACAGACATGGATACTGAGGCAATTCCTCAAAGCAGGAAATAGCTTCAATGAAAAGGTCCATTAGCAGCAAAGAAGGGAGCCAGCTTCAGACTCAAAAGAGAGCAAACCCTGGCAATCAGGAGTTGAGTTGTAGAAAGAAGCAGACCCTGGGAATCCAGATGAGCAATCCTGCCAGCAGAAACTGTGCACCCAGAAGAGAGCTTTGTGGGGACTACAAAAGGAAATCAAGGACACTGAAGTTCTGTAGTTCTAGAGTATTCTAGAGTTATGAATTGCTTTGGCTACATTCCCTACATGTGTGGCTTATAACCATTTTAGTTTGTTTCTGACCACTTTTCCTATTCATGATGTGCTTATTTATGGGAGAGTACATCTCACATTAATGGGAAGAATATTTTGTAGCTACTATCTAACTATGCCATTCCAGTATATGCTTTTGTTGAGAGCCATTTGTGTCTACCGACTGTCCATTAATAGAATGAACATTTGTTGAGGGCTCATGAGATATAGTTTTAGAAGGGTGGCCCCTTGGAGATACCGCCAGACAGCCTGCGGTAACAGGAGGGGCTGCTATACTGTATACTATAGCAAAGTTGGAAAGCATCCTCCCATACAAATAAATGTCAGCTCTCCTCATAATCCAAGTCCTCTACTCTTTTTAATATTGTTGAAGTTAAATGCCTTGGTGGGCAAATCACTATTTGCCTCAGTTCCATCAAACTGTAAAATGGAGATAACTGTATCAGCTACCTCCCAGGGTTGTTGTGAAGATCGAATGAGACAGTATTTGTAAAACACTCAATGTGGTACTAGCACATGGTAGGCACTTAATAAATACTTCCTTCCTTCCCTTCCCTTCTCTTCCCTTCCCTTCCCTTCCCTTCTCTTCCCTTCCCTTCCCTTCCCTTCCTTCCTTCTTTCCTTCCCATCTGGTTCAACACATACAAACTTTCTCTCTTGTATGGATGAAAAATGTGGCCCTGAGTTTTAATCCACAATCCAAACAATTTCTACATGATAATGTCCTTAACACTCCTTGTTACCTCCTATGTATCTTAGCAAACTATGTTATGTATTTGAGGGAGGGGCACTGAGAGGACAGAGACCGGATAAAAATCTGTTTTGAAGAAAAAAATGGAAGTTTTGACATAAGAAAGAACATTGGATTTGGGATCAGAAAACCTGAGTTCTCATCTTGGCTTTGCTACTAACTAGTTATGCAACCTCTGGCAAATTGCTTACTTCCTCTGGGTCTCAGTTTCCTTTTCTGTAAAGTAGAGTGTTGAACTAAATGATCTTTAAGGTTCCTTATAGCCGTAACATTCCATAATTTTGTGATGTGTAGGCAATCCTTACAGAAGCAAGAAAATAGAACAATTCTCCTTTTTACCTTTAGGTGTCAGTGTAGACACAAAAATTTCCTTGGGAAAGAGCTTAAAATAGCAAAGGAATGCTATGGTTCTCTTCTCCAAAAACATACTAGTTATTATCACCATAGTTGGACTAGTCTTTCAGGATGACAGGAAAAGTTCTGTGCCAGGCGGTCTGGAATATGTAGGAAGTATCCAGTTGCATCATATACAGTGGAATTATTATTTCTCAGGATCAAAAAGGAAAATTCAGGGAATTCAGTGGTTCCCCATCACTTACATAACAAAGTGTTAATGTCTTATCCTGACATTCAAGGCTGTCCACATTCTGGTAGCAACCTATATTTCTAATTTTATCTTTCAGTTGCTCCCTTCTAAATTTAATCCATATTGGGACTACTCACTGCCCCCTTGTCTCATCCTGCCCTCATGGGTCTTGGTACCTTTGCTCATACTATCCCTTATGATTAAAATAGATTCCTGCCCCATCTCTACCCACTGAAATTCTTCCTTTAAAATTACCTATCACATCTATGGATAGGGAAAGAGTTTATGACCAAATAAGGGATAGATAGAATTGCAGAAGATAAAATGAACAATTTTAATTACATAAAACTATTTTTTTTTGCACAAACAAAACTAATGCAGCTAAAATTAGAAAGGAAACAACTAACTGAGAAAAATCTTCGCAGAAATTTTTTCTGATAAAGGTCTTAATCTAAGATGCATAAGGAACTGATTCAAATTTGTAAGAACAATTTCTATTCCCCAGTTAATCTTTGGTGAAAAAATACAAAATTTTCAATGGAAGAAATCCAATTTCACTATAGAAAAATGCTCTAAATAACTAATAATTGGAGAGTACAAATTAAAGCAAATCTGAGGTTTCACTTCACGCCTATCATATTGGAAAAGATGACAAAAAACGGAAAATGACAAGTGTTGGAGGGTCTTAGGGAAAATGGCACCTTAGTGCATTGTTGATAGAGCTGTGAATTGTTCATACCATGCTAGAAAGCACTTGGGCACTATGCCCAGAGCATCACTAAACTATATATACCCTTTGACCTAGTGATACTTCTACTGGGCCTATTTCCCAAAGAAATCAAAGAAGAAAAGGACCAATGTATACAAAAATCTTACAGTAGGTATTTTTGTGGTGGGAATGAACTGGAAATCAAAAGGGTGCTTATCAATTGGAGAGTGGCTAAACAAATAATGGTATTTGAATGCAGTGCAATACTGCCATGCTGTAAGAAATGATGAAGAGGACAATTTTAGAGAAACCTAAAAAGCCCTCTTAGGAACTGATGCAGCATAAAGTGAGCAGAACCAGGAGAACAATTTATATATAATGACATTGTAAAGACAGACCACTTTGAAAGACAAGAACTCTGATCAATGACCAATCACAATTCTAGAGGATCCATAAAAAATATTCCCTGATAGAGAGGTAATGGACTCAGAGGGCATATTGAACAGCTAAATGATACTGTGGATAGAGTGCTGGGCCTGGAATCAAGAAGACTTGAGTTCAAATCCAACCTTAGACACTTATTAGCTAGCTACGTAACCCTGGGTAAGTAACTTAACCTCTGTTTGCCTCAGTTTCCTCAATTGTAAGATGGGGATGATTACAGCACCTCTGTCCCAGGGTTGTTGTGAGACTCAAATGAAATAATATTTGTAAAGTGCTAAGTACTGTGCCTGGCACATAGCGGGTATTATATAAATGCTTATTTTCTTCCCTTTCCCTGGACAATGTCAATATGGGAATTTGTTTTGCTCATCTATACATATTTGTAAAAAGAGTTTTTCTTCTCAAAGTTTTAAAAATGAATGTTAAAAATTGTTTTTCTATGCAACTGGGAAATAAGATATACAGGCAATGGGGTATAGAAATCTATCTTTCCCTACAGGAAAATAGAAAGCAAGGGGATAAAAGAAGGGGGGGCGGATAGAAGAAAGGGCAGATGGGGGGAAAGGGTAATCAGAATGGATACCATCTTGGAGTGGGGGAGGGGAAGGGAGAGATGAGGAGACAATTTGAAACTCAAAATCTTGTAGGAGTGAATGTTGAAGACTGAAAAATAAATTTATTAATAAAAAAAGAGTTTTTCTTTTCAGTGAAGGATGGGGTGGAAGAGAGAAGGATGTCTAGGGATAGGATTAGGTTTTGTTGTTTTTTTTTTTTAACGAGAAGAGAACAGAAGGAATAGCAGAACAAATCATAGACGGTTGGTGGTTGTTGTCCTTCATTCTTGAAGAAGACCAAAATGACATCACTATGCTAGAGTTAAGATTCAACGTGTCCAACTGTGTCTGATCAGGCCAATACGAGCTCAGAATGCTTGGTCAGGCACAGTCTGTGTGAACATTTGAGGTGGATACTCCAAACTTGGGCATCCTGCGTTTCTTTTGAGTTGTTTGAATTCTGCTTTGTTCACAAAGCACAGCACCTTTTCTGATGTGGACACGCCATGTTGAGCCAGTGTCTCCCATGTCACCCAATCAGTGCCAAAGTTCTTGAGAGAGACACAGACGATAAGGACAGCTTTGAAAGTTATACAATAAGTCTACATTTTAAAAGAAAAGCAAACTCTACATAACACAATTTCACAGGTTCACATACAATCCCCTTCTGTTCTACAATGTATATATAGAAATGTACTTTTTATTTTATGTTTGTTAAGTTCAGAATTAAAAGAACTCCTTCCTTGAAGGTTCTGCTCAAGTACTCCTCTCCTTCAGGAAGTCTTTTCCTTGCCCCCTCCCAGTTGCAAGGCATCTCTTCAGCCTCACATTTCTCCCGGCACTTCGTGTGTACTTCTCCTTTACACAGAGATGCAACATAATATAGTGGAAAGCACAGGACTCAGGTTATGAGGAAAGCTGACATTAATTCATATGGGGCTTTGATCTTTACAAAGTGTTTTCCATGTTATCCAATTGGATTGTTACAACCTTGCTAGGTAAGTAATCAGGGGTATTATTAACCCTATTTTATAGATGTAGAAACTGAAACTCAGAAAGGGACTTTCCCATGGTAACAGAGACAGTAAGTGCCCAGAGGCAGGATTGGGGTCAGTCCCTCCTGACTGCAAGCCCAGCATCTCCATATTGCTTTTCATTCAGCTTCATAAACATTAAAGTGGGATAATTGTGAATTGCTGAGATCACATTCTGCCTTGTTGCATAGTTATTTGTGCCTATGTCTTATCTTCCTTACTAGATTGTAAAGGCATTCTGAGCAGGGGTTGTGTCTTATTCCATCTTTGTATTGGCAAGACCTAGAATAGTCCCTTACATAAATGTTGTCAAGACTTGAAAGTTCGATAATTTTATCGGTGTGGGTACTTTCTCTGCCCAGGTAGCGCATGACCATTTTATGATCAGTAGGTGGTCTTTGATGGTTAAAAAAAAAAAGTTCATCTCCCTAAAACCAACCTGGCAACGAGACTCTCTGAATATAGCTAGGTGGATCCTTGGACTGCAGATATAAGATCCATCTCCAGGCCTGCATTCATTCAATATCTTTCTGGCTTGCCAGAGCTGCTGTTCCACTGATATTGACTATGAGAAGCCAATATCACCTCCACATCACTTCCACACTTCCACACCACACCACTGATGAGGCATCAGAAGAAGACTTTAGTGGATGTCTTTCATAGGGGTTTAATAGATGTCTGCTGAATGGAATAGAATTCATTGGTTGGGATGAAAACTGAGGCTTCCCAAGGCTTAAGGAAGATCTAAGATCCAGTTAAGGCTGTTGGGACACATGGATTTAAACTGATAGAGTGCTGAGTTTGGAGTGGACATCTTAGCTCTGCAACTTAGCATCCTTAGAGAAGTCACACCAACTCTTTAGGTCTTAGATTCCTCACCTGCCTCAGTTTCTGAGATAAGAACCCACTATTTGACAAAGACTCATGGGAAAACTGGAAAACAGTATGGCAGAAACTAGGTACAGACCAACATCTTACACCATACACCAAGATAAGGTCAGAATGGGTACGCAATTTAGACATAAAGGGTGACACCATAGATTCCTCATCTGTAAAATGAGGGAATATTAGACTTGATGCTTACTTAAGTCCTTTCTTGTTCTAAACCTTAGGTTACAATCTAATGCCTAAAGAGTTTGAACATGAAAGAAGAGAGGTAGCATTCATCTCATTTAACATAATTCAAAAAATCATAGGTTTAGAACTAAAAAGAACATTAGAAGACATGTAGATCAGCTGTCTCATTTTACAAATGAGGAAACCGATACTGAGAAGAGAAACAATTTGCCCAGTTATAAGTGTCTGAGGCTAGATTTGAACCCAGGTCTTCCTGACCCCAGATCCAGCCATGCCACCAAGCTATTACCTAGACTGCTTTCAGGATGATGAAGCACTCTCCTTATTGTCCATCAAGAGAAAGGTTAGACCCTTTAAAAAGGAATGATCATCATTGTGCTGCTCCTCCCTTGCCATCTGTGTATCAGCTTCTTTCCACCAGGGCTGAGAGGAAGTACAGATTGCCTTTTTATTCCATCTCAGGTGGCAAGCCTGAGACTGGATCTCAGAGCTCTAGTTTCCTTTTCTGCATTTTATTCCTGAATATAAATGACTGAACATCAACTTGGAGATGATCTTGTGATTTCAAGAGGAGCAGAAGTTCTTGGTCAGAGCTGATAGGCAGCAAAGAGGGGGCGGGGGGGGGGAGGAGAGGAAGGAAACAAGTATTTATTAAGTGTCTACTATGCGTTAGGCACTGTGGTAAGCACTTTACGTATACTATCTCTTTTTTGTATTGGAAAAGGATGGAGACTAACAGGAGGAGAAGCTCAAGCCTTGGTCTAGGTGGCCAGAAAATATAGATTTTAGGGAGACTGTGCAGAGCCAGGATAAATGTAATCATGCCTATTCATCAGTTCCACAGACTGCTTTGTGTTTGGATGAGATTTAAGTCTCAACTTCTCAGGGATTATAACCGAAGTTATGCATTAAGTTATTGAATTCTATTTAAAGCCTTTCTGTCAGCATGTTTAGCATTTCTTTTTTATGTTGAAAATAACCTATCCCATACTTGATTCTTTTTATATATGGAGTACCTTTTTTCTTTCTGCTCCCTTTGGAGAGGCCATAGATATGGCATTTTTGTTTTTTTGTTTTTTTGCAGGGGGGAAGGCAGGGCAATTGGGGTTAAACGACTTGCCCAAGGTCATGCAGCTGGTGTGTCAAGTGTCTGAGGTTGGATTTGAACTCAGGTCCTTCTGATTCCAGGGCCGGTGCTCTACTCACTGTGCCACCTAATGGCCTCCGTAGATATGTTTTAAGTAAATTTTCACAGGGTAGGGGAGGAGGGACTTAATGAAAGTGAGAGAAAAGGAATCTCACCCTTTTCATTAGAGGCCAGGTTCCTCCAGGATTCAGAGTGGTCTGGACAACATGTCTGGCTCCAGAGTAGAGAGACCCCCTTGATCAGTGGTTCATAATCTGGGATCTGTGAATTTGGTTTTTAAAAATATATATTTTGATAACTATATTTCAATATAATTGGTTCCCTTTGTTAATCCAACTGTTCTATTTTATGCATTGACAAACATTCTTCTAAGGAGTCCCTAGGCCTCATCAGGCTGTAAAAGGAGTCTATAACACACACAAAAAAAATGTTAAGAACCCTTGTCCTAGATGGAGAAGGAGTGGACGCGATGAGCCAAGCCCCTTGAGCCCAGCAATAGCCCTTATTGTTAAATATCCTATATCACAAAGAAATTACAGTCATTTTCTTCTCCTCTAATCTTTACATGGAAACCCAAGCCATAAAGGAACTTGCTCCAAGTCTCCCAGGGAGACCTGCATTGAGCTAGGAATAGACCACATTCTTAGATCCCTGTCTCAAATCAGGAAACTACATCCCTCTCCTAATACCAGGGAGCTTTTTTTTTTACAGCAACTGATCCCCTACAAACAATCTGACCCCAAACTGACCATTCTGCCAGAACTGCCTAGAAACCAATGAGTAGAACAGAGGTGTCAAATACCCACAGGCAATACTCCAGAGCGCTGCCCAAACCAGAGTACAATGTAATTGGGAAATATTTCACAAAATAAATAAAAATACAATGGATTATAAATAATGTTAATATGTAGATTTCTAAGTCAATATGCAGCAGCAGGTATCCTTATATATGGTTTAGTGGCTCCATTTCTATTTGAGGTTGACACCACTGGTTGTTGTTGTTCAGTCTTTCAGTCCTGTAAGGACTCTTTGTGATTCCATTTGGTGTTTTCTTGGCAAAAATACTAGAGTGGTTTTCCATTTCCTTCTCCAGTTGATTTTACAGATGAAGAAACTGAGGCAAACAGGGTTAAGTGACTTGCCCATGGTCACACCACTGGTAAGTGATTGAGGTCACATTTGAACTCAGGGTGATGAGTTTTCTTGAGTCCAGGCCTCGAACTCTCTGCACTGTGGCTCCACCTAGCTAGCTGCAGAACACCACTGGAATAGAGTCTATACTGCACATGCTGAATATTTAAATATATAAGAAAAGAGTGAATAATTTTTACTTTATATAGCTGTGCTATAAAATGCTAAGAAACCCACATGCTGGAAATGAGTCAGGCCAGTAGTTCTGCTGCTGAGAATGTATGCTGGATACAAGAGCTGTATAAATAGCAGAAGATGTTACACCCTCACAGAGTCCTACTCCAATGCCTCATCAGGGTATGGCAATGCCCCTGGGTTCTCAAAGGCTGTGCCAGTGGAGGTCAAGCTCTGGCACTTTCTCTCAAGCTGGAAAGGCTTCAAGCATAGTGCAGGCAACAGACCAAGTCTGCTTTTTAAAGACCAGCCTAGCTAAGTTCACAGAGGCTGATCACCATTAGAGCAGCCACTTGGCAATGAATTCTTTGGCCCTGGCAACCTATGGAAAAAAGACAACTCCAAAATGTCCCTTAGTTCTATGTAACCTTTTTCCCTTTTGCAGTGATGGTGGCAAAGTAGCAGAAGACAGAAGATGCTAAGAATCACTGAGCTTTTATACTGTCCACAAATTTTATCTTGACCCTTAATGTGAGACCTTAGGCCAATCACCAATGAACAGATGATGACTGAGAGAGCTGAATTCTATCAGTTTTGACATTGATATTAGAAATGAAACCAAAAGGAAGAAAAAGGTTGTACCTAAAGGAAGAACATCTCACAGTGTATTCTTGGAGAGACAAACAACAGAACTGGTAGAATTGGTTTCATTGTGCACTCAAAGGCAAAAAGAGGCATCATTTCACAGGTCATTTGGTTATCTCCCATTGCAGTGCCCACAATAAGTCTTCATAAAAAGTCTGGAAAGCAATCGTAGTTTATGCATGGCCATCTGCTGCAACGGATGAAGAGGAGGAGAAATTCTGTGAAGAACACGATAAGAGCCTCCATGTTAATCAACATATTCTTTGATGTTCAGTGACTTTAATGAAAAAGTGGAAATAGATGAGGATGGTGTGCATTAAATTGGAAAACATGAGTCAGAAGTAAGGAATGAGAGGCCGAAGACTTGGAGTCGATGTAGAAGCCTTCACCTGTGTAACATGAATAATTTCTTTGGCCTGCGAATCAGGCAGCATTGGACATGACAAGTACCAAATAACATCACAAAAATGAAGCTGATTATATCTACAGATATAGGAAGTGACTTGTTCTTGATGTGGAAGACATTCCTGAATCATCTGTCTCAGTACAGGCACACCAGTAACATTAGCACAAAGATCAAAATTAGTACAAAGATAGAAGAAGGAATAAAAATGAGAAAATGATAAGGAATGTAAATGATGCATATAAAACTAGATTTTTTTTTTCAATGTATTGGTTAACTTTGCTGAGTTTTTTTTTCCTCTTTTTCTTTTTTAAAAAAAATCCTTTGCTATAAGGTATGATGGGGGGAAGGGGGACTGATGCAGAGGCAATTAAATAATGTAAAATATACTAATAAAAATTTCTTTTAAAGGAATTTACTTGAAAGAACTCAATCCTGACCTATTCAAACAATCTATTGGTAATGAAAAATGGGTAATGATTAGAAGAAAGGACACAGACACTGAATAAAATAATTTCACAATAAGATTAACCAATATAAATCAATTGTCATAAGAAAGCAAAAAAGCCTAAAAAACACCTTAAATACCAAATACTAGATTTATTTGCCAACCAGAGAGATATGGTAGTCAAAGACAACTTAGAATATAAACTTGTTTGTGAAATCTTACTGAGAAGAACAATGGAAAATTCTGAACTTCATAAAACAGAGAGAAATAGTGAAAAGTAAAACCCAGTGTAGCATTTATAGGCACTGGTGTCACTTTCCCCAATCTACATTCACATTTGCAGGTTGGGTCCTCAGGCTATTGTTCTCCTTAGAATTTTAGAGACAACCCTCAGGGGTTAAGGTATCTTTTTTTAAGTCCTTATAATCTTTATTCCCCATTCAGTATATTCCCTCCAGTATCAATTGCCAGTTAGTATTTCCCCAATTGCCCTCTCTTCAATATCACTTTAACCAATTAATATCAATTAGCTTTTACAAAGGATATTTATGGAGAAGTTATGGTAAAATCCTGAATACAAAATCATTCCCCCTCCCTCCCCAAACTGGGGTATATTCTTTCCTCTGTATACCCACTTGGTCCATGGAAGAATGGGCTGAAATGTAAAGTGTTGCTACAAAGCATTATTTCCACCAAGTTTGTTTCTGGATGTGGCCTAGCTAATGGGAGAGTAGTTCCCAACTTACTGGTCACAGTGTCTCAGATGCCAGGTTGATTCACTGCTGGGTTGGGTCAAGCAGGTGGCTCCACAGGGCTGGCTCCCCACCAAGCTCAGCTCTTGTGGTTACAAGCCAACTCTTCCATGGACACTAGTTACTGAACCTCCCATGACTCCTTTGACCTTTTAAAGCTCACAAGGTCATAACCCGCTTCACTCCATCTCTAATACTTATTCACCTAAGATCTTGAAAGAAAAAACATGAATGACAGTTGAGACAGAGATGGTCACAGGCTCCCGGGGCCATAAGGTCACCAGGGTGGGAGGATAAATCATTTGGTAGCAGCATCTGCTACTTCTTTCCTGGAAGCTTGCAGCAAACACTTCTTGTCTCAAGAAGATTTAATCTGTTCACACCTTTTACATGCACATTCAATTCTGGATTATTAGCCAATTAAAAAGTATTTCTTCCTGCACTATCCAGTAAGCTGACAGGAAGCACAAAATACCTAAATATACTCTGAAGCAGGAAATGAGCCCCTTTATTACATGTCATCACATATTTCTGGAAGCAGGCTCATGGAGCCTCTTTTTGGGTTGATATAAAGAAGGCCATATTGCTCATGCTGTAAGGACTGGGCCTTTTTGGATATTACCAGTTGTTGTCCCTCAGTGTGGCAAGAGATCCAAGATCCAAGCAAGTAAAGTTATTCCTAGGGAATTTTAGAATGAAAATGGAAACAAAGATGGGGGGGGTAGACTATTTTTCTTCAAAGATTTTTAAAAATGTATTAACATCTTCTGTTTTTATATCACCTTTATTTCCAAATATATCCCCTACCCAGGAGTACCATAACTGCAATAAGGAATAAAAAAAGAGAGAGAAAAGCAGTTCAGCAAAACCAACACCAATCAAGTCTGGCAATAGGGGGCTCTAGTAACAGTTTAGTAGAGAAGATGGCATTTGAGCTGCAGACTGAAGGAAGAGAAGAATTCTATGAGACTGATGTAAGGACGAAGTGAATTCCAGACATATGAGATGGCCAGTGAAAAAGAACAGAGACAGGAGATAGAATATCCTGTGTGAAGAATAAAGAAGAAGGCCATCTTGACTAGATCTGAGAGTACAGGAAGTAATTTCTAATGGGACTGGAAAGATAGGTTGGGGCTGGGTTGTATAGGGCTTTAAAAGCTAAGCAGAGGAAAAAGGAAATCACTTCAGTTGATTGAGTAGGGGAATCACATGGTTAGATCTGCACTTAAGAAAATTATTTTGGCAGTGGTGCATAGCGTGGACTTGAGTGGTGAGAGAATTGAGGCAGGGAGACTAATTAGGAAGCTGTTGCAATAATTTGGTTGAGAGTAGATGAGGGCCTGAACTAATATGGTGGTTGATTAAGTGGAAAGAAGGGATAGAATAGTATGTGAGATATCCTGTGAAGACAGAAACAAGATGTGTCCACCAATGTATATGTGGTGACAAAATTGTTTATATAGTGAAGGAAAATTGTTAATACCAAATGTTATCTGTCACTCCCTTAATGATACTAATAATGTCAGAATTTCAGTAATGTCCTTATGTTCCTACTCTTAAGATATTTACTCTTGATTGGGTTGAAGTAAACCACACCCCAAGTTTCCATACCCAGAGATTTTACCTTATAAAGGAACCTAGCTTAAGCTGGATCTCGGCTTCTAATGTCCTTGCCCCCTTCCATTAGGATTCATGGCATGAAGGGCAAAACAGCCAGAATGAAGTGGTTTTCCTTACCTGGATTGCCAAGGACTAGTGAGGTCTCATGATCAGGCCTTGCTTCTGCTTCCTCATGCTGCCTCTTCCTCCCATCCTTCTAAAGGTATAAGAAACTTTTGCATGGGTCTTGGAGTTGGGAATCCATTTTGCTCTTCAGTCATGGGACATCCCCCAGGGTGGCAGATTGCTACCCTGTTATCTCAATTAAAGAGGTTTTATTCCTCAACTCATGGCTTTGATTTATTTCAGGACTTGACAATGGAAGTGTAAAGAATCCAGGACAATGCTGAGATTGCAAACCTGGGAAACTGCAAGAATGCCAGTGCTTTTTTGACAGACATTGGGAAATTTAGAAGAGCAGAGGAGTTGGGGGAAAAAGTAAGTTAAGTTTGGAACATGTTGAGTATGAGATATCTCTAGGACACCCAAAGAAAAGTGTCCAATAGATAAATAATGATGCAGGACCAAAGCGCAAGGGAGACCAGGGCTGAATATATAGATCTGTGAGTCCTGTGCAAAAAAAAAATAGTCAAACCCATGAGAGCTAATGAAGTTATCAAGAGAGAAAATGTAGAGGGAGAAGAAGAAGCCCCACAGTTAGGGAGCATGATATGGATGATGAGTCAGCCAAGGAAACCTAGAAGGAGCAGTCAGTCAGCTAAGAGGAGGACCAGAAAGGAGTAATGTCACAAAAACCCAGAGAGGACAGCCTATGTAGAAGAAGGTGGTCAGCAGTGTCAAATGCAGCTGCAGCAGATAGGTCAAGAAGCATGACAACTAAGCAAAGACCATCAGATCTGGCAATTAAGAGATCATGGAGGTGGGGGGGAGGTGTGGAGCCAAGATGATGGAGTAAAAGCAGGGACTTGCTTGAGCTCTCCCCCAAACCCCTCCAAATACCTGTAAAAATGACTCTAAAGAAATTCTAGAGCAGCAGAACCCACAAAATGACAGTGAAACAAATGTCCAGCCCAATACAACCTGGAAGGTCAATAGGAAAGGTCTGTTGCACCAGTCTGAGAGAAGAGAACGGTCTAGCTTGGGCTGCTCCAGCATAGACTGGGCCCCCCAACAAACCCAGAGCAGGCTTCAAGGGACTGAATCACTGCCAGCTGTGGCTGCTTCCAGACTTCTCAACCCACAAACACCAAAGACAACTTAGAAAGTCAGTAGGAAAACTCTGTCGGACCTGGGTGAGAGAGGAGCATGGTCAGGCCCCAGCCCCAGGACAGTGGCAGCATCTGCTTCCAGAGCTCTCAGCCAACAGATGGTGGGGGGAGAGAGCAGCTAATCAGAGGGGGATTGCAGGGATCTCTTTGCTGGTGCTGAGGCAGGATTCTCTTGCTTTGCACATGCTTGGATCTGGGTCACAGTCCTGGGTGGCAGTCCTGGGGTGAGGAAGAGTGCTGGTATGGCAGAGCTTTTGGTGGAGGTGGAGAAGGAATCTTCCTCACAGTTCCAAAGCAGAAAAGAGTGCTTGTGGTCACTCACAGGCCAGAGCACAGACCAAGAAAGGAAAATACCTCTCCTTTGATCATACAACCTTGGAAGAACTGAAAATTTACAGGTCCCTAGAAATATCTCTGAAAACAGCTGCACTTTTTTAAAACCTTTGAAGCTTGGAACAATACACCCTCCACAGTGGAAGCAGAGTCCTACCTTAACAAAGAGTTAAAAAGTCAAGTAATTGGCAGGGAAAATGAGCAAACAGTGGGAAAAAAATCAGACTATAGAATCTTACTTTGGTGATAAGGAAGATCAAAACATACAACCAGAAGAAGACAACAAAGTCAAAGCTCCTACATCCAAAGCCCCCCAAAAATATGAATTGGTCATAGGCCATGGAAGAACTCAAAAATGAGTATGAAAATCAAGTAAGAGAAGTAGAGGAAAAATTGGGAAGAGAAATGAGAGTGATGCAAGAAATCATGAAAAAATGAGTCAACAGTTTGCTAAAGGAAACCCCCCAAAATACTGAAAAAGAAAATTTGGCCAAATGGAAAAGGACGTCCAAAAGCTCATTGAAGAAAATAATTCCTTAAAAATTAGAATTGAGCAAATGTAAGCTAATGACATTGTGAGATATCAAGAAATTATAACACAAAACCAAAAGAATGAAAAAATAGAAGACAATGTGAAATATCTCATTGGAAAAAAAACAACTCACCTGGAAAATAGACCCAGTAGAGATAATTTAAAAATTATTGGACTACCTGAAAGCCATGATCAAAAAAGAGCCTAAGCATCACCTTTATAGAAATTATCAAGGAAAACTGCTGTGATATTGAATATGATATTCTGGAGGTCAAAGGAGCTAGGATTAAAACCAAGCAAAACTGGGTATAATACTTCAGGGGGAAAAGACCAGAGCTGAACAGAAAATTTGACTTTCAAATATAAGAATCAAGAGAAGTATGAAAAGGTAAATAGGAAAGAGAAATCCTAAGGGACTTACTAATGTTTAACTGTTTACATTCCTACATGGAAAGATGATTTTTGTAACTCATAAGACCATTCTCAGTATTAGGGTAGTTGGAGGAAACACACACACACACACACACACGCACACACACACACACTCAGAGAGAGAGAGAGAGAGAGAGAGCACAAGGTGAGTTGAATATGAGGCGATGATATCTAAAAAATAAAATTCTTTCTGGCTGCTTGCAGTATTTTCTCCTTAATCTGATAATTCTGTAATTTGGCTACAATATTCCCTGGCATTTTAATTTGGGATCTCTTTCAGGAGGTGATCAGTAGAGTCTTCTGATGACTATTTTACCCTATGGTTCTAGTACCTCAGGGAAGTTTTCCTTGGTGATTTCTTGAAAGATGCTGTCCAGACTCTTTTTTTTTCCATCATGGTTCTCAGGTAGAACAATAATTCTTAAATTGTCTCTTCTGTATCTATTTTCCAGGTCAGTTGTTTTTCCAATGAGGTATTTTATGTTTTCTTCTATTTTTTAATTCTTTCAATTTTGTTTGACTGATTCTTTTTTTTAAAACAATTTAATTTTAGTTTTCAACATTCATTTCCACAAGATTTTGAGTTACAAATTTTCTCCCCATCTCTACCCCCCTACCCCAAGATGGCATGTATTCTGATTGCCCCTTTCCCCAGTCTGCCCTCCCTTCTATCACGCCACTCCACCTCCCCTTATTCCCTTACTTTCTTGTAGGGCAAGATAGATTTCTATATCCCATTGCTTGTATATCTTATTTCCCAGGTGCATGTAAAACATTTTTTTTAACATTTATTTTTAGAACTTTGAGTTTCAAATTCTCTCCCTTCTTCTCTTCCCACCTACCCTCTTTGAGAAGGCAATCAATTTAATATAGGTTATACATGTATCACCATACAAAACACTTCTACAATAGTCATGTTGTGCAAGACTAACTATATTTTCCTCCATCCTATCCTGTCTTCCTTTATTCAATTTTCTCCTTTGACCTTGTCCCTTTTCAAAAGTGTTTGCCTTTGACTACCTCCTCCCCCAATCTGTCCTCTCTTGTATCATCCCTCCCTTTTCCCCTTCCCCACTACTTTCCTGTATTGAAAGATACCCAGTTGACTGTGTGTGTTATTCCCTCCTTAAGCCAAATCTGATGAGAGCAAGGTTCACTCATTCCCTTTCACCTCTCCCTTCTTCCCTTCCATTATATTGCCTTTTCTTGCCACTTTTATGTGAGATAATTTACCCTATTCTATCTCTCCCTTTCTCCTTCTCCCAATATATTCCTCTCTCACCCTTAATTTTATTTTTTTTTAGATATCGTCCCTTCATATTCAACTCACCCTGTGCCCTCTGTCTATATATATGTATATTCCCTTCAACTACCCTAATACTGAGATCTCATGAGTTACAAATATCATCTTTCCATGTAGGAATGTAAACAGTTCAACTTTAGTAAGTCCCTTATGATTTCTCTTTCCTGTTTACTTTTTCATGTTCCTCTTGATTCTTGCATTTGAAAGTCAAATTTTCTATTCAGCACTGGTTTTTTCATCAAGAATGCTTGAAAGTCCTCTATTTCATTGAAAATTCATATTTTTCCCTGAAGTATTATACTCAGTTTTGCTGGGTAGGTGATTCTTGGTTTTAATCCTAGTTCCTTTGACCTCTGGAATATCATATTCCAAGCCCTTTGATCCCTCAACATAGAAGCTGCTAGATTTTGTGTTATCCTGATTGTGTGTCCACAATACTAGAATTGTTTCTTTCTGACTGCTTGCAATATTTTTTCATTGACCTGGGAACTCTGGAATTTGGCTACAATATTCCTAGGAGTTTTCTTTTTGGTATCTTTTTCATGAGGCAATTGGTGGATTCTTTCAATTTCTATTTTACCCTCTGGTTCTAGAATATCAGGGCAGTTTTCCTTGATAATTTTTTGAAACATGATATCTAGGCTCTTTTTTTGATCATGACTTTCAGGTAGTCCAATAATTTTTAAATTATCTCTCCTGGATCTATTCTCCAGATCAGTGGTTTTTCCAATGAGATATTTCACATTGTCTTCCATTTTTTTCATTCTTTTGGTTCTGTTTTATAATTTCTTGATTTCTCATAAAGTCACTGGCTTCCACTTGCTCCATTCTAATTTTTAAGGCATTATTTTCTTCAGTGATCTTTTGAATCTCCTTTTCCATTTGACTAATTCTGCCTTTCAAGGCATTCTTCTCCTCATTGGCTTTTTGGAGCTCTTTTGCCATTTGTGTTAGTCTATTTTTTGAGGTGTTATTTTCTTCAGTATTTTGGGGGGGGGTTTCCTTTAGCAAGCTGTTGACTCATTTCTCATGATTTTCTTGCATCATTCTCATTTCTCTTCCCCATTTTTCCTCTACTTCTTTTACTTGATTTTCCAAATCCTTTTTGAGCTCTTCCATGGCCTGAGACCAATTTGTATTTTTTTTTGGAGGCTTTTGATGTAGGACCATTGACTTTACCTCTTCTGGCTATATGTTTTGATATTCTTTGTCACCAAAGTAAGATTCTATAGTCTGAGTCCTTTTACACTGCTTGCTCATCTTCCCAGCCAAATACTTCACTTTTGAGCTTTTGGTCAGGGCATGATTGCTTCCAGGGTGGAGAGTGCTCTGTCCCAAGCTTCAGGGGTTTTGCACTGCTGTTTTTAGAGCTACTTCTATTCTGAGGTGGTATGATGCTCCTCTCCTGACCTGTGCTCTGTTCTGTGAGTACAAGCACTCCTTTCTGCTGGAGGAACTACCAGGAGGACTCCCTCGCAACAGCTACCACAAGCTCCACCACACTAGTGCTACTCCTCCCCCAAGGACCGCCAACCAGGACTGTGACCCAGATCCAAACAGGGCAAAGTAAGAGAATCCTGACTCAGTGCCAGCAAAGAGATCCCTGCACTCGTGCTCTGATCAGCCGCTTGATTCCCCCCACTGTCTATGGGTCTGGAGCTCCAGAAGCAGCCTGGTGCTACTGCCACCACTGCCACTGAAGCCACCTCTGCCCACGATGGCTGGAGCCAGACCATGCCCTTCTCTCACCCAGGTCCAGCAGTTTTCCCACTGACTTGCTGTGTTGTCTTTGGTGTTTGTGGGTTGAGAAGTCTGGAAATTGCCACAGCTCAGTGATTCAGAGCCCCAAGGCCTGCTCCATCCGGTCTACTGGTCTGTGCCAGATCTGGCCCACACTGGGCTGTGCTCCACTCCCAGCACAGTGCAATAGACCCTTCCCAGTGACCATCCAGGCTGTCTTGGGCTGGAGACTTGTTTCACTCTGTAACTCTAGAATTTGTTTAGAGTCATTTTTATAGGTGTTTGGAGGAAATTGTGGGAGAGCTCAAGTGAGTCCCTGTTTTCAGTCCACCATCTTGGCTCTGACCTCGATCCTTCTGTTTGACTGATTCTTGATGTCTCATAGAGTCATTTAGCTTCCAGTTGCCCAATTCTAATTTTTAATGAATTGTTTTCTGCAGTTGGCTTTTGTACCTCCTTTTCCATTTGGCCAATTCTACTTTTTAAGTAGTTGTTTTCTTCAGTGTACTTTTTTCCATTTTGTCAATTGCATTTTTAAATTTTTCTTCTGCCTCTCTTATTTGACTTTTAAAATCCTTCTTGAGTTCTTCCAGGAAGGCTTTTTGGGCTTGAGACCAGTTCATATTCTCCTTTGAGGTTTTGGATGTGGGTATATTGACTATGTTGTCCTCTCCTGAATTTGTGTTTTAATCTTCCCTGTCACCAAGATAGTTCTCTAACGTCATTGATTTTTTTTATTCTTCTTGCTCATGTTGTTTGCCTTTTTTTCTGGCTTTTAAATTTGATCTCTGCTTCTTGGGTCCAGTGGGCACTGTCTCAGACTTCTTGTGCTGGGGTCCAGGGGCCTGGCTACTGGTTTTCTGTGCTGGGGCTTCAGGTGCTTGCAGTTGGATGTTGTAGTGGTCTAGTATTTTACCTGGTGCTGAGCTGGATGTAGTGTGTGCCCAGTGTTGGCACTTGCCTGCTCCTCTACCCTGTGGCTCAGGATCTCCTACTGGCGGGCTGAGGTGGTGCTTGCTGCTGGTTTGCTGGGAAGCCTCCCGTCCTGTGCTGGTCCTCTTCAGCCACACCAAAAGGGAGCTTTCCCATTAGTCCCCTACCCTCCTGAGCTAGAGCCAAAAGACTGCCATCTTTCTGCTGGTTTCACTATTCCAGGATTTTTCTTGGGGCAATATTCTCTGGGTTTTTCGAGGTCAACAAGGGGGGATGAGAGCGACTTACTATTTACTACACTATCTTGGCTCCCAGAAGTTTAAATAGGTGACTTTCAAATATTCATTCTGTGGGCTGATAGCCTCAGGAGCAGTTGTCACTGCTGCAGCAGCCCCTGTGCAGGATTGTGCCTCTCTCTCACCCAATTCCAACAGATACCCCTCCTGCTCTGAGAGATCTGGGAATCACCACCACTACCAGCAATTCAGTCTGCTGGGGTCTGCTCTAGCCTTGCCACGGTCAAGTCCATGCTGGTGCAGCCCACTCTAGACTATGCTCCTCTCCCAGTCTAGTGCAACAGACCCTTCCTGTCCACCCTCCAAGCTGTCCTGGACTGGAAATCTGCCACATGCTGTTTCTCTGTGGATTCTGTCACTCTAGAATTTGTTCAGATTCACCCCTTAGAGGTATCTGAAGGAGTTTGTGGGGGAGCATATTCACCCCTTAGAGGTATCCGAAGGAGTTTGTGGGGGAGCTCAGGTGAGTCCCTGCCTTCGCTCCCTAAAAAATAAAACTAAGGGTGAGAGAGGAATGTCCTGAGAGAAGGAGAAAGGGAGAGGTAGAATGGGGTAAATTATCTCACATAAAAGAGGCAAGAAAAAGCTTTTGCAATAGAGGGGAAGAGGGGGGAGGTAAGAGGGAATGAGTGAACCTGATTCTCATCAGATTTGGCTTAAGGAAGGACTAACATACACAATCAATTGGGTATGGAAATCTATCTTACCCTACAGAAGAGTATGGGGTAAGGGGATAAGAGAGAAGGAGATGATAATCAATAGCAAACACTTTTGAGAAGGGACAGGGTCAAAAGAGAGAATAGAACAAATGGGGGCAGGATAGAATGGAGGGAAATATAGTCTTTCACAACACGACTGTTATGGAAGTGTTTTGCATGACTACACATGTGTAGTCTATACCAAATTGCTTGCCTTCTCAGTGAGGGTGGGTGGGGAAGGAAGAAGGGAGAAAATGTGGAATTCAAAGTTTTAAAAATGAATGTTAAAAATTGTTTTTACATGCAACTGGGAAATAAGATATATAGGCAATGGGGTATAGAAATCTTTCTTGGAGAAGGGAAGGAGATGGGGGTGTGTGGTGTGTGATAGAAGTGAGGGCAGATTGGGGGAAGGGGGTGGCATCTTGGGGTGGGGGGAGGGGAGAAAATTTGGAACTCAAAATCTTGTGGAAGTGAATGTTGGAAACTAAAAAGAAATTATTTAAATTTTTTTTTTAAAAGAGAGAGAGATGATTAGTGATTTTGGAGAAAGCAGTTTCAGTTAATTGAGGAGGTTGAAAGCCAGATTGCAAAGGTATGAAGAGTGAATCACCTCTGCAAAAAAAAAAGTGAATTTTCTCAACTCTTTTCTAGGACTAAGCTTCATAGTCATTACAGATGTGGATTGTTCAATATTTACATTGTTGTAGTCATTGTGTATATGTGTTTTCCTGGATCTGCTTACTTCACTCCTCATCAGTTCACAGAAGTCTTCCCGCTGAAAATAGATTTTTTAACAAACTTTTCGTGCCATTAAGGAGAATAAAGCCACTACTCTTGAAATATATCATCATAGTCCAAGATATGTTTATGGAAGACACCCAACTTAACTGATATTACACCATTTTACACACATCAAGTCAACAAGCATTTATCAAATGTCCACTGTGTGCTAGGACCGTGCTGAGTGCTGGGGATCCCAAGAAAGGCAAAACAAAAAATACCAAACCTACAAAATCTTAAAGAATCTAATAACAGAGACAATATGCAAACAACTATGTAAAAACAAGATATACACAAATTGGAGATAATCTCAGAGAGAAGGTACCAATATTAAGGACTGAGAAAGACTTGTTTTAGAATGTGGGACCTTTGCTGGGACTTGAAAGAAACTAGGGAAGTCAGAAAGGAGAAATTAGGTGGAGAGTTCTAGGCAAGGGGCTTGTTTGTTCTCAGTTATTTCAGTCGTCTGACTCTTCTTGACCCCATTTGGGGTTTTCTCAGCAAAGGTACTGGAGTCGTTTGTCATTTCCTTCTCCAGCTCATTTTACAGGTGAGGAAACTGAGGCAAACAGGGTTCAGTGATTTGCCCAGAGTCACACAGCTAGTAAGGCTAGATTTAAACTCAGGAAGATGAGTCTTCCTGACTCCAGCCCTGGCATTCTATCCACTTTGACACGTAGGTGCCCTCTGGCAAGGGGCATGGCCATGAAAATATACAGTTGAGAGATGGAATGTCTTGTTCTAAGACAAGCAGTACTTTGTCAATCATCATACTTTTAGTAAATGTCTGAAGCAGGATTGAAACTCAGATCTTCCTGCTATCATGTCCAAAGTTCTAACCATTAAGCTACCTCATTGGCCTAGGTTCAACAGTGGTCTAAGGGCAATAGGAAATATGACTCAGTATTATTAGCATATGGAAATCTCTATGACTCACCACACCCACACCCCATATCTGGGAAATTTTCTGCTCATTGTCAAGCAACCATCACATCCATAAGATACAAGCAAATGACATCCTACATAACCATATGGTTTATTAAACATTGTAAGATTGCATAGAAACGGTTGTTTCTACGTGGTATGGTAGTTTTATGCTGGGCTGGGGAACTGAGTTGTCAGAGATATTAATCATTCCCTCTTACTTGTCCTGCCATGCTTGTATAGATGATGCTATTTCTCCCTGACTTAATCCTTGTCTTTGCCCCTTCAGTTTTCCTTTTAAAACTAGGTCACAGGAAACTATGAAGGAAAGTAGTGAAGGCCCCACCTCTAATACTAGCCCAGCTTACTAGCTGTGTGACCTTGGGCAAGTCACTTAACCCCAATTGCCCTGCCTCCCCCCCTCTAATACCAGCCCAACTAGTCAGAGCCCCACCAACCAAACTGCTGACTCATTCATTGCCTAAAGAGAGGTCCCTGAATACATGTTCCTTCTGCCTTTGGAAATTGTAAAAAATAAATCAATAATTCTCTTTCTTACAGTTCTAAGCTAAACCCCAGGCCCAAACCCCCATCTACTAGGTGCTAAGCCTAGGTGGGCACGAAGCCCTCAAGGTGTTAAGGGGAGTTGCTAAGACCAGTGCCAATAGCAGGAGCCTAAGTTCTGGTCGTCCCGATGACGTAAAGAGTGTATAAAAAGAGAGAGCAGAGCTATTTGGAGAAGGCTATCAATCCTGGAGGCACAGGATTCTGGGCAGCTGGCTGATTTAAGGGCCTCCCGGCTGAACTCAGATGATGGTTTCTTGGTAACTATGAATTTGGTCTGTTTATAACGTATCTTCGTAATTTGTTTGTATTTGCTCTGAAGTTCAGGGTGCTGGCTTTTTCCCCCTGAACCAAGTGAGTGATATTTTCATACTGGATTACAATAAGATTGTTAATCCCCTTCACATTGCTTTCCTTAGTAAAGCAGATCAAAAGAACCTGGGCCAGCAGCATTCTCGTTGTTGGGCTTGTGTTGGTTTTTCACCCCCACAGCAGCTGCTAGCTGAATTGTTGCAACAAATGGGAATACTCATAGTACCAACCTGGACTCAGGAAAACTTGAGTTCAGGTCCAGCCTCAGATACTAGCTATATGACCTTGGACAAATCATTTACCCTCTGTCTGCTACAGTTGCATCATCCGCTAAATCAGGATAACAATAGCCCCTGCCTCCTAGGTTTGTCAGGAGGATAAAATAACATTTGTAAAGCATTTTGCAAACCTTGAGGCAACATATATATGATACTACTGTGATTAATGTCAAATGAGATAATACAAGCAAAGTGGTTTGCAGCTTAACATACTATGTAACGTTAGCTATTATGATTCTTGGGATACCTGGGGGGCACACAGTGGATAGAATGCTGGGCCTGGAGTCAGGAAGACTCATCTTCCTAAGTTCAAATCCGACCTCAGACCCTTACTAGCTGTGTGACCCTGGGCAAATCACTGAACCCTGTTTGCCTCAGTTTCCTCATCTGTAAAATGAGCGGGAGAAGGAAATGGCAAACCGCTCCAGTATCTTTGCCAAGAAAACCCCAAATGGGGTCACCAAGAGTCAGACACAACTGAACAACAACATTATGATTCTCGTCAATCTGACAGGACGTAGTTTGATACAGCAGTGAGGTGATCCTGAGTAAACTCAAGAGGGTCTACTGGCTGGGAGGTGGAGTGTCTTGCTCAACTGTTAATTAATTAATCAACTGACAGCTTGATTTTCTGTAGAATTACAGAGCATAGGCCACGAGCTGACCGTGATCTGAGCTGCTAACATAATACATCAAGTGTTACCTGCCCAGTGCATATTCATTCTGTATCAAGTATGTCACATAGTGGGGGCTGGGGGCAGAGGAGAGGGATTGGGATAGAGAACTCATCTAGGATATATTGTATTTTTTCCCATTTTTTTTCCCTTTTTCTTATTATTTTGTCTTTCCTTTTAATCAGAACTTCCTCAGTGACTCAGGTATCACAATTGACACCTGAGTGTCATCCTGGAATTCATCCTGGAAAATTTTTAAAAATTATCTAGAATGTTGAGCTGAATTTTAATTTCAGTTTTGCTGAATTTTTGCTGGGAATTTTTTGCTTATTCCAGATACTAATTTTAAACGGTTTTTTGGTTCTTTTGCTAGAATCTTTTTTCCAATTCAATTTTTGACATTTTTTTCTTTTTACTTTCCCATCCTTGGAAATTTCTTCTCTCTGGATGGACCCACTATATTTCATAGAATTACAATGGCATTGTGATTTTTTAAAATGACATGTTATTGATAAATTGCTGCTTATCTGCACAAGGTACTGACTGATTGGATGTTGTTTACCTACTCCTATTATAAGAGCAGCTAGGTGGTGAAGTGGATAAAGCATTGTACCTAGAATCAGGAGGACCTGAGTTCAAATCTGGCCTCAGACACTTACTAGCTGTGTGAGCCTTGATTGAGTCAAAAAAAGAACTGGAACGTCATTGGCCATTTTCCCCAATATGTTCTGTCCTCTCCCTCCCCATTTTAGAAGTTGCTCTCCTTACCGAATCAGGATGAATTTTTAACACATTGTCCATATCTCCAATTTAGAATAATCCTTGGGGGTTCCAGGAAAAGTACTGCTTCTCCAGTGCCGTTCAGGAAAGGGTCTCAAAATGGTCAATGTGGCGCAATCCCATATAGTCCCACACGGATAGGTGAAAATCATATTCACCTTCCCCTCCCTATTCAATACAGAGTTATGTACATTCAACAAAGACTCTTTTACAAAGTTTACCAGAGATTTTTGCTTTCTTAGTCCTTAACAAGGGCCTGTCTCGGTACTCAATATGCCCTTTCTCAACCCACTTCCTCTGGGTCTCTGCAACAGCATAGGACACGCAAATGTTCTCCAGGGATTCCTGAAATATGTGAGGGATCCAAGCAGAGATCTGGACAAAATCTGCAGGTGTTTCTACATATGACACACCAAAATTTTCCAAACAGTCCCTGCCACTGCAAGGGCAATTCTAACAGAACTTCATCCTCACCCAACCTAGGACCAAGGTTCAGTCTGAGAGAAAAGAAAATGGAATTAGATAAGCCCTGAACAAGTGTAAGGCTCCCAAAAAAGGATTAAGCATTTGAGGATGATTATTTGGATTTTCTAGGCCACCAGACAAACCTTATCCTATAGACCTTGAGGGATGGGTGTGGTCAACCATGGAGATTTCTCTATTTTCCCTATTTTAATAATCCTGAGTCATATTCCACATTACCCTTAGCTCAATACTGAACCTGGGTCAGTGATAACCTCCTTGCCCAGCCATCTAAAAAAGCATAATACAGTATGCTGCCCAGTAAGTACTGATCTTTCATCAAGTATATCACACTTAAAAAAAAAAGATGAATGGTTATCCATTTTAAATAGGTTAGAAGCAGGAGACAGGGAGTAGACTAGCAGATTTCTTCTAGCTAAGTGGCTATACACACATACACATACATACACATGCTTTAACTGTGTAGAGACAAATAGCAAGATTTATCCACTGAACAGGTGCATTTTTAGATTTAAACAAGTTTAAATTTACCAAGTAAATCCCAGGAAACTGCCAGAGCCTTACAGTTAACAGAACCAAAACTGGACTCCAGCAGGACGTGGTGGGGAATGCAGAAAGGGACGTCTCCCTCTATGTAGCCTATGATCACTGTTCTCTGCTGGACATTCCAGCAGCTGAGCGTAAAGCTATGTGACCCTAAGCCCCTCTCCATCCCTGGGGAAAGAAGACAAAATGGGCATAGGCCCCATGGGAATGTAGGAAATGTGGGCTTGGTGAGTAGGGAATGATGGGAATGAGGCCACAACACTAGGGTTCTAATGGCATATCATAGCTCAGCCTCACCCTGCCCTGACATTTACCCGAGTCAGTTTAAGGATGAAAATAAAATCTATTTAGATTGAGAAGGGAGCTCCCCATTTAAAAGTTCTTCTGCATGGGGACTACTTGGGTGCTGCCTCTGAATCACATTGCTTTTTTTTTTCTTCAAGTGAACATATGTGTCTTATTATAGCTTAGAGATGCCACATTAAATCCATCTCATGATGCAGAGAATAGATCACCAAAAAGTGGGGTGTGTGTGTGTGTGAGAGAGAGAGGCAGAGACAGAGAGAGAGAGAGAGAGAGAGAGAGAGAGAGAGAGAGAGAGAGAGAGAGAGAGAGGACACAAGACAGGAATGTACAGGCAGCTGTTTTTATTACAAAATTGGTTTCTTATATTTTTCAAACTCTCTGAAACAAGCACTCCCAGTTCAGTACTTACCTTTTCAAATCTATTTTCCTTGATGTCTTAGAAAGACCCTAATTAGTAAGCTCTCTGAGGGTAAATACTGTCATTTAAAAAAAATCTTTGTATGTTTAATATGTAATACAGCACTTTGCACATACAGTTAAAAAAAAGAAAAGATAAGCTGTGCATCACCTCAGGTGTAGGAATAGTTTCCATTAAAAAAGACAGAAGACCAAAACTAGGTGAGAAGTGCCCAAGGCATAGAGAGTGTCCCTGACTTTCCCAGGGTCACAGAGCTAGGAAGTATCAGATTTTCCTAATCCTAAACTACAACTTTATCCACTCCATGGCACTGTCTACTGACACCTAGTGTTTAATAAATACTCATTATATTGGCATACTTTTCTAAAAGCCTGTCAAAATTTTATTTGCTTAGTGAAATCTAGCTTAGACCCTTGTTCTGGGCCAAGCCTAATTCGGGATGGTCTGGTTTTTTGTTCTTGTTCTTGGTGTTCACATATCTTTAAATTTTTGTATAAAAACATTTTTAAAAAAGCCATGATCTTGTCTGTCCCATGGCAGATAAAGTCCTCAGTTTAGGGGAAATGCCTTCCTAGGTACATCCCTACATCCTCCCTCACCAACTCGCAAGGAGGCTCAGTAACACACACAGAGGAAGGGCCAGGGGAAGGCATCAAACTGCACTACCATGAAACCCTGAGCTTGAAGGAGAGGGATTGGAACAAAATGAAACACTTCTAAATAATACTTAACAAAAAAAGAAACCAACTTAACAGTAGCATGGAAAGGACACTCAGTGAGGCCACAGCACTAGTTCAGGTAGATGCAGCTTGCCTGGTTTTCATATGGAAATACTTCTGGTTAGAAAGGCATGGTGAGTCAGAAGTGTCAGTTGATTCATATGTCAGGATTGACTCATATCAGTCAAGTGTGAGGGGCGTTGACTCCTTGAGGGCAGGGCATTTTATGCTCTGGCAACTGGGAAGCCAGTGGCTTGAGTACTAGTCCTCTAGATCAAGCAGTCTTGAGGATAACTTCCCTGCCTTTTAGGGGAAAACTAGCCAAGGCAACATGGTAGGGACTCTAGAAGATATTGCTCCTATCCTCTTCCTAAGCCATCCCACTGTCCTTTTCCCCATTCATCATCCTATACTGTGGTAGGAGCAATATCCTCACCCCTTAGTTTTTCCTTAAAAGGTATTGAAAGTCTCATCTAGGCTTGGTTGGCTCAGAGGACTAAAGGCTCAGACTGTTAACATTATTTCCTCTTTGCCTGACTACAAAACAGCCACAAGGAGCTCCAGGGCTGCTCTAAAACTTAGCTCATGGGTCCCAGTGGGCAAGTCAGGCAACAGAGCATCACTCATTTCACTCAGCTCAAGGTGTCCTCAATGCCTATCCTTGTTGATTATCCTTCTCCTGCTATGGCTAAGTAAATCTCTTTTTGTTAATTGTTAAATGACCTATGAGTATCTCATTTTGTTCCAATATTGAACCTAAACTATTAGGACACTGGCCTGAGTCAGGCACAGCTTAGAATAAATACCAAGGGGCTCAGAGAATTGAACCTCAAGCCTGCAGCAAACACACTAGGAGTTCCTTCACAAATCTTCATGAAAACCAGATCCAAGAGGTCTAAAACACACTCAGGTTTTTTTGTTTGTTTGCTTTAGGCCCCACTTACAGTAATCATACTCTGAAATTCTTCTAGATCTCCTGCATGATTTTTTTTTTTGTGGATGTGTATATTTGCCAGCTATAAAATGGTGGAGTAGGTAATCCATTAAAATATAGCATATCTATAACCCAGAAAAGGCTCATCTCAAAGGAACTTACGGTGTCATTTCATTTCAGGTTGAAAGGGACTCCCTTTACTTCAAGATAGGAGAGATCACCTCAAACCAAGTTTCCTGATAAAAGGGAAAATAAAAAATAAAATGTATCTGTCTTCCAATGAAGCCATGAAAATCTGAAAGGAGCTAAGAAAGGACAAGTCTCTGCCCCATTACCCATTTCTGTAGGCACAAGTAGAAAGGACAGGACTACTAGGGGAAAAGAATAAGAACTAAGCCCCCAGTTAATTCCAGATATGTGAAGAGAACTACCAGGTGGAATGACAGCTGACATTTTGTATGACCTAACAAAGGCTCTATCACTTAATGACAGCAAAGTCTTTTACATGCAAAGTCCTTTACGAAGTCTTCATTTGCTCTAGCTTTTGATTAGGGAAGATGAGGCAAAGAGAAATTAATTCTCCTTAAAGACCTTTCTTTAGGAAGCCTAACTGCACCGAAGGCAAAAGGATCTGGGCGAAGAAACCTAGCTTCTCCAAATCCTACTGTCAAACAGTCTTTTCTTCCTTTCTCCCTCCCTCCCTTTCTTTCTTCTGTCCCTCCTCTGCCCTCCCTCCTTTCTTCCCTCCCTCCCTTTCTTCCTTTCTTTCTTTTTCTCCCTCATTTCCTTCCTGCCTTCCTCCTTTTTTTCTCTTCCTCCCTTTCTTCTTTCCTTCCTCTACCCTCTCTTCTTCCCTCCTTCTCTCCCTTCCTCCCTTTCTTCTTTTCTCTCTCATTTTCTCCCTCCGTCTCTTCCTTCCTCCTTTCTTCTCTTCCTCCCTTTCTTCTTTCCTCCCTCCTTCCCTTTCTTCTCTCAGAAAACAAAATATTCACTATGCACAAAACACTGTGCTAGGCAGATGATAGGCCCCATGTTCGTCTCCAGAAAAGTTACAAATTAAGAAAAAATTCCACGTTAAAAAAAAACCTTCAAAAATAAAACTAACTTATGTCTACAAGGTGGTCTGCTTTTGAATACTGTATCCTAAAGACCAGGTACAATAATATAGGGATGCTCAGTCCATCAGAAGATAACTTGACATTTATTCAATGTTAAGCAGTAAGAGATATATCCAAGGTTGTAGTGACTTAGTGTCAACTTTAAAAAGGAGAACCCAAGAGTGCTGACTCCTAGTTGTTTCCTCTAGCCATTGGTTCATGATGCTCTTCTCAGATCTTGCAACTAAGAAAATGTGAAAACCACCACCCACCAGGATAATCCATGTGGTGTCTGAGAAGCTTTTGGTGTAGGGCACAGAAAGGTAGAAAGATGAGGAAGAGGGAAGGGAAACAGAGTATAGAGAAAGTGAAGTGTGGGAGAGGAGGTTTAGGGACGTGCCACACAAATCTGCTTCTCAGTTTCAGTATTAAGAGGCCTGTTCAGCTACTTTTCCCCAGCCAAATACAAATCAAAGGTCAATTTGCAGATCACATTGACTTGCTATCAGTTCAATAGTCTGGGTCTGGAAAATGTGCCTCCCTCTCCCAAGTAGGTAATTAAGAGGTTTTCAAAAATTGAAACTGATGATTCAGCTCAGAAGATATCAATAGCTCTTTCTTTCAACAAGCCCTTCTTTCAAAAGATAATGCTTGGACTTTTTTATGGAATATTATTTTGTCTTCTCTCTAAATAACTGCCCACGCACCACTGTCTTACCTTGAGAAATGTGGAAAATAGTTTCCATTTGCCAACCAGCACTCAAATACAAAATAGAATTCATTCATTTGAAGGGGACTGGAGTCATACTATGTGCAAAGCACTGTGCTTAATAAAGAGTAAGTTGCATTCCCCTCATTTATGGAGTTTACAATCTGGTAGGGATATGATACGTGCACAAATAACTATCCTACAATGCAGAATGTGAAGGTGCAATAAAAGTACAAAGAGCTACAGAGTAAAAAGAAATTCTGATAAATAAAGCATTTATTAAGTGCTTACTGTGTGCTAAGCACCAGGAATATAAAAGTAGGCAGTCCCGGATCTCAAGGGGCTCACATTCTAATGAGGGAGATAACATGTATTGAAAATTTCAGCCACAAGTCAGATAGAAAGGTCCCATGATCCTTAGGGTGTGTTAGCACCCTAAACAGGTGGTAATGCCTCTTCTTTAAGGTCTTTTCCACTGAT